>NC_072437.2:89175833-89832777 GCF_028878055.3 Symphalangus syndactylus | reverse complement strand
TTGGAGCCTTGGCCCACAACCAGCTGAGTGTTGGAGTGATGGTTCACAGAGGCTTGGCTCACAGTCCAAAGTATGCCCCAAAAAGGAAAGGAAATGTGCTCACTGGGGCCCACTATGTACATGCCCACAAAAGGAGAAGGAACTATTTGCTGGAGGCCCACTCATTGCACAAAGGACAAAGGCATTTCTGTGTTGGGCCTTGCTCCCTTATCTGTGCAGCTGTGGGCATTGTTTAGGCAACTTCCCATGCTAGTTCCCTTATCTGTGTCTGCAGCTTGATTTTTCAGACTGTTCTTTTGTTTGAAAGAATTCTGAGGACCTGCCCTAACTGCCTGCCTAACTGATTCTTTCTTTCTCCTCCCTCAATATGTGGCTTTATGGCTATTTCAATCAAAACCACAGTAGGATTTTTTTTTTTTTTAATGGTATAGGGAGATCTCGGCAGGTTGGAGAATCCTGGAGCTTCTTAAGTAGCCAAAAATTTTGAAAAAGAAGAACAGTTAAGTGGTACTTACCTTTCCAAACGTCAAAATGTATTACAGAAATTATAGTCATTCAAACAATATGATAGTGGCACCCAAATAGTTAAAACAGTGAGAAGAGAAAGTTAGAAACAAATCCTAGTATGTATCATAATTCAGGACAAATGAAAAGTAACATCACAAGTCAGTGTGAAAAGAAAGGATTATTTAAATAAATGCTGCTGGGCCAGTTGGTTAACAGTTTGGGGAAGATTGTGAAATCAGACCCTATATAATATGATACAACAAAATAAATTTTAAAAAATCAAAGAGTTTATATGTAAAAAAGTTATACATTAGAAAATGAAATAAAATAATATAGGTAATTTTTTTTTTTTTTTTGAGATGGTGTCTCGTTCTGTCACCCAGGCTGGAGTGCAGTGGCGTGATCTTGGCTCACTGCAACCTCCACCTCCCGGGTTCAAGCGATTCTCTTGCCTCAGCCTCCCGAGTAGCTGGGACTACAGGCGCCCGCCACCACGTCCAGCTAATTTTTATATTTTTGATAGAGACGGGGTTTCACCATGTTGGCCAGGATGGTTTCGATCTCTTTACCTTGTGATCCACCTGCCTCGGCCTCCCAAAGTGCTGAGATTACAGGCGTGAGCCACCACGCCCAGCCAAGGTAATTTTTTTTGAACAGGGAAGAGCTAGCTGTTCAAAATACATAGAAAAAAATCACAGAATAAATTAGTAATAATTCAACTTTAACAAAAAGCTGTAATAAAGCAAATAATACAAACCCCTAGAATTGTCATTTTCAATAATGTATCTAGTTTAAATAATCATAAATGTCCACAAAAATTTAGCTACAAATGAGGTCATTATATAATGGTATTATTTTTAATAGTGAAAAATCACTAGCAACCTAAAAATCTGGCAAGAAATGATTAGTTATATTACATTCATAAAGCAGAATATTATGTTTGCTTTAAAATAGCTGTATAGAAGAATATTTAATAACCTGGATATGATCTGTAGCTGATTGAAAAAAGCGAGCTCTGAGAGGACATGTAGTATGTGGTCCAATTTTTTGTTTCAAAACAAAGCAAAAATATGCAGAAGGGAAAAATTGAAATTATTATAGTCTCTGGACAGTGAGATTATGGGTGGCTTTTTTTTCTTCTACCTACCTGATTTTCAGATTTTCTATAGTGAAAACAGTAATAAGGAAAAAGACAGAACAAGTTATTTTTTAAATTAAGAAAATGGAACAGATTTTGTTTCTGTGGAAAAAGACTAGAGTGAAAGTTCTCATAGATGCCTCAAGGAATTTGTCTATTTGTGTCACTGATATTTCCTTGGCATTTAGCAATATTGGCTAGTCAGTCAAACACTAAGAATAAAAGTAAAACAGTGTTGACACCTTTTTGTCATTTCAATCTTATATCTGTTAGAACAAGGGTGGTCATTTTTCTGGTTTTGAACATACCTGCTGATAAACTGCCTCTGAGTTCCTAAGAAGTGTTTGGGGCAATTAGTCACACTTTGACTGCTTTCGAATTAATGAGTTGTTTTCTTACACCCAGGGTTTTCCACGCAGACTGTAGCTGCTGTGGGAAACAGGAGGCAGTGGGATGGAGAAGCACCTCAGACTCTGCTGCAGATGATGGCAGCAGCTGACATCACCTCCACCTGCCCCACGGGGCCTGACGGTGAGTCTGTGCTTAGCATCAGTCGTCAGGAAGGGAAGACCAAGGACCCATACAGCCCAGTGCTCATCCTGATGTGATAGTCTGCTTCTCAGTACCCACCCTATAGATCTTGTATCAGACACTTTCAAATATGTTGTTTTGATATCTCCCTATGCCTAAAGAGACTTGCCTGCTAATTATCCTGGACAAACCACCACTCTAGACATGCACATATAAAGGAGGAAAAATCCAGGATGCCACCTTCCTCAGAGTGAGGGAAAATGCATGAGGAAGGACAGCTGACTTGATTTACCTTCCAAGGCCAGCTCAACAACTTTTTTTGCGATTTCATAGGGTCATTTTTTTTTCCACCAGTAAAATTAGAATTAAAAGAGTAGTTATCTCTACAAGATTTCGAGAGTTAATAGTTCAACGATACATATAAATTGCTTTGAAGCCAACGTGCTATTTAAATGTTAGGGGTGTTTAGGATATGATTATGTTTTCTACCTAAATTCCTTCGTTTACATTTGAACCTCTCACATAGCCTTTCCTTAGAAGAGGATCATAGCAGGCCGGGTGCGGTGGCTCACGCCTGTAATCCCAGCACTTTGGGAGGCTGAGGTGGGCGGATCATGAGGTCAGCAGTTCAAGATTAGTCTGGCCAACATGGTGAAACCCTGTCTCTACTAAAAATAGAAAAATTAGCCGGGCGTGATGGCACACAGCTGTAATCCCAGCTACTCGGGAGGCTGAGGCAGGAGAACTGCTTGAACCCGGGAGGCGGAGGTTGCAGTGAGCCAAGATCGTGCCACTACACTCCTGGCTGACAGAGTGAGACTCTGTCTCAAAAAAAAAAAAAAAAAAAAAGCAGAAGCGGGCCATAGCAGCCTCCAACGTCTGGATGTTATCTTCACAGGTGGTAAAGATTTTTTATTGCTTATTTCCTATGTTCTTGATAACATGGGCTGAGAGGGAGCTAAAATTTGTACATGTGCTGTAAGTTGAAATATGTAAGTATATCACTGAAATGAGCAATTATGTGTATAAATTGAGTTTCCCCTCAATTGTCTTATTAAGTTATAAATCAATTTAAAATAGGCAAATAGAATAAAAATTTTTATCACACCAAAAAAGCCAGTTTACAAAGCAATGAATGACTCTTCCCCTCATCAGCTATGTGACAAGAAGTCACTAAACTTTTCTATATCTCAGCTTCTTTATTAATAAAATGAGAGGTGGGATTAGGTTACCTCCAAGGTTTTAACATTCTTTGATCTTATACAAATGCAAGTGAAGAAGCATTTTTATTTTTAATAACACTTTCCTCTTCAGATGGCCAAGTTATTGTGATTGAAGGCATTCCAGAAAAAAGGAAACAGTGGCGGCATGAAGCTCCAGGAACTTTAATGAGTGTTTTGGCAGCAGCACATCTAACGAGTAGCTCATTTTCTGCCGATGAAGGAGAATTTGGTATGTAGTTTATTTTTAACAACATAATCAGTCCCCTGAGGAATTTTGTCAAGATTTGCAAATGCCGAAAGGGGATAAAAATACCTTCAGCTGGGAGAGAGAATTGGGAGGGTGTCTAGCCTTTTCAGAAGCTGATTTGCTTTGTCCAATCCTATTCCAAATGCTACTAACAAAAGACATGAGCTTTCCAGGAGAGTGGTGTAATTTTCTTTAATGCAATCAGCTGACAACTGGTGAAAAGTTTAAGTAGGGCTAGTGGCTTTGTAGCTGATGATCTAGTATTGTTTTGCTCTACCTCAGTCAGTTTATTTCTGACAGCTATTCAGTGGACTCAAATTACTATCCCATGAACAATAAAAATACACCATAATATCATTTGTTTTTTTCCTCCAATTTTTAGCAAGATTCTGCTTTTGCTTACTTTAAGGCAGGAGTCCCCAACCCTTGGGCCACAGACCAGTACCAGTCTGTGGCCTGTTAGGAACCAGGCCACACAGCAGGAGGTGAGTGGTGGGCCAGGTGAGCATTACTGCCTGAGCTCTGCCTCCTGTCAGATCAGCAGCTGCATTCAGTTCTCACAGGAGCATGAACCCTATTGTGAACTGTGCATGTGAGAGATCTACCCTGTGTGCTCCTTATGAGAATCTAATGCCTGATGATCTGAGGTCCCCGAAACCACCCTCCTTCCCTGCCCCCATGGAAAAATTGTCTTCCATGAAACTGGTCCCTGGTGCCAAAAAGGTTGAGGACTGCTGCTTTAAGGGAAGCCAACTATCATTTTCTAAAATTTGAGGGGCCTGGGTGTAATGGCTCACACCTGTAATTCCAGGACTTTGGGAGGCCGAGGCAGGAGGATCTCTTGAGGCTAGGAGTTAGAGGATGCTGTGAACTATGATCACTGCTCTCCAGGCTGGCTGACAGAGCAAGAACTTGTCTCTAAAAATAAAAAATAAAGTTTGAGGGAAATCACATCATAATGAGGGTTTGGTCTTATATCAGGTATTCAAGTGTGAAGTGCTACAAGAAAAGCTACTGCAGGCAAGCAGGGATCCCAGGAGCATCTGCATGTGTGTGAGGTCTGGGACCTGGTATTGTGGTGAAGTGAGGTTGAACAGCAAGTAGAAAAACTAAGGTACTAGATATTCTTGGAGGCTGATAAATGTTTACAAAGTTAGGCTGGGCGCGGTGGCTCATGCCTGTAATCCCAGCACTTTGGGAGGCCGAGGCAGGCGGATCACCTGAGGTCAGGAGTTCAAGACCAGCCTGGCCAAACCTCGTCTTTACTAAAAATACAAAAATTAGCTGGGCATAGTGGCAGGTGCCTGTAATCCCAGCTACTTGGGAGGTTGAGGCAGGAGAAACGCTTGAACCCGGGAGGCGGAGGTTGCAGTGAGCCGAGATGGCACCATTGCACTCCAGCCTGGGGGACAAGAGTGGGACTTTGTCTCAAAAAAAAAAAAAAAGTTTACAAAGTTAATTATCACTACAAAAACATAGCAATTTTTAACTGTCAGTTGAGTCTCAACAATTAATGAATACACATTTTATAATATTTTGAAAGAGGCTTTCTAACAGAATTTTTTTTATGTGGAACAGGACATTTTACTAACACATCTAAATATCTTTGTTTCTCTGAAGTACAAAGCCAAAAGTTTAAGATTATAAACTCATAATTAGTCATTAATATCTTAGCATTATATGTTATGTAGAGATGATCTAGATAATGAATACCTATCATTTAATTTAGCTTAGCAAAACTTGAGGACAAAAAGTTACCAAAACATTTGAAAAACCTTAAGTAAACACATTATAAAACCTAATTATTATTAAAACTTCTACCTGGCCAACCTCATGCCTGTAATCCCAGCCCTTTGGGAGGCTGAGACAGGAGGATCACTTGAGCCCTGGAGTTCGAGGCTGCCATGAGCCATGATCATGCCACTGCACTCCAGTTAGTGTGATAGAGTGAGACTCCAACTCTAAACAAACAAACAAAAACCTCTTATTTCATTACATTTATTTATTCCTTCTTAACAACTGCATTTGGAAATTTTCAGGAAACATTGAACAAATCTAGCCATCATCTTAAGTTATTTATTTATTAATCATTTCTACAGTTTGTGAATGTTAGGCAGTCACCACCAAAGCAAAAGCCCTAAGGTTAATACATGGACGTTTTGCTGATCAAATGACACTGCTGCTTTCATTAAACCAACAAACTAGTCTTATTTACCAAAAATTTACCCAAGTTACAAGAATTAAAAGGCATTTGAGTGCATTTCTACTTTTCTGATAAAATATTTCATTTAAGCACTTACTTTTTCTTTAAGCCAATTAACTGTAGTGCTTTCATATATTTTGGTAGTGAAATATCAACCAAACACAAGTTCAGCTGCCCTCCGCTTGCAAAATTGAATAACAAGGACAAGGTGCAGTAGAAGAAAAGTGCCTTTATTTTTCAGCGCTAGCAATGGGGAGATGGTTCAGGCTCCTGCCTTAATAAAACCACTTCAGAATTCTCAGGCAAAATGCTAGGGCTTAAGAAGGGGAAGTTTGGTGTGGAGGGCATGTGGGGCGAGATGGTACAAGTCTACGTGACTTGTTCCAATGACTTATCTTGAGTTATTGCCCCATCTGGTGAATGGGCTGGTACCATCTTGGGTTTGTCTGGGTTGTAAATTAGCTGCAGCCTTCAAGTTCCTGGTGGGGGAGAATTTCATAGGCATCTGGATTGTCTCAAGATTCAGTCTCTGGAACTTCTAAGCAAACATAATTAGATAAGCCAGCAATGCAAGGAAGTGCTTGGTGGAAAGAAAGTCAAGATTATTATTTCATTACTAAAAAGTTAAAACAGAGGGCTGCAGGAGGAAAAAAAATTAAAAATAGGGCACTCAGTTACAAAATCACATACACATGATACATATAAACATACACACAGAAGCAGGTTTTATAGCTTCATAAGGCTTTCATTTGCCAGTTTTCAAATAATTTTTCCTCCAACTTTATTTTTTATTTTATTTATTTATTTTTGAGATGGAGTCTTTGTCACCCAGGTTGGAGTTTCGGCTCGATGCACCCTGTACCTCCCAGGTTCAAGCGATTCTCCTGCCTCAGCCTCTGGAGCAGCTGGGATTACAGGCGCGTGCCACTATGCCCAGCTAATTTTTGTATTTTTAGTACAGACAGGGTTTCACCATGTTGGCCAGGCTGGTTTCGAACTCCTGACCTCAAGGGATCCACCTGCCTCAGCCTCCCAAAGTGCTGGGATTACAGGCGTGAGCCACTGCACCCAGCCTGAGCCACTACATCCTCCAACTTTAGACTATCAGTCTCTTGATTACCTGTTCCATTGCCCTAAACAATTGTTAGCAAGCCAACCCTAAATTTGTACTTCTGAAAGGATGACTCTTAAGGGCACAGAACTTAGATCTAAACACTATTGTTTGCTGAAAACAAAAGGGCACAGTCAAGGTTTAGTCAAGACAAGATTGCCAGGAAAGGTGTCTGGAACAAAGTTAAGGTTTGTTATGTGAACTTTAAACCAATGCTTTTCTCATCTTAAAAATTTCTGGTGGCTTGGGTGTAGGGGGAGGCCTTACAAATGAAGATTTCCTTTATAGATATAAATTTTTTTTTTTTTTTTACCAAGAGTTTTAAAACAGGGCCTAATATTTAATATGTGAAAAGCAGGCAAAACTGGAAGGCAGTGCATCTAAATCTTTCAAAACAAGGATCTCACTTCTATATTCAATCCTGGGTCCCCCACAAAGAGGGAAACTTCATGAGACTGTGCTCCTTGCTGCAAATACATTCCCCTGAGGCTGGTGGGTAACCCAATGCCAGTCAAGCTACTCTGTGAGCAGCCCGTCCCCAACAGGAGTCTTATACCTTGGTGGTGAGTGTTCCCATAACCTCCAAGTGTTCAAACCTGTCTTTTAATCTAAATGCACAAAGAAGTAAGTAGCCCCATCCAGTAACAACCATGCACTGTGTGTACCCGAAATATCTGAGATAGGTCTCAATTTAGAAAGTTTATTTTGCCAAGGTGACAAATGCATCTGTGACACAGCCTCAGGAGGTCCTGACGACATGTGTCCAAGGTGGTCAGGATACAATTTGCTTTTATACATTTTAGGGAGCCATGAAACATCAATTACTATGTGTAAATTGTACATTGGTTCCGTCCAGGAAAGAGGCGGGGTCCAGGAAAGCAGGGCGGGGGCAGGGTGGGGGGAGGGCTTCCAGGTCATAGGTAGATAAGAGACAAAAGTTTGCATTCTTTTGAGTCCTTGATCAGCCTTTCACTGAATACACAATTTAGTCTGGCTCAGTGAATCTGCATTTTTACATAAACAATAGGGCAGAAGCACTCAGATATGCATTTTTCTCAGGTGAGCAGAGGGATGACTTTCTGTCCTGCACCTGTGAAGATCAGCTATCAGTTTACATTGCCAGGGTGAAATTCAACAGAACTGTTTTAGGGTAAAGATACTGAGGCCTACAAGGAACTTCCTTGTGGGCAAATTGTGAGGGAGGTATGTAGCTTTTTTATAATTGTAGCTATCTTATTTACGAATAAAATGGGAAGCAGGTTTGCCTGACGTAGTTTTCAGCTTTTCTGTTGTCTTAGTGATAAATTGGTCCCGAGATTTATTTTCCTTTCACAACTGCAGCCGCTGTCAGCCACTTCCAAAACTACAGCTTTTATCAGTGACTTGTCAGCCATTGCACATACAAAAATCAATTCTCTCTCACAGTACAATGTAATCCCTGGTACCCCAAAGTCAGATTGATCAAGTAACTTACTGCAAAAGACAGTAGAGCTTCAGATCTAAGAGGAACCTGCCCGTGACTCTTTGTACTCCACTAGGAGATAGACCAACCTAAGGAGGGATGAGTGGCACCTTTTCTGCATTCCTCGAGGGGTCTTAGAGTCATTAGAAGTCTCCTGCAGATTCCTCCACGTGTTACTGAAAATGGCAAAAGGAAGGAGGAGCAGAAGTGGAAGGAAATAGAAGAACAAGTCATATAAGAGCCAATATGGGGAGGTTTTTAAGCTACCTAAAAGGCCAGTGAGAAGTTGTACATTTTTCTCACAGAAGTCATGCCAAAAAGATAGGAAGCAACTGAAAAAAAAATTCTGGAAACAGCATCCAGAAGAAAAAGCAGAAAAGGCCTTTAAAAAATGTTTATAGCCTAAATATTAAACTTTTAATTAACCTGACTTCTGACCACAGAGTTCTAAAAAAAAAAAAAAAAAAAAAAAAGCCTCTGCCTTATAATTCATAATTCTTTGTGGTATGATTAAAAAACAAACACTAGGGCCAGGCACGGTGGCTCACACCTGTAATCCCAGCACTTTGGGAGGCTGAGGCAGGTGGATCGGGAGGTCAGGAGTTTGAGACCAGCCTGACCAACATAGTGAAACCCTGTTTCTACTAAAAATACAAAAATTTGCCAGGCGTGGTGGCCCATGCTTGTAATCCCAGCTACTCAGGAGGCTGAGGCAGGAGAATCGCTTGAACCTGGGAGACAGAGGTTGCAGTGAGCCGAGATTGTGCCACTGCACTCCAGTCCGGGTGACAGAATGAGACTCCATCTCAAAATAAAACAAAACAAAACAAAAAAAACCCCAACCAAACAAACAAATAAAAACAAAACTTTCCAAATCTCTTATTGGATTTCAACCAGGACAAAAATAAAATAGATGTCCCATTCAGTTTGTCTGGTTCTGAAACTAGCTCTTTTTTTCCCAATTGTGCCCACAAAATGAATTAATTTAGACATTTGAAAGGATCTCATTTTGGCTGCTGCTGCTTTTGACCGTCCTGGGTTAGGTGGGTTCTGTTTCCTAGATATTTACAAGAGGACACCCCATAAATGTTATACATAAGTCCGGCTGGTGTTTTACTAACTGGAATTGGTCACAAATGAAAAACCAACCTACAATCTCAAACAATAGAAAACAGCTGCAATCTTAAAAGCACTCTATGTAAAAAGAGACCACTGGTGCTACCCTGTCAATCCTTTGATTCAAACTTTGTCTCTTCAGGCAGAGATGAAAAACCTTGACCCCAGCCTTCTGCTGTGAAACAGAGGAAGAAAAAAGGCAATTTTCTGCAGAGGTCTTTACCCAAATCTCCTGTCCAAAAGACAGAGACCAAAGCCCTTACTAAGAGAGAATTTGAAAAGTATCCCAAATAAAGTCTAGACTTTCAACCAGAGTAGGAGGGCTGAATTCAGGAGAACTCACCTGAAGCACCTGATAGGACTTTTTACTTTTTAAAAAATTGTGTGGGTACATAATAGGTGTATATATTTATGGGGTATGTTTTGATACAGGCATGCAATATGAAACAAGCACATCATGAAGAATGAGGTATCCATCCCCTCAAGAATTTATCTGTTGAGTTGCAGACAATCCAGTTATACTCTAAAATGTACAGTTAAGTTTTAATTAACTATAGTCACCCTGTTGTGATAGCAAATAGTAGGTCTAATTTATTCTATTTTTTTGTACCCATTAACCATCCTTACCTCTCCCCTATTCCCCCACTACTCTTTTCAGTTTCTGGTAACTATTCTATTCTCTATGTCATGAGGTCAATTGTTTTGATTTTTGGGTGCCACAAATAAGTGGGAACATGTGATGTATGTCTTTCTGTGCCTGGCTTATTTCACTTAATACAATGATCTCCAGTTCCATCCATGTTGCAAATGACTGGATCTCATTCTTTTTTATGGTCGAATAGTACTCCACTGTGTATATGCACCACATTTTCTTTATCCATTCATTGGTTGATGGACACTTAGGTTGCTTTGAAATCTTAGCTATTGTAAATAGTGCTGCAACAAACATAGGAGTGCAGCTATCTCTTTGATATACTGCTTTCCTTTCTTTTGAGTATATACCCATCAGTGGGACTGCTGAATCATATGGTAGCTCTATTTTTAGTTTGTTTGGGAACCTCCAAACTGTTCTCCATAGTAGTTATACTAATTTACATTCCTACCCATAGCGTACAAGGGTTCTGAGGTGATTGGATCATGGGGGTGGTTTCTCATGGTTTAGCACCATCCCCCTAGTGCTGTTCTTGTGATAAAGTTCTCATGAGATCTGGTTGTTTACAACTGTGTGGCACCCCCACCCCCTTCCTTTTGCTCTGGTCATGTGAGACATGCCTGTTTCCCTTTTGCCATCTGCCATGATTATAAGTTTCTGGAGGCCTCCCCAGAAGCCAAGCAGATGGCCAGCATCATGTTTTCTCTACAGCCTGTGGAACTGAGAGCCAATGAAACCTATTTTCTCTTTAAAATACTCAGGCTCTAGCAGTTTGAAATTGGACTAATACAGAAAATTGGTACTGAGAATGGGGCATTGCTATAAAGATACCTGAAAATGTGGAAGCAGCTTTGGAACTGGGTAACAGGCGGAGATTGGAATAGTTTGGCGGGCTCGGAAGAATACAGGAAGATGAGGGAAAGTTTGGAACTTCCTAGAGACTTGTTAAATTGTGACCAAAACACTGATGGTGATATGGACAATGAAGTCCAGGTTGAGGAGGTCTCAGATGGAAATGAGGAACTTATTGGGCACTGGAATAAAGGTCACTTTTGTTATGCTTTAGCAAAGAGGTTGGATAGTGCCCCTTCCCTAGGGATTTGTGGAACTGTTAACTTGAGAGAGATGATTTAGGGTATCTGGTGAAAGAAATTTCTAAGCAGCAAAGTGTTCAAGATGTGGCCTGGCTGCTTCTAACAGCCTATGTATGCTCATATGTGTGAGCAAAGAAATGATCTGAAACTGGAACTTATATTTAAAAGGGAAGCAGAGGCTGGGTGTGGTGGCTCATGCCTGTAATCCCAGCACTTTGGGAGGCCAAGGCGGGCCGATCACCTGAGGTCAGGAGTTTGAGACCAGCCTGGCCAACATGGCAAAACCCCATCTCTACTAAAAATACAAAAATTAGCTGGGTGTGGTGGTGTGCACCTGTACCCTCAGCTACTTGGGAGGCTGAGGTGGGAGGATCAGGTGAACCTGAGAGGCAGAGGTTGCAGTGAGCCGAGATCGCACCACTGCACTCCAGCCTGGACAACGGAGTGAGACTCTGTCTCAAAAAAAAAAATGTAGAGGGTAAATTTATGTTATCTGTTTTTTACCATGTGATAAATACATATTTAGTCTCTGTTTCTAGTTCCTAGGACACAGCTCCTAAAGCCCTTGGAATCTTTGAAGTAGTAAGAGTGTCTTTTGCAGGCCAAGGAGATGACTGGTGGTTGGGGGCCCTTGATAGCTTCAGGATGGGGGCTGGTCATCAGAAGGACCAAGGCAGGATTAAGATTGGAACTTTCAGCCTCCTTCCCCTATCTCCAGGGGGACAGAGGGGCCGGAGACTGAGTTCAATCACCAATGGCCAATGATTTGACCAACCATTCCCATGTAATGAAACCTCTATAAAAACCCCTATATGGCAGAGTTTGGAGAGCTTCTGGGTTGGTGTGCACATCATGTGGTAGGAAGGTGGTATACCACAAACTCCACAGGGACAGAAGCCCCTGTGCTTTGGACCCTTTGCCCAATGTACCTTTGCATCTGGCTTTTCATTTGTATTTTTAATAATAAACTAATGATAGTATTTTCTAGGGTTCTGTGAACCATCCTAGTAGACTGTTAACCTGAGGAGGAGTTGTGAAAATCCCCGATCATGTAGCCAATGCAGACAGAAGTGTGGGTAACTTGGAGACTTGCTACTTGAGACTGGCCTCTGAAGTGAGAACAGTCTTCTGAGACCGAGCCCTTCTTTAACCTTTAACCCTTGGAGTTCTGTGTAGTTAGTGCTGGAATTGAATTTAATTGTAGGACACCCAGTTGGTGTCAGAGAATTGGTTGATGTGAGTGAAGCAGCATTGTTGTCTGGGATAAATACCCGAAATTCATTGTCTCACGGCCATGGAAAACTAGGACGCAGACAGACCCCTGAGTGAGGTTAAAAGCAGATGTTTACTAGGTGAAAGAAAGAGAAAAGCTCTCTGCTAGAGAGAGGAGCCCTGGAGAACATGGGTTGCTGCTTCCACCGTGAAATGTGTTTTTATAGATGAGTTTGAGGGGGCGATGTCTGATTTACATAGGGCATGAAAGATTAGTTGAACCAGGTGTGCCATTTACATAGCATTTGAAGAAGACGGCCACCCTACCCTAATCTTTTATTATGCAAATGGGTTCTTTACCTGGCTGGTGCCATGTTGCTTGGTTTTTCACTGTACATGTGGTGACAAAGAAAAGGGAAGATGGAGCCTCCATGTTGAACATATCTGGCTTTAAGGTAGCCCTTTTCCACTGGCACAACTGCCAGCATTCACGCATGCAAGCTTCCAACTTGCTTATCTATGTCTGCAGCTCGATTTTTCAGGCTGCTCTTTGTTAGAAAAGAAATGGTTTGGGGGCTGCTTTTTGTTAAAAGAGAAATTCTGCTGAGGACTCTGTTGCCCTTACTATCAGTCTAAATAATTGCTTTTTATCTCCTGTATATGGGGGAAAAATCTGGACATATTTAGTGTCACAAGTGTTGTGAGTGAAAACAGTTCAGATACAGAAAAAATAAAATTAAATTAAAATTTAAAATGGACATCAGGGACTCAAAAAGTAATTCAGGAGTCCCTGATTGTCTCATGAATGGTTTCATTATGGTGTTTTTGTTTGAATCAGGATCCAAAAAAGTTAGATATGTCCAAAAAAAGTAATTCATAGGAGGAGTTAGACTGGATATGAAGAATTTTAGTTATATTGTATCCAGTTTATTTCACTTATATTTTTCTTATGAATGTGCAAGAGTGATATAGGATTAAGAATGTATACTGAGAAGAGTCTAAAAGCATTCTTATACTAATCTATAAAATATAAATCAATGATTTATATTTAGGGAATATAAATTCTAAAGGCTAAGAAAACATGTCATTTCATTGGGAACATTTTATTTGTGATTGATATATGAAATAAAAGCACATCTTATAATTGTAGAATCTTAGAGTAGTTGAGGGGGTGCTGCATTGCTATAAAGAAATGAAATACTGATCAGCCTCACCAACGTGGTGAAACCCCATCTCTACTAAAAATACCAAAATTAGCTAGGCGTGGTGGCATGTGCCTGTAATCCCAGCTAGTCAGGAGGCTTAGGCAGGAGAATCGCTTGAACCTGGGAGGCGGAGGTTGCAGTGAGCCGAGATCGCGCCATTGCACTCCAGCCTGGGTGACAAAGCCAGACTCTGTCTCAAAAAAAAAGGAAAAAAGAAATGAAATATTGTGTTGTGCTATCTTCAGTCTAGTCCTTTTCCCAAGAGGAAAAAAAAAGCACATTTTAAGTAAAAAAAAAAACCTGCAAAAAAAAAAAGATGAAGGTGTGTGTGTGCTTCGGGTTTTCCCTACAGGCATTCATGATGAAGCCTAACCATAGTGGGAGACTCAGGTTATAGAAACAGTGGAGAATAAGAGTGGTCCAACTGTGGTAAATCTTTTTTTTACAGAAAGATTTTCTTAGTTTTTCTAATACAATGAAAGCATCTACCCCAAAAGTGGAGGTGTTTTGTCTCTTCCTCTCTGATCCTTATTCCTGTCACTTTTTCTTGTCCGGTTGTGTTATCATCCCTTTCTTATTCTCTGTTTTGATGGAAATGGCTAAAAGGTTTACCATTATGTTGATGTTCACTGTCAGGTTTTTGGTAATTGCCCCTCATTGGGTATATAGGCTGGGATGCTTTCTTATCTTTCTCTGTCATTTCTTTAGCAATGGGAACATTAAAACAATGGCTACCCAAAGAAGATGATGAAGGGAAGGTAGAAATGGTCTCTGGCATTGAAGTAGATGAGGAACAACTAGAACCAAGATCTGATGATGATGATACGTAAGTAGATCATTTGCCAATACCTAAGTGAAGCACTGGTACAAAGTGAAAATGCTGCAGTTGAGACATTCAAAATAGCCAGCTGAGACCTAGCTACAAAGATCAAGTTTTACAATGCACGGGTTTGGTTCTGGGCTCTTCATTCTTCTCCAATGGCATCATTTTCTACATTTGCATCAGTGATATTCTGTCTTAACTTCTATGGCTTCCGTCGTACCTCCTGATAACTGGTGGGGCTAGTCCTCACACGTTGTGCTAGTCTTAACAGCATTTTCTTCAAAATTAACTATCGTTGCCTGTTCCTTATCGTACACAGTATATCAAGCTTGTCCAAGCCACAGCCCAGGACAGCTTTGAATGTGGCCCAACACAAGTTTGTAAACTTTCTTAAAACATTATGAGGATTTTTTGCAATTTTTTTTTTTTTTTTTTTAGCTCATCAGCTGTCGTTAGTGTTAGTGTATTTTATGTGTGGCCCAAGACAATTCTTCCAGTGTGCCAGGGAAGCCAAAAGATTGGACACCCCCGTTGTACCTCTTTGCATTCTCTTACAAAGTATGAGAAACATTGTTGGGATTTTGGCGGGAATGACATTTTATTTATTGATTAAATTATGGGAATTGGCATATTTGGGATTATGAATCTTTTAAAATTATTATTGTTATTATTATTATTTGAGACAGTCTCACTCTGTTGACTAGGCTGGAGTGTGGTGGCACAATCACAGCTCACTGCAGCCTTGAATTCCTGGGCTCAAGCAATCCTCCCACCTCAGCCTCCCAAGTAGCTGGAACCACAGGCACATGCCACTATGCCCAGCTAATCTTTTTTATTTTTTGTAGACCTGAAGTCTTGTTATGTTGTGCAGGCTGGTCTTGAACTCGCAGCTTCAAGTTGTCGTCCCACCTTGGCCACCCAAAGTGCTGGGGTTACAGGTGTGAGCCACTGCACTTGGCCTAAAAATTATTTTTAATTGGCAAATAGTATTAATATATACTTACGATATACAACATGATGTTTTGAAATATGTACACATTGTGGAATAGCTAAATCAAGCTAATAAATATATGCATTACCTCACATGCTTATCATTTATTTATGGTGAGAGCACTTAAAATCTATTCTCAGCAATTTTCAAGTATACAATAAATTGTTATTAACTGTAGTCACCATGCTGTACCATAGATCTTCTGAAATTATTCCACCTATCTAAGTGAAATTTTCTACTCTTTGACCAACATCTCCTGGCTTTCCCTTCCACCTTCTCCCACCCCCAGCCCCTAGAAACCACCATTCTCCTCTCTGCTTCTATGAGTTTGATTGTTTTCAATTCCACATGTTAGTGAGCTCATACAGCATTTGTCTTTCTGTGTCTGGCTTATTTCACTTGGCAGAATGCCCTCTAGGTTCATTCATGTTGTCACAAATGCCAGAATTTCCTTCTTTTTAAAGGCTGAATAGTATTCCATCCTGTATATATACCACATTTTCTTTATCCATTCATGCATTGATGTGATTATGAATCTTAACATCCATAAATATAGTATAGCTCTCTATGTCTCTCTTTTCTTTGTATTTTTAAGTATTTTTATAATTTTGTTTATGGCATAGGTACCACTTAATTTTGTTGTTGTTGGTATTTTAAATGGGATTTTTTTGTATTTTAATTTTATTTTTTTATAGAGATGGGGTCTCACAGTGTTGCCCAGGCTGGTCTCAAACTCCTGGGCTCAAGTGATCCTCCCGTCTCAGCCTCCCAGAATGCTAGGATTGTAGGCGTGAGCCACTGTGCCTGCCTAATTTTATTTTTTAATTGAAAAATTTTGATTTTACATATTCATAGGGTACACAGTGATGTTTCAATACATATGAAGTATAGCAGTCAGTTCAGGGTAATTAGCATATCCATCATCTCAAACATTTATTGTTTCTGTGTGTTGGCAGCATTTAATATCCTCCTCCTAGTGATTTAAAACTATATACCATATTACTATTAACTATAGTCATCCTACAGTGGTATAGAACACTAGAATTTATTCCTCTTATCTAGCTGTAATTTTCTGTCCTTTAACAAATCTCTCCCTCTTTTCCTCTTGTGTTTTCAAATTCGCTACTGCTAATGTATAGAACACCACTGATGTATCCTGTAACTTTACTAAACTCTCTTATTAGTTCTAAATTGTGGAGTCCTTTGAATTTTTAAAATTTTATTATAATTTACTTAACATTTGTTTTGAGACAGGGTCTTTCTCTGTTGCCCAGGCTGGAGTGTGGCAGCATGATCATATTCACTGCAGCCTTGAACTCCTGGGCTCAAGTGATCCTCTTGCCTCAGGCTCCAGAATAGCTGAGACTACAGGTGTAGCATGCCACCATGGCCGGCTAATTTTTTTGTTTTTTGTAGAGATGGGGTCTTGCTATGTTGCCCAGGCTCATCTTGAACTCCTGGCCTCAAGTGATCCTCCCACCTGGGCCTCCCATAAAGTAAACTGTGAGCCAAATGCTGGGATTACAGCATGAGCCACTGCACTTGGCCCATAATTTACTTTGAAAATACGTCCCCAATTTTTTAAGTAGACCCTTTTCAGTCTTCCTACTACCTACCTCTTTACATCAGCTACACAGTCCTCCTCCCTACAGTCAACCAATCTAATCTGCTTCTTGTGTATACTTCTCCAGAGGAATTCCATACAAATATAAGCAAAAATATATTTCTTGTGTAAATGTGTCTTTTTATATAAATGGTTCCATAGTGCACTGTCCTGTAATTTGCTTTTTTTTTCATTTAACAGTATTATGTTGAATACATATTATTGTTTCAAAAACTAGTATGTGTATAGTTTAAATTTCCAGAACAAAAAGTATTGGGTCAAAGAGCATGTACACTTGTAAATTGGATATCATAAAATTGTCCTTCACAGAGGTTACATCTATTAACATCAGTGTCTAGAAGTGCCTATTTCCCCATTCTCTTGCTCAGTGTGTTGTCAGATTTTTGGATTATTGCATAATTGATAGGTTAAAAAAAAGTCAGTTCATGATAGTTTTAATTAGCATTTCTTTTATGAGTGAGGTTATCTTTCCATATGCTAAAGAGCCATCTTTATTTCCTCTTTCAGGAAAATTCGTTCATGGGCCATTTTTAAAATTTAGGTATTAACATTGTATTGATTTGGGAACTTTCTGCACTTCAGGGAAATTAGTCTTTTATCTGTAACATGATTCAAAAATATTTTCCTTGGTTTTTGCCTTTTATTTTGTTTATGGTGACTTGTGCCATGTTATTTTTGTTTAGTTAGATTAGTTAGATTTATCAATTATTTTATAAAATAAAGATTCTATGATTTTTTTTTTTTTTTTTTTTTGAGACAGGGTGTCCGTCTATCACCCAGGTTGGAGTGCAGTGGCGTGATCGCACCTCACTGCGCCTCGACCTCCTGGGCTCAATCTAACTTCCCACTTCAGCCTGCTGAGTAGCTGGGACTAAAGGCACGTGCCTGACTAATTATTTTATTTTTTATTTTTTGTAGAGATGAGGTTTCACCATATTGCCCAGACTGGTCTTAAACTCTTTCTTCTTCTTCTTCTTTTTTTTTTTTTTTTAAATATACAGGATCTTGCTTTGTTCCCCAGGCTGGAATGCAGTGGCCCGATCATGGCTCACTGTAACCTTGAATTCCTGGGCTCAAGTGATCCTCCTGCCTCTCAGCCTCCGGAGTGGCTGGGAGTATAGGCATGCACCACCATGCCCAGCTCATTTTTTTTTTTTTTTTTTTTTTTTAGAGACAGGGTCTTGCTGTGTTGCCCAGGCTGGTCTTGAACTCCTAGACTCAAGTGATTTTCATGCCTTGGCCCCCCAAGGGGTTAGGATTACAGGCATGAGCCACTGTGCCTTGTCAATCCCAGGATTTTAAAAATATATTTATTATTTAATTTTCTCTATAGTAAAATATTTTATTCATCTTTAACTTTATTCATATTACACTACAAAGTGTGGATCCAACTTTTTTTTTTTTTTTTTGAGATGGAGTCTCACTCTGTCGCCCAGACTGGAGTGTAGTGGCATGATCTCAGCTCACTGCAACCTCCACCTTCTGAGTTCAAGCGATTCTCCTGTCTCAGCCTCCTGAGTAGCTGGGATTACAGGCACACGCAACCATGGCTGGCTAAGTTTTGTATTTTTAATGGAGATGGGATTTCACCACGTTGTTCAGGCTGGTCTCAAACCCCTGACCTCGTGATCCACCCGCCTTAGCCTCCTGAAGTGCTGGGATTACAGGCGTGAGCCACTGTGCAGGTCCCAACTTTTTTTTTTTTTTGAGACAGAGTCTTGCTCTGTCGCCCAGGCTGGAGTGCAGTGGTGCAATCTCGGCTCACTGCAAGCTCCACCTCCCAGGTTCACGCCATTCTCCTGCCTCAGCCTCCCGAGTAGCTGGGATGACAGGCGCCCGCCACCATGCCCGGCTAATTTTTTGTATTTTTAGTAGAGACGGGGTTTCACGGTGTTAGCCAGGATGGTCTCGATCTCCTGACCTCGTGATCCACTCGCCTCGCCTCCCAAAGTGCTGGGATTACAGGCATGAGCCACCGTGCCCGGCCCCCAACTTTTTTTTTTCCCCAAATAACTCCTCACTTATTCCAGCACCATTTACTTAAAAAGGTTTTTGATTTTGGCCGGACGCGGTGGCTCACGTCTGTAATCCCAGCACTTTGGGAGGCCGAGGAGGGCGGATCACAAGGTCAGGAGATTGAGACCATCCTGGCTAACACGGTGAAACCCCATCTCTACTAAAAATACAAAAAATTAGCCGGGCGTGGTGGCGGACGCCTGTCGTCCCAGCTACTCGGCAGGCTGAGGCAGGAGTATGGCGTGAACCGGGGAGGCAGAGCTTGCAGTGAGCCGAGATCACACCACTGTACTCCAGCCTGGGCGACAGAGAGACTCCGTCTCAAAAAAAAAAAAAAAAGATTTTTTTATTCTAATTTGAAATGCTACTGTTATGGTATGTTTTTATACATATTTGCATTCAATTCCTATTCATTCTAGTCTAATTATTGATTTATAAACACATTGTTTATAATATAGTTTATTATTTTGGGGGCTAGGTCCGCTAAATACTCTTCTTCAGAATTTTCAGGCTTCTTTTGCTTATTTTTCCATATGGACATTAGAATCACCTTGTCTAGCAAAGGAAGGAGGAAAAGAAGGAGTTTTCTTAGCCTCCTTGGCAGCAGAATTTTGGAATCCAAAGGCCTCTTTTCGTTTCATACTGTGTCCTTTTCAGTCCAACCTGGTTATGCTTCTGTATATATATTTCTTTCAAAAATCTTAGAGGTCTCTGCAACTCTTATTGGGAGTCACTTCGTTAGATAACAGCCAGACCCACAAATCTTTTTGATATAGGCCCTTCTCTATCTTGGGCTTTGGCTTAGACTACAGAGAAACAACACCCTTAAATTGCCTAGAAAGCCTGTTTGAGAATAATTTTGAGACTTATTCATGTTGTTGTATATATTGATAGTTCATTTCCTTTTTATTGCTAAGTAGTATCCCATTGTGTAGATATACCACAATTTGTTTGTAGATTCACCTGTTGGTGGACATTTACGTTGTTTCCAGATTTTGGCTATGAATATTTGTGTATATTCTGTATATGAACCTAAGTTATCATTTCTTGTGGGCAAATACCTAGGAGTGGAATTGCGGAGTTGTATGGTTGGTGTATTAGGGTTCTCTAGAGGGACAGAAGTAATGGAATATAAAGGGGAGTTTATTAAGTATAACTCACACAATCACAGGGTCCCACAATAGGCCATCTTCAGGCTGAGGAGAAAGGAGAGCCAGTCCAACTTCAAAACCGAAGAACTTGGAGTCCGATGTTCGAGGGCAGGAAGCATCCAGCATGGGAGAAAGCTGCAGGCTGGGAAGCTAGGCCAGTCTCTCTTTTCACAGTTTTCTGCCTGCTTATATTCTAGCCGTGCTGGCAGCTGAATAGATTGTGCCCACTCAGATTAAGGGTGAGTCTGCCTTTCCCAGCCCACTGACTCAAATGTTAATCTCCTTTGGCAACACCCTCACAGACACACCCAGGATCAATACTTTGAATCCTTCAATCCAATCAAGTTGACACTCTGTATAAACCATCACAGTTGGTAAATGTTTAACTTACCGTTTTCCAAAGTGGTTATTCTATTTCACATTCCTGTGAACAGTGTGTAAGAGTTCCAGTTGTTCAACATCCTTACCAACACTTGGTATGGGCAGTTTTAACATTTTTAACCCATCTACTAGGTGTGAAGTGGTGTCTTTATAATTTTAAAATTATTTATATATCTTTGCTACTGGTTCTTTGTCAGATATCTGCTTTGCTAACATTTTCTCACCGTCTGGGTATTTGTGTTCATTTTCTTAATGGTATGATTCAAGTTGGAAATTTCTGACTAATGTATTTTTTTAATCACTTTTTTCTTTTCTTTTTCTTTTTTTTTTTTTTTCTTGAGACGGAGTCTTGCTCTGTCACCCAGGCTGGAGTGCAGTGGTGTGATCTCGGCTCACTGCAACCTCTGCCTCCAGGGTTCAAGCCAATTCTCTGCCTCAGCCTCCTGAGTAGCTGGGATTACAGGCACCTGCCACCATGCCTGGCTAGTTTTTGCATTTTTAGTGGAGACAGGGTTTCACCATCTTGGCCAGGCTGGTCTTGAACTCCTGACCTTGTGATTCACCCACCTCAGCCTCCCAAAGTGCTGGCATTACAGGCATGATCCACTGTACCCAGCCTTAATCACTTTAAAAAAAAAATCTGGATTTCTAATTTATTTGCACTTCGGACAGGCACTATCATCTGAATTTTAGTGATTTTAAAGGTTTATTGGACTTCTTTTACTATTGAGCACAGGGTCAATTTTATGCCTGTTACAAATGCATAGTCTTACTATTTGGGGAATACGTATGTTCTATGTAATTATTATATCAAGCTTAAACATTTTTTGTTAACATGTTCTGTAGCCTTTTTAAAACAAAAATTCACCTCCTAATAGAGATACACTGAAATCTTAAACTGTGTGATTTTGATGATTTCTCATCATTTGCTCTCCTTTTCAATATACTTTAAATATGTAGAAGCTGTCTTCTAATTTATGATTGTTATATCAATTTGGTAAACCGTCCCTTTTTTACATTGTCACTTTTTTTCCTATTAATGCTGTTTGCATTAAGTTCTATTTGGTCTGATACAGATATTACTATTCCAACTTCTTTATTTTTTTAAGTACTTTTATAGTACGTATTTTTCTATTCTTTTATTTTCATCATTTCTTTGTGATTTTGTTATGCTGTATTTCTTGTAAAGTGCATGTAGTCGGTTTATGTGCTCCTTGTCATGTGAAAATGTCTTTTAATGTTAATTTAGTAAAATTTATTATAATTGTTGACAAATTTGGATTTCACTCTACCATACCATTTTGGTTTTCTATTTATTATCTTTTCTTATTTCTTTTTTACCCTTCTTTCCTAGCCTTTTTGTTGGTTGACAAACTTTTCTATATTACTTTTTCCCCTTTATAATAATTTTGAAGATACAGATTATATTTCTAATCTTTTAATGGTTAGCTTTTATGCACTACCTACAAATTGATCTAACAAATTCAAAAGTTGCTCAGTATTCCTTCCTTCCTCCCAAATATGAAAAGCACAATTTAAATCACCACAAAATCCTTTCATTCTGGTATTTTTATATAGAAGTATAATTTTACTTAAAAAGCTTTTTTATTATTAAAAGTTTCAAACATTTATAGTGCAAGTAGAGAACAGCATAATGAACCCTCATGTATCCATCATCTAGCTTTAACAATTATCAACACTGTTTCTTTTCTGTCTTCATGTCCCCCACACTTTTTTTTTGTAAGTGTGGAATACTTTAAGTCTCAGACATAAAATCATTTCATCCAATTTTACCTTTTTTCAAACAAAAATATTATATATCTTATTATATGTATTAATATATACATATTCTCAAATGTAACTCACTTTGCCAATTTAGTTTATCATTTTTCTGAACTTGCCATTTTTTTCCTATCCCATGCTTTCCCTCTGATTTGTTTTTTTCTTGTTGATGTATATTCTTAATTATTTACGATATGTCAGTGAGTAGTAAACTTTCTTATTCTTTTTATATCAAAGATTGTTTTTGTTTTGACTTCAGTGTTTAGCAGTAATTTTGCTGGGCATATAATTTTAGGTTGACAACTATTTTTTCTCCTGGCTTCTATTATTGTTGATGACAAATCAACTATCATCTCATTGTTTTTCCTTTATAGGGATGCTAACTTTCTCCCTGATACTTTTATAATTTTTTTAATTCTTTACATTCTTATGTTTCACCATGGTATGTCTAGGTCTAAAAATGTCTTTTATCCTGCTTGCTTCACTTTCTTTTGAGAACACATGACTTTCTTTAGTTCTAGAAAATTTTAATATTTGCTTTTCTTATTGCCTCCATTTCGATTCTCCAATTAGATATTAGATATATTTTTTATCTTCTCAATTATCTCCAGTAGTACCTAATTGTACTTTCATATTTTTTATTCACTTCTTTGTTCCTTTCCAGGTGAATTTTTTTTTTTTTTTTTTTTTGAGACAGAGTTTTGCTCTTGTCACCCAGGCTGGAGTGCAGTGGTGTGATCTCAGCTCACTGCAACCTCTGCCTCCCGGGTTCAAGCAATTCTACTGCCTCAGCCTCCCGAGTAGCTGGGATTACAGGCTTGTGCCACCACGCCCAGCTAATTTTTGTATTTTTAGCAGAGACGGGGTTTCACCATGTTGGCCAGGCTGGTTTCGAACTCCTGACCTCAGGCAATTCACCTGCCTCAGCCCCCCAAAGTGCTGGGATTACAGGCATGGATGAATCCTTGAATACTGTTTTCTAAGCCTATCTGGGTACCATCTATTGAGTTTTTAATTTAAATGATTATATATTTCATGCCCAAGATAATTATTTTTTCTTATATTTATATGGTCTTGTTTCATTAATGCATAATGATTTCTCATAATTAAAAAATTTAAATGCTTTGCTTTAGTTTATCTTTTTGGGCATACTTACTTTAGGAGACTTATCAAAATCCTCCATAAAAAATAATTTCATCTGGAGTTAGTTCATCGTCCAATTTTTTTCTTTTATTAATTTTATGCCATCTGTCTTACCATTAGATTTATTCAGGTGTTAGAATTTTAGTTTGAGGGCTCATTTTGTTTTGGAGGGTTTAAAATTGCTTTTTCTTCCTTTCCTTTCTCTTCCTGTGTACCTCCTAAATATCTAATAGGGTCTTCTTCCTTAGGTCCCCCTCCATTCTTGCTAGCCAGGACCCTTGAAGAGCAAGTGTGGTCTAGAAAAAAAATACAGTAATGTGGCTTGTCTGTTTTAGCCCAATCTCTGGAAGAAAAATTCTCCCTAAGACATTTATAACCATAGATTTGACTTCACTTGTGTTGGGAGCTTGAATTACAATACTTGTATGGGCTGGAAACATCTATGTTGAGAAATTAACACTAAAATTAACATTAAGGGGTGGTAATACTCCTGGGATTTTTAGAAGTAAATATAAGACACTCTGGAGGGATAAATGTTGGATTTTTTCACTAAAGCACTGGTGAAGATGAATTTACAACTGAACATTTAAAAACAGAATCCACTATGAGAGATTGCAAATAGAACAAATGCTGATTAGATCCTAAAGAATTTCAGATAATATAATTATCTTAGGAAGACTATAATACTGTATATTTAAAATTATTTAATTAAATTAAATTCAGGAATCCAAACATAAGAAAAATATAGTTCCTCAGTAAAGAGCAGGAAGATTCTCTTAGCCTGTTTGGGCTACTCTAACACAATACCTTAGACGAGTTAACAAAAATATCAGAAATATACTTCTTCTAGTTCTAGAGGCTAGGAAGTCCAAGATCAAGGTGCCAGTAGAGGCCAGGTGCAGTGGCTTATGCCTGTAATCCCAGCACTTTGGGAGGCCGAGGTGGGCGGATCATCTGAGGTCAGGAGTTCGAAACCAGCCTGGCCAACATGGTGAAACCCCGTCTCTACTAAAAAATACAAAAATTAGCTGGGCATGGTGGCAGGTGCCTTAATCCCAGCTACTTGGGAGGCAGAGGCAGGAGAATCGTTTGAACCTGGGAGGCGGAGGTTGCAGTGAGCCAAGGTCGAGCCATTCACTCAAGCCTGGGGGACAAAAGCGAGACTTCTCTCAAAAAAGAAAAAGTGCCAGTAGATTTGGCGTCTGGTAAGGGCTAGCTTTTGGCTCCATACACAGCACCTGCTAGCTGTGTCCTCACTTGGTGGAAGGAGCAAACAAGCTTCCCTGGGCCTCTTTTATAAGGGCACTGATCCCACTCATGAGGGCTGTGCTCTCATGACCTAATCACCTCCTAAAGGCTCCACCCCTTAATACTATCACATTGAGGATTAGGTTTCAACACATGAATTGGGAACAGGGGCACAAACATTCAGACCATAGCAAAAATTTTCATAATTCACTAGAACTTCTGGAAGTTGAAAAACATCTATGAATAGAAATTAAAATTCAACTGATGGTTTAAAAAACAGAATAGGTACAAGTAATAAAGGAGTTAGTAACTGGAAGATAGGTCTAAGTAAAAACATGATGGAAAATGTGACAGAGAAGTTAAGAGGCATGAAGTCAAATGTATATGAAAAGCAGTTCCAGAAGAAAAGAATATGAAAAAACAATATGCAAATCAATTCCAGCTGTGAACTTTCTATAATTATTCGAAGCCAGGAATCATCATATCTGGGAAATAAAACAATTATCAAGCAGCAACAATGAAAATAAATTTATATCTAGACACAGCATAGTTTAGTAGAGGAACAAAGACAAAGGAAAGATCTGTGTAAAGCACATATCTCAGGAATGGTAACAGTAAGTGGGAGTTGCACTTACTGGTCCACCCAAATTTATGGTCTCCAGTTTTAGTGGGGTCCTCCATGATGACTGGCAATCCTAAGCCTGGTCGGCTTCCTTCCCAGTGTATCAGTGATTCCAAACCCTCATCCCTCGGCTCACTCCCATCCACCACGCGCTCATCGTGTGACTGTGCCTCCTCCCTCCTTCACAGAGATAGTACGCGTTCTGCAGAATCAGTTTGCTAGCTCCATAACTTCTCTATATCCATGAGTCCTTCTCTCCTTTTCTCCCCCTATCTTCTTTTTCTTAGGAAAAACTGTCCCTCTTCCTGCTGAAAGCCCATGCTCTGCAGGTGCTCTAAAACCCAGCCTCTTTTCAGTGACCTGGCTCTTCCAGAGCCAGGTCACTGAAAAGTATATTTCTATCATGTTTTTACTTAGACCTATCTTCCAGTTACTAACTCCTTTATTACCTGTACCTATTCTGTTTTTTAAACCATCAGTTGAATTTTAATTTCTATTCATAGATGTTTTTCAACTTCCAGAAGTTCTAGTGAATTATGAAAATTTTTGCTATGGTCTGAATGTTTGTGCCCCTGTTCCCAATTCATGTGTTGAAACCTAATCCTCAATGTGATAGTATTAAGGGGTGGAGCCTTTAGGAGGTGATTAGGTCATGAGAGCACAGCCCTCATGAGTGGGATCAGTGCCCTTATAAAAGAGGCCCAGGGAAGCTTGTTTGCTCCTTCCACCAAGTGAGGACACAGCTAGCAGGTGCTGTGTATGGAGCCAAAAGCTAGCCCTTACCAGACGCCAAATCTACTGGCACTTTTTCTTTTTTGAGAGAAGTCTCGCTTTTGTCCCCCAGGCTTGAGTGAATGGCTCGACCTTGGCTCACTGCAACCTCCGCCTCCCAGGTTCAAACGATTCTCCTGCCTCTGCCTCCCAAGTAGCTGGGATTAAGGCACCTGCCACCATGCCCAGCTAATTTTTGTATTTTTTAGTAGAGACGGGGTTTCACCATGTTGGCCAGGCTGGTTTCGAACTCCTGACCTCAGATGATCCGCCCACCTCGGCCTCCCAAAGTGCTGGGATTACAGGCATAAGCCACTGCACCTGGCCTCTACTGGCACCTTGATCTTGGACTTCCTAGCCTCTAGAACTAGAAGAAGTATATTTCTGATATTTTTGTTAACTCGTCTAAGGTATTGTGTTAGAGTAGCCCAAACAGGCTAAGAGAATCTTCCTGCTCTTTACTGAGGAACTATATTTTTCTTATGTTTGGATTCCTGAATTTAATTTAATTAAATAATTTTAAATATACAGTATTATAGTCTTCCTAAGATAATTATATTATCTGAAATTCTTTAGGATCTAATCAGCATTTGTTCTATTTGCAATCTCTCATAGTGGATTCTGTTTTTAAATGTTCGGTTGTAAATTCATCTTCACCAGTGCTTTAGTGAAAAAATCCAACATTTATCCCTCCAGAGTGTCTTATATTTACTTCTATATATACTTCCACCTGTCTCCTGTTTTGAGTATCTACTACCTCCTTTCCCTCAGCATATAAACATGCCCAACTCTCTCCCATTAAAAACAACAATAACCAAAAACCATTGTCCCCATGTTCTCTAAATAACACCATTCCTTTCAGAGCTAGGCTCGCTGAAAGAGGAGTTTAAATTCATTGTCACCACCTTTTTTTTTTTTTTTTTTTTCCCCAGATGAGCCTCTTGCTCTGATGCCTAGGCTGGAGTGCAGTGGCATGATCATAGCTCATTACAACTGTAAACTCCTGGGCTCAAGCAATCCTCCTGCATCAGCCTCCTGAGTAGCTCTCCCAGCACTTTGGGAGGCTGAGGTGAGAGGATTGTTTGAACACAGTAGTTTATGACCAGCCTGGGTAACACAGTGAGACCTCCTATCTGCTAAAAATAAAAAACCTGGGCATAGTGGCGCTCGCCTGTAGTCCCCACCTGTCACCACTTTGTTAATCTTCATTGCTTTCTGGACCCACTGTACATTGGCTCCTGCTGCACGGCACTCATCTGAAATATTCTTTCAATAGTCATCTATTACCTTGAAATTGGCAAGTTGGGTAATCATTTCTCAGTCCTCATCCTATTTGGCTACTCCTTTGGCTTCCACGATACACATCTTCTTGGCCCTTACCAGCTCTTTCTCAGTCTCCTCCACTTGCCACTTTTTTTGTTCTGTTTTGTTTTGAGATGGAGTATCGCTCTGTCTCCCAGGCTGGAGTGCAGTGGTGCGATCTCGGCTCACTGCAACCTCCGCCTCCTGCATTCAAGTGATTCTCCTGCCTCAGCCTCCTGAGTAGCTGGAACTACAAGTGTGTGCCACCATGCCTAATTTTTTGTATTTTTAGTAGAGAGGGGGTTTTGCCATGTTGGCCAGGCTGGTCTCAAACTCCTGACCTCACACTTGCTACTTAAATATTAGGTTGGTGCAGTTACTTTTAGGTTTAATTTAGGTTGGTGCAGATTGTCTTATTGATCTATTCCCTTTCCTTTCTAAAAAAACCAATGTTGCAATCTTAGACACAATTTTAATTCCTGCTTCTATGAATTAGTTAAGCTGTGAGACCTTCAACACACTTTTTATCTGAGCCTTAGCTTCTTTATTTATAATTTGATGATAATGTCTACCTCAAAATGTTGTTAGTATTAAGTGAAATATGGTATAAGTACCCTAGGATATTGATGGGCATATAGTAAGGGCTCGATGTACGGCAATTTTTTTTTCTTTTTTTTTAATTCTCTCTTCCTCTCCTCTTAAACATTAGATGATGGACATTAATAAATATAATAAAGGGTGTTTAACACAATGTAGAACTCAACAGAAGACTGATTCTCCCAACATCAGCTGTTTATCATGCTTAGAAAAACCTGGGTGAAAATGCAAGTTTTATATTGCTCAACTGGGGATGGAGAAAAGGGAAACGAGTTTTTACATGGATTCTTCAGTACTTTCATATCATAATGCTGATTTTTACTGCTTATTTCAGAAATTTTGAAGAATCTGAAGATGAGTTGAGAGATGACGTAGTACAATCCTTAGAAAAACTCGCTACTTTCAAAGGGGAAGAAAAAACAGAAGAGGCCTCCAGTGCCTGTAAGGACTCTAGAAAGTCAAGAGAAAGAGAGGGGATAAGTATGCAGAAATCTGAAGAATTAAGTGAAGGCTTGGAGAATATTTCTACTACATCTAATGACCACATTTGTATTACTGATGAAGACCAAGGAACATCAACAATCAGTCAAAATATGTAAGTGTGATTATTGTACTTAAGTAACAAGTGTCTATTACCTATAGTATTTATTTGGGTACAAGTCATAAATGCTCATTTACTGTAAGGGTTTTCTAGTAATCTCAAGGATTTATTAATTTTTCTTTCAATTTAGGAAGTAGAACTAACTTTTGCATATAGACATTAATATTTTTACTTTAAAGTTTCTATTAAGAAATCTTAGGCAGGGCAGTCTGATCACTTTGGGAGGCCAAGGCAGGCAGATCATGAGGTCAGGAGTTTGAGACCAGCCTAACCAACATGGTGAAACCCCATCTCTACTAAAAATACAAAATTAGCTGGGCATGGTGGTGCATGCCTGTAATCCCAGTTACTTGGGAGGCTGAGGCAGGAGAATCACCTGAACCCAGGAGATGGAAGTTGCAAGTGAGCCGAGATTGTGCCATTGCACTCCAGCCTGGGCAACAAGAGCGAAACTGTTGTCTCAAAGAAAAAACAAAAAAAACAAAAAAAAACTTTCAGCTAATATATGTGGTAGGCAGAGTAATGTGGCTCAACGCCCCCTCCAAAACATGTCCCATCCTAATCCCCAGTTTGTGAATATGGCAAAGGAGAATTAAGGTTGCAGGTGAAATTGTTTGCTTATCAGCTGACCTTAAAATAGGGAGGTTATCTTGGTTTATCCACGTGGGTGCAGTGTAATCACAAGGGTCCTTACAAGTGGAAGAGGAAGACAAAAGAGAAAACCAGAGAGATCGCAGCATGAAAAGGACTCAGCTTGATGTTGCTGGCTTTGAAGATGTTGGACAAGCCACAAACTAGGAATTCAGACAGCCTCTGGAATCTGGAAAAGGCAAAGAAATGGATTCTTCCCTAGAGCCTCCAGAAGGAACACAGCCCTGCCAACAACTTAATTTTAGCCTAGTGAGTTCAATTTCATACTTCTGACCTGCAGAACTGTTAAGATAATAAATTTGTGTTAACTAAGTTTGTGATAATTTGTTAGGACAGCAATAGAAAACAAATACAATATACAGGTTCATTCATTTAACATAATCAATCTGCCATTTTACAAAACTGATTTTGAAGTCTCTTGTTGTATTGAATACACTTTTTTGAAGCTGATGTTGACACAGGAATAAGGCAATTGAGCAAGAAGAACAAGGCATGGTGGTTAATTATGCACTAAATGACCATGACCATTTTGTCTAATAGTTTCAAGTGTATAGGCTGAGGGCAGGGACTATATCTGGTCTTTATATCTTACAATGATCTTCTCATATACAGTTATTAGCACAGTACCAGAAATGTTTCCTGAATTAATAAATGCTAAAACATTTCCTCATTAAGAGTGTAAGCTGTTTGGTGTAGGAAAACTTTTTTTAATTGATCATAACAATTCCAACGTTGAACATGGCCTGGAGCTTAACAGATGTTTATTTAAATACTAAGGAGTATGTCTGGGCTTAGGAAGGAGAGGATGGTTACATTTCAGGGTGGTAGAATTCTGCCTGAAATATCTGCTCTATAATAAAAGTAAAATGTCTCACCGATACACTGTTAAACTGAGAAAACAAAGAGGTAAGGTGGGTCAGATTATTTCTAAGGTCTGTTTACTATTTACATTTCATATAATTTTCATTAAATGTCGAGAATGCAAGTGTTAGGAGTCACCTGAGGTACGTCCAGCTTTTGTGACTATTTCCTGATGTTTGGCAGACTGTTCTTTCAACTTGGTGTAGAGTTACAGTCTACTCTTTTGGGGAGAATGCTGTTTGTTCACATCATGAGGCTGTAAATATTTAAAATATTCTCACCATTGTTAGTTTCCAACTGACACATGGCCTGAGAGATTGGCGTATCATTAATTCTGCAACTCTTTTAGTGCTCAGGATGTGCATATGTTTATTTACTTTCAGGACTAGTTCAGACATCATAGTAAAACTGCTAGTGACTTCATGTAATCCTTATTCTGAACTGTATTTGAAAGCAAGGGAAATGAAACATGATCCCTAAAAACCTGAAACATCCAAAGATCAAGTCAATTAAGGGCAAAAAAAAAAAAAAAAAAGAAAAAAAGAATGTTTAAGGATGGTAAATGAACACGCCAGGTGTGGTGGCTCATGCCTGTAATCCCAACACTTTTTGAGGCTGAGGCAGGAGGATTGCTTGAGCCCAGGAGTTTGAGACCAGCCTGGGCAACATAGGGAAACACCCATCTCTACCCACCCCTCAGAAAAAAAAAAAAAAAAAAAAAGAATTAGCTGGTGTGTTGGTGTGCACCTCTGGTCCCAGCTATTCAGGAGGCTGAGGTGGGAGAATCACTTTAGTTTCAGCCTGGGAGGTTGAGGCTACAGTGAGCCATAATCCGTGATCACATCACTGCACTCCACCTTGAGTGACAGAGTAAGACCCTTTCTCAAAAAAAAAAAAAAAAAGCATGTCAGGTTATCGGGTTTGTTCCCATGACAAGATGCTTGGCTAAAGTCTAGTCTATTTTAGGTAATAGTCACCAAGCTTTACTCAACAATTTTGAATTCTTTGCTGTAAATTAGAAGTATTCACTGTGATAAGTATACATATCTGCAACATTTTCAGCTGGTTTTAGTCCCTAATTCTGGACCTTACCCATTTTACACACACTATTAGCTAAATCATGTTCCTGAGGCATGGCTCTGATTACTTTACTCTGGCTTTAGCCTTGGCCTCATCTGTTAAATTAAAACTGTTCATCAGACCTGTATGCATTAAAAAAAAATTTTTATTAGAAAAATCAGCCTCTTGCTAGCCATGTATGATAGCTATCAAATTGATCATTCTATAAATGGTAGCAGTAAGTGTATCAACACTTTGACCTCCTCTGTGTCTAGTAACATTTGCGTATAGTACAAGTGAGCACATAGCACCAGAATATTGGAACAGATGCTTCTCCAAAGCCAAGGGTTGCCTTACATTTAGAGTGGGAAAAGAGGAAAATGAGTTATTAGAGGAGCAGCGGGGAGGGGGGGTAAATTACAGGACATAATTTGCTTCTAAAAATTTGTGTTATGTGTTGTAGTTATATAATTAACTTTTCTATTGTACTGATTGACAGATTTGGCACAGACATCCTCTCATTGTGAATATATATGAATATATCAAGAGTTCTGGACTCTGGGGTATATTTACATAAACACAAATATTCTGAAAGCATTGATAATCACAGTGGTCTCTCATAATTTTGTCTATAAGATGACCTTATAAAATCCCTCAAGAATTATTTAAATCAGGTGTACGAAGCTCTGCAGTTTTTTGTTATGTCTGAAATATTCATTAAAAAGTTTATTAAACCTGACAGCCTCTTCTTAATGTTTCACAAGCAAGACAAACTTTTATTTTTCTTTCTTCTTTAATTGGCATATGGAGCTTGGGAATATTAGTAGGAGAAAAAGGAGACTATGTGAGGCATATAAAAGGCACCACACTGGAAAGAATCCAAGAGAATGAAAAATCACTTCTTTAAATAATATTTAGACACAGACTTTGTATCTATTAGATATAAATCATGTCTAAATACAAATCTAAATAATATTTACAAATAACTATTACACAAAACTTATGTAACACACACTTTATAGTACACAACTGTAAATAAGAATACAAATCTCCACTGCTGTGGGTTCAAAACAGCAGGCTTGGACCACTCAAAAATGACATCTGAGAGGAATTAATAGTCATCCTGAAAGTTCTGCAGACAGACGCTAGTGGACAAACCACTTTGACACTTTTCATGCTATCATTCAGAAAAAAATAGAATACATGTAATACCATATTAGGAACACTGATAATGAACATATATGCAAATTATATCTTCCAATGATATATCTGTGATATATGAAAATAATTTTGAAGAAATAAGATTAAAATATAGTTTACGGAATTCCAGGAAACTTTTTCTTCCTTCACTACATCCTCAGGAATAAGGCAATTGAGTGGATAACAGTTTCAATCTTACTTCAAAGTGTAGCTACAAAGTAAGAAAAAGCACTGGGCCAGGAGTCAGAATATCCAGGTTATAATCTTGATTCTTTCATGAAACAGCTTTGTGACACTGAAGGAATCTACTAAATTCTTTAGATTTAAATTGTTCTTGTCTGTAAAGCTGAAAATAAGAGAGAACTGGGCTAATCTGTAGGGTTCCTTTCACTCCAATTTCTACCAGTCTTTTTCTAAATGGGATCATCTCTAACACAAAGTTACAATGGTGTGTCAGAACATCCTGTGACTGACCCTCTGTTTGCTGCTTTTTGATCTGATGACAGATGGCTTGGAGATGTATTAACAACATAATTGGGAGTAGATAAGCTGGCCACATTGATGAATGACTGAGAGGAGACTGCAAAGGAATAATACACCCTTTCATTTGCTCCTTAACACAAAGATGAATCAGGCTGTGGATGGGGTCAATTCACTGAACTAGAAAGGATTATGCATAAAATGCAAAAGCTATAGGTCTTTATAGCCATATCTGCTCACACATATATTCACTTTTCCATGCTAGTTATTCAGGATAGAAGGTGCATTAAATTTATACCAATTCCTAGCTACTGGCCTAGTAACTAACAATCTACAGAGTTGTAATGCATTAATAAAGATAGGATTATAGAAGACATTTAGTATGTAATGTTACCTTTAACTCTCATAATTTTTTTTTTTTGGGGGATGGAGTTTTGCTTATTGCCCAGGCTAGAGTGCAGTGGCACAATCTTGGCTCACTGCAACCTCCACCTTCCAGTTTCAAGCAATTCTCCTGCCTCAGTCTCCCAGGTAGCTGGGATTACAGGTGCCTGCCACCAGGCCCAGCTAATTTTTTTGTATTTTTAGTACAGACAAGGTTTCACCATGTTGTTCAGGCTGGTCTCAACTGCTGACGTCATGATCCACCCACCTCGGCCTCCAAAAGTACTGGGATTACAGGCGTGAGCCACCACGCCCGGCCCTTAACTGTCATAATTTTCAAAGTAGTTTCATCTACTTTCCATCTCATTCCAACTCTAAAAGGTAGTAAGGACTGGAATTAACAACTCCAGATTACAGATGAAGAATCTGAGACTCAGAAAGATAAAGGAGCAGCTTTAGTGTCAAAAGGTCAGAAGTTTGTAAATGATGAAGCTGAAGGTAGGCCCAGATATGCTAACTGCTTGCCCAGCGCTCTTTTCAAAATGCCACCTTGACATCTTACAATGCATTATGCTGGTAATAGATACCCTGTGGATGTATCTGTATATAATATCATCACTGTCAGAAAAACAACCTGGGGTTCTCTTGCATGACTTAAAGCTGACTTCCAGGCTGAGATGTGGCACTGTTAAGGGATAATGAGAGACCCCCACAAATGTGCTGACAGCATACACAAAAACAATTTTCACCAGTACCTAGTATGGAAAGGATTGCTGGCAGCACCTTGGCCTCTACCACCCTACACATACCTATAAAGCATCAGTCAGTCCCACCTCTTGACTGTGTGCTTTGAGAACACCATTAAACAAGTCTGTTTAAAATTTCTTAAGGAAATTATTAGGTATATTCAAAAGGGTCATCCACTGTATTGTTTAGAATTTAAATGTACCAGAATTTTTCTGTGTTCTAATGTCTGATCAATTCTAAAATGCTAGTCAATTAATGGTCATCCATTTTCTTTTTTTAAAAAATGTGGCTCAACTACATGCAATGTGCTGAGCCAGTTTTGGAATCCGCCCTGTAGCAGAGTAAAACTGGACCAAAGGAAGTGGAAACAGGGGTCCTGGCTGTCACTTCTCCAGCTACTCAACCTACAGTTTTTCTTCTTTATTGTGACGTGTGGTGATTCGTTTTGGATTCCTCTGTATGACAGGCAGGTCCGACCTTGAGGAAGACTGGTAGCCCACATCCTCTGCTTTTATTGGCTTAATGATATGGCCTGGCTTGGTGACGACCTTGGGAGTAGTCAGCTTTTGGAAAGCCCTCTGGGTATTCCATGTGGATCCTATAGGGGTCCGGATGGTCCTTTCAAATTGCCGATGGTGGGTAAATGGATATGGAAGCACTTGTACCTGATGAGCTGCTGTGTGGATGTTGCGCTTCTCACTGATAATCACATTTGGCAAATTCTTATCTTTTCTTGGAGGACCCACAGAGGCTTTAATGAGAAACTGGCATCTTTTCTTGGCACTGGGCTTTAGGCCCACACCACCCCACTCGCCCCAGCCAGGTAGTGTCAGGTCCACGTCCTTTGGCTTACTCGCCTCCACAGCTTCCCTCTTCTCTTTCAAGAAATCTCTGATGACACCATCCCCAGCAAAAGCTTCCTTTATCATCTGCCTTTGGTCTCTCTCCTCTTCATCTTCCAGCTCCTCTATTATTGTGGGAACTGCCAAAGACCTCATGGAAGGAGACTGTGTGGTTAGGAAGTTCTGTAGGTCGATCAGTTGCTCCTTCTCTTTCTTCTCCTTAGGGGCATCAGGCCAATTATTTGGGGTCCTCTCTGACTGCTGCCCTTCTAACACAGGTCTGGGAAGCTCCTTATTTTGAAAACAATCTTCTTTTCCCAGCTCTTCTAGCTCTTTCAGAGTTTGTACTCTCTCTGACCTCTGTAGCAATAGGGGCTCCGCTTCTTCTGGGGCAGGTTCCTCTCTCTGGACCTGGGGAACAGTCCCCTCTGAACTTGCTTTTTGCTTCCTGGACTGATGTTTTTCCTTCAATTTCTGAGAGAGTGCCCTCAATTCGGACAGCACCTCCTGGCTGCTAGAATCTTTTGTTTCTTGACTGCCTGCTGGCTCAGCATCCTGGTTGAGCTCAGATCTTTTTCTAAGGGACTGCCTCTCCTCAAATTCTCTCAACAAAATTTCTTCCTCTGCCACTGGCCTTTCTTCTGCCTCACTTTCAGAAACCTCATGAGCCGCAAGCTCTGGCAGTTGCTCAGGGTCCTCCTGTGTTGCAGCCTCTTTGGTGTCACTGGTGCAGCTCCTGAACATCCAGGGATTCGGTCCGTCCACATTCATCTGCACTTCATTCACTACATGAGGGACAAGGAGTTCTTCCACTTCTTCTGTGCCTCCCTCCTCTTCCTCACTCTCAGAGGCTACCTGGAGTTTCTGTGTCAGTTCTTTGCTCTTGGCCAACTGTTCCTGTATAGCTTGGCGAGCCTCTAGGTCATATTTGGCCATAATTGCCTTTGACTTGGCCCATTTCCCACTGTTTTGGTGCTTAAGGCTCATTCTTTCCATCATTCTGGCATTTTCAATTTTTTCCATTTCTTCCAATGCCACAGTTGGATTAACCTTCTGCAGCTGCTCAAACTCTTTTAAGGCTTTCTTGGCCTTTCCTTTCTTCATGACTTTGTGATACTTTTTACTTTTGATTTTCTTCTCTCTTCGAGCCTTGGCCTCATAGTAGGACTGCAGAGCCCGAGCCCTCTGAAGCTCTGCTCGGTGCATCTTTGCCTCTTCCAGGCTCATGGCTCGGAGAGAGGCCTTTTCCATGGGAGTCAGCAAAGGATCTGTCACTGGCTGCTTGTTCTTACGGAGGAGGTTAAAAATTTCCTGCTCCAGGGGACTTCTTGCCTTCCAGCCACTGAGCGCATGTTCAATGGGAGCAATGGCTGGCTGCTCCTTCCCCAGGGGAAAAACCAGCTGCTCTGCCTGCTGGTTCTTCAGGACGATAGGGTCCCATTTGGAGAGGACTTGTGAGGTTTTACCGAATGCTACTTCTCTGTGGATCTGTTCAATCTTTTCTTTGTTAAGAGGTAACTCCACCACCTTCTTTGATTTGACTCTCTTCAGTTGCTTTTTTATGGTGGCCAAAGAAGATGAAGTTTTAACAGGCTCAAGCAGATCTGCAAGGACCAGCTTTTCTCCTGATCCTTCAGAACTGACACTGAACTCTGACACTTTCAGACTAGCCTCAGACCTCTCAGCCAATTTCCACCTATTCTTTCCATCAAGGGAACTGATTGCTTCCAGAAGCTTTTGATGCTTTCTCTCTCCATCACTGTCCTCCTCATCTTCATTCTCACTCAAGGGGTAGTTTTTTGGCAAATCCTCTAGTTCTTCATGTTGGCTCAAAGCCAGATTCTCCACAACCTGGTTCACATTCATCTCAACAGCCAGCTTCTCTCATGTATACCAAGAACGGAAGCCGAAGGCTAGTCATCCATTTTCTTTTCAACACTTCTTTTATTCTAAAAGGAAATTTTCTTGTCTGTTTTCTAAAGTAAAATGATTTGACAAATGAGATTGAATTTAGAAAAATATTTACATATGAAGGTGGTTAACCAGTTTATATAAAATATCTTTAATTTTACAGATATGGCATTACTTAAATAACTTTTCCATAGATGATAGGAATGTCACTTCAAATTCCTGATCAGAGAATCTGCTTACAGATGCACGAGCACTTTTTCTGATTTGGAGTCTCTTTTCTGCAGACATGGAAAGAATGTGAGCGATAGTTTCAGCATAGTCTTCTTCACTCTCAGCCAGAAAGCCAGTTATATCTCCTTCGTGAGGAACGACAATGTCAAGCTTTGGGCCCCCTGAATTGTGTGCAAGGATAATTGTGCCAGCTGCCATACACTCCACAACTCCTGAGAAAAAAACAAAAATCATGTAATCTTTTAAGTTTTTGAGTGTGCTCATAAGAATGAGGATGAATAGAAATCTTCAAAAAATTTAAGGGACTTATGAGAAACTTAATTAAATGTATGTCTAGACATTTGCTTATTTAACTTCTACAGTACAAAATAAAATAATTTTAAGCTTTTTAGTTTTCAAAGCTTCATAATAATACTGCATTTTTTTTTAAAAGAGATAGGGTCTCACTATGTTGTCCAGGCTGGCCTCTAACTCCTAGCCTCAAGTGGTCCTCCCATCTTGGCCTCCCAAAGTGCTGGGATTTACCAGCGTGAGCTACCACACCCAGCCTGCTGCTTTATTCTTAGTTAAAATAGACAGGTAAATGGAAGACTAGCCTATTAAAAAAGATGTATCGCAGATAATTAAAAAAGAAGACTAGAGAATGTTAGCAAGATGGTAGAATATTAACAGGTATTAGAAAAACAAAAGGAGTAAAAAGATCAAAAACAATTTTAATAGTTCAAATTACATTAGCAGAAAAAATAAAAAAGTGAATCACCTAAGTGAAGCATACTATTGCCGTGCTTATGTTACTGCCTGGATTTCTGGCATATTTGAGACTACTGCATGCCCAACAACAGTGCTGAACTAAATGAAAGTTGTGGTTAGTTTCTGCCAAATGATACACATGAAATATAAATTACTCTAGCCAGCCTTTCTTAGCCATATTCCTAGGAGAATTAAGCCCTTCAGAGAATGATTCAAGTGACGGCTTTCCCAATTATCTGAAGGATGGTACAGAGCTGATATCATCCTGGATGTATAGGAGAGAAATTAAATCATGCCAAATGTTTTTAAAACTGGTGAAATCCCTGCAGAACAGAATTCAGTAGCTCATATCATATTCTGCTTGAAGCTGGAGAGCATCCTGTACTTTCTCAGAGACTTGCATCTAATCAATTTTACCCTTTCCCTCTCTACTGGCTCCTGGTCACCAGTGACTGCCTTACCTTCCCCAGCATCTGGGCAGCATCGGAATCTGTGCCGTCTCCATTCTTCTCCAAACACTCTCTTCCTTGGTTTCTAAGACACTGCACTTGGCTGGCTTTCCCCCCTCTCCATTTCTTCTCCCCATTTCTCAGCTGTTCCTGTTCTCTGCATTTTGTACTGAGAGCCTCTTCTCGCTCTGTACATATTCCCTAGGCGATCTTAACCACATCCACGGGAGCTTTGATAACTACCTGCACAAGGACAATCCTCATTTTGTGTTTCCAGACCAGATTCCTCTCCTCAACTTCAGACTCCTATATACAAAACTACCTCTTGGACGCATGCCCTCACATGTCCCACAGATGAACTCAAACTCTGCAGGTTCAAAACTTGGCTCATCAATGGCATTTGCTCTTGGATTTCCCCTCTGGGAGAAGGCCAACACCATTCTCACAGCTGCCCCGCTCCCAAAACCCTAGGTGGTCTTCTCTTCCTCCCTCATTTAACACATCCAGTTAATCACCAAGTCCTGGTCAATACTACTGCAGAATGTCTCTCAAGCATGTTCACCTACCAAGTTCAGCTCACCAGCACCTCTATCTGGGTTGCTATAGTAGGCCGGCTCATCTTACTGCCTTTCCAGTCTTGCTCTCCCTGCTCTTCACTGATCCACTCCCCATGTGGCCAGAATGGACTGGAGAAATCAGAAAGCTTTTACATGCAATACTTAAAATCCTGCTATTCTTTTCCACTGGCTTAACCTGGCCTCTATCACCTCTCTGTTGTCTTCCTGCTGAATGTTCCTATTGATGCATCTGTTGTCACTCCTATCACAGTGCTGTTCCCTCTGCTGGAGACTCTCCCCTCTCTCCTGGCTAACCTCTATTGTTCGGGTCCTGCTCAAGTGTCACATCACTTCCTTGGGCAACTGTTCCCTGCCCGCACAAGTCTGTGTTAGGTTTCTCTTTGGCACTTTCACATCACCCTGCACTTCCTTAGCATAGCACCTGGCACACAGCACAGCACGGCACGGCACTTGCCTGTGTAGCCTGTTGGCACCACCAGAGGGCGGGAAGCCTCTGACAGGCCAAGCAGCTCCTGTCTCCACCACATCCCTAGCATCCACCCAAGTGCTCAGCAGAGTGAATGCTTAGTAAGTTTCTACGGAAGGAAGCACAGGAGGTCAGATCCCATGCAACAGGTTGGGTCAACAAGTTCTTGCTGAATGTCTGGGCCTAGTACTATACTACTAACTAGGAGTAAGAAAGAGTGTAAGAGAAATTGTAGTCTTAGTTTAGGAAATGTCACTTTTATGTTATCCTCATTTCCCCTAACAACTAACAGTGTGAGGCACAAAGCGCTTGAGAAATATATGTGGACCCAAATTAAACACAAAGCAGTACTTGATTTTATAGCAAAATGTGTGCTTAACAGGTCAGAATAGAGATAGCAGTTTGTGCCAGAATAAACAAGAACGGCTAAAGTGCAAGGAGATTTAAGTTGAAGACTTATGATGCAATCTGGCACAAAGAGGGCCATTCCAACGGTGAGGGTAGAATCAATAAAAGACTAAAAGAGTTACTGTGAGAAGCCCCTATGCAAACAGTGGTTCTCAACTTTTGATGCATAACAGAATCGCTTAAACAGCATTATCAAAATACATCTACCTGGGCCTTGTCCATTTGGCCATTCTGTAGGATAAGGGTAGGGCCCAGGAATCTGTACCGGTAAGTACGTAGTGTGGTTAGATGAGGAGAGAAAATGTTGCTGTTAAGAGCAGGGGCTATCTGGGTTAGAATCCGGGCTCTACCACTTACTTACTGTGTAACTGAACTCGAGCAATTTCTAAACCTTCCTGTGCCTAAGTTTCTTTATTTATAAAATGGGAATAACAATAACACCTATCAAATAGGGGTTTAGAAGGGCTTACATTAGATAATATGTGTAAAAATCTCAACACAGTGGCCCACACACAGGAATTGGTCAATAAATACTAGCTGCTATTATTAACTACTATTTTACAAGGTCTCAAATGAGGAAAGCATATTTGGTGGATGAGGGCAAGAGAATTAGGGCATGATGCAGACTTCCAGAGTATTATCATTTTATCAAAAGAACTTAAAATGTGTATCTCATGGCAGCAAACAAGTTGTTTAAAGGCCAAACTCACCAATCCCAAAATGCTCGTTCCACATGGTATGCAGACCAATTGTTGCTTCAGACAAATAATTCTTTAATTCATCAAATGGAATGTTTATTTTAAATTCCACATATTCTTGAACTCCTAAATCCTCAGACAGCCTTCTCAGTTGGTTTACCCTAAGTTCATCATCTTTGTTACGACAACCTCCAATGAGGACGAGTTTAAGTGAAGGAGGTGACTCAACCATCTTCTTATTCAGCAATTTAGCAAAGGCTCTGATCTGCAATGGATGATTCTTTTCCGGCCTAAACTGGCCAACAGAAACCAGCAAATGTCCTGGGGTCATCTTTTTCTCATGTAAGGGAATGTCCAGAAATGTCTGCACATCACAAGGTGGATAAACAATGTTAGTGCAATTCCCAACTTTCCATAGTGAGAGAATATGGTTTAGTGTCCAAGAAGAATTGACCATGACTACATCACTGCAAGAACCAACAAGGCCATAAATAAAAGCAAATAAATAGTAGTAGATGAGCTTTACTTTGCTGAGAAAAGGATTCCTGGTAATGAAGTCTGCATTATTAAATCCAATATTTTGATTCTTCACTACAGAGAGCATGTCGGTGCTGATAGTAGGATAATGAACATAGCTTCCAACTTGGCAACCCCCTATATACTTAAACAGAGGAAGTGTAAAAGCGTATCCCATTGAATCAATGTAAACATCAGGGACACACTGCATTAGAGCTTCCCAGCCAAGAAAAATGGATCCTAGACTTTGGCCCAGCAGTGTGAAGTGAGGATACAGTGAATCTTCCACAAGATAGCGTTTCCTTAAAAAAACAAACTGCACTGGGTGAATTAATCTGATGTTAAATCTTCTGAAAGCACCTTCTAGTATCTGTTGACCGTTGACATTAACATCGCCGGTATAAACAACATAAACTGCTTCAGGATACCTAAAATAGAATGTAATGGTTAAGAATGTATTAAGTTACAAAAAGTAGCCAGACACAGTGGCATGCGCCTGTAATCCCAGCTACTCAGGAGGCTGAGGCAGGAGAATCGCTTGAACCCAGGAGGTGGAGGTTGCAGTGAGCTGCGATCATGCCACCGAACTCCAGCCTGGGTGACAGAGTGAGACTCCATCTCAAAAAAAAAAAAAAAAAAAAAAGCCTGCTACCTACCCTGAGAGACTGAGAGCCGAGATTGCGCCACTGCACTCCTGCCTGAGCAACAAGAGTGAAACTCTGTCTCAAAAAAAAAAAAAAAAAAAAAAAAAAAAAGAATATATTAGGTTAAAATCAAGCAAAAAGTTGTAGATAACTACTTTCTTACAGTTATAAAGATTTGATTTTTTTTTGTTTTTTTGAGACAGTTTCACTCTTGTTGCCCAGGCTGGAGTGCAATGGTGCCATCTTGGCTCACAATCTCTGCCTCCCGGGTTAAAGTGCTTCTCCTGCCTCAGCCTCCCGAGTAGCTGGAATTACAGACATGCACTACCACGCCCGGCTAATTTTGTATGTTTAGTAGAGTCAGCGTTTCTCCATGTTGGTCATACTAAAAATGATGTTTTCTATATTTTTTTATTGAATTAGAAGTATAGTCTTTCAAATGAGACCATGACTTCTAGTTCTTTGCTATTTCCTCCACTGAGGGTTTCACACAGAACAGACATCAAGTGTTGATTTATGAATGAGATGGTCTAAAGAAATACTAAAAAGTTTTGACAGTGTTCTTAGTAAAAAAAAATGGTAATAAAATACTATAAACAAGAATTAAGATTCAACAAACCTGTCTTCAGATAGGATCACCATACTAAAGCAATACTCAGGGTTTCTATCTGAAAAATGCAAAAGTCTTTAAAAGCTGGATATTGTGCCTATATCACAATTAGATATAATTAGTATGAAAATACCTAAAAGTATATTCTTATGACTTGTAATGCTTTGGTCTCCCTCTGTTTATAATTATTCTTTGAGTCATAAAACATTTATTGGCTGGGTGCAGTGGCTCCCGCCTGTAATCCCAGCACTTTGGGAGGCTGAGGCGGGCGGATCACCTGAGGTCAGGAGTTCAAGACCAGCCTGACCAATATGGAGAAAGTCTGTCTCTACTAAAAATATAAAATTAGCTGGGTGTGGTGGCACATGCCTATAATCCCAGCTACTTGGGAGGCTGAGGCAGGAGAATCGCTTGAACCCAGTAGGCAGAGGTTGTGGTGAGCCAAGATCGCACCATTGCACTCCAGCCTGGGCAACAAGAGTGAAACTCCATCTCAAAAAAAAAAAAAAAAAATTTATTAAGCATCTAGTATGAGATGCCAGGTTTTGGGGGTATGGAGATGAGAGAGAGTCTTTATCTTCAGAGGTTCAGTCCAGTGGAGAAAACAGACATGCAAAACAAATAACTGCAAAACTGTGTGCTACGCATTGATAAAGACACCCACAGGATGCTGGGGAAGCCTAAAGGATGACAATCTAACTGCTCCTCTCTGGCTCCTTCCCAGTCACTCTTTACCCAGCAGCAAGAATGAGCCTCTTAAAATGTGAAAAAAGATTGTGATCTCTGGTAGCCTAAAAATGCCCACAAATTCCATTTGTTTTTTCTTTCTTAAGACAAGGGCTCACTCTGTCTGTTGCCCAGGCGGGAGTACAGTGGCGCAATCTTGGCTTATTGTAGCCTCCACTTCTCGGGTTCAAGTGATTTTCGTGCCCCAGCCTCCCGAGAAGCTGGGATTACAGATGTGTGCCACCATGCCCAGCTAATTTTTGTATTTTTTAAGTAGAGAAGGGGTTTTGCCATGTTAACCAGGCTGGTCTCAAACTCCTGGCCTCAAGCGATCTGCCAGACTTGGCCTCCTAAAGTGCTGGGATTACAGGTGTGAGCCACTGTGCCCAGCCAGGCCACAAATTCTTTGATACTTTTCCCACTGAGAGGTGGCATCTAAGTCCCCTCCCCTGGAATAACACCTGGCTCTGTGACTATTTTGACCAACAGAATATGGCAACAGTGACATTGTGCCAGTTTCCCAACATAGATTCTAAGGACTGGCAGCTCCTACTTCCTGTCTCCTGGAATGCTCATGCTAGGAGAAGACAGCTGTCATGTACGGAGTCCAACCAGCCCGAGATTGCTATGTTGTATGCAAGCCCAATCAAGTCACATGAAGAAGCTCCTCAGTGAGAGAGATGCCCGACAGCCCCCAGCAGGTCCAGTTATCCCAGCCCAAGAACCAGAATGTGAGTGAAAAAGGCTTCAGATGCCTCCAGCCCCAGCTGCCATCTAATTGCAACAGTATGATGGAGACCAAACATGGCAGCCCCTAAACTATGTCACAGAACAGTAACCCCAAAACTAGTTTACTATAGCACTTAGAATAAAATCTAAACTAATTTCCCTGCTCACTCAACTCCTGTGTGATCTGGAACCTGCCTCCCTCTGTCACCTCCCTTCCCATGTTCTCCTTTGCCCTCCAGGGTGCAGCCAAACTGGCATTCTTTTTTTTGAACACGCCAAGCTCCACCCAACCTTAGGGGACTTGCAGTGGTTGTTCTCTCTACTCTGAATTCTCTTTTCTCATTTTCACTCAGTCTTTTCATAAGGCAGGCAGTTTAGCATGTGGTTCAGAACATGGGCTCTAGTGCCCCAGTTTTCTTCTTTGTCAAATGAGGATAATGGTAACAACTGCGAAAGACTGTTCTGAGGATCAAGTGAGCTAACACACGTAAAGCACTTCAAACAATACCTAACAATCATCACGCAGTGAATGCAGCTGTTTTTGTCATTCAGATTTTGATTAAGTGTTATCAGATATTTCCCTGATCACTCTATCTAAAGTATCAAGTCACTCCTATATTACCCTATTTTAACTCTGTATATAGCACTTCTCACTATTTGATATTTTTCTTCTTTGCCTATTATCTTGTCTCTCTCAACTAAAATCGAACGTCCAGGAGAGAAGGACTTGATCAATCTTGTTCTCTTAATCTCAACCCCTAGAACAGTGCCTGACACATAGCAGGTCCCCAATAAATACTGCTAGGTCGAATGAAAAGTGCACTGTAGTTATGTGTTCAGTTAGGAAAGACTTGTAGAAACTAACTGGGGAGAAAAAGGTTATTTCAGAAGAAAAGAACACTATATAGAAAGGGAAGGACTCTAGAGAGAGCATGATATATTCAGGGAGCTGCTCCTTGTTCTGCATGTTGGAGTAAAGTACATGTGAAGGAATGGGGAGGGATGAGAAACACGATGTGGCCAGAGCAAGATGACAAAGTATCTTCCAAGTCGTATTAATAATTTGTTTTTTTTCTCCTTGTAGATGGGTTAGGAGTAATAGAGGCTGCTGGGGACTATGTGTACAGATATCATGAAACTTTACCACCGCCCTCAAGAGGTAGATAATCTGGTTAGAGAAGAAAAAAGTATTATCAGTGAGAGTAGGAAAAGCGTCACGGAGTTGGGAATTACGAGAATTCTTTGTATTTAGGCAGTTACAGAAGATGGCAGAGCAAATACAGGGGTAGGGCCTGGAAGCTAGGATGGGCCAGGATTACAGAAAAGTATAGCTGAGGGAATTCTGTGTGAAGGCCTTGGCACTGAATGAAGGGTGTGTACCAGGAAGTAGGGTAACCATGAAGAATAATAGTTTTCCTCATATGATAAAATAATGGAACCTACTATGCTTTTTCCTTTCTAAAAGGGAATCATAAATATTTTTGGGGTATGGGGGGGTGGAGATGATGAAGGCTCAAATATTAAAAGATGTATAACACCATATTCCTTCTAACATGGTAACTTGAGACTATCCAGCTGGTAATGATATAAAAATTTGAGTGAAATAGATACTTTCATAAAGATTATTCCTGTGTGCCACAACTGCCTGAAAGTACTCAGGCTTAAAGTGCTCTGACATACTTGGTATATTTCTGTTTATTACTTAATCTCTTCTGTATACACTCTCCCAAGGGGACCAGTGATTCCCATTAAATTATGCCATAAAAGGGCAGATGTTTTCCCCATCCACTGTCCCTTTCTTTCTTTTCTTTTCTTTTCTTTTTTTCCTTGAGACAGGTTCTCACTCTGTCACCCAGGCTGGAGTGCAGTCAGTGCACAATCACGGCTCACTGTAGCTCTGACTTCCCAGGCTCAGTCAATTTTTCCACCTCGGCCTCTGGAGAAGCTGGTGCGCATCACCATGCCCAGATAATTTTTTGTAGAGACAGGGTTTCGCCATGATGCCCAGGCTGGTCTCAAACTCCTGGGCTCAAGTGATTCACCTTCCATGGCTTCACGAAGTACTGGGATTACAGGTGTGAGCCACCATGCCTGGGTTTGTCTATTTCTTTATCATAGTAACTAAAATCAAGTAAGATCATATAAGGCATGTGGGCACATGAAAGAAATATTTTCTTATTGAAGAACAGTTTAAAAAGGGATTCATTTTTACTTTAGGTACTTTAGAAAGATGAGGCCGGGCACGGTGGCTCATGCCTGTAATACCAATACTTTGGAAGGCCGAGGCAGGCGGATCACAAGGTCAGGATATCGAGACCATCCTGGCTAACATGATAAAACTCCATCTCTACTAAAAATATAAAAAATTAGCCGGACGTGGTGGCGGGCGCCTGTAGTCCCAGCTACTCAGGAGGCTGAGGCAGGAGAATGGCATGAATCTGGGAGGTGGAGCTTGCAGTGAGCCGAGATCGTGCCACTGCACTCCAGCCTGGGTGACAGAGTAAGACTCTGTCTCAAAAAAAAAAAAAAAAAAAAAAAAAGAAAGATGAATTTCTGGGTAATAATTTTTAAGAAATGGAACAATATAGCAAATTAGCTAAGAAAGATGGATACCTACTTTTTCTGCAGGGCTCTTAAAGCACACCATAAAACTCTTTCTCCTCCTCCACCAGCATTGCAGTATGGATGAAAAAATGCAATCACCATTTGATTTTTCCCATTTTTGCTAGTTGACACTAATTTTTTCTTTCTCTGTAGCAGCAGTCTGATTCCCCAAAGGACAATGACCAAACACACACATAAAGTTCCACATACAATGAGCCCAGGGAAGAATAATGAATAAAAAAACCTGAAATAAGAGGACAAAATTGAGAATCAATGTGATATATACATTAAAAAAATTACAAATTAAAGTCTGCTTTTACATATCTACTTTATATATTAGTAACAAAGAGAGAATTGTCTTTAACAAGTCTGCTAACAAAATACTCAAGTATGAAAATTCTAATGCTGCTAAATATCCAATATTGAAAGGATAAGTCCCCTTTAATTCCAATTCCTGTAGCATGTTACCAATTGAACATACTTTAATCAGCAGTAAAAATCAACATTGAATCCCCTTTCTCCTAACTTAGTATATATGTTATGGGATTAAAACAAATTTAACTATTAATCTAAACAAGACATGATTAAGAATGTGTTATATGCTGTCATTTTGAGGGTCAGATACCAAAAAAAATACGTCTTTTGAATGATCAATATTCCATTAAAGTCTGGTAAGATAGTAAATCTTTTTCATTCTGTCACTTCACCTCAAGTAGAACAATTTCTGGGATAAAGGAATGGAACTTAGATTTCTCCACTTCTATTTCCAGTTCTGTATTTGCTCTATTTACATGACCTAATACTACTACCTTCCCTTATGTACCTCTGAATGAGCTGTCAAAAACGCACTAATGTTCTACTTAATACTCAGTAAACTCATTCACAAAGTGACTGTTAAAAGGTTCTCCATTACTGTCAGGTCGATTGAAGCTCTGCAAAAGCAAGGGCCCAGACTTGCTCGTACCATGTCCCCAATGCCAAGTACGATGCCTGGCACAGAGAAGGCATCCAATGAATATATGACGGATGCAAAAGTTTATTACCTCTTCAGATGTTGCTTAAAATATGTTAAAATAAAATGTCAAGGTGCTTTTCTTTTAGGGTTGCCAATACAGTTGGAACCTAACTTAATATTTTTCATACTCTGCCTATCCTTTATAAAGGATTTGAGGAGGGCTTATAAGATTTAAAAACAATAAAATGGCAAAAGTTAAATAATAAAAAGTCAGGACCAGGGAAAATAGAATAAAGATGGTGTGTATGTTGGGATGGTGGTTGATGATGGACACAGGTATGCAGGCTATATTTACATACATAGTAGTGAATAGCAGACTGGGCTCTGGGCTGCTTAGTAGCCTAGGCAAATAGGGGATGTTCTGTGTAGTTACATAGTGTATTACTTCGTTTCCACACTGCTGATAAAGACGTACCCAAAACGGGGAACAAAAAGAGATTTAATTGGACTTACAGTTTCACATGGCTGGGGAGACCTCAGAATCACGGCAGGAGGCGTAAGACACTTCTTACATGGCAGTGGGCAAGAGAAAAACGAGGAAGCAGCAAAAGTGGAAACCCCTGATAAACCCATCAGATCTCATGAGACTTATTCATTATTATGAGAATAGCATGGGAAAGACCAGCCCCCATGATTCAATTACCTTCCCCTGGGTCCCTTCGACAACACATGGGAATTCTGGGAGACACAATTCAAACTGAGATTTGGGTGGGGACATGGCCAAACCATATCATTCTGCCCCGGCCCCTCCAAATCTCACATCCTCACATTTCAAAACCAATTATGCCTTCCCAACAGTCCCCCAAAGTCTTAACTCATTTCAGCATTAACCCAAAAGTCCACAGTCCAGTCTCATCTGAGACAAGGCAAGTCCCTTCTGCCTATGAGCCTGTAAAATCAAAAGTAAGCTAGTTACTTCCCAGATACAATGGGGGTACAGGTATTGGGTAAGTACAGCTGTTCCAAATGGGAGAAATTGGCCAAAACAAGGGGGTTACAGGGCCCATGCAAGTCCAAAATCCAGTGGGGCAGTCAAATTTTTAAAGCTCCAAAATGATCTCCTTTGACTCCAGGTCTCACATCCAGGTCATGCTTAAGCAAGATGTGGGTTCCCATGGTCTTGAGCAGCTCTGCCCCTGTGGATTTGCAGGGTACAGCCTCCCTCCTGGCTGCTTTCATGGGCTGGCGTTGAGTGTCTGAGGCTTTTCCAGGCACACGGTGCAAGCTGTCAGTGGATCTACCACTCTGGGGTATGGAGAATGGTGGCCCTCTTCTCGCAGCTCCACTAGGCAGTGCCCCAGTAGGGACTCTGGGTGGGGGCTCCAACCCCACATTTCCCTTCTGCACTGCCCTGGCAGAGGTTCTCCATGAGGGCCCCGCCCCGGCAGCAAACTTTTGCCTGGGCATCCAGGCATTTCTATACATCTTCTGCAATCTAGGTGGAGGTTCCCAAACCTCAATCCTTGACTTCTGTGCACCCCCAGGCTCAACACCATGTGAAGCTACCATGGCTTGGGGCTTTCACCCTCTGAAGCCACAGCACTAGCTCTGCGTTGGCCCCTTTCAGCTACGGCTGGAGCAGCTGGGACACAGGGCACCAAGTCCCTAGGCTGCACACAGCACAGGGACCCTGCGCCTGGCCCACAAAACCACTTTTTCCTCTTGGGCCTCCAGGCCTGCCACGGGAGAGGCTGCCATGAAGGTCTCTGATATAGCCTGGAGACATTTTCTCCTGTGGCCTTGGGGATTAACATTAGGCTCCTCGCTACTTACGCAAATTTCTGCAGCCAACTTGAATTTCTCCTAAAAAAATGGGTCTTTCTTTTCTACTGCATTGTCAGGCTGCAAATTTTCTGAACTTTTATGCTCTGTTCCCCTTTTAAAATGGAATGCTTTTAACAGCACCCAAGTCACTTCTTGAATGCTTTGCTGCTTAGAAATTTCTTACACCAGATACCCTAAATCATCTCTTTCAAGTTCAAAGTTCCACAAATCTCTAGGGCAGGGGCAAAATGCCTCTAGTCCCTTTGCTAAAACATAAGAAGAGTCACCTTTCTCCAGTTCCCAACAAATTCTTCATCTCCATCTGAGACCACCTCAGCCTGGATTTCATTGTCCATATCACTATCCGCATTTTGTTCAAAGCCATTCAACAAGTCTCTAGGAAGTTCCAAACTTTCCCACATTTTCCTGTCTTCTTCTGAGCCCTCCAAACTGTTCCAGCCTCTGCCTGTTGCCCAGTTCCAAAGTCGCTTCCACATTTTTGGGTATCTCTTCAGCAGCACCCCACTCTACTGGTACCAATTTACTGTACCAAGTTCATTTTCACGCTGCTGATAAAGATATACTCGAAACTGGGAACAAAAATAGGTTTAATTGGAGTTACAGTTCCACATGGCTGTGAGGCCTCAGAATCATGGCGGGAGGCATAAGGCACTTCTTACATGGTGGCGGCAAGAGAAAAATCAGAAAGAAGCAAAAGCAGAAACCCCTGATAAACCCTATCAGATCTCGTGAGACTTACTCACTATCACGAGAATAGTATGGGAAAGATTGGCCCCCATGATTCAATTATCTCCCCCTGGATCCCTCCCACAACATGTGGGAATTCTGGGAGATAAAATTCAACTTGAGGTTTGGGTGGGGTCATGGCCAAACCATATCACATAGTTTTCACTGCCCACATGAAAACATACAAATTCATCAGAAAAGTAAATTTTGCTTTTTTTAGATACAGGGTCTCACTCTGTCACCCAGGCTGGAGTGCAGTGGTGCAATCATAGCAATCACTGCAGCCCCAAACTCCTTGGCTCAAGTGATCCTCCTGCCTCAGACTCCTGAGAAGCTGGGACTACAGGTGCGTGCCACCACACCCAGCTAATTAAAAAAAATGTTTTTTGTAGAAATAGGGTTTTGCTATGTTGCCCAGGCTGGTCTCAAGCTCTTGGCCTCATGTAATCCTCCTGCTTTGGCCTTCCAAAGCATTAAATTACAGGCATGAGCTGCTGCACCTGGCCAGAAGTAAATATTTTATTGATACTTAGTTTCGAAATAAAGTTCTCATGTGGGATTTCCTATTGTGAACAAATCCTCATTTGTTCCTGTTGTGAACAAATCTCATGTGGGATTTCCTACTGTGTACTTGAAGAGGTATTTGACTTTATTTGAAATCCCACATGAGCACTTTATTTCAAAGCTGAAATAATTGGTCTAAAATAATTTGGTCTTTATATTCTTTATACACCTTTATACTCTTAAAAATTTTACTGAGGATCCAATATAGCTTTTGTTTACATCAGAGTTTCTCATCCTTGACACTAATGACATTTTGGACCAAATAATTATTTGTTGGGGAGGTTGTCCAATGTATTATATTTAGTAGCATCTTTGGTCTTGACCCACTTAGATGCCAGTAGCACCCTCCCAATCAAAATTATCAGTTGGGCATGGTGGCTCATGCCTGTAATCCCAACACTTTGGGAGGCTGAGGTGGGAGGATTGCTTGAGCCCAGGAGTTCAAGGCTGTAGTAAGCTATGATCATGCCACTGCACTCCAGCCTGGGCAACAGAGCAAGACTCTTATCTCTAAAAAAAAAATTAAAAAAAAAAAACCCTCCAGATATTGCCAAATGCCAAATGTCTTGTGAAGCACAAAAATCACCCCAGGTTGAGAACCAGTGGTTTATACTGCTTATATCTACCAATACTTAGCATATTAGAAATGAAAACTAAAGAACTTTAAACTTTTTATGAATTCATTTGAAAATAAAAATTCTTTCATAACATATTAACATATTTTTATTAAAAAACTATATTTTCCAAACCAAAAAAAGAAATTTAGCAAGAAGGGTGTCAATGATTTACATTTTTTGCAAATCTTTTTAATGTCTGGCTTAACATGAAACCAGATAGTGGCTCCTCCTTTCTGTTTCTGCATTCAATCTGTAGTGATATGTTGTTTTTGTTGAAGTATATGAAGAAAATTCAGGCTAATTTAGATATGTAGTAGGAAAAGGGAGTATATTTTAATATATATTGATCTTATGTTTAAAATATATTTAACTTTTCAGCTAGTTACAGATATTCTTCTCTGATGCTAGACCACATTTGACAAGTTATGCAATTTCTTAATGTTAGTTGCAATACAGACTCTGAAACCCTATCAATGACCTTTTCACACTGTTAATTAAAATCCACTGTCACTTAGTTTTATCCGCTATCACTTTTGCACTTATCAACACAGTAAAATAGGCAAATATTACCTTAATGTTATTATAAAAACAGATTTGTTGAGGATCCATTGAAGGGCCTCGGGACCTGCATGGTCCATGGAGCACAATTTGAAAACCACTGCCTTAAAGGATGAACAGAGTCTGACAAAAGTGGTAAGATTTATCATTTATTTAATATTTGGAATATATGAATTCATAAAAGCAACACTACAGAGGACAGTTTGCTTTCTCAGGACAATCTTTCAAAAGCTTATTTAAAATGCAGCTGACCCATATAATGTAAAAGTTTTTCTGGCAATTCCTTCAAATAATTTAGGTGGGAAAATTCATGTGACAAGCTTTTCAAACTGAACTATTAAACATTTAACTTAAAAGCTGCATAATGACTAAAGTTAAACCTGTCCTTTAAGTCTGGTTAGTGAGTTTATTTAAACATTATAATGTAAAGCACTGAGAAATATTACGTATGACAGGGAAGAACCAAAAGGCTCTGATAATAGACTTTCTCATTCAAAATGTTTAAAGTAATGATTGCAGAATTTGAAGTAGAGGGGACAAAAATGAAGAAGAAATGCCTTAACTTTTGAAAGAATTAGGTATATACTGCTATTCAGGAAGCTATGGTGTTAATTATAAATTTTCAGCCTGAACAAAAATATGTAGGTGGTAAAACAACTAGGTAGGTAGAATATACTAGGCCTTCTGTTTTACTAGTGGAGGGCAAGGCACTTAAAATACAGTAGTACTACAACAACAAAGGTGGAAAAAAGTCTGGGAGTTTTTTCACCAAAATGTTAACAGTGGCTCTCTCTGGATGGTAGCATTCCTGGGGGTTTTTCCTTTTACTCATCTATTTTCTAATTTTTCTAGAAGAAACAGCGTATGCACGTAATACAAATAAAAGTAATAATATTTTATGTAACTTCTTACATCATAAAAATTAAAATAACAGATTATCAAAAAGCAGAGGATTCAACGTGAGCTTTATATTTAAGTGACGTGTTAACAATGGCAGTTTTGGTGAGTTTAAGAGAAACTAAGAGATGAGAAAGAAAATCTGGTTTCTTCTTTACAGAAAAAGAGACATGATAGATTGGAAAATATCTTGTAGCTCAATCGTAAAGGAAAATGAGGAATGAATATGAATAATTTATGACAGACTAACTGGAGTGTGAAAGGGAAAGAAAAAGCTGAAGCAGGGAAGGGAACTCGACCCCTCGGCCAACAGTGAAGCAGAAGAAAACGCTGTAAATTGAGTCTTTAAGACCTAGTCTGTTCCAGCCTATATAGGAGACTCCCAAGAAAAAGACCGCTCATTGGCCTGAGAAATTACCTTAGATTCATGACAAGGAAGGCCATTTGCCCACAAAATTTAGCTACACTGGACAGGCAAGTACCACTACAGGCGAGAAAACGTCTGTGAGCCCACACGACCGGCTCCTCACCTCAACAACTTGCACAAGCACCAGCTCCCTTCGCCTGCCGCCATCTTCCGCCAACCCCCGAACTCAGGAAACGCTTCACTTTCCTTTTCCCTATTGGCTCCTGAGAAAGAGAGCCGCGCTCGCCCCGCCCCCACGGGCCAAATATGTGTTACTATTGGTTACTGGTAGCCGCTTCCCACAGCCTTCCAGCCAATAGAATATGCCGAGACGTAGACTAGTATTCGGCGTGGCGCACACGGTTCCCGCCCCCTTGGGCGGGACAGCAGTGGAGGTTGGGCTGAGGAGGGCGTGGCCTGTGATTGACAGCCGTCGCTCCCTCCCTCGACCCCCTCCCCCACTAGAAGACCCCGCCTGGGCGCCTGCGCCCCCGGCCCCGGCCCAAAGCCCGCCGCCCGTTGGAGGCCGTTGGCTGGCCTTTGCGCAGCGCGCATCGATTTTGCAGCTGCGGAGTTCGCTCTCGCCGCGGTTGCTTCCTTTGGGACCCGCGGCGCCCGGCAGCCAGGCGCAGAGTCCGAGGAGGGGGCAGCGCAGAGTGGACCCGACGCGGCGCCACCGGGCACCTTCCCCGCAGGCGGTGGGTGAACCCTGGGAGCTTGAGTCTGCGGCCCGGCTCTGCGCCGCTCACCTGCCCTCCCGCTCCCGCACACGCTAGGTGGCCGAGACCGCGGAGGAGGACGGGCCTCCGCCCTGCGGCGCCGGCACGGCAGAGGACACTGTGGCACGGGCACGGCAGAGGACACTGTGGCACCGGCGGGACCGGCAGTTCCAGGGCGGGCACCCCCAGCCACCTGGGGAGTGGGCGAGGGTCCAAGGCCCACTCTCCCCTCGCGCTCTCATCCCCGCGCCCCCACGTCGGGAGGACGGCGGCGCGCACCTTTGAATCATCCATGTAGCGAGGGCTGCGGCTTCCCGGGTCTCAAATGAAGGGGCGGTTCCTGGACCCCTCTTTGCTTTAGAGCCGAGCCGCGCCAATGCCCTTACGCTCTGCGCCTCCTCTCCCCGGACTTTAACACCACGCTGTCCTCCGCCGACCAGGTGACCTTTGGCTCTGAGCTGGATCCGAGAAGAATTCGGTGTCCGCGCGGGACGATGCCTGAGCAGGAAAGACAGATCACAGCCAGAGAAGGGGCCAGTCGGAAAGTGAGTTTTGTTCCCCCGTGCCCGCGCAGCGTGCTCACTCCCACCAGGAGGGCTTTCCTCCCCACGTTCGGCGCTTACTCGCCCCCAGAGGGTGCGCAGGGAAGGCCGAGCCAGACCCCCAGCTCCATGGACGTCTTGGCGTGGGAGAAAAGGACCCTTTAGGAAAAGTGTGCCGTCAACTGATGTTTGGGAACAATGGAAAACCCAGCACCTCAAAATTTATCATTATGCTTTTAAGGGGTCTGATGCTGGAGAGGTAAAGTGAGCGTCGAGTTGCTGTGCGAGAGCCCTAATGGCTCAAAACGATGAAGTTAGTTACTTGGAGAAGTTACTCAGAGCCTGGTGCTTGGACCAGATATGGTATATCGAGGCCCTGGAACTTTTATAACTGTTTTAAATTCATTTTAACTGCACAAGTAATACATTAAGACAGTCTTTTAAAAATGCAAATAGCACAGAAATATTTTGCACGAAAAGCAGATCTATTTTTCAGTCTTTTTCTATTCACGTACATATGTCTTCATTCGGCAAATACTTATTGAGAACTTACAATGTTTCAGGCACACAGTGTTGAAGAGTTGATATAGTGGTTAACAAGACATGTATCTATATGTAATATGCACACATTCAGAGAAATCTTTAGGTTTCGTTAGTGTGAGGTGTTAAAATTTTTGTTTTACCTAAATGGGATCACTGTATGTGTATCCTCTTTTTTCAGTTTAACGATATATCTTAGAGATTGTTTCACTGTCTAATTCAGTGCAACCTCTGCACAGTTTGGACACATCGTAGTTTATTCATGGTTTCCTAGTGGTGGACGTTCTGTTTGCTACTTTTTTTCTCTCTGTCTTGCGAGTGAACATCTTTGTACGATTTTTAATGCTGACACTATTTCTTTAGGATAGATACTTATGTCTGGATTGCTGGACAGAACAGTAGGCTGTTTCTTTTCCACAGATTTCTGAAACGAATTCACTGACGTTGCTGGGTGCCCTTTAGTGGTGAATTCATCTAGGCTCCGGTGATACAAAAATGAAAACTAATGGATTAGTGGACAGACAGACAGAGGCTGGTTAGTAGGTGGTTTGTACGGTATGAGAACTATGCATTTGATAGGAGTATGAAGAAATGTTGGGAGGGGTGGCTTGTACAGAGGAGATTTCAACTTCCTACAATGTCCCCACCTAGTGAAAAAACTCCTTATCCTTCCAAATCAAGCTCAAGACCTGCCACCTTCTTGAAACGTTCTGTGACTGCTCCTGCCCATGTTGACCTGTCTTCTGGAATCCTCTGATAAAAGCATTGACCAACGTTATTGAGCTTACTGTATGCTGGGCATTGTGTTAGGCACTCATATCCCTCTATGTGCACTCTCGCGTTTAATCCTCACACAAACCCTTTGATGTAGGTATTATATCTTGTTATCAACATTTATTTTGGTATGAACGATGTCTTGATATGCTGCCCAGGCTGGTCTTGAACTCCTGGACCCAAACTGCTTTATTTTCTTCACAATACTTACTAGTACCTGAAATAAAGCTATTGAAGGAAACCAAAACATTTCAACTCAAAACAGACTTATTGGAAATATTTTGAGATGGCCGTTCAGAGGGCCTACCTATCGTTTATACCAAAAAAAAATTAGCTGGGCATAGTAGTGTGTGCCTGTCGAACCAGCTACTCGGGAGGCAGAGGCAGGAGGATGGCTTGAGCCCAGGAGTTTGAAGCTGCAGTGAGCTGTGATCCCACCACTGCACTTCAGCCTGAGTGATAAAGCAAGATCCTGTCTCAAAAAAAAGAAAAGAAAGCAGAGTAAGGGAATAAGATAGGGAATGACATGGGTGGAGAGGGAGATGCTGTTTTAAGTAGGTGGTCAGGGAATAATTTCTCTGGGAAGGTAGGATTTGAGTAGAGACCTGAATGATTCAGATTTCAGAGAAGTATCCTAGGTTGAGAAACCATAAAGTGTGAGAGTCCTAAGGCAGTCATGTGATAAGAAGAAATCTATACTTGGTCTTGTCCCAAGTTCCTGACATAGAGCTCAAACCGTTGTAATTTCCTGAGGGATGGTGATAAGAGCATCTTGTTATTCATAACAAATCTCTTTCACTCCTACCTGAGTTTCTGTTAATGAGAGGGCTCTTGATAGGCCCCTAGATAGCTTCAGGATGGAGGCTGATTGCCAGTCACCAATGGACAATGATCTAATCAGTGATGCCTGCAGAATAGAGCTTTCTTTAAATTTTTATTTATTTATTTGTTTTGAGATGTAGTCTCACTCTGTCACCAGGCTGGAGTGCAGTGGCGGGATCTCGGCTCACTGCAACCTATGCCTCCCGGACTCAAGTGATTCTCCTGTCTCAGCCTCCTGAGTAGCTGGGATTACAGGCGCATGCCACCACACCCAGCTAATTTTTGTATTTTTAGTAGAGACAGGGTTTCCACCATGTTGGCCGGGGTGGGGATGGTCTCTATCTCTTGACCTCGTGATCCGCCCGCCTCGGCCTCCCAAAGTGTTGGAATTACAGGCGTGAGCCACTGGGCCCGGCCTTTTTTTTAACCAACGCAGCGGATCACAAATAGAGCTTTCTTAAAAACCCTGAATGATGTGTTTTGGAGAGCTTCCTGTTGGTGAACACATCAAGGTGCTGGGAAGATGGTGCCTGGAAAGGACATGGAAACTCCTGGAAACCTCCATTCCCATATGTTGTCCTATCTTTTCCATGTGGTGATTTCTTAGCTGTATTTTTTATAATAAACTGGTGATAGTAAATAAAGTGCTTTCCTAAGTTCCGCGAGCTGCTCTGGCAAATTACCCAACCTGAGGAGGTGGTTGTAGGAACCTCCTGACTTCACAGTCGGTCAGGAGTATAGATGGCCCAGACCCGGTGACTGGCATGTGAAGTGTGGGCACTCTTGTGGTCTTGTGGGCCTGAGCCCTTACCTGTGGGGTCTGTGCTAACTCCAGATGGTTGGTGTCGGAATTGAATTGAATCGTAGGGCACTCAATTAGTGTCTGGAGAGTGAGCATTGGTTGGTGTGAAGAAAAACCCCACACATTTGGTGTCAGAAGTGTCGTGAGTGGAAACGGTACAGAAGACATGATGTTAGAGTTTGGGGAACAATAAGAAAGCCAGAGTAGCTGGGGCAGAGGGAAGGAGTGGGAGTGATAAAATAGGAGGTCAGAGTTCATCATTGCTTTACAGATGGGGAAACTGAGCCAGGCACAAGTTAAGTAACCTGCCCAATGTACCTTGCTAATAAGAGGCAGATCTAGGATTGAGTCCTAGCCAGGCCTGCCTGACTTTCTCAGTGATTTTTTATTGTCAAAACTTACCTGACACTTGGTCATACCACCTGGTATGATTATTTAATGAATATAGCTTTTATTTGCAACTCTGTGCTTCTCGAAATGGGAACCGGGTTTGTACCCTTTAAAAAACTATTTCCCATAGCACATATAGGTGCACCACAGTTGTTCTTGAATGAATGGATTCTCGACATGATTTCTCCACATTGTTTTCTCTTCAGAGGCCTCTCTGTGGGGCAGCAGTGACCTGGTCATTCAGCCTTCAGTCCACAAACATTATGGAGCACTTTCTGTTTGCCTGGTACTGGGCCAAGCAGGGGGATGCACAGATGAAGAGAGGTCAGCCGCCGTGCTGGATGCATGCTGGGACAGAGCTGTCTACACGGTACAGCACCCACAGAAGGGGCACAAAAATTCCTTCATTGGGAGGTGGTGCTCCAGTGGGTCTTTCAGGAAGAGCAGGCATTGACTGGGCACACAGGAGCATGGAGAGAAGGGCATTGAAGGCAGAGACCAGCATGTGTAAAGGTCCAGAGGACTGGAAATGGAAAGAGGCATTTAGGGGACTGTGAGGGGTGTGGCAAGGCTGGAAGAGTGGAAGGCTGGAAGGTCTGTGGAAGACCCTGTTTATCAGGCTAGGAGTTTGGACTTTACCCTCCAGGAAAACAGCGTTAAGTCACTCCTGTAAGGCAGAGGGTGAACTGGGCAGGGAGCTGCGGGAGACCAGCTAGAGACTGTTGGAAATGATTGTCCCCATCCAGACCAAAGGTGGCTGAAAAGCCTGAAAAAGAATTGTAAGTTGGGTCTTCTACCCTTATTCTCTATGGAATTGTCTTCTCGGTAGAGAAACTAGGCTGTTCAAACTCAACTGTCCTGAGTATTAGAGGCCAGTGGTCGTTTTAGCAGCAACAGAGTGCAGTTGGTACCTACGGAGCAGGGTAATAAACTAAGCAAGTGACAGAGATGGATTTTAAGTGCTTCTTTACCTGACACACATTTTCTTGTCAATGGGAGGGATGGAGATGGCCCAGTAACATGAACACTGCTCACTGATGCCATAGCATAGATATCAAGGAAGTATCCATGTTCAGAGCTGAAAGCCCCAAACAGAGATTTACCCACGAATTTATTAACAGCAAGCCAGTCATTAGCATTGTTTCTATAGATATTCATTAACTAAAAGTATCCCTTATGGGAAATGAAGGGATGGGCCGAAATAAAGGGGTGGGTCTGGCTAGTTATCTGACGCAGGAACATGCTCTTAAGGCACAGATCGCTCATGCTATTTGTGGTTTAAGAACGCCTTTAAGCAGTTTTCTGCCCTGGGCGGGCCAGGTGTTCCTTGCCTTCATTCCAGTAAACCCACAACCTTCCAGCGTGGGCGTTACGGCCATCATGAACATGTCACAGTGCTGCAGAGATTTTGTTTATGGTCAGTTTTGGGGCCAGTTTATGGCCAGATTTTGGGGGGCCTGTTCCCAACAGAGGCACAAAGGGACTAAGATAGAAATTGGTACCAAGAAGTGGAGTGTTGGTATAATAGATCCCTGAAAATGGGGAGTTGGCTTTGGAACTGGGTAAAGGGTAGAGGCTGGAAGAGTTTGGAGGTACATGCTGGAAAAAGCCTAGATAGTTATGAACTAAGCATTAAGGATTATTTTGGTGAGGGCTCAGAAGAACAGAGCTGTAGACAGAACCCGAATCTTCTTAGAGATTACTTAAGTGGTCATGATCAGAATGTTGGTGGAGGTTTGGACAGCAAAGGTCACTTTGATGAGGTCTTAGACAGAAACGAGGAATATTTTATTGGGAACTAGAGAAAAGCCCGTTCTGTTTTTATTTATAAAATGGCAGAGAACGTGGATCAGTTGTGTCTGTGCCCTAATGCTTTGTGGAGGATAGATGATAAACTAGATGAAGAGTGATGAACTAGGATATTTGGTGGAAGAAATCTCTAAGCAGAGTGTGCAGGGTGCTGCATGGCTTCTCTTGATTGCTTATAAGAAAATGCAAGAAGAAAACAAATTAAAGACAGAAATTATAATCAAAAGGGAAGCAGAACTTAGAAAGATTTGGAAAATTTTCAGCCTGGCTAGATCATAAAGAATAAAAAGGCTGCTGGGAAGAATGACCTTAAAGGGATTTGGGAGGTCTTTGGGACTGCTCCTCCTGTCACAGGCCCAGAGTGCCTGGACCATGAGGGCAGGAGGGAGAGGACCTTACCCCGCCAGCAGGGCTATGGGTCTAGTTGCCCAGGGCCACCTCGAGCCTCTGCTTCCTGCATTCTGCAGTGCTCCTTGGCCACCCCAGCTGTGGCTCAGGTGTGGCTTGGGCTGCTGCTCTGGAAGGTGCAGGCTATAAACCTTGGTGTCCATGTGGTGCTAACTGCAGCTGAGCAGAGTTCAAGAGCTGTGGAGTGTGGCTGCTTTCATCTAGATTTCCGAGGATGTCTTGGAGAACCCGGGGCCCAGGCAGAAAACGTCTATGGGGAAGAGCCACCACAGAGTGCCCCCACTAGGGCAGTACCATCAGAGTCATGAATTGGGCAGTGCCAGACTACACAGTTCAGGGCTCCATTTAGGGGGAATGAGGGAAAGACTTTTATAAAGTGTTCAGGGAAGCAAAACAAAGAGAATAATTGATTGGTTAAAGTAGAAAGGCCTAGTTATAAGCTGTCATGAGATTGGAGAAAAAAAATAAAAATAAGGAATAAAAAAGACCCTAGTTAGAGTTTAGTTGGTGGTTCCTGATTGATGAAGTCTCTAGTTAGAGATAGTTAATGGATTCTGATTGGTTAAGCTTAAGCTTTGTTTTACTGTTTATATTGAGTTGGGTTTGGTTTGCTTACATAGGAACCTGAAGTGTTGGAGTCATCTCAGCCTAATTGCTTCCTGATTAATGATTTTTTAACACAAGTTAGGATGCAACTCTATCTTCCTGATACCTCATGGCCTAAGACAGCTGTTGGTGCTGCAGCCGTGTATTTCAAGTTGCACATAGCTGAAATAAGGGAAAGGCAAGGATAATCCCGCTCTCTCTCTTTTTTTTTTTTTTTTTGAGACAGTCTCGCTCTGTCAGCCAGGCTGGAGTGCAGTGGCGTGATTTTGGCTCACTGCAACCTCCCTCTGCTGGGCTCAAGCAACTCTCCTGCCTCAGCCTCCCGAGTAGCTGGGTTTACAGGCATGTGCCACCACGCCCGGCTAATTTTTGTATTTTTTTTTAGTAGAGATGGGGTTTCACCATGTTGGCCAGGCTGGTCTTGAACTCCTGACCTCAGGTAATCCGCCCCCCTCGGCCTCCCAAAGTGCTGGGATTACAGGCGTGAGCCACCGCGCCCGGCCAGTCCTGCTGTCTTTTAAGGAGCCTGCTTAGGAGCCCTGACAAACAACTTTGCCTTATATTCCTTTGGCTAGAACTTTGGCCAGTTTTCAACATCTTAAAATGGGAAGATTTTACTGTGTAAAACTCCAGCTATCCACCTTCTCTTGGAAGCTCTGGTGACACCAGGCCTTTTGACAACACTTGGCTGGAGCCGAGGAACAGCTGCCTCCTCCAGGTGGGGCATGAGCTCCTCCTGTGGCCGCAAGCCCCACATGGCCTGTTCTGCTCATTTAAGTCACTGCCTACTTGTGACAGTACAGGCAAACCTTTGCTTTATTGCCCTTTTGCAGATGCTGTATTTTTTTTTTTTTTTTTAGCCAGTTGAAGGTTTGTGGCAGCCCTGCACTGAGCAAGTCTACTGATGCCATTTGTGTAACAGCATATGCTCACTTCATGCCACATTTTGGTAATTCTCACAATATTTCAGATTTTTCATTATTATTATATCTGTTATGGTGATCTGTGATCACTGCTCTTTGATGCTACTGTTATAATTATCTTGGGGCCCGTGTAAGATGGCAAAGTTAATCTATAAATGTGTACATTCGGACTGCTCCACTGACTCCAGCAGCTCCTGTTTCTGTCTCTCCCTCCCTCTCAGGTCTCCCTATTTCCTAAGACACAACAATATTAAAATTAGGCCAATTAATAACCCTACAATGGATTCTAAGTGTTCAAGTGAAAGAGTCCACTCCTTTTAAATCAAAAGCTAGAAATGATTAAGCTTAGTGAGGAAGGCTTGTCAAAAGCTGAGATAGGCTGAAACCTAGGCCTCTGGTGCCAAACACTTAGCAAAGTTGTTAATGCAAAGGTAAAGTCCTTGAAGGAAAGTAAGTACTACTCTAGTGAACACATAAATGATAAGAAAGCAAAACAGCCTTACTGCTGATATGGAGAAAGTTTTAGTGATTTGAACGTAAGATCAAACCAGACACAACATTCTCTTAAGTCAAAGCCTAGTCCAGAGCAAGGTCCTCAGCGTTGAAGCAAGGCCTTCCACTAGCAGAAAGACCATGACTTACTGACAGCTCAGATGATTGTTAGCATTTTTTTGCCATAACATATTTGAAAATTAAGGTATATGTATTTTTTTAGGCATAATGCTGTTGCACGCTTAAGAGACTATAGTGTAAACATAACTTTTATATGCACAAGGAAACCAAAACCTTTGTGTCACTCACGTTATTAGGATATTTGCTTTATTGTGATGATCTAGAACCAAACCCATGGTATCTCTTGAGAGATGCCTGTATTTGAGCTTAGATCCCTGGCTTGAAGGGATAAATGAATGAGTAAGTGAGGGAGGAGGGAGCCAGCTTTTGCATGAAGCTCGCTCCCTCCCTCCCTCCCTCTCTTCCTTCGTTCCCCCTCCCCTCCCCTCCCCTCCCTTCTGCTCTTCCCCCCCTCCCCTCCCGCCCCTTTCCCCCTCCCCTCCCCTTCCCTCTCCTCTCCTCCCCTTCCCTCCCCTCCCCTCCGCTCCCCTCCACTCCCCTCCCTGCCCCTCTTGTTTCACAGGTTCTCTGTTGCCCAGGTTGGAATGCAGTGGCAGGCTCACTGCAGCCTGGATCTCCTCGGGCTCAGGTGATCCTATCACCTCAACTTCTCGAGTAGTTGGGACTGCAGGCATGTGCCACCATGCCCAGATAATTAAAAAAAATTTTTTTTTTGTAGAGGCACGGTTTCACCATGTTGTGCAAGCTGGTCTTAAACTCCTGGGCTCAAGTGATCCTCCCATTTCAGCCTCTCAAAGTGCTAGGATTACAGGCCTTAGTCCCCACGCCTGGCCCTGAATGTCGAGTATTGTCTGAAAGTTTAGCAGTCTTTTTACAGCAAGCACATTTGTAAGTTGTTTTTGCTTGGCATTCTTTGTCATGCATTCAACAAATATTTATTGAGAAATTCTTTAAGTGTCAAGCACTGTTTTAGATGTTGGAATAAAGCAGCGACTGAACAAAATAGATGTGAAGAGGCTGTGTGTGGTGGTTCAGACCTGTAATCCCAGCACTTTGGGAGGCCAAAGTAGGCGGATTGCTTGAGCTCAGGAGTTCGAGGCCAGCCTGGATAACATAGTGAAACCCCTGTCTCTACTAAATAAATAAATAAGCAAGCTGGGCATGGTGGCACGCACCTGTAACCCCAGGTACTTGGGAGGCTGAGGTGGGAGGATCACTTGAGCCAGGGAGGCGGAGGCTACAGTGAGCCAAGATCATGCCACTGCACTCCAGCTTGGGTGACAGAGTGAAACCCTGTCCTTAAAAAAAAAAAAATGTGAAGTATTCCTGCACTTGTGAAACTTGTATCCTAACTGGGGAGATAGTTGTTAAAAAGAGTAAGTAAAAGATGTATTATTGCATTTGGTGGTGATTGAGAATTCTCGAGAAAAATAAGACAGGGAAGGATGATAGGGAATTGGGAGTGTACAAAATTTAGATAGGGTCATTTGGGGGAAATCACTGAGAAGTTTACGTTTGAGCAAAGATCTCATGGAGATGAGGAAGTGAGCCCTTTGGATATGAGATGTTGGAGGGAGGGATTTCTAAGCTAGTAGAAAGTTCTGGAGGCTTTGCTTACCTAAGGAACAGCAAGATCAGAATGATTGTTTCAGAATAAGAAAGGGACCAGGCATGTGAGGATAAGTTGGAAAGTAATGGGAGGGCTGCAACTGTATAGTCTAACAGGTCATCATTGTAAGGATTTTAGGTTTTATTAAGCACATGGGAACCCCCTGGAGGCATTTTAGAGGAATGACATCTTGTGACTTCCCCTTAAAGGCATTCTGACTTTTGTGTTGAGAATAGACTTTAGGGGCTAAGAGCAGAAGCCAGGAGGTCACTTAGGAGATTCTAAGCAATAGTGCAGGTGAGATGAGCTGGTGGCTTGGACCAGGGTTCTTGTGGATGTGTTGAAGTCATTGGATGCTGGATGCATGTTGATGGTGGAACTAACAGGATTTGCTAAACATTTACATGTGGGTTTGAAAGAAGAAGATGATTCTTTTTTACTTCTTAATTTTTAATTCATTTTAATTATTATTTTTGAGACAGAATCTCACACTGTCACCCAGGGTAGAGTGCAGTGGTCCAATCACAGATCGCTGCAACCTCCACCTCCTGGGCTCAAGTGATCCTCCCACCTCAGCCTTCTGAGTAGCTGGGACTACAAATGTGCACCACCATGCCCAGCTAATTTTTTATTTTTTGAAGAGATGGTGTCTCACTATGTTGCCCAAGCTGGTCTGAAACATCTGGGCTCAAGCGGTCCTCCTGTGCCTGGATGAGATTATTCTTATCAAAGAGGAATCCAGGATTTTTTCCTGGGCAAGTGGAAGGAAGGACTTGTATTTACTAAGATGGGGAAGACTGTGGGAGCAGCAGGGGAAGGGCAAAATATTGAGAGCTCTGTTGTAGACAAGTTAAGTTTGCGATGCATATAAAACACCGAGGAGACGGTGATGAGGCATTTGGGTCTGTAAGTGTAGAGTTGGGAATTGTAGGCTATAGGTGGTGATATAGTCTGAATGTTAATGTCCCTGCCAAATTCATATGTTGGAACCTAACCCCCAAGGTGGTGGTATTAGGAGGTGAGGACTTTAGGAGGTGATTTGGCCATGAGGGCTCTGCCTTCTCGAATGGGATTAGTGCCCTTACAAAAGAGGCTTGAGGGAGGCACTTTGCTCTTCTGCCATTTGAGGATGCAGCAGCAAGGCACCATCTATGAAGCAAAGAACAGCCTTCACCGGACACTGAATCTGCTGGCTCCTTGATCTGGGGCTTCCCAGGCTCCTGAACTGTGAGCAATAAATTTTTGTTGTTTATAAATTACCCAGTCTAAGGTATTTTGTGATAGCAGCCTGAGTGAGCTAAGAAAGGTATACTTCTCCTGGCCTGGATGAGTGCACAAGGAATGAGTAGAGATGGAAAAGAGGTCCAAGGGCTGAGCCGAGGGCCCTGCAGCACTTGGAGGTTTGGGGACTTGGAGGCTCTGGCGAAAGACTCTGAGTAGGAGCTGTTGGTGGGTAGGATAGGAGGAAAATCAGGAGGGTGGGGCAACTTGGAGGCTGAGCTTGGAGACAAGGACTGGTCACCTTGGGCAATGCGAGTGTCACTGGCTGAGAGTAAGGATGGGGGTGGGCACTGGGGACCTGAGGAGCTGGAGAGGGGATAGGACCACTGTCTCGGAGAGCGAAGGGTAAGTGGACTAGGGGGTAGTTGGACTGCCAGGTGGCAGCATGGGTCCTCCCGCAGTTAGTGGTGCTGAATCAGAGTGTGGCCAGCCAGCCAGCCTGGATGTGTGTTCTGTCTCATTCTTGTTGAGCTGCTAGAGGACAGGCGTGAAGCCAAGTGGAACTGAGAATAAAGCAGTGTTGGAGTTTTGCAGGTAGGTGCCAGATGATGAGGGCAGCCAGTGAAGTCGAAGGTGCATGGAATGAACTGTGAAATGGAAACATTGGCTTTTACTTTTCGATAATCTCATTGTTTCTCTTTTTGGCCATCCCATCTCTTCATAATTTAGAACTATCGTAATCGTTTTTCACTCAAGACTGTTCAGCCAAGTGCAGTTTATTTAAGAGCACTCCTTCAGTGAGCTTACTTAGGTATGTGTTTGTTTGTGCCTGTCTCCTGTTAATAAGCTGATATGAAAGTCCTGCTGAGCTAGTTGTTTCAGTCTTGGAGATCAGCAGCGGTATGGGGAGGAGAAGCCAAGCCTCTGTTAAAGCCCACCAGTCCTTCCCTCCCCCGCTCCCGGCACCTAGTGTTTGAGGAATTCAGACTTGAATACTGCTCTTTACTACTGTTCTTCTCTCCTAACTTGCCAGTAAACTTCCAAGGGCAGTATGTGCCTTGTGCTCCTCTCCTGGTCTTCTGTTGTGCATACACTTAAATACTTAGCTCTCAGGCTGTGAATAATCTGCATTGGTTAACACTCCCCTCTGTTCTGAATGCTGGGCTGCTGGAGCTCTGACTGTTGGTGGCTGTGCTGTTTGCAGTGCTCATGTTCTCTTCTTGGGAACCCAGCATATGCAGCTTTAATGTCAGGCTCTGCCCTCCTGTCCTGTCACAGGATCCGGGACTCCTCTCCCCATCTTGGGAGGGCTGGCCTGGGGATTTCGTCTGGGAAGCCCTGCCCAGTGTGAGCCTCTAGCTGGACTGAGCAGGTAATGTTTGTGAGTGCCGAAATATTTTAACCAGATGTCCCTCCTCCAAAGAGCCCTTTGTCCTGGAGGTTCATGGAAACATGAGCTACCCATCTGCCTTTGGGCCCAGGCTTCTCAGGTTGCAACAAGATTGTTTAAGACACCAAAGAGATATTTATTTTTATACAGGAAAGATCCACAGACTGGGAAGGCGAATAGGAGGTAAAGAAGATGAATTTTCTTCTGGAAAATGGCTCGTGAAATTTGTACATATGGAAGACAGAATAATCTAGTGCAAGGAAACCCTTGAAGACCTAGAAGGAATATGTGAAGGACTGATAGAGTTTGCCCTTGCATTGTGGTAAGGGAGACAAAAAGTACCATGAAATTCTAGGTAGAAAGCACATTCTGAGCCGTATATAATTCAACTCGTTTATTTAAATATGGTTAAATATACTTATTCAAATGTAAATATGTAAATATTTGACTGCTTAAATATACTTATTTAATGTCTGATATTGTTCATCACCATGTTAGGTCTGTGGGCAGCTAAGATATGAGATCCTTGTGTTCCAGGATCTGACCACGTTTCCCAAAGTGAGCACATGCCCATAGGCATCAGTAACAAGTGTGGACTGAGCTGACTGCAGCCTCGGTGGACAGAGAAGACTTGTCCTCCAGCAGTGTTACAGGCTGACCACCTGCTGGCACCCTGATGTTGACATTAGTGATGCTGGAATTCAGATAAGGCAGAGAGCCGCTAGCAGGATTCCACAGAGAGGCAGGACTTGAAGGATAAGAAGGGGAGGAGCAGGGAAGCCAGGGTCAGGTGTGAGGAAAGGGGAAGGTGCTAGAAAGAGGAGTTTGGACTTAATGCTGTAGCCTAGGAAGGTGGCCCATGCCTTGGCTGTTCCACAGGTCCCTTAGATTCTATGGGAGCAAAGGAGAAGCCACTGTGTTTACCCCAGACTTGCCTTCTTCCCACCCTCCCCGCTCATCTTGGTATACTCATCACCATGTGCCCAGTCTGTGAAACTGGAAAGGGCATTGTCATCCTCAGGCCCCCACTTTTTGTCACCTGCTGTGATCCAGCAGTCACTGAGTTGGGAGGCCTCCTCGTTTGTTTAATCGTATTCTACTATTAAATTTCCTGCCCCTTGTAATCCCTCCTCTCCTGGGTCTTCATTCTTGTTTCTGCCCAAACTGTTTCCAGATCACAAATATGATTCTGTGAGTTCTCTGCTCAGAAACTCCTGGTGATTCTACACCACCCACAGGACAAAGTCTAGACTCTGCCCTTTCTAACCTGGCCCCAGCCCTTTTTTCTGGCTGTCTTCTGGGTGTGAGCCACCATCTAGAATGGTTTGAATGGTGAAGTATTTCAATTTCATGGAGCTAACAGGATAGATTATTTAAAAGCATGTGGGACATATGATCCCAACATATTTTCCTTATTAGCTATTCATAGGCACAGCACAGAAGAAGCATTTATATTTACAATGATCTCATGTCACCAAGGAAAAGTTAAAATATGTTCAATAACTCGTTTTAAAAGGCAGCAGAAAGGTAGATGTCACCTTTGGGGAAGATTTTCACCCAGAATGACAAAATTTTTTAAAAATCGAATGCTTAAAGCGATAAGCTTCAGTTACCTGGAAAATCTACTTCTGATGCCCCATAAATGAAATGTCAGGTGGTCAGCAGGGCATGTGGGGCTCCTGATAGATCCTATCAGGAAGGGAGAGACATAGATAAGCAAGACCTGAAGAATCACTGGAAAGCAATCACAGATGCACCTGATGTATTTACATGGGCTCCCATAGAGGCAGCTGCACAGCCCCGCAGTGCTGGCCTCTGTCTGGCAGGGAGGCTAGGGTTGGGGCCCAAGGCCTTTAGCATCAAATATACCTTTCCTTTGATGAAAATGGGTTTGAATGATACTTCTTGGAAATTGAGGCAGGTTCTTTGTTTTTTGACTGAGCACTTAGAAGATAAGAAACAAACCCAGACACATTTTGGAGGAGTTGGTTGCTCAGCGTGTGCTTTAGAAGTGATAGCAACCGCCACAAGTGTAGTAAGAAGCAGCAGGATAAAGCAGCCACGAAGGGGCTTCGTGCATGGACCAGCCTTGGGGTTGCCTTTCCTCAAAGAGAACAGATCTCTCAGTCAGGAGTTCTTGGGGCAGGGATGACAGTGTTAATGGGGGAGGAAGAGTCACTGTGGGCAACCTATGAGGAGGCAGCCTTCAGTGACCTTGGGCATGTGTTCTGAGTGCCCTCACTGGGTGCAACGTTAGTGACCCCCTGCTGGTACATTCTGCTGTGAAGAATAACACGGAGAGACAGAGTGATCATTTTACCCTGAATTCATTTCCACACTCACTTGCAGCAGGAGGTATGGCTGGGATTAGTGGCTGTGGTGGAGCTGTTCCTGCCATGGGGGATGTGGTCTCTCCTTCTGGTCCCCGAGTAGTGGGGTGGGAATGGAAGCAGCGCTGCCCGACAGAGCAGGCTGCTGCTGGAATTACCACAGTGTCGTGTGTCTCCTCCTATTAATCTCCATATGGAACAGCAGGTAGCCTGAGAAGCCTGAATTGTGCCTTAGTTCCTGGCCGTGGTGCTGCTTAAACAGATGAGCCTTGTTAGCCAGTCAGTTTGTGCAGTCAGTTCTTACTGAAGTCAAGCCTTTGGTCCAAGGGAAAACAAAGCTAGAGGAAACATGGAACTTTCTTACACCTTCTTGAAAATGCAAGTCATGTTGCCTAGGAAATACTTCTCTCACCAAGTATTCTGCACCCTGCCAACATTGGAGCTGTGAAGAGGCAGCTGAAGCAATTCCAAGAAAGTGCCAACAGTTTGGTAATAAAAGGAAGTGGCATATCTCTCCTGCCTCTAGACTGGGTTTCTAGGAGTGCACATGGCCAAAAGGAAACTGCTGCACTCTGGAAAGTGATTACATGCTGCGCTCATGGACACTTTGGCCGGGTGTCCAGTCTGCGCTGGGTGAGGGTGTGCATGGGCCGTGTGCAAAGATCTGCAGTGCTGCACGCAGTGTGTTGAGTGAGAGGGTGCCAAGTGCTGGGACGGGTGTAGATAAACAAAACCAAATAGGTGCAGTACTGTGCAGCCTGCCCAAGTTCCCAAAGCTTGCTGCCAGACTGAAGACTGCCGGCAGCCTCTCCTGGGCTGGGTCAGGAGTAGAAGGGTGTCTTCCCCTTGCTAATTAGGAGGACACTTCTAAAGCATTTCTCTCTAACACAACCAAATAGTCTGCTGAAGGTGAACTGCTTTAGTGAGGAGGGAAGGCATGGCCGTGGACTCAGCGATGCAGAAAGCCAGGGGTGATGTGCCCCAGAGCCCCGAGCAGTCCTTCTTGACAACTCTGAGTGACCCACATGTGACCCTGCTGTCTGTCCACAAGCAGTGGTCCTTTAGGAAGAGCCCTGGGGTTGGGCACTCAGCCAGGCCAGTGTCTACCGTGGAGGAAGGCATTCTACCGTCAGAGGAAGGAGAATTTCCACAGACCGTATTGAATGGAACCCAGGAAATGAGTTCCAATCAGGTCAGTGCAATTGCAGATGGGCTAAAAAGCCTGGAAGGGCTTGGACCCATTTTAAAGATGGGAGGTTTCTCTCCATGTCTGTTGTGTGGGGTATTGGGGAGAGGTCTGGGGAGCGGAATGAGAGTGAATGTAGCACCTGGCAGGAGTCAAGGTGATTAATTACACCATGGCTTGGAAGTTTGGGTTTTGTTGCTTTTTATTTTCAGAATATTTTGTAAGCCTCTATGAAGCAAAAGTTTTCCACAATGCAAGTCAAACAAAAATGAATCCTTCCTTCTTTTTACTAATATGTTTTATAGTGTGTACCTTATTTTGTTAATCTGTACATTTTAATTAAACATTTTGAAAATGCTGCAAAATGAAGTTCCTTTTCTTAAGCAAATTAAAGTTTTGTTACTCCAAAGGTTAGGTCACGTCCAAAAGTAAGGCAGTATAACGTTTTGTAAAAATGGTGCCTTTTAGTAGCATTTCTGAGCAGACTGGTGGTGTGTACAGGGTCTTTTTCATTGACCTGATCAGATGAAAATAAAAAACGACTTTTGAAGGCATTTACTAATGAGATACAAAGGAAGGTTTCATAAGTACTTTGCTTCCTCTAAGACTTATTTTTATGCTGTTCGTTGGTTAAAGTCCCAAAGACTAAAGGAAATTTTGTGAAAAGAACTTTCGAATGTACTATGCAAGAGATTTACATACGTTGAAATCACAGGGTACTTGGATATTGAAGACAGAAACTCCTTTTGAGTATTTAAAGATTCTGCATTTTGCTATCAGGTTTTTAGCCAAGTATATAACTATGCTCAGAGGTATTTATTTTAAAATATTAAAAGTGTTTTTTGGTGTTCTGAATTTGTGGAAATTTCCAAGAGACTCCTTTAAAGTTTCTTCCCAGGCAAATTTAAAAATAGGAAATGTAGAATTATTCAGTGGCTGCCAGTTTGGGTAGCTTCTACACAGAGGTTCGAGTGGTTTTGGGGGAGGGAAGTGAGGTGATAGATAAAATTTTAATTACTTTGTTTTCTAAAGTAGTTTTATAAATTTCATTTTATGTCTCTTAAAACTGTATTAAGCCAGTAGCTAAACTAATGTGTTAAATCACTTAGAATTTTAAAGAGTGACAGAGCATTTAATCTTTTAATCAGGCTTTTCATATGTTGCCAGTTTATACAATATACGGTGAACATTTATACTTTTAGCCATGTGTTTAAAATAGTGAAATATTACATATTTTGGGGTGCAAATGCTTGAGGCATTTTTAAAAAATGTCCAAACTATTACTTTACAATTTCCAGCCTATATCTGAAGTTTTGAGATATGACATATGCTACTGATTTTTAAGGCCAGCACCAATCTGTGACTAGCGGGGCAACCTGAAGCTGACTAGGGGAGCCTCTTCAGAAAGGAGGGCTGAGGAAGAGGGCTTGGTGGAGGGGATCTGAGTGCAGACCCATCACAGGTTGTGGGACCTGGGCAGGTGAGTTTTGGACACTCCTTTAGATTCTTCATTGAAAAGCGGATGATAAATACTGCCTCATACGATTGTGAAAGCACTTTGTAGATTATCATACAAATGCAGAGTAGTGTTACTTCTGCCAAAATTATGCTTTTTCAGAAGAATTTCCAACTCTGAGATGTGTTTGATATGTTGTCTGAATGTCTGGATAGGACTGTGATAACCCAGTAATCTATCTGAGCACAGTTGCAACTCTGTTTTTCCTTTTTTTTTTTCTAAATTTTTTATTTTGGGACATGGTCTCTTGCTGATGCCGAGGCTGGAGTGCAGTGGCATGATCATGGCTCGTAGCCCCTCAACCTCCCAGGTTCAAATGACCTTCCTGCCTCAGCCCCCCGAATAGCTGCCATCACAGGCCCACGCCACCATGTCCATTTTCTCTTTTTATTTGTAGAGATGTGGTCTCCCTATGTTGCCCAGGCTGGTCTCAAACTCCTGGGCTCAAATGATCCTCCTGCTCCTCCCTCCCAAAGTGCTGGGATTATACATGTGAGCCACTGTGCCTGGCAGCTCTATTTTTTCTAAAGCTCTGATTATAAAAGTAACATATACTCTATATAAAAAACAAATTTACGATGGAACGAGAATACAAAAAAGTATAAAGAAAAAGCAGTCATTCTCCTAACAAATATGAATGTGTATATGTATATGTGAGTATGTTTATGTGTACATAATGTATATTTTTAAAATAAATATGGGATCAAATTATAGATACTCTCTTATACTTTGCATTTCTTACTGAATATTTTGTGGACATTTCTATATGTCAATATATATGTACATCTGTATTATCTTTTTTATTTTTTTTTTCGAGACAGAGTCTTGCTCTATCATCCAGGCTATAGAGTGCAGTGGCATAATCTTGGCTCACTGCAACCTCCACCTCCTGGGTTCAAGTGATTCTCCTGCTTCAGCCTCCAGAGTAGCTGGGACTACAGGCACCTGCCACCATACCTAGCTAATTTTTGTGTTTTTGGTAGAGATGAGATTTCACCATGTTGCCCAAGCTGGTCTCAAACTCCTGACCTCAAGTGACCCACTCACCTCAGCCTCCCAAAGTGCTGGGATTACAGGCGTGAACCACCCTGCCTGGCCTGTATTATCATTTTTTATTGCAGTTCCACTTTTAAATTTAGGATTAATTTTTCAAAAGAATTTAGTTATCCTTAAATAGAAGAAATTTGCAGTAGCTGGTTTATGATTATAAAAACCAACCCAAAAGTTAATTTCAATTGTGACTCAAAGTCTGTTATAAATCAGCTTTGCACCTTGAGAACTAACATTTAGCACTTGGTATATGGTAGGAACCTTGCTGTTGTCACTTAATCATTTTAACAACTTTAGTAGGTATGATCAGTTCACCTTTAACGGATAAGAAAGCTGACTGAGAGCTTAGGTTTCCTGAGAGATTTAATCCCAGGTCCGTCTGATGACAAATTCTTGCTTTTCCATTGGAACACTGAAGTATTATTTAATACACTGGGTGAAATAGAGTTTTGAAAGTATTGGAAAACTGCTAATTCATAGTGAATGGAAAGTTAGCTTTTAGGTGGCACATTGTTCAGAAAGGACACAGGCCACTGCTATGAATAAAACATTTAAAAATTGCTGTTTATGTCTAGCGGATTTGTTTGCTTGTATTTTACATTTCTTATACAATGCAGAGTACATTCTGTACAATGTAGAATGAAATCATGACTTTCGGAAACCTGTTTCTTTGATTCTTCTGTGTTTCAGACAGGCAGAGAGGGGAAAAAGATCTTTTTTAAAAGGCATAACTGGTAAAAGCTCAGAGTCTGGAGGGCACATTTGTCCCCACTCTCCTCCCACATTAGAAAGTTTTTGTTTGCTGATGTGAGCAGGGCTAAGCCTGGTGAGGGTCCTAGGAATTAATTATGAGAAGGGGGAAATAGGGAGGACGGCCTTCCCCACAAATCCCCTCCAGGAGAGCACGCTAACCCATGTAGAAGGCAGGGGCTCAGTGCTTTGGCCCGGGTGTTCCTATCAAATGTTCCACAGACAACCTTTCAGGCCCAGGATGGTGAGCTGGAGAGGAATGGATGCCTGCCTCTGAGGCTTTCCCTTCTCTAGTCCCTCCTTACCTCTCTCCTCTACCTGTCTTGGCAGGTGGGAAATGGTTGGAGGTTACTAGAAACTTGTTCCAGCTGTATACAGAATTCCCCTTTGTCTCCAGAAACAACTGCTTAAGCCTCCTTACTCATGACTCTGTTGACTTCTTTGGCCAAGCTTGGCTGCTGTTTTTTTGTTTGTTTGTTTGGTTTTTTCCTGGCAGGGTCTCACAGTGTCACCCAGGTTGGAGTGCAGTTGCCGCAGATCTTGGCTCACTGCAACCTCCACCTCCCGAGCTCAAGGGATCCTCCCATCAGTGATCCTCCCACCCTAGCCTCCCGAGTAGCTGGGACTACAGGTGCACACTGGCTGCTGTTTTAATTTATCATTGTATCCTGTATCTGACAGAGTTCAGTCCATGGTATCAAGCTATTGACTGAGTGAACAAATGAATGAACTAGGAGTAGATTTATACTGCAGCAGGGGGGATTGATGTTAGACACATTGAACTGATGGTGACTATAAAGTTGTTAGGTGGTGGACAGCATTTTTAGAGACCAGAATACGGAATTTTGTTCTTAGGTAAGTGGTGGTTAGGTTCTTTTTTTTTTCTTTAAATATGAGATGGAGTCTCGCTCCGTTGCCAGGCTGGAGTGCAGTGGCGTGATCTTGGCTCACTGCAAGCTCTGCCTCCCAGGCTCAAGCGATTCTTTTGCCTCAGGCTCCTGAGTATCTGGGACTACAGGTGCATGCCACCACGCCCAACTAATACTTGTAGTTTTAGTAGAGATGAGGTTTCACCATGTTGTCCAGGATCGTCTCAATCTCTTGACCTCATGATCCACCTGCCTCGGCCTCCCAAAGTGCTGGGATTACAGGCGTGAGCCATTGTGCCCGGCTGGGTTCGGTTTTATTTTTGCCTAGTTGAAATCAGGATGACCTGGCTGGCACAGATATATCCCTTCTAAAATAAAGGAAAAACAATAAATGAAGTGGTGTGATCTAGTCATTTAAAGAAGTTATCTGTCATTATGGAATCATCAGCATCACTATTACTTTATTTGCTTTTGTAGAGACCATTTCAAGTGGATTCTTGAATTTAGTTTTTCCTAAAAGTAGTATCTGCTGGATACAAACATTAGTAGCAAAGTATAGAAGTGTAGTTCTTTTCCTCTCTTAGATAAAGAGGACTGTCTTAATACAGTTCTGCAGCTCTTTTTTCTTTTTAACATCATGGAAGTCTTTTCACGTCAATATGTATAAATTCACCTATTTTTTAAAAATCATGACATAGATTTCTATTCGATGGACTATATTTTATGTAGCCAGTTCTCTATAGAAGAATATTGAGATGGTTTCCAGTTTCTCACTATTTGAGTGTAGCAATGAACATTAATATGTAATTGTATATCTATATGGTAAAATCCCCAGAAGTGGAATTTCTAGGACAAAAGCAGTAATACTTTTTGAAGAACAGTTAGGCAAAATTTACCTTTCTACAAACAGTGGTTAAGAACTGTTTTTCCTTATACTCTTGTTTACTGTATCATCAGACTTTTTAAATTAATAACATTTACTTTATTAATGTTATTATAATAAATGTTATTTTAATTTTAAAAAAGATATATTCGATACTTAATATTTCTTTTTCTAAGGATTATTTTAAGTAGCATTTCCCGTCGTCATGCATTTATAGAATAGTGCTAATTTATAAACATTAGGTTTGTACATGTCTTAAAGGAATACATTTGTTTTATGCATCATACCTGTAATTCTAGGCAGAAACCAATACTCCTTGGAGTACAGAGTAAAAAAAAAATAATAAAACCTCTTTGTTGGGAGAGGCTTGAAATACAGAGTGTTATTAGAGAAGATTCTGAAGCCAGAAAATGCTGTTAATTGATAAAAGTTAGATGGAATAATTGTTACAATAGACATAAATTAAAAGCAGCACATTCTCTGAAATGGTTGATTATAAAGCTGTGTAGCACGAGATTGTGAATGGGTTTTCTGAGATAATATTGTGAAGTGCTCCTTGGAGAGGTTACCCCATCTTATAGTTTGTGAATTTCTAAATTTCATTTTGTTGTATATTGAAAATAACGTATTTGTATGTACATATGTGGTGAGGTTTGTTAATTTTGTTTTTAATTTTACTCACTTTTTTTTTAGGCAAGTATCAGATGTGCTACGTTTTGTTTCTCAGTAAGGGTTAATATTTTCCCTTGCTGTGGTTGAGAGAAGCAAATAGGCAATGAATAGTCATTTGCGCAGAATTACCCAGAAAGTTTACAGTCTGTCCTCAGAAGGGCAGAGATCGGGTTAATGCACACACAGCCCTGGCACATAGTAGGCCCTCCTATGTGTTTGAATGAATGCCTTCATTTTTAAAGTAGATAAAATTTAAATAATTGTCAGTGGAAAGTCTTTCTGGACCATTGTGAAACAGGGTTCAAGGACACAGTGAAGGGCTTGGGGGAATATGTACACTAGTTTTAATGATTAGTTTGCCTTATCAATAAAATGGAGAAAACTATGTAGAGTACTCGAACCTTCCTGGGTCATGTTTGAAGATCAAATGAGGTGATGTTTGTCCTCATAGTCGCTCGTTTTCAAACATGTATGATGTTAATTTTTTTTTTTTTAAGTATACTTTAAGTTCTGGGGTACATGTGCAGAACGTGCAGGTTTGTTACATAGGTATACACGTGTCATGGTGGTTTGCTGCACCCATCAAACCATCATCTACATTAGGTATTTCTCCTAATGGTATCCCTCCCCTAGCCCCCCACCCTCGACAGGCCCCAGTGTCAGGTTTCCCTATTTAATAAATGGTCTTGGGAAAACTGGCTAGCCATATGCGGAAAACTGAAACTGGACCCCTTCCTTACACCTTACACAAAAATTAACTCAAGATGGATTAAAACTTAAACGTAAGACCTAAAAACATAAAAACCCTAGAAGAAAACCTAGGCAGTACCATTCAGGACATAGACATGGCCAACGACTTCATGACTAAAACACCAAAAGCAATGGCAACAAAAGCCAAAATTGACAAATGGGATCTAATTAAACTAAAGAGCTTCTGCACAGCAAAAGAAACTATCATCAGAGTGAACAGGCAACCCACAGAATGCAGGAAAATTTTTGCAATCTATCCATCTGACAAAGGGCTAATATCCAGAATCTACAAAGAACTTAAACAAATTTACAAGAAAAAAACACACAACCCCATCAAAAAGTGGGCAAAGATTACAAACAGATACTTCTCAAAAGAAGACATTTATGCAGCCAACAAACATGAAAAAAGCTCATCATCACTGGTTATTACAGACATACAAATCAAAACCACAATGAGATACCATCTCATGCCAGTTAGGATGGCAATCATTAAAAAGTCAGCAAACAACAGATGCTGGAGAGAATGTGGAGAAATAGGAATGCTTTTACACTGTTGGTGGGAGTATATATTAGTTCAACCATTGTGGAAGATAGTGTGGCGATTCCTCAAGGATCTAGAACCAGAAATACCATTTGACCCAGCAATCCCATTACTGGGTATATACCCAGAGGATTGTAAATTATTCTACGATAAAGACACATGCACACATATGTTTATTGTGGCACTATTCACAATAGCAAAGACTTGGAACCAACCCAAATGCCCATTAATGACAGACTGGATAAAGAAAATGTGGCACATATACACCATGGAATACCAGTACCGTGCTGTTTTGGTTACTGTAGCCTTGTAGTATAGTTTGAAGTTAGGTAGTGTGATGCCTCCAGCTTTGTTCTTTTTACTTAGGATTGTCTTGGCTATGTGGGCTCTTTTTTGGTTCCATATGAAATTTAAAGTAGTTTTTTCTAATTCTGTGAAGAAAGTCAGTGGTAGTTTGATGGGGATAGCATTGAATCTATAAATTACTTTGGGCAGTATGGCCATTTTCACGATATTGATTCTTCCTATGCATGAGCATAGAATGTGTTTCCATTTGTTTGTGTCCTCTCTTATTTCCTTGAGCAGTGGTTTGTAGTTCTCCTTGAAGAGGTCCTTCACATCCTTTGCAAGTTGTATTCCTAGGTATTTTATTCTCTCTGTAGCAATTGTGAATGGGAGTTCACTCATGATTTGGCTCTCTGTCTGTTATTGGTGTATAGGAATGCTTGTGATTTTTGCACATTGATTTTGTATCCTGAGAATTTGCTGAAATTGCTTACCAGCTTAAGATTTTGGGCTGAGATGATGGGGCTTTCTAAATATACAATCATGTCATCTGCAAACAGAGACAATTTGACTTCCTCTTTTCCTATTTGAATACCCTTAATTTCTTTCTCTTGCCTGATTGCCCTGGCCAGAACTTCTAATACTATGTTGAATAGGAGTGGTGAGAGAGGGCATCCTTGTCTTGTGCCAGTTTTCAAAGGGAATGCTTCCAGTTTTTGCCCATTCACTATGATATTGGCTCTGGGTTTGTCATAAATAGCTGTTATTATTTTGAGATACATTCCATCAGTACCTAGTTTATTGAGAGTTTTTAGCATGAAGGGGTGTTGAATTTTGTCGAAGGCCTTCTCTGCATCTGTTGAGATAATCGTGTGGTTTTTGTCACTGATTCTGTTTATGTGATGGATTACGTTTATTGATTTGTGTATGTTGAACCAGCCTTGCATCCCAGGGATGAAGCTGACTTAATCGTGGTGGATAAGCTTTTTGATGTGCTGCTAGATTCAGTTTGCCAGTATTTTATTGAGGTTTTTTGCATTGATGTTCATCATGGATATTGGCCTGAAATTTTCTTTTTTTGTTGTTGTGTCTCTGCCAGGTTTTGGTGTCAGGATGATGCTGACCTCATAAAATGAGTTAGGGAAAAGTCCCTCTTTTTCTGTTGTTTGGAATAGTTTCAGAAGGAATGGTACCAGCTCCTCTTTGTACCTCTGGTAGAATTCGGCTGTGTATCTGTCTGGTCCTGGACTTTTTTTGGTTGGTAGGCTATTAATTACTCCCTCAATTTCAGAACTTGTTATTTGTCTATTCAGGGATTCATCTTCTTCCTGGTTTAGACTTTGGAGGGTGTATGTGTCCAGGAATTTATCCATTTCTTCCAGGTTTTCTAGTTCATTTGCTTAGAGGTGTTTATAGTATTCTCTGATGGTAGTTTGTATTTCTGTGGGATTGGTGGTGATATCTCCTTTATCATTTTTTATTGCATCTATTTGATTCTTCTCTCTTTTCTTCTTTATTAGTCTGGCTAGTGGTCTATCTATTTTGTTGATCTTTTCAAAAAACCAGCTCCTGGATTCATTGATTTTTTTGAAGGGTTTTTCGTGTGTCTATCTGCTTCAGTTCTGTTCTGATCTTAGTTATTTCTTGTCTTCTGCTAGCTTTTGAATTTGTTTGCACTTTCTTCTCTAGTTCTTTTAATTGTGATGTTAGAGTGTTGATTTTAGAGCTTTCCTGCTTTCTTTTGTGGGCATTTAGTACTAGAAATTTCCCTCTAAACAGTGCTTTAGCTGTGTCCCAGAGATTCTGGCATGTTGTGTCTTTGTTCTCATTGGCTTCAGAGAACTTATTTATTTCTGCCTTAATTTCGTTATTTACCCAGTAGTCATTCAGGAGCAGGTTGTTCAGTTTCCATGTAGTTTTGCAGTTTTGAGTGAGTTTCTTAATCCTGAGTTCTAATTTGATTGCACTGTGATCTGAGATACTGTTTGTTATGATTTCTGTTCTTTTACATTTGCTGAGGAGTGTTTCACTTCCAATTACGTGGTCAATTTTAGAATAAGTGCGATGTGGTGCTGAGAAGAATGTATATTCTGTTGATTTGGGGTGGAGAGTTCTGTAGATGTCTGTTAAGTCTGTTTGGTCCAGAGCTGAGTTCAAGCCCTGAATATTCTTGTTAATTTTCTGCCTCATTGATCTGTCTAATATTGACAGTGGGGTGTTAAAGTCTCCCACTATTATTGTATGGGAGTCTAAGTTTTTTTGTAGGTCTCTAAGAACTTGCTTTATGAATCTGGGTGTTCCTGTATTGGGTGCATAAATATTTAGGGTAGTTAGCTCTTCTTGTTGCATTGATCCCTTTACCATTATGTAAGGCCCTTCTTTGTCTCTTTTGATCTTTTTGGTTTAAAGTCTGTTTTATCAGAGACTAGGATTCCAACCCCTACTTTTTTTTGCTTTCCATTTGCTTGGTAAATCTTCCTCCATCCCTTTATTTTGAGCCTGTGTGTGTGTTTGCACGTGAGATGGGTCTCCTGAATACAGTGCATCAATGAGTCTTGACTCTTTATCCAATTCGCCAGTCTGTGTCTTTTAATTGGGGCATTTAGCCTGTTTACATTTAAGGTTAGTATTGTTATGTGTGAATTTGATCCTGTCATTATGATGCTAGCTGGCTATTTTGCCTGTTAGTTGATGCAGTTTCTTCAAATAGTGTCTATGGTCTTTACAATTTGGTATGTTTTTGCAGTGGCTGGTACCAGTTGTTCCTTTCCATGTTTAGTGCTTCCTTCAGGAACTCTTGTAAGGCAGGCCTGGTGGTGACAAAATTTCTTAGCATTTGCTTGTCTTTAAAGGTTTTTATTTCTCCTTCACTTATGAAGCTTAGTTTGGCTGGATATGATATTCCGGGTTGAAAGTTCTTTTCTTTAAGAATGTTGAGTATTGGCCTCTATTCTCTTCTGGCTTGTAGGGTTTCTGCAGAGAGATCCGCTGTTAAGTCTTATGAGCTTCCCTTTGTGGGTAACCTGACCTTTCTCTCTGGCTGCCCTTAACATTTTTTCTTTCATTTCAACCTTGGTGAATCTGACGATTATGTGTCTTGGGGTTGCTCTTCTTGAGGAGTATCTTTGTTGTGTTCTCTGTATTTCCCGAATTTGAATGTTGGCCTGTCTTGCTAGGTTGGGGAAGTTCTCCTGGATAATATCCTGAAGAGTGTTTTCCAACTTGGTTCCATTCTCCCTGTCACTTTCAGGTACACCAATCAAACATAGGTTTGGTCTTGTCACATAGTCCCATATTTCTTGGAGGCTTTGTTTATTCCTTTTCATTCTTTTTTCTCTAATCTTGTCTTCACGCTTTATTTCATTAAGTTGATCTTCAGTCTCTGATATTCTTTCTTCCGCTTGATCGATTCGGCTATTGATACTTGTGTATGCTTCACGAAGTGCTTGTGCTGTGTTTTTCAGCTCCATTAGGTCATTTATGTTCTTCTCTAAACTGATTATTCTAGTTAGAAATTCCTCTAACCCTTTTTCAAGGTTCTTAGCTTCCTTGCCGTGGGTTAGAACATGCTACTTTAGCTTGGTGGAGTTTTTTATTACCCACCTTCTGAAGCCTACTTCTGTCAATTGTCAAACTCATTCTCCATCCAGTTTTGTTCCCTTGCTGGTGAGGGAGTTGTGATCCTTTGGAGGAGAAGAGGCATTCTGGTTTTTGGAATTTTCAGGCTTTTTGCACTGGTTTCTCCCCATCTTCATGGATTTATCTACCTTTGCTTTTTGATGTTTGTGACCTTCGGATGGGGTTTCTGAGTGGACGTCCTTTTTGTTGATATTGATGCTATTCCTTTCTGTTTGTTAGTTTTCCTTCTAACAGTCAGACCCCTCTGCTGCAGGTCTGCTAGGGTTTGCTGGAGGTCCACTCCAGACCCTGTTTGCCTGAGTATCACCAGCAGAGGCTACAGAACAGCAGAGATTGCTGCCTGTTCCTTCCTGGAAGCATCATCCCAGAGGCGCACCCACCAGATGCCAGCCAGAGCTCTCTTGTATGAGGTATCTTTTGGCCCCTGCCGGGAGGTCTCTCCTAGTCAGGAGACACAGGGGTCAGGGACCCACTTGAGGAGGCAGTCTGACCCTTAGCAGAGCTCGAGTGCTGTGCTGGGAGATCCACTGCTGTCTTCAGAGCTGGCAGGCGGGGACCTTTAAGACTGCTGAAGCTGCACCCACGGCCACCCTTTCCCCCAGGTGCTCTGTCCCAGGGAGATGGCGGTTTTATCTATAAGCCCCTGACTGGGGCTGCTGCCTTTTTTTCAGAGATGTCCTGCCCAGAGAAGAGGAATCTAGAGAGGCAGTCTGGCTACAGTAGCTTTGCTGAGCTGGGGAGGGCTCCAACCAGTTGGCATTTCCCTGTGGCTTTGTTTACACTGTGAGGGGAAAACCACCTGCTCAAGCCTCAGTAATGGTGGATGCCCCTCCCCTGACCAAGCTTGAGCATCCCAGGTCAACTTCAGGCTGTTGTGCTGGCAGCGAGAATTTCAAACCAGTGGATCTTAGCTTGCTGGGCTCTGTGGGGGTGGGATCCGCTGAGTTAGACCACTTGGCTCCCTGGCTTCAGCCTCCTTTCCAGGGGAGTGAACAGTTCTGTCTTGCTGGCATTCCAGGCGCCACTGGGGTATGAAAAAAAGCTCCTGCAGCTAGCTCGGTGTTTGCCCAAACGGCCATCCAGTTTTGTGCTTGAAACCTATGGTGTAGGCACCTGAGGGAATCTCCTGGTCTGTGGGTTGTGAAGACCATGGGAAAAGCGTAGTGCCTGGACCAGAGTGCACCATTCCTCATGGCACAGTCCCTCATGGCTTCCCTTGGCTAGTGGAGGGAGTTCACTAACCACTTGTGCTTCCTGCATGAGGCAACGCCCCACCCTGCTTTGGCTTGCCCTCCATGGCCTGCACCTGCTGTCTAACCAGTCCCAGTGAGATGAGCTGGGTACCTCAGTTGGAAATGCAGCAATCGCCCTCCTTCTGCATTGATCTCGCTGGGAGCTGCAGACTGGAGCTGTTCCTATTCTGCCATCTTGTCACAAGCTGATGTTAATCTTTTAAGACCCCTTAGCTCTCAAGCCTTCCTGTACAACTGTAGGATGGGCATTATTATTACTCCCACCAGATGCCAGCTGGAGCTCTCGTATCTAAACCTGTGTTTGTTTTTTAAAACTCCTCAAGAGAGTTTTTTCCCCTAACGATCATCTTAATTGAAGAACTGAATTAAAAGCATACATATGCCCTGAGTCTATGCTTAAAACTATCCAAAACACAAACCTTTATACCTAAAGGAAACTGAGGCCTGGATTTGCTCAGATAATGCTGGAATTCATACTAAAACGCTCAGACATACCCTCAAGAAATTCAGAAGTAGGAAAGACAGATATTTAAACAAATATATGTGAAAATGCTCTTTGAACTATAAAGCAGTGTACAAAAGTGTCATCAGTTCATCACTGTTGTTATCTTTATCACAGTTAATAATATTGTTGCCCAAATTAGAATGGTTTAACAAAACATTTTCTTCCTTGCCTTAGAGCAGGGGTGTCCAATCTTTTGGCTCCCCTGGGCCACATTAGAAGAATAATGTGTCTTGGGCCACACATAAAATATGCTAACACTAATGATAGATGATGAGCTAAAGAAAAAAAAATCACACACAAAAAATCTCATTACGTTTTAAGAAAGTTTATGAATTTGTGTTGGGCCTCATTCAAAGCCATCCTGGACTGCATGTGGCTTGCAGGCCACGGGTTGGACAGGCTTGCCTTAGACAAACGGAAAAATCACATTTATTTTCTGCTTATGAAAGTAACACTTGTTTTTTTAATTTAAGTTTGAAAAATTGGGAAATATGTACAGATATTTTAAAAAATCAGTATTTCATAATTCACCCAAAGATAAACTGAATTTTCTCTACCGATATTTAAGTATATCCCCCTGTATACTTAATGTTCATAGAGGTTAATATGGGACATTGATTCTTCTTTAGTGGTGGTTTTAGAGACCAGCCCCCACTGGCCTGGATGCCTGGGATTGTTTGGGTGAGATCCTTTCTTGAGTCACGCATTATTTTTGACCTGTGCCCTCCCCTGTGAATTTGTGGCATCCAGAGAATTCTTAGATAAGGCCGAGCAAGGCAGTACTCATTCCAGTTATTCAGGATGTACGTGGTCCAGAGCTGTTGTCTCCTCTGACTTGTGTCCAGCCTTCTCCTGTAAGTGTGGTTGCCTTGATTAGGGATATTGAGGAAAGTGGAGCGAGTGTGGATATTCTGCTGTAGTTTTTCTGAGGTGACAGATACTAGTGGGTGAAGCCAGGGCTCAGGCAGCTCAGCTCTCTTGCGTGTTAGCCTGGCTTGCTGCTTGCAGGTATGGCTGTTTATTTTCATTTCACTTTTCTGCATTGTAGTCTCTTCCTATAATTAACGTGGCTAAAAAGGTTACTCTAAAAGTTTTTTTTTTTGGAGACGGAGTCTCGCTCTGTCACCCAGGCTTTTTTTGGAGATGGAGTCTCGCTCTGTCACCCAGGCTGGAGTGCAGTGGCGCGATCTCGGCTCACTGCCAGCTCCGCCTCCCGGGTTCATGCCATTCGCCTGCCTCAGCCTCTCCAAGTAGCTGGGACTACAGGCAGCCGCCACCACGCCCAGCTAATTTTTTGTATTTTTAGTAGAGACGGAGTTAATCACCGTGGTCTCGATCTCCTGACCTCGTGATCCACCCGCCTCGGCCTCCCAAAGTGCTGGGATTACAAGCGTGAGCTACCGCGCCCGGCCAAAAGTTGTTTTTTAAAAATATAGAGGCTCCCGGATTTCTCAGCAGCATTTAAATCCCAGCTCTGTTACTTACGTTGATTTGTGCTCTTGGATAAGCTTCTGAGTCAGTTTCAACAGTGAAATGGTGATAATATCTCCTTCTAGAATTGTCCTAAGCATGAGGGATATAAAATGCCATCCTCATAAAATAACACTCAGAATCATTAATTATTTGTTATTATTGGATCTGTGTGCATATGAAAGAATCCAGACTTTTTTGTATTTTGAATCCCATGAAAGTACAGATGTATTAAGTTGGATGGTGGGAGGTGATGTATTGGAAAAGTTGCATGCATGTATAACATGTTTGCCTCATAAGTTGTTATGGGTGTTATACATCCTTCAAAGTGAAAGAATTCTTGAGGATAGGCGGCAGGGGATTGAGTGGTATCCTATTTAAGGTTGATGGGAATCCAAGAGTGATCAAGACACCTCCGAAGTGGCTAGTGGTCCTTCACTTGTACATGGGTTAGTATTTTTTGATTTGTGATCACAGCCACTTTCTAACAAGCATGTTGTTTCTGCTTTTTCACTATCAGATTAGCTTTGAAACCCTTCATGAAAACATGCCACCCAGTTTCTGATTTCTTCATATCAGAATGGCTTATCCAGAGATTTTGTTTTCCTTTCTGGCTTCATCTTGGTGAATCAATAGTAATTTTTTTAACCTATATTTTATTTTAAAAGCCCTGGCACTCTCAGCAAATTCCATGTGACTTGGGTACCTAGAGAGGTAGCAGAGAATTGAAATTCGCTTTTGGACTCCCTTCTGTGGCCTCCTGTGCTTCCAGTCCTTTCTCATCCTGATGTCTACCATCATTTATCAAAAATTCAAAAGCTAGAAAAAGTCATTCCAAAGCCTGGTGTTGGGTCTGCAGAAAATGTCCCAAATGTCTGTCCGCAAGGAGTGCAGAATCTAGTGGGAATTAGATAAACCAGTGCTTTCACAAGGCTTTCTGGGATACCCATGTGGAACCCTGGCCTGCTCTCCATTTCTGTGACTCTTTGATGAGCCCTTAAATCTAAATCTGTGCTTGTTTTTTAAAACTCATCAGGAGAGTTTTTTCCCCCAAAGATCATCTTAATTGAAGAACTGAATTAAAAGCATACATGTGCCCTTTGTCTACACTTGAAACTATCCAAACGCTACCAGTTGTTTAATGAGGTTGCTCCTAGACCAACAGATACTCTAGTGTTTTGTAGAGATATGTTATTTGCAAGGCTTTGTCTTCTGTAACTGCTTGGCCTTAGAAACCTGCCTGCCTAGAAGGGGGGGCCTCTGAGTAGTGTTTGATAATAAGAAATTGCTTTCAGTACTTCTGCAAACCCTTTTGGCAGAAACATAGAATCAACAGTCTAGAAATTAAGAGCCACTGTTGTGGTTTGGGGTTTGTTAAGTTGTAGTTGGAGCGAGGACCAAAAAATGTAAATTGGGTTATCATGAGGGATTTGTTTTTCCAACAAACTAGATGGTTGAGGGTTATGTCTTTCTTATTATGAGGAAGAGGTTTTTGCCTAATAAGGTACTATATGAAAATGAATGTCTTTGAATATCTTCTTAGTTTTTCTTTTATCCTTGGTTCTTTTTTAATTAAACAGGTATTTAATTAACACCAACTACAATCAAGTCACTGTTCTGAGTCTTCTTTGTGCTCATGTTATTTTAATTTTAAATTAATTTTTAGATTTTGGTAATGTGTGTATTGTACAGTAAGTTATACAGTGAAAGTAATTCTTCTCTGTATCCCAGCCACCTGGTCCCCTTCAGCTGCCTAATCTTCCTCAAATCCTGTACTCGCTTTTGCATTGTCCCAGAGATAATCCATGCCTATACCGGCATCCATTTGTATGATATTCTCTTGCTTCACACAGGTAGTGCTAGCACCATGATAGAATTGTAGCCCTCTCAGTGAACTACACACCCTTGTATTCAAGCTGGGTGTAATTCCTGCCCATATTGACTGTGCTTAACCGTGTGACTGGTTTTGGCCAATGGGAGTTAGCAAGTGTGATGCAAGCAGAGGCTTGATAAGAGCTTGCACTTTGAAATATGTTCTAGAGGAGTGCTTGCTATTGTGACACTCCCCCTCAGTACCCAGAAGCCCCCAGCTGTCAGGTCCCCACCTAGTCATAAAGAGAAGCCACATGGAAGAGAACCGGGTCCCTGCCAACAGCCTTAGCTGAGCCCCTAGCCAGCAGCAAGCATCCACTTGGCAGCCATGTGATGAATGAACCATCTTCTTGGAAGTGGAACTGCCAGCCCCATTCAGGCCACCCCCAGTGGTGCTGTGTGGAGAAGAGACAAGCTTTCCCTGCCAAGCCCTGTCCGAATTGAAAAATTGTGAGCTGTTCCTAGTAAGTGACTAAATTTGGTTTGTCATGTAGCAACAGATAACAAACACATACTATATATATGATATTTTCTGTGCCTTGCTTTTGTTGCTGAGCAGTATATTAGGTATCAGCTTATTTCAGTACATACGGAGCTACATCATTCATTTTAAGAGCTGAATAATATTCCATTTATGGCTGTACAATAATTAACTAGCCTCTTATTGACGGACATTGATGTTTCTAATCTTTGGCAGCATTTAATATCTCCATGGCATGCTTCCTTTTGCACATGAACAAATATATTTATTGGGTAAATTCTTAGAAGTAGAGTTGCTGGGTAAAAGAGTATGTAAATTTGTAATTTTAATAGGTATTGCAAATTGCCCTCCAGAGAGGTTACACTCTCACTAGCAATGTAGGAGGACTGTGCGCTGGAGCAAATGGTGAGCGCTGTGCCAGTGTGGTTAGAATGTTACATTTCTTTTTAATATTTTCTCATATATTTTAAAAACCACATGCATTTCTTTTTTGATGAACTGTCTTCTTTTGTGTTTGGATTGTTGGCCTTTTGCTTTTTTGGAGGAACTCTCTGTATATTAAAGACATTAGCTCTTAATGTATGCTATGTGAAGCAAATCTTTTTTCCCTAAATTTTTTATCTTTTGATTTCATTTGAGTAATTTTTTGTCCTTATTGTATTTAGTTATGTCAAATCTTTTATAGCTTTTGGATTTTCTTGGTTTTGTTCTGGTTTGTTTGTCGTATTTAGGCTTTTCTCACTTTGAGATTATTATAGATATTCTCCTGTGTTTTCTTCTAGTGTTTTTGTCATTTCTTTTTTACATCTTGATCTTTGATCTGCCTGAAATGTCTTTTGACATACAGGTTTCCAGATAGGTGTCCGAGGTGGCTAGTCAGTTGTCTGTTAATATTGTTATACCGTGTCATTCTTATTATATAGTCATGTGCCTCATAATGATGTTTTAGTCAATGATGGACTGCACATATGACACTGGTCCCGTGATATTACAATGAAACTGAAAAATTCCTATTGCCTAGTGATCTTGCAGCTGTTGTAATGTCATAGTAATGCATTACTCATGTATTTTTGGTGAGCTGGTGTAAACCAACCTACTGTACTGCCAGTCATATAAAAAGAGAGCACATACAATTCTGTACAGTACATAATACTTAATAATAAATGACTGTTACTGGCTTATGTATTTACTATACTCTTTATTGTTATTTTAGAGTATACTCCTTCTACTTATAAAAAGAAAAAGTTAACTGTAAAGTAGCCTCAGGCAGGTCCTAGGAGGTATCCAGAAGAAGGCATTGTTATTATAGGAGATGACAGCTTCATGCCTGTTATCGCCCCTGAAGACCTTCCAGTGGGAGAAGACGTAGAGATGGAAGACAGTTATATTGATGATCCTGAGCATGTGTAGGCCGAGGCTAATGTATGTGTTTGTGTCTTAGTTTTTAACAAAAATGCTTAAACAGTTTAAAAATAAAAAATTTTTAAAAGCTTATAGGCTAAGTATATAAAGAAAACATTTGATACAGCTGTCCAGTGTGTTTGTGCTTTAAGCTAAGTGTTATTACAAAAGAGTCGAAAGTAAAAAAATAAAATAAAATAAACGTTTATGAAGTAAAGTTACAGCAAGCCGAGGTTAATTAATAAATTATTATTATTTTTTCAGAGACAGGGTCTTGTTTTGTCTCCCAGGCTAGAGTACAGTGGTGCAATCATAGCTCACTGTAACCTTGAACTCCTGGGCTCAAGCAGTCCTCCTGCCTCGGCCTCCCAAAGCATTGAGATTACAATGAGTCACTGTCTGGCTATGTTAATTTATTGTTGAAGAAATAAAACTATTTTTTATAAATTTAGTGTAGCCTAAGTTTACAGTGTTTATAAAATCGACAGTAGTGCAGCGTCCTAAGTCTTCACATCTACTCACCACTCATTCACTGACTCACCCAGAGCAACTTTCAGTCCTGCAAGCTCCATTCATGATAAGTGCCCCATACAGGTGCACCATTTTTTAATCTTTTATATTGTGTTTTTACTGCACCTTTTCTACGTTCAGATATGTTTAGATACGCAAGTACTTACCATTGTGTTACAATTGCCTACAGTATTCAGTACAGTAACATGCTGTACAGGTGTGTGGCCTAGGAGCAACAGGCTATCCCATACGATTCAGGTGTGTAGTAGGCTACATCATCTAGGTGTGTGTAAGTGACTCTATGATGGTCGCACAATGATGAAGTCACAATGATGACTCATTTCTCAGAATGTATCACCATCCTTAAACAACATCGTTAAACATTCATGTATTTACTGGATTCAGCAATATCTTTTGAACTGCTGTCCCCCAAATTACTTAATTATTCCCTTTTTTCTCTTAGGAAATGCTACAGTGAATATTTAAAATTCTATGTAATTATTAATCCCAAACCTTTGTGGATATAGAAATCAACATTTATATAGTCTGCATTTTAGAAGTTATTTAAACATTTGTGTTGTTAAGCTGCTCGGAAGCCAGTTGGCAAGGTCTGCATTTTATGCACAGGAAAAAGGAGATCATTCCATATAAAGGAGATTCATCTGAAGACAAGCAGGATTGTGTACAAGTAGAGAGAAATGTGCTTTTTTATGGTGTATCATGTATAAAGGCATGTTCCCAAATTTCTGAAGCACATAGAAGTTCTGGTGTAAAAAGTACATCTAGTTAAGACAGCTGTAGGCTGGGAGCCTGTGAAAGGAAGATTTTGCTTGTTAATAGAATGACTGAAACTACATCATCCTGTGTAGAAACCAGGGAATAACACTTGTACTGTGTTGTGTTAAGAAAACAGGTTCTTTACTTAAGTGATGTACCTGAAATTTCAGGTAATGACTACAGCTCCCCTGAACACCCAGGAGGGCGTTGACACTGAGTCACAGGCAGAACTATGAAGTTCCTTGTGAAACTCAACTTCCTGTTCTTCCAGCGTTTCCCCTCCTGCCCCTCGGCTCAGCCACAGGTGCTCATTAAACCTTGCCCAGGGAGCGTACCTCCAAAGCTTTTTCACAGGCATGTGGCCCACCTTTGGATTCTGACCCTATGGGCCTGGGAAGCCTGCATTTGGAGCGTGTACCTGAAGGGTGTTAAGCACATTTAACCCCTGCTAAGATAATCAGACAGACACCCCTAGAAAGAGATATAGAAGTGAGGTGTTGCCTATTCTGGGGTTTGTATTTGAGCAGGACCCCCAAAGTTTGAGCTGAAAGGACTAAGTTCTGTGGGAAGGTATCAGCCAGAGGTGGGGACCTCTTTTGGGATACCTGTGCCTTCCCACTGTGAGCCGCTATGCCCTCTGCCTCTGCTGCAGGCCAGCCGTGCTGCGTTCCATATGTAAAGCCGTGTCGTGCTTTACTTCTTTCCCTCAGAATCCTCCACGTCTGTTGTGTGAGAATGACATTTCACTAAGGAGGACAGATAGTTAGCTTCTGTCAGAGAAGAATGTCAGAGCTCTTTCATTTTGTGGATGCTGCCTTTAGCTTGCTTTCTGTGTATTTTATGTTCTTCTACCCTTGGGATGTTTTGACACCAGTGGCATTGTTTTCCATTTTCTCAGTGCCAGAGAAGCTGGGATGTTGTAGAAAATATTTGTTTTTAAGGATAAAAAATGTTATTTCTTTTCTTTTTAGATCTTATCTAAGCTTTCTTTGCCTACCCATGCCTGGGAACCAGCAATGAAGAAGAGTTTTGCTTTTGACAATGTTGGCTACGAAGGTGGTCTGGATGGCCTGGGCCCTTCTTCTCAGGTGGCCACCAGCACAGTCAGGATCTTGGGCATGACTTGCCAGTCATGTGTGAAGTCCATCGAGGACAGGATTTCCAATTTGAAAGGCATCGTCAGCATGAAGGTTTCCCTGGAACAAGGCAGTGCCACTATGAAATATGTGCCATCGGTTGTGAGCCTGCAACAGGTTTGCCATCAAATTGGGGACATGGGCTTCGAGGCCAGCATTGCAGAAGGAAAGGCAGCCTCCTGGCCCTCAAGGTCCTTGCCTGCCCAGGAGGCTGTGGTCAAGCTCCGGGTAGAGGGCATGACCTGCCAGTCCTGTGTCGGCTCCATTGAAGGCAAGGTCCGGAAACTGCAAGGAGTAGTGAGAGTCAAAGTCTCACTCAGCAACCAAGAGGCTGTCATCACTTATCAGCCTTATCTCATTCAGCCCGAAGACCTCAGGGACCATGTAAATGACATGGGATTTGAAGCTGTCATCAAGAACAAAATGGCTCCCTTAAGCCTCGGACCAATTGATATTGAGCGGTTACAAAGCACTAACCCAAAGAGACCTTTATCTTCTGCTAACCAGAATTTTAATAATTCTGAGACCTTGGGGCACCAAGGAAGCCATGTGGTCACCCTCCAACTGAGAATAGATGGAATGCACTGTAAGTCTTGCGTCTTGAATATTGAAGAAAATATTGGCCAGCTCCTAGGGGTTCAAAGTATTCAAGTGTCCTTGGAGAATAAAACTGCCCAAGTACAGTATGACCCTTCTTGTACCAGCCCAGTGGCTCTGCAGAGGGCTATCGAGGCACTTCCACCTGGGAACTTTAAAGTTTCTCTTCCTGATGGAGCCGAAGGGAGTGGGACAGATCACAGGTCTTCCAATTCTCATTCCCCTGGTTCCTCCCCGAGAAACCAGGTCCAGGGCACATGCAGTACCACTCTGATTGCCATTGCCGGCATGACCTGTGCATCCTGTGTCCATTCCATTGAAGGCATGATCTCCCAACTGGAAGGGGTGCAGCAAATATCGGTGTCTTTGGCCAAAGGGACTGCAACAGTTCTTTATAATCCCTCTGTAATTAGCCCAGAAGAACTCAGAGCTGCTATAGAAGACATGGGATTTGAGGCTTCAGTCGTTTCTGGTACGTAGTGTGTTTGAGGCATGTCCTGAGCTTGTCTCCTTTTCTCTTTGTGTCTTATAGCTCCTGGATGGTGGTATAGGTGAGCCCTGCTCCCTGCCTCCCATGTCAACAGTGGAACAAAATCCTGCAAACTTTCCTTGCATGTTAAATTTGTTAAGATAGAGGAAATACAATCTCCAAGTGTCTAGATTTTGCTTTTCATAATCTTGGGATTGTGTATTAGTTGGGATTTTGTATTAGTCTGTTTTATGTTGCTTATAACAGAATGGCTGAATTTGGGTAATTTATAAAGATACAGAATTTATTTCTTATAGTTACTGAGAAGTCTTAAGGTTGAGGGCCACATCTGGTGAGAGCCTTCTGCCCGTGGGGACTCTGGTGCCACAGGGCGTCACATGGCAGGGGTGCTGAGCATGCTCACGTGGTTGCTCAGGTGGCTCTTCTTCTTTTTAGAAAGCCTCGATGCCACGCCCGTGATAACTCATTAATCCGTGAGTGGATTAGTTCATTCATGAAGGTAGAACCCTCATGATCCAGTCACCTCTTAAAGCCCTCACCTTTTAACACTGCCACATTGGGGATTATGTTTCCAAACATGAAATTTGGGGAACACATTCAAACCATGGCTGACTTGAATGCTAAACTCCTTGGATTTGGGCTTCTTTTCTGGAGAGAATTCTGATTCTGTATTCTGAAATAGAGCACTGTGGGACCATCCAGGCCCTTTTCTTACCAAGAGAACTATTATCACCTTCTCAAAAGATTTTATTGCTAAACAACAGAACCTTAGTCTCATCTCCTAGAGACCATGCTGGTAAAAATGAGAGTTAAGGAAAGGATTTATCAGTGATTTTTCTCTCCCCATTTGATGAATATAAGAGAAGAGGTAAAGGTGAGGGAGCCACCAGGCTTTTATATTTTTTAATTTAAAAAATTTAAAAATTTTTTTAGAGACACGGTCTTGCTCTGTTGTCCAGGATGGAGGATAGTGACATGATCATAGGTCGCTGCAGCCTTGAACCGTTGGGCTCAGGCAATCCTCGCACCTCAGCCTCCTGAGTAGCTGGGACTACAGGTGTGCACCACCACACCTGGCTCGTTTTTTTATTTTTATTTTTTTGTAGAGATGGGGTGTTGCTGTGTTCCCCAGGCTGGTCTTGAACTCCTGGCCTCTAGCAGTCCTCCCGCCTCAGCCTCCCAGAGTGCTGGGATTGCAGACGTGAGCCACTATGCTCAGCCACCATCATGGGTTTTAATCAGAGGAAGCACGAAGTCAGATTATATTTTAGAAGACCGGTGTGGTGTCACAGTACAGTGTCCATGGAGGCAATGAGACCACATAGGAGGCCGGGTGAGAAAGAGGTGGGTTTGAAAGACATTCAGGAGGGCAGCTCCACCAAGCTTGGGGTCACCAAGAGGGGTGTGTGATGGGGAGGTCCATGGAGGAAAGGGGTAACAGGGATGAGCCCCTAGCTGAGATGCTGGAGGACAGTGGGATAGAAGGGCCTTGAATTTTGAGGGAGAGTGTGGGGCCAGAAATGCAGAATTGAGTGTGGGAAGATGACAGAGACCTAGAAAGAGTGATTGTGAGATGGGAAAGAAGTAGAGGGAGGAGGAGGGGTCTCTTAGTCACTCTGGACATAATGCGAGCTGCAGAGGCCAAGGTCTGAATCGTATCTCCCCGGGTTAACTAGGGGAGGCCATTGAAGGCCTTGGCAGCTGCTTCAGGACCCTGGGAGGGTGGGAGCCCAGCCTGGCTGGTGGTAAGGGTGGAGACCACTAGTAGCTTAGATTAGGGATAAAGAGGGTGATAGGTGACTGGAGATGGTGGAGAGAAATGCTGAAGATAAGGAGGGAAGGGGCACATGTTGTGAGGGGCAGCTGTGTGGGTGGTGTGTTGTAACTGTTTAGGTCCCAGACATGGGCCCTGCACGTGCGTGTCTCTGTGGACTGGACCAGGACCTGGCTGGCTTCCTCAGCCTTTTGGCTGGAGCTCGATACTGTAGGGAGCAGCGGGCCCAACACTAGGAAGAGCTGCTTTCGGTGGCACAGGCAAGCCCACCGGCAGCTCAGTGCTCAGGGGTGGCTGGACTTTGGTTTCCCACATCATTTCCTGTGTTCACTGAGATAAAGTTTGTGTCCTTGAAAAGTTCACTCAGCTGTGAGTCTTTCCTGCCCCCCCTCTGTGCCCACAGCACACACCTACTGCTAAAGGGAGTGGGCATTCATGTGGAGTGGCCTGGCCCCATTTTGTGCTTTGTCTTTTATATCAAGTTTCAGGAAGGAGTTTCTTTAAAACAAAAATCAATAAGGAAAACACAATAGAACAGTAAATCCTGTACGCAAAAGGTAAGAAATATAGTATAGGGTAAACATCTGCCTGTTTTTGTGTGATGTTTAAAGTCTTTCAACCGTGCAATCAGGTTATTAGTGGTAAAAAGAAATTAGCATTGAACTACATATTATAGAATGATTGGATTTGATTAAATAAACCTAGAAAGAAAAGAATAGTGATTTTTTTAAATTGGGCAGGATTATGAGAATTATATTTTGCGCAAGAGGTATTTAGGGTATCAGACTTCGCAAATAAAAATATAGGACATCTACTTAAATCTTAATTTTTCATAAACTGAATGGTTTTTTAGTATAAACATGTCTAGCTCAATATTCATGACATATGTATAGTAAAAATTATTTGTTGTTTGTCTGAGAATCAAATTGAACTGGATGTCCTGTATTTTACCTGGCAACTTTAATTTAGAATAAACCATTAGCGTGCTAGTTTGTATTTGAAGAGCCCTTCTCGATTGATTAGGAGCTCCTTGAGGACAGCCTTGCAGCCAGCGTGATTTGTTTCTCCTTGGACTCAATAGCACCCCGCATGCAGTAGGTAATCCTGAAGGAAATGAAAGATAAGGTGAAGTAGCACCCCGCATGCAGTAGGTAATCCTGAAGGAAATGAAAGATAAGGTGAAGTTACGGGGTAGCTCAGTGGAGGGGTTTAATATAGAGAACTATTTACAAAGGTATTAGAGAGCTGGAAATCCGAATAGGCAATGGGAAGAACCCCAGAGATTAACAGCAGGGAGCTCCCTCCTCCAGGATGGCTGAGGGACAAGGTAGTTACTGGAGCCAAGGGGCTGAGGCTGCTTGGTGGGAGCCGGGACCATGAACCCTCACCAAGAGCCCTGAAACCTCTTGTTCTGAAAAACATATTATTTCTTCTTCTAATTTGAATATTTTCTGACATTTTATCCTAGAAAGCTGTTCTACTAACCCTCTTGGAAACCACAGTGCTGGGAATTCCATGGTGCAAACTACAGGTGGTACACCTACATCTGTGCAGGAAGTGGCTCCCCACGCTGGGAGGCTCTCTGCAAACCATGCCCCGGACATCTTGGCAAAGTCCCCACAATCAACCAGAGCAGTGGCACCGCAGAAGTGTTTCTTACAGATCAAAGGCATGACCTGTGCGTCCTGTGTGTCTAACATAGAAAGGAATCTGCAGAAAGAAGCAGGTAAGAGATGAACGCCCATGTTGAACTTAGGAATGCTGCATATAGACCTCGTATTCTCCCTTCAGAATACCCAGCAACTGTGTTTATCAGTAGCCCTGATAACCAGGAAGCAAGTTCATTATATAGCATAAATGTTTGTCTAATGTCTTTGTATAACTGGCATTCTGTTCTTTAAGAAGTATTTAGTTTGAGATAAAATATATCTCTGAGTAAGTTAGCCATTGAAAATCCAGTTTAAAGGTCATAGTACCTTCTATGGATAGACTTCTCAATTAGGTTGTGCTGGTATTATTCCATGTTTTGTTCCCTCCCATCCCATCAACCCTTTACAATAAAATGAATAAATAACCTGCATTTTGTATAGAAGTTCCAATTTCAAATATTCTTTCTTGTTGTTCCTGTAAACCAGAGAGTGTTTGCAGGAACAACAGGACAGAAATGTGTGGAAATGTCAAAGTTTTGTCCTCCAGAATGCATTTCCAATACTTTTAAACCTGAAAGTACAACAAAATTCTGTCCCATTTATTTGTTTGGAAAAATCTCTTAACCATGACTCTACCTTGCCACCAGAATCACTTTCTCTTTTCTTACCCCAGTGACGTGTCTTTTTACTTGAACTCCCTGGCCCTTAGAATCAGCCCTGAATTCAGATGACATGTTTTTCCAGCCTCTTGTTCACTATGCATTATAGCTTCCTGCAGCTCTAGAGTGACTGTTAGCAGATGGAGGTGTTAATAGGAGATCCTTTGTTATCCATGGTCTGACTGCTCATAAGATTAGCCTATAATCTCCTATAGCCTATGTTTCTGTTCCTGACTTGAATCCTCATTTTTATTCCATGTGGCATCCTTTCTGAAGCACTTCATTCCTTCATTTATTTGAATGAGGCTTTTTTCCCAAGTTAAACTAACACAATAGTGTTAGCAAGATTGTGGGATTTCTTTTTCATACCTGAAAGTCATTAGAAACTATAAAAGAGTAAGGAAAACCACTTTTGAAAATTCTTTATTTTTTCCTTGTATGAAAGTGTCTGGAGAAAAAAAAAAGGATATCCTTTCTGTAACAGCAGTCAATAACTGCAGACCACATTCCTTGCTTCATTGGTATCTTCTAAAGCCTGAGTGAGAATGTGTCCATGGGCTGGCAGCATGAGCATCACCTGGGAGCTGGATGGACCTGCAGACTCTCAAACCGACTAGTCAGAAGCTCTATTTTAACAAGGTCCTTGGGTGATTCATATGTCCATTAAAGTTTGAGAAGCATTGTTCTTCTAGAATAGTGCTTGTCAAACTTCCCTGTACATTAGCATCACCTGGGGAGCTTTTTTTTTTTTTAAAAAAAAGATGCCTTAGGAGGCTGAGGCGGGCGGATCTTGTGATCAGGAGTTCGAGACCAGCCTGACCAACATGGTGAAACCCCATCTCTACTAAAAATACAAAAATTAGCCGGGCATGGTGGCACGCGCCTATAATCCCAGCTACTCAGGAGGCTGAGGCAGGAGAATTGCTTGAACCCTGGAGGCGGAGGTTGCAGCGAGCCGAGATCGTGCTACTGCACTCCAGCCTGGGCGACAGAGTGAGACTCCATCTCAAAAAAAAAAAAAAGAAAAAAGATGCCTGCCGCTTACTCTGAGAGACTCTGATTTGGTTGGTCTGGGTTAGAGACCAGACATTGTGATTGTCGAAGGCTCTCCAAGCAAGCCTCATGTGCAGCTGTGTTTGAAAACCTCTGTTCTAGAGGATTCTGGGAAGATGTGTTTCTTTGTTCAGTTATGTTGACCGTGTCACCCTAGAGGCCCTCCCCACCCAGAGTGTTAAGCCATGACCTCATGGTTCCAGGTGTTCTCTCCGTGTTGGTTGCCTTGATGGCAGGAAAGGCAGAGGTCAAGTATGACCCAGAAGTCATCCAGCCGCTCGAGATAGCTCAGTTCATCCAGGACCTGGGCTTTGAGGCAGCAGTCATGGAGGACTACGCAGGCTCCGATGGCAACATTGAGCTGACAGTAAGTACGGTGGGTGCGTTACGGGATTACAGGCTTCTGATAGTTTGCATTTTGGACAGCATCCATCTTTGTGATTAGTAAATTTCCCCTTCTTGGACGTGTCTGGTTTGTTGTTGTTGGGTATTTTGTTTGTTTCACTTTCCTTTGAAGCCGACAACAATGACTTGTTCATTTTAAGAAAGGTCAGTTATGTTAAACAGTCATGGGGAGGATCCCACTGAGAGTATTCGGGGTGTTAGGAGGAAGAGATGGTGAGCTGCAGGAGTATAGAAGAAAGAGGAATTAAAGACTGTGGACTGCCCTGAGCTGGGTGGTTAGGGGGAGTTGAACATGAACACAGTTCTTCAAGGCTAAAAAGAAGCTAGCATGCGTGCAACTATCTCAAGGCAGAAGAGGGAAGTCCGTGTGGTAGCAAGTGCCATTCTAAGAGAAAAGGACGTGTGATAGGTGCATGGGTGTCTAGAGGGCCAAAGTGCTCCACAGCACTCAGTCTGAGGGGAATGCTTCAGATGGTGATTATTGCCAGTGTTTTGGGTGGGGAGGTATTGTTTCCCATCTTTCTACATGCCAACACATTATTGAAAACAATGGATGTGCCTGATGCCTAGAACATGCTATGTTTGAAAGCACTTCTGTACTTTTTGTACAGCTCTTTTTGTGTAAGCAAAGGGAGACTTAGAAGAACTCACAGAGAATTGAACGATGCTGCTTCACCCAGGTCAGAGGGTTTCTACTTCCTTTGTGTGTTTTGTCAGTGCCATTAGTGGTAACTGGATGTTTGAGGGGAAACCATTGAGGACACAGAGGCCCGTGAGCTCCTGATAAGCCGTGTTCTTTGTGGAGCAAACCCTTTGCTCTGGTAGGGCCTCCCTGTGTCTGGAGGGCATAGCTAATACTTGCTGGGTCACAGCTTCGGTCAGCCCCACAAGAGGTGCCCAACAAGAGGGGCAGGGTCTCTGCTGCAAACCTCTGGATCTACCTGTGGACATCTCTGCCTGCTCAGACTTCTCTGTGGAAAATCTAAAGCAAGAGGATTATTGGAAAAGGTGCACATTTCTTTTAAACAATTTTTTTATTATAGTGTTCTTTTATATTTTTTATTTTTATTTTTTCTTTTAGCACAAACACATTTATTTATTAACCAAAGGGATGATCCTAATTAATCCAACACACTTTGAAATAGCTGCATGTAAAATGTTTGTGATAAAGATAATTGAACATAGTAATGAAAAAAAAAGAAACAGTATGGAGATTTGCTCATTGAACTGAGCTTGGTCATTCTCTTAGTTAACTCCTGTCCAAAGTGATGATGGAATTTTTATTCTACTTTTTCATAGATCTGAGTACAGGTGACATTGTTCATGACACACTCCACCACTAATTTCCTATCTTTCAATTTTCTTGTTACTGTGCTTTCCTTCCCATCCCACTCCTGATGCTGAACCAATGCACCATCTGTAAAGTTGCAGACAGTCTGAGTTTTTCTGCCATCAGCTGTGGTTTCTTCAGACTTCTCTCCCAGGGTACAAGAAAACTAACTGTGTTGTTTTCAAAGTGCTCTCGGTTTTTATGGTGAGGTTTTTGCCATCACAAGTGATGATACAATCTGACTTGGCCATTGCGCCCATTTTTCGCAAAGCTATTCCCACTCCTAGCACCTTCATGTATTCATCAAAGCCTTTGCTGTCCACCAGGTGCCATCTTCCTTCCAGCTGCTGAACTGTGGCCATGGTGGGTGGGTGGGGCTGGCGTGCAGAGCGGGGTCTAGGTCGGCGTGGCAGCATGCTGTGTCTGTCGTGTTCTTTTTTTAAAAAAAACATGCTGTATCAATAGTTACATTGTCATCACATATTCAGATTTTATGTGAATTTCTGTATTTAACTAGTCTTCTAGGAAATGCTGACCACTGATACTCAGAAGAGCGAATTGTCTATTTGCTTCATATTTGCCTAACACATATCCCAGGAATAGCACGTCACACTTAAGACTTCCCTTTCCCATGTCAGGACACACAGCATGGTACGGCACAAGCGGTATCGGCTTTAAAAACCAGGTTTGAGTTTTGGCCCTGTCACTGCAGGGATACTTCTGAACCTGGTCTGAGAAGACTCGCCTCATGCTGCAAATGGCAGTGGCTCGGAGCAGATTCTGGAGCCAGCCCATCTGGGGACGTGCGTCAGCTCTACCCATCACTAGTTGCGCAACTTTGGACAAGTTCCTATACCTCTCAGTACTGCGGTTTTGAGACTTACCTCTTAGGTTTGGTGTGAGCAGCGCAATGTCTAGGACAGCACCAGCCATGTTGCAAGTGCACAATAAATGCTACCTATTATTGTTGTTGTTATAAAAACAAAAGGAGAGCAGAGAAGTACCATTGAAATATTTGGAGACTTGATTTTTAAAATTCTGTTGGCAGTCACCTGCCAACAGATGAGCTCCTAAGTTTGCCTGTTGGTCCTTGCATTCCCATTTTTTCCTTGGGTCTTGGGCCAGGTTGAATGCATTCTGATTACAGATAAGCTCCCCTCTTCTTCCTCCCTAATTCCAGATGGGACCCTTGGCTCTTTTTGTATTTATTCTGGGATCACTGATGCGAATTTCAGCATGCAGCTCCAGTCACGTCATTCCACTGCTCATTACCCCTCAGTGACTTTGCATCAGGTGCTAGCTTAGCAACACTTTAGTTGGCTTCTCGAGAGCCTTCAGGCTGTGGACTCACCTAACCCTGTAGCCTTCCCTCCTTTCCCTCGGGCATCCTGTGTTCAGAGAAGCCTGGCTTTTGATGTTTGCCTGAATACCTCATGCTATCCTGCCTTTCGTCTTTTTTGAGCTCTCCTTCTGGTAGTGTCCTTCCCTTCACTTGTCAACACCCTGTTTGTACCTTAGGACCACCTTCGATTACATCTCCTGCATCAGCCACTTTTCTCCTGTTAATATTAACATCATCACCCTTGGAGCCAGCAGAGCACTAAAACAGGGAGGACGCTAGCAGCAGCTGCAGACTGCATGCCAGCAACAGTCAGGATTACGGAGAGTATTTCAGGAGTGCAGCGAGTTTCACAGAGGTGCACATCCCCATACAGGCGTTAGTATCCCGGCTTTGCCAGTGAGGTAACAGACAGTGGAGAGGGGCTTATAAAAGCCCATCCGTATCAGAACCGGAAGTCAAGCCTTGGTCTGTTGCCATCTGCTTCATGATTGGCTGTCTCTTGTACCTGTTTTGGGGAAGAGCCACTGTTTAGTCCCTGAAGCTGCTGGAGGAACGTTGAGAATCTCACACGTGGGGTTTGGAGGTGGAGTCCAGGGTCTTGAGAGCAGTGCTGAGGAGGGAAAGACTCGTGGCTGCCTGTTACCCAGACTCCCCGGACTGCCTTTCACAGGCTCGCCTTGATCCTGGGTCTGTGGGATTCTTGCCATCCTGTGTTGCAGATCACAGGGATGACCTGCGCGTCCTGTGTCCACAACATAGAGTCCAAACTCACGAGGACAAATGGCATCACTTATGCTTCCGTTGCTCTTGCCACCAGCAAAGCCCTTGTTAAGTTTGACCCGGAAATTATCGGTCCACGGGATATTATCAAAATTATTGAGGTAAGTCATTCATTAAAAAATTGTACTCACCTTTTTAAAAACAGTAATATATAATCAGTGAAGAAAAATGAGAAAATATAGCTAAGAAAAAATGAAAATAACCAAAATTCTGCAACTTTTCCCATGGAAATAAGATCAGTCATTTTAAAATAAACTGAAGGTAAGTAAATAGTAAATAATCTGAGGGAGGATATCAGTGAATGGGTAAGAGAAAGATGAGGAAAACACATTATTATTGTTTTAATTTTAGATATTCCCTAAGAAACATCAATATTGTCAAGGTACCCTGTACATAGGGTTAAAGTGCCTAATTGTAATTTTTAAATGTGATCTTTGCCCAAACCAAGTATCTGTAGAGCAAAGGAATGTTGGCCTTGGAAAAAATGATACCACATTTTGCCACTGTGCCAGGCCATTCTTGTTATGGAGAGCTTGGCTGCTTCTGCTTTGGAAAATCAGTGAGAATTTTCATGCATGTCCTGCCTCTTACTCCCTTCCCAGTTTGTCCACAGACATGCCATTTCCTTTTTACATTTTATACAATACTAGACTATAAGAGAATGAGCATCAGTGGTGATCTGAATGGGTTAAGGCAGTCAAAACTGAACAAGATTAACTTGTAACAGCTAGTAAGGATAAATTAAGTTTAGTGGGAACTACATGTTATAAAATTGCTTATGAAATGAAGCCTCTTATAGCAGGCTTAATGTAGTATCCTGAATTTTCTGTGTGTGTGTGTGTGTGTGTGTGTGTGTGTGTGTGTGTCTGTGTGTTTAAAGAGAGATGCTGTCTGTTATGTGGCCTGGAAGAACTTTTTTTTTTTTTCTTTTTTTGACAGAGTCTCACTCTGTTTCCCAGGCTGGAGTGCAGTGGCATGATTTTGGCTCACTGCACCCTCCGCCTCCCAGGTTCAAGAGATTCTCCTACCTCAGTCTCCCAAGTAGCTGGGACTACAGGCGTGCACCGCCACACCTGGCTAATTTTTGTATTTTTACTAGAGATGGCATTTCACCATGTTGGCTAGGCTGGTCTCAAACTCCTGACCTCAGGTGATCCACCTGCCTCAGCTTCCCAAAGTGCTAGGATTACAGGCGTGAGCCACTGTGCCCGGCCTTGGAGAATTTTTTTTTGTTTGTTTGTTTTTGAGACATGGTCTCGCTCTTGTCCCCCAGGCTGGAGTGTGATGGCACGATCTCGGCTCACTGCAACCTCTGCCTCCCGGGTTCAAGCGATTCTCCTGCCTCGGTTCCCCGGGTAGCTGGGATTACAGGCACCTGCCACCATGCCTGGCTAATTTTTGTATTTTTAGTAGAGATGGGGTTTCATCATGTTTTCCAGGCTGGTCTAGAACTCCTGACGTCAGGTGATCCATCTGCCTTGGCCTCCCAAAGTGGTGGTATTACAGGTGTGAGCCACCGTGCCTAGTCCCGGGAGAGCTTTTTGACATGGAAATGATCATGCTGCTGATGGTCCAGGGCCCCACCCTTGGAGGCAGACAGCATAGCTTTTTTATCAGCTGAGGAAAGATGCTCAGAGAGGTTAAGTAAGTTTACTCACAATACCCAGCTCATGGACAGCAGAACTGGTGCTCAAACCCAGGTCTTGTGCTTCCAAGCTCAGTGACCTTTGTGAGTCTAGTACACCACAAATCTTAAAGAACAGTAGTGATATGGCATTGATGAGGCTCAGACATCAGACTGATGCAGTCAGCATCAAGGAGAGTCCCACGTGGTGCCTTTGAACACGGCTTAGTCACCATTTCTGATTTCTCTTTCTTTTTTTTTTTTGAGATGGAGTTTTGCTCTTGTTGCCCGGGCTGGAGTGCAGTGGCATGGTCTCAGCTCACTGCAAGCTCTGCCTCCCGGGTTCAAGCAATTCTCCTGCCTCAGCCTCCCGAGTAGCTGGGATTACAGGTATGCACCACCACACCTGGCTAATTTTTGTATTTTTAGTAGAGATGGGGTTTCACCATGTTTGTCAGGCTGGTCTCTAACTCCTGGCCTCAGGTGATCCACCTGCCTTGGCCTCCCAAAGTGCTGGGATTACAGGTGTGAGCCACTGCGCCGGGCCAACCCTTTTTGATTTCTGATATCTCACTTGCTTCTACCCTACCCAGCCTGCTAAGTGTGGTGTGGCATCCATGCTGACCTTTTTTTGGGAAATATTGCTAATGTCTATCCTCTATTCTTGCATCTCTGGGCCATTTTTTGCTAATATAATTAGGCTGGTATTAGTTGTAAAAGGATTTGTCTTTAGACAGTCTCAGCTGCTCTTCCTCCTACCCCAACTTTTAATTTTTGTGTAAAAGTCCCAGCACCAGAGTTCTGGGGCCCTTCTCTTAATTGTGCTACCAGACAAGAGCATTCCTGGCAGTTTTTCCTGTGTGTATTCATAAAGAGTATCAGAGATATAGTGGTCAGATGAACATGGTGACAAAGCGCTTGAGTTAAACTGTGAGCAAAGCACAAGATTGTGGTGTCGACTCTTGGGGCACAGCGGAAGCTGTGCTTCCAGATGCTGAAGGAGCCGAGTTCTGCCGCAGTGGCAAGAAGCCTGGGCTGGGAGCTGGAGGCTGGAGCTCTGGGTCCAGCTCTTCTGAGAGGGCTGGGGCTTTGGGCAAGGTATTTATCCTCTCCGACCTTCTGTTTCCTCATACATGGAATGAAGGTTTCCGACCATGAGGTATTTGGGATTCCTTCACTCAAAAATGCTGAGTATAAATTATAAGTCAGCACTGCTCAGCTTTGGGGTCTGGGGAAGCTGTCTTCCCAGAAGTGCTGAACTTCTGCACAGGGTTTGTACGGCTATTGGGTAAAGAAGTTGTGAGCAGAAAACCCACAAAGTCTTCTGAGGCACTTTTAGATTCACTTTCTAATTTCCAAAGCTGAAAAGTGCTCTCTACCAATGCATGTTTTAACCAAGTACCTTCCTCCTTTTTCCCCACCCCTCTCTTTTTAATGACAAGGAAATTGGCTTTCATGCTTCCCTGGCCCAGAGAAACCCCAACGCTCATCACTTGGACCACAAGATGGAAATAAAGCAGTAGGTAGAACACAAAAGATAAACTGTAGCTCTCATCTAAGTCCCTTCCTCTACCTGGGCCCAACTCTGCCTGCTGGTCCTGTCTTCCCATGGTGCCTTCCTCCTGGATTAGCTGCCTTTACCCTTGTAATGTGAACCCTCTAAAACAGTGCTGTCCAAAAGAAGTTCTGGAATGATGGCAGTGTTCTGTATCTGCACTGCCCAGTGTGATAGCCGCTAGTCACATGTAGCTAGTGAGCACTTCAAATGCAGCTAGTGTGACTGTGGAAATGAATTTTTAATTTTTAAGGAATTTCAATTTAGCCACCTTTGGCTAACAGATTGGACAGCACTTAAGTTGGGAGGGAGGGAGAGAGTGTAGATTTTTTTCCTTTGACAATGTTCAGACTTTATTTGCATGGGTTCTAGAACTAGAATTTGAGGACAGGCATAACGGCTGAGTAGAAAGAAAATGGCCCAGGAGCGGGAGACCTGAGATCATTCATTGTTTCAGATGGCCACTTACTCATTCAGCACCATAAAGGCTGCTGTTGTGTGCAGAGCAATGTGCTAGGTGCTGGGGATAAATACCTTCCCTGTCTTGGAGGGGCCCATAGTCTGGCTGAGAAAGAGTGAGTGAGCAATGAAATCAGTGGCTCCGCCAGATTCTGGAAGGTCTAGGAAAACTCCAAGCAGGGGACATAAGATCTGAGCCTCAACGAATGAGTGGAAGTTTGCTTGGCTGGTGGAATTGGTGGCGGGTATCCTCGGGGACTGCTGTGGCTTGGTTCAGTAGGCATGTCTGGGGCACAGGAGGAGCTTGCAGGAGAGGCATCTGGACAGCCAGTTGGGAGTCTGGTTCTTGGGTGGCAGTCCAACAGCCTAAGACTTCAGCCTCACAGGCCAGTGGTTTTCATATCATGTTTTAGGTGCATTTGAGTTTCCACAACCACTCGGTTGGAATTTCATGGATGCTGCAGCTAACATGAGACCACAGCTGTCGGCCATGACCCCCGATTCCAAACTATGGTGTTCATTGAGACAGCCAATGATCACTGTTCTCACGGACTTTATTTTAAATAATTGTTTAAAGATTGAATGTATAAGTTTATACTAATAAAATACTGCTTTTATCTATTTTTTTCTTTGGGGGTCTGTATAAGATTTCATTTTGAAAAGAGAGCTATAGGCAACCATAGGCTGAGGATGGTAGGCCCCTTTGGGGCTGGATTCTCAGCTTTGGGGCCTCACTTGCCTCACCTGTGAATTGGAGGTAACCACAGTATGTGAAGGCAGGGGCTGGGCCTCAACATCTCTGGAACCTCCTTGTAGTGATGTTTAGACCTCTAGATGCTCCCTCAGATGGCCAGTGTCAGAGAGAGAGAGTTCTTACGTTCATTTTAACCCTTGGTGGTCTGTCCCAGACGTGACAAAGGCAGGTCTTAAACTGTGTCTTCAGGAGGGGAGTGGCTTGTAATCTAGGTGACAAGCAGTATCTGATATATCTGTGTTGTTGCATTTGCTTTCCAGGTGGAAAAAGTCTTTCCTGTGCAGCCTGGTGTTTGGCATCCCTGTCATGGCCTTAATGATCTATATGCTGATACCCAGCAATGAGCCCCACCAGTCCATGGTCCTGGACCACAACATCATTCCAGGACTGTCCATTCTAAATCTCATCTTCTTTATCTTGTGTACCTTTGTCCAGGTATGTATGAGAAAGATGGGCAGACCTCTTCCCTCCATGCTGTGTGTGGCCCTCAGATATTCTGCCCGGTAAGCGCAAACATAGCGCTTTAGCTTGGTTTAAATGGCACTTTATTGCAGCTTTCCTGCCCCATGTAGGCAGTTGCTGCTTTTTTTCTCTCTTATGACTAGTAGGTGGGGCTTGGGGGCCCTCCAGTGTGGGGGACTACTAAGGGCCTGGTTTCACTGTCAGTTTCAGTTGATTGCAAGTGATCAGAACTGTCCCTGGAATAGCAGCCTCCTTGCTGCAAGGTGTGGTGAACTCTGTGTCTCCAATTTGCATATTGTTTAGGTTAATTTACGTTCATTGTTGGAAGCAACAACTGGATCATCCTTGAGCCCATACCACTCTTGAGTGTTCTATCTTAAAAGGTGGAGATATGGTCCTTATCTTTGAGGTAGTTATAATTTAAAAGAGAAAGGCATGAAACGTCTGCTTTGGTGGTGATATTAAGGAACTAGCTGTGTGTCTGGTGGGAAGTGTGCCCTCTATGTGTGTATTTTGGAATAGGAAACTAAATCCCTGTCCTAATATTGGAATGTTTAGGGGCTATTTGGGGGCAAGCATTGGTAGGCTGGAATTTTTTTTTTTTTTTCGAGACAGGATCTCACCCTGTCACCCAGGCTGGAGTTCAGTGATGTGATCATAGCTCACTGTAGTCTTGAACTCCTGGGCTCAAGCGAACCTCCCACCTCAGCCTCCTGAGTAGCTAGGACCACAAGCGCCTGCCACCATGCCTGGCTAGACAGGGTCTTGCTCTGCGCCCCAGTTGGTTTCAAACTCCTGGCCTCCAGCAGTCCTCCAACCTCAGTCTCCCAAAGCACTGAGATGACAGGTGTGAGCCATTGCACCCAGCCTGAATTTGTGTTTTTCTATATTTTGTTTGATTATAAGTATAATGTACACTAATTAACAATTCAAAACATACTGAAGTATAAGAAGAAAAGGGGAAGATGCCCTTTCACTAATCACATTCTGCCTCCCGCCCAGTCTCATTCCCCAGTGTTGCTATGGTGATATTAATAGTTGGGCATTTGGGCATGAATCTCTCCAAATCTTTATATAGAGAAAATGCACACTTGTGTGTGTGTATGTTTGTGTAATACAGATACAGACTTTTTTAACTGAAATGGGATCATACGAGATAGATTGATGTGCAACTGGCTTTTTCACTTAACCATGTGCTAGACATCTTTTATGCCACTGGCTTATAGATAGAGCCCATTCTCTTTAGGGAATGGAATGCCTTGTACTGTCTACAGTATAAATGAGTCATGATTTGTTTTCCCCAACATTTTACCATTCTCTTATTAGCGGACATTTGTGTTGTATGCAGTGGGTTTTAAAAGTCTCACATGCTCTTGGTCATCCATTCCTGTGCACAGTGGTCCTCTGAATTGGAAAGTACATTTCATAAATGCCCATCACAGAGGAAGAAGTAATGTCAAGACTATGCACAAAGCTAGAGGCTTTGCCATCCCAAGGGCCCTCGGCCCTGTGTCGCTCATTGAACTCTCCTCCCTACTTGCTGGCAGCTTTCACTGTCCTTGTCTTTCAGCTCCTCGGCGGGTGGTACTTCTACGTTCAGGCCTACAAATCTCTGAGACACGGGTCAGCCAACATGGATGTGCTCATTGTCCTGGCCACGAGCATTGCTTATGTCTATTCTCTGGTCATCCTGGTGGTTGCTGTGGCCGAGAAGGCGGAGAGGAGCCCTGTGACATTCTTCGACACACCCCCCATGCTCTTCGTGTTCATTGCCCTGGGGCGGTGGCTGGAACACTTGGCAAAGGTAACAGCAGCTTTGGGTTCAGAAAAGAGCTGCTCCTTCAGTAAACAAATCTCACTTGCTCTGAACACCATGTTTAGAATTACTAATTATACACAGCATAGAGACAGACTTAAAGAAATAGGAAACCTCCATATAATTAAGGTGCTCTAGTCACTAATCTCCAAATTGATCACTACTTATGAAATCCTAGCTAATCTGGTTAATTATTAAAACCATCGTTCAGGTGTATTGTGTAAACTAAAGAACCCTGGCCTTCAGGTCAGAGCCTACATTGTCTCTTAGTGCAAAACTGAGTATATAGTTGGTGTAGAAATCCATACATCCTCCTCAAGGTCATGCCATTTTTAACACCCTCCATTGTCCCCAACACTGAAACATATAAGAGAATGGAGAGAATGGAACTCAGGCCCTAAGAGAAATTAGATTGAACCTAAAAAAAAATGGTCAGTGGGAAGATTGATGTTTGTTTCCAGTCTGAAATATAATTCCCAGACCTTGGTGGCACAGGCACTGTGCATCAGTGTGGAAGTGACACACGTGGCCATGTGTGGTGGATAGCAAGTAACGCCCACCTGCAGAGCTTTTTATCGTGCCATGCGGCTGTCTCTCACACCAGCTGTCTCTAACACCACGCTTGTGACTCTCAGGCTGGGTTTGGACAGGTCTGCTTTCGATAGCTCTCATTTCACATTCTGGTTATTTCCTAGAGCAAAACCTCAGAAGCCCTGGCCAAACTCATGTCTCTCCAAGCCACAGAAGCCACCGTTGTGACCCTTGGTGAGGACAGTTTAATCATCAGGTGGGTTATGGTTATCAAATGTCTTTGGGGTTGGTATCTGTCAACCTGTGTGAGCTGCATCAGATGCCCATGTTGTATTGACACTGCGGTAGACCTTGTGAGTGTGGGCAGAGACACAGATCACCCCTCTCAATCCAGCTACAAAAGCAAGGCATTGAACTATAAAACAAACAAGATTTGTAGGTGGTGTGTGTGTGCCAAATGGCACATGGGAGGTGTAGATGATTAGTATTGCAGGAATTAAGAAGAGGAAGGCTAGTGGTGGTCAAGGGAAACTTAACAGAGAGCATAGAGTATGAACTAGGCCTTCCTAGTAAGATACAGATTCAGACAGGCAGAGAGATAAGGACTTCAACTTGCTAAAGAATAAAAATTGAAGGAGAAATTTATCTTCCTCATATGGTTGCCTGATATTAAAAATAATTATTATTATTCTTGGAAACTTTTGTTGCATTTATTGTTTGCTAGACACTATTCTAATCTCTTTGTATTTAATCTAACCAAAGATGGAAACTTTCTGAGGAAGGGACTATTATTACTCTGAAGTTACAGATGAGGAAGCTGAGGTTCAGAGAGGCTAAGCAACTGGCCCAAGGTCACACAGGTATTCAATAATGGAATTGGGATGTAAGCCAGGCTAGTGGATCCAGAGTCTATTTTCTTAACCTTTACACACACTGACTCTTAATGCATATTTAATAATATGGAAATTTTTGCTAATTAAGGCTTCTGTATTTCCTTGGGGTTAGCTTCTTTTTTATATTCTAGGCAATGGTTATTTCAGCCCTCCTTCGTATTCCTAAAATCTCTCCCTGGTCCCACCATTTTCTATTAGCCTGTGATCTCGCTTCGGACTACTGGAAGGAGAAGCATTCAGATAGAAACCCTCCAGTTCCCTGTCCCTTAGCCTGCACAGCTAGCCTCCTCCGTGGCACCTCCCACTCCTGCCCCATTGGTGGGAGAGGCGTCTCCTCCTATGCCTCTACCCGGGAACCTTTCTCTGTTGGTTTTCTCAGTGGTTTTTGGTGTCTCTGATTCTTATCCTCCGATGTCATGCAGACTCTAACCACTCCCATTGTCAGAGGCATTGTGCCTTGTCCCTCCCCTGCGTGCCTTTGCCCATATATCACACTGTTGCTGGAGCCAGCCTGCCCTAGCTGTGTCCTGGAGGCCTGGGCGTGAAGGCTGAGACAGACCCCTTGCTTCCCCATGGGGTCTGCAGGGCTGATGCAGCTGGCCCTGGGCACGCCCCAGGTGAGTAGAGGAACTGACTGGGGCCACACGGATGCATGAGTGTTCATGAGGCACAGGCTGGCTGCCGCGTGGTGGCACTGGTTTTGTTCTGGATGCTGTCTTTTAAATGATCATCGCAATTGTAGGAATGGCAACTGAGATTTGAGTCCTTCTGGTGTTCTAGGCTCACTCCCCAGCACTTGCCACAGATCGTCTAGTTCCACTCTATAGCTGTTCCTTGAGGCAGCACTGTCATCATCCCAGCTTTCCTCAGGAAGAGCCAAGTGCAGTGAGGTGGAGTAATATCCCCAGAGTCCATGACAGGCAGGCAACAGAGCTGGGATTGGACCCCTGGAGGCACAGAGCCCCCCTCAGCCACTATGCTATGCTGTCCCCAGACAGGACCCTGTGTGATGGCACCTGGCATGCTGGGCTCTGGTGTGCCATGGGTCTGCAGTAGTCACATGCCTTGGCTTCTTTTTTTTTTTTTTCTTATAAATTAATTGCATGAAAGTTTCTGAGAAGTGAAAACGTTCAGACGGGGAGCCAAGCCGCTGGCAGCTGTGTTGGTTTTGACTCACGTTTCCTCTGACTCGCCTTGTTAGGGTCTTCGGTACAGTTTGAGGCACCTCTGATGGCACTGACTGCAGTTGCTTGGAACTATTCCAGGGATCTGAACAGGAGGAGAAGGCATCTGCCGGCCGTAGTGCCCACGGAGTGCGTGCAGCATCTGTCATAACTCAGTTCTTTTCCAAGAATGCCGATTCATTTTTTGGCTGGTAACACACACGGCCTGACTACTACCATGCAACATGACAGGACATTATTAAGCTAGGGACCAGAAGACCAGAGTTCATTCTGCCTTTGGCTTACAGTTTGGGTGTGGTCATTCCTACTTGCCTCCTGACAGCACACCCTGGGCCCACCCCTCTGTCCCAGGCCAAGGTTGCACCCACTGCCACCTGGATTGCCGCAGTCTGGGCCTCTCCTGAGCTCAACCATTCTGTGCTTTGAGTTGCACTGGGCACTAGTCTCCCAGTGACTCTGCCTCCCACAGGGCCCTCCCTCGTCTGGGCCTCTGCCTGTGCCTTTGGTCCATGGCACCATCTGAAGGCCCCCAGAGGTTCTCGCATAACTGCCTTCTTTCACTGAGGCTTGGGCCTCTTCCTCTGACCATCCCTTTGCTGGGGACACTTGTGCTTTCTCTTTACTCCAAGTCTTGGGTGCTGGCAGCGTTTGCAGGTGCGATCCGTCTGGCACACTGTAGTTTCTTCCCTTGCTGCTGCTGCTGCTTAGTCTCCATGGGCTTTCTTCTCTCCTTATCCCTTGTGGATGGTCCTTGGGGTTCTGGTGGTAGCTGCCTCTGTCTTTGTGCGTTACACACCGTCACTGGGACGTCTCACTTTCCCATGTCTTTGGTTAACAGCCGTGGGAAGCTCATTCTCAAACCTACGTCTAGGTCCCAGAGACTACCTGCTGGTGGGAACGTTTTTCTTGGGTGGCTGGTACAGGCTCAGACTCAGCCTGTCTGTATTCTTCTTCACCTTCCCCCACTTTTTCCCCAAAAATATTCCCCTGCCTGTCTCAGGGAAAGACACCCTCATGCCAGCTCCAAGTGTGTCCTCTACAATACCTCCCTGCCCTCATTCACACATCTGCACTCCATCCTTATGGTTCTAGCACCTCCGTCTCTAGGGGCATCATCCACTGGCACCATGCTGGTACAGGCCACCGTGGCCTTGCCCCTAAAGCACCGCAGCTGTCTCTTCATACTGCTTGCAGCCAGGTATCCGTCCAGTATTTTTCCACATTCAAACCAGTGATCTTTCTGAAAGCACAAATTGATCATATTACTCTGTATTGGAAAATCCTTCAATGGCTGCCTACTGTTCTTAGGATCAACACCACCTTCCTAACGTGGCATTGAGGCCCGGCATCTGCCTGCATGCCTGTTGAGCCCAGCCTGTCTTGCCATCCCCTTCGTTGTGCTCCAGCTGCCCTGCACCACTGGCAGGTCCCAGGAAGGGGCTGCCTCTATCTGCAGACCTCTGCAGACATCCTTCCTTCCCTCTGAACTCCCTTCTTCCTTATCCTTTGCCTGGCTCCTTGCCTTCAGGGCTCAGCATGGAAGTTGCATCCTCCAGAAGCCTTTCCTGATTCCCCAGGCCTGGCTCAGCTGTGGCTCCTCAGCGCTCTCAGAGCACTCTGTGCCTCAGCCGCCCTGGGATGTAAACATGGCGGGTGCTGAGATACTCACTAATGGGAATGAAACTGCTGTCAGATGTTAAAGAAACATACTGCACACATGCATGTATGTGCTTGGTATTAAAAGGCTTGCACAGCCCCATCTCCAGTCTCCCACGTTGAAATTTTCTGTTTTTTTTTTTTTATAATTGATGGGTAAACAAATTACAAATCATATCTAGACCAGTGACCATAATGCTATGTTTTTTCCTTGTTTTCTTAACTTGTGTTTAATGAGGAAGGGGAGTAGAAGAGAGGAGACAAGTGAAGTAAACAGATTCCTGGCAGAAACTCTTAAAGATGAAGTGCTATGAAACAAACCACTGTCTTTTAATTAAGAGGGCTCCTATCTCTCAGCACTTGGAGAAGAATAGTAGCTTCTGAAGAATACATGCTATTGAGATTCACCAGAAGGAGCCACATTAACTCCCATAAAGGACTATTCCTCATAAGCTGCTTAGAGTTAGAAAGATGTGGTTAATTTAGATCAAAGGAGAAATTCAAAGTTAGATTTAACAGAGATTAGCATTACTAAAGATTTCTTAGAAAGACACCCAATTGTACCTTCGTGCCAATTTTAAGTCTCCTTACAGAAGTGGACATTTTAAAAGTTAGTGATTAGGTTCTGCTGGAGGAGAGTCTGACCTTTAGTTCTTGGGGTCTTTCATTTCTAAATTGAATGCAGGAACTCCTCCTCCCGACTTGGGCTTCTCAGGCCATGTGGAGACCTCTGTGGGATGATAAATCCTCCAGGTTGTACAGAGGAGGCCTCAAGGGCAGTGTTGAGCCTGGACTTCTCCATTGCTGGAGGACTTTAAAAATAAGCAGAGAATATTCTTGGGTTGTCGAGATCCTTCCCTTCTCCTGGCTCACTCAGCCACCAAACAGATTTACACAGGTATACTCCCAGCACTAAAGACTTCAGTCTTTGAAAGTCTCGTTTTCAGTGCTCCATTTATTTTGGTTGCCATGATTGAACTTTCTGTGTATGTCTTAACTGTCCATCTGTGTGTCTGCTTTTAGTTATGAGGCTATAAACCTCCTGAGAGGAAGGCTCTACTCTGTCCTGTTTGTAACCCCAGCCTACACTGGTGCCTGGTACACAAGAGGCCAATCAATATGAAAATGTCAATTAGGTGATAATAAAAATCACCAGCATTCATTGGGCACTTGCTGTGTACAGGTGCCATACTAAGGATCTCTCATAATCCTGAGAAGTAGCCACACAAGCCTTGAATCCTCATAGCACAGAGACTGTTCCTGAACAATTTTTACAAAGGAAAATATTGATGCAAATATTTAACATACCTTCCTGCATATGGTAGTTACTAAGTTTTATATATTTGCACGTAGCAACATTTAAGTAAGTGGGCATGTATGTTCAATTTTTTGCCTTTTTAAGACATCTTCAGGTTTTGCTCAAATGGGGGTAATAAGACTCACCTTGTATGTGTCTGGGAAGATTCAGTGAGGTAAAACATGTAAAAATCTAGCACAGTTCCTAGCACTCAGTAAATGTCTATTTCTTCTTCCCAAGTAAGTAAGATGGCTTTTGTCCCTGTGATAGTTTAAATGTAGTCTTTGTAGAATGAAAGGAAGGTGTAAAATAACCTCAGAACCTTGCTTGCTTTCCATGCGTGCTTTTCTGGCTTGTTGACCATTTGCTCATGAGCCAGTATTACCTATACAATTAATTCTGTTGGGCCCATGCCATACTTTTAGTGAGCTGCTGCTGAAGCTGGCCCTGGGCCGTGGGTGCCCTCCCTCTGGCTTTGTCTCTGTTCCTGCCATCTTCTTCTCTCTCCCCCACAGCATCTCTGTCTCTGCAGGACATGTCCCACTAGCGCACAGTTCACATGTATGTACAAGACACAATCCCCACTTTAATCCACCCTCCCTTCTACTGCTCTATTTTTCTGTTCCTTTACAACAAGCCTTCTTTAAAAACGTAACTTTCACTGTTGTCTTTGCCTTCTCACCGCGTGCTCTCTCAGCCCGTTCTAGTTGAGCCTCTGCCTTTGCCAGTTTCTGAACTTGGTTTGGCCAGTGCCATCAAATAATTTCCATATACCCCAATCCAGCATTGCTTGTGTTAAGTCCTCATTTCAGTCTCTCACCAGTATTTCCCCCTTGTCTGTTTCTTTGATTTTTTTCTTTTTTCAATGTGTAACTCACATTCACTGCAACACATAAGCCCTACGTGTAGAGTGTGATGAATTTTACATATATTTGCCCCTGTGGAACTACTTGTGCAGTGTTTGGTGCGGTTGGATGGGTGCTCCCTCCTTCTCCTCCTCATCCCCACTCTCATTTTCCTCCTGTGTCACTGACTGGTCGTTCAGCTTCTGCTCAGCTTTCAGATAGTGGAGTGTCTCGGGGATGAGTTCTAGGACCCTTTCTGTGTTTTCCCCGTACACTCCTAGGGATGCTTACATGATCTCATGGCTTTAAATGCCATCTACATATGACAGCTCTCAGGTTTGTTCTCTACCTCTGACCTCTTCTTTCCACTTCAGATTCATATTTTCAGCTCCCTAGTTGATATTTCTACGTGGAAATCAAATAGGCATCTCAAACCCGACATGTCAAAATGAACCATTTCTCTCCATCCCTTCCCCTTCTCTTCCCTCACCCTCCCTTAGCTGCTTTTCCATAATCATCTCCATCTCATTAAATGGTTTCTCTGTCCACCCAGTTGCTCAAAATGAAAATTTGGAGCTCATCTTTGATTCCTTTCTTTACCCTCACATTTAGTGCATTTTCACATCTTGTTAACACATGATCTAAGAATATGCTGTGTATTTCTTCTCCCTCTCTCTGCAGTCCAGGTTACTTCCATCTTCTGCTTGGGCTGCTGCAACAGCCTGACTCTCCCCCTCACTCCTGTGATCACCCCTACAGCCCATTCTCATGCAGCAGCCAAAGAGATCACTCAAATGTGAATCAGATTGTGTCACTTTCCTGCTAAAAGCCTTACATCCAAAACCCATGCTCTGCTCCAGGAGACCCGGCATGATCAGGACTCTGCTTCTCGGACCTCAACTTGCACGTCACTTACTTCCTGCCAGTCATGCTTGCTTTCTTGCTGTTTCTCAGACGCAGCCTTCCTGCCTGCCTTAAACCTTTGTGTCAGTTGTTTTCTCTCTGTGAACTTCCTTTCCCTGTGTGTTGGACCTTCTTGGCATGCAGGTCTCAGCTTAAATGTTACCTTCCCAGAGAAGCCCTTCCATGTCTCCTCCTCCCTCTGCCACTCTAAGAAGCCCTCCAGTCACATTATCCTGGTTTATTTTCATCACAGCACTTATTAATATTTAATACCTGATTCTATCTTGCTTGTTGTCCATTTCCACCCCAGAACTTGTCTTCATGAGGTAGTAGGGCCTTTGCTGTGCCATTCACAGCTGTATCACCAGTGCCTAGAACAATGCCTGGTATTCAGCAGCTGCATGATAAATATCTGTAAATGAACAGATCAAATGAATACCGTTGCTCAGTGTAAGCAAATATAGTGTAACTAGTATGACAGCTGGCCTAGAACCTGACCCGGTGACCGAATGAGTAGCCATGTGAGTGATGAGTGGCGTTTGTTGCAGGGAGGAGCAAGTCCCCATGGAGCTGGTGCAGCGGGGCGATATCGTCAAGGTGGTCCCTGGGGGAAAGTTTCCAGTGGACGGGAAAGTCCTGGAAGGCAATACCATGGCTGATGAGTCCCTCATCACGGGTGAGATGGCTTGTTTCATGTTCCCTCAGGCAGATATCACAGCAGCTGTCAGGTCACATGAGTGCCGGATGGGTCTGAGCAAGTGACGGTTGTCTCTTTCCTACATCTAGGAGAAGCCATGCCAGTCACTAAGAAACCCGGAAGCACTGTAATTGCGGGGTCTATAAATGCACATGGCTCTGTGCTCATTAAAGCCACCCACGTGGGCAATGACACCACTTTGGCTCAGATTGTGAAACTGGTGGAAGAGGCTCAGATGTCAAAGGTAATGAAGAAATTTTTAAAACTAACTTCATCTTTCTTGTTTTAGAAATTATGTGAAGAGTTCTGGGAAATCAGACAGTTTTATTGAGTAGAGATTGATTAGTAAATGTGGTTAAATGAAAGAGATTATCCCAATCCTTATCCATGCTTATGGTGTTTTATTTCTTCATAGGTTGTAATTTCCCATGGTCTTGGTGTTTTATTTTCATAGGCACCCATTCAGCAACTGGCTGACCGGTTTAGTGGATATTTCGTCCCATTTATCATCATCATGTCAACTTTGACGCTGGTGGTATGGATTGTAATCGGTTTTATCGATTTTGGTGTTGTTCAGAAATACTTTCCTGTAAGTTGAACGCCTTGGGCTGTATGGTGGTTGTGTTTTAAATAATCTACTGACATTGATCCTATTCTTTCATATCTTAGATTCACTGGGCTTTAATTATTCATTACATTTTATTTGCTTGCATCTCTAATTGACAGCAAAATCTAAGCCAGAGTAGGATAAACAGTCACTCTCCTTCTGCAGTTCTCTGTTAAAGATCTCCTTTGCATTCTACTTAGATAATTTTCACAGACACCAATTGGTGCTCAGTTGTAATGCTTGAAGCATTTACAATATGTATTATTGGTCCTTTTTGAGGTTATGAGGCATACATCATAGAAAATAGTTCACTTTAAATGTCAATGGCATGGTAATATTATTTAACACATTTTAAGAAAAATGTCTTTTGATGTATATATTTACGAGTACCATCTTTGACCTCCCAGCTTCCCAAGTAATGTAAATAGCTTTTTATGTTTTCTTATTTATTTATTTATTTATTTGAGATGGAGTCTCCCTCTGTTGCCCAGGCTGGAGTACAGTGGCTTGATCTCGGCTCACTGCACCCTCTGCCTCCCAGGTTCAAGCAATTCTCCTGTCTCAGCCTCCCGAGTAGCTGGGACTACAGGCACACACCACCACGCCCAGCTAATTTTTGTATTTTTAGTAAAGATGAGGTTTCACCATATTAGTCAGGCTGGCTTCAAACTCCTGACCTCAGGTGATCTGCCTGTCTCGGCCTCCTGAAGTGCTGGGATTTCAGGTGTGAGCCACTGCACCCAGGTGTGAATAGCTTTTTATAATAATTAAATATTTACTAAACATTGTATGTGAGGCAATGGAATATACATTTTTGAGTTTAAAAAAGTGGTTGAAGAACACTATCTTAGGAAATATAGTTTTATTAAACCTCAGAAAAAGAAAGGAAAATACAGGCCACCCCTCAAAAAACATATCTGCTTGAGGAGTAAAAGCTGTATTACATCTGTGATTCTCAGTTGGGAGCTATAACATTTTTGGTTTTTGTGACTGGGGGGATGCTGCTAAACATCCTACAAGGCACATCACAGGTCCCTACAACAAAGAATTATCTGGCCCCAAATGTCAGTAGCACTGAGGTTGAAACCTTGATAATGTACTTAAAAAGCTAATGGCACACTTAGAACAGTATTTGGTAATGGCACAATGAGCAGAACAATGTTTTTACCTTATCTTATTCCTAGCCCAGTCTAGTGCTTGTTATACCATAGAGCCATAGAATAAGAAACCAAACTGGGTGTAATTATGCACCTGTAGACTCAGCTATTTGGGAGGCTAAGGCAGAGGATCGTTTGAGTCCAGGAGTTTGAGGCTGTAGTGTGCTATGATCGTGCCTGTGAATAGCCACTGCACTCCAGCCTGGGCAGCATAGCAAAAAGTACAAACACGGAATGGATAATTTTTTCTTTTAAAAAAAATTCTGCACATAATTAAAAGTATATCAAATATTCTCAGGACACATGTCATTTACTAGGATGTCATTTTCTCCCTCAAATTTCCCATCTTAAATTGAAAGATGTTCAAGTTAAACACTTTCTGACATCTAAGGAACCTTAGTGCTCTTAAAAGTAACTTACAGATATATTCGTAGAATGTGCCAGTGGCTATCCATGGCACCTGACTGCCTACAATTTCGGCTTTTTCGGGAGAGCAGTGCATTGGCATGTGGCCATGGGAAGACTCAGTCCTAAACAAGTTAGAATCTGTGGCTTTCTGCTGTTCCATGCCTTTCCATCTTACTTTGGCTTCTTTTGTTTTTATCTGCAATATCAGGGAGGATGCTGGCAAACGAGGTACTGCATGTTCCTTTAAGATACTGTCATCTCTCTGCTGTACAAAAGTCATTGTAGAGAAGGGCTCATGGTAACTTCCAGAAGTCCACCCAGTCCTATCAGAATGCCAGGTGTGACTTTGACAAAAATTAGTGTGTTTTTAAAAAAGATTACATAATCTTTATCTCTAAAAATCTTAAACAATATATCCCTCTACCTAAATATAACTGTTTCTATGAAAATTAAAAGACCCCTTTAATAATATATCTTATTTTAGAATCCTGCCTTTCAGAGCGAAATAATAAAATGTAGATGGAAGCTAAAGAGGTTGTGGTCCATAGCCTTACCTTAGACAACTGTGCTTTTTACTATAAGTAAGCGAACATAGTCTCTCTTGATTATACTCCATAACCACCAGCCATTTTTAAAAATAAACTGAGATAATTCAGGCTCTCAGAACACAAATAATATCAAGTATCTGGAAGGTAGATCATATTTTGTTTGTTTTGGGTTACAAAGAAAAAATAGTGAAAAATACAGAGAAGAAAATAAAGATACCTCCAAATCATATCCCTAGAAGTAATTTTTTTGCACATTGGTGGATACCTTTCCAGTATTGTTGAAATGCTATATTCAGATACGGGCAGAGATTTTTGCACGAATAAATCCCAGCACATGCCATTTTGTACTTGCTTTTTAATTTTGCAATGCTGCTGGTACCTTTCCATATCAGTAAGTGTAGATATACATCATTCCAACAGTTGCCTCGTATCCCATTATATACACCACACCTACAATTTAATTAACCAATCCCCTATTGGTTGTTTCCATTTTTTGTGATTACAAAAACAAAACAAAACACTGTGATAAATGTCCTTGCATCTTTTCTCATTTATATGATTATCACCTTAGAATACCACTTTTTAAGCTTTCCTAATGATGAGAAAAATAACGATAATAGTTAGTTCCTTAGATGCCGCTCCTATGCCAGGTGTTATGTACTGTGTATATTTATGTGTTTATATGTGTATTGCCTCATTCAATCCTTACCACAATTTATGAGCTATGCATTATCATCTCCATTTTGTGTATGAGGAAACCAGGATCTGGATCTGTGTGGTCCATCTCCAGAGTCTGCTTCCCCTGTCACGGGCTTTTATTTGACTCTGCTCCTGTAATGCCTCTTTGAGGGAAACCTGTAGGATGAAGTTGGATAGCTGGGATGTGGAGAGCAGTAACATGTTCTCTATGATGGCAGAGCAGTGCAGAATACCATCTGTTTCCGAAACCCAAGTTCGTCACTTTGTGCCCAGTGCTCCCCAAAATGTCTTTATGTGATTAGAGTTCTGGGAGCTTCCTTATTGAACTCTCAACCTGCCTCTGACTCTGTCCCGTTTTCAGAACCCCAACAAGCACATCTCCCAGACAGAGGTGATCATCCGGTTTGCGTTCCAGACGTCCATCACGGTGCTGTGCATTGCCTGCCCCTGCTCCCTGGGGCTGGCCACGCCCACGGCCGTCATGGTGGGCACCGGGGTGGCCGCGCAGAACGGCATCCTCATCAAGGGAGGCAAGCCCCTGGAGATGGCGCACAAGGTCAGCCTGTACTATGGCTTTCCCCATCCTGAGAGATGAAAGTAGTATCTGTTTACTATTTCACATTGAGAGAAAAGCCTGAGAGCCACTCAAGGCAGCAGTGTTAATTACGTAGAATAGGAAGTCAAGTATAACTGGGAATAACAACAGTAGCAACAGAGTAGCCACCAGTCATATAATGAAACGCTTTATCAACATTACTTGATTTAATTGCATTAACAACTCTGTGTGGTAGCTGCTTATCATTCCCATTTTACAGATGAGGAAACTGCAGCAGGAGGAGATTAGGTAACTTGACCAAAGGCCTGTAGCTAACCAGAGGCAGAGCTGGGATTCACACCCAGGTAGCCAGGCTCCAGGACAAAAGCCCCACTGTGACATCTGTGGGATTAGTGGTGGGTCCTGTGACCCTGGGGAGTGAAGAGTGAGTGACGGTGTTTGTGAAGAGTCTTCTTTTTGCCCAACTTACCAACCTCTGGCCTTCCACACTTTCACCTATTTAATCAGCATTTGCTGGGCACTCACTGCGTGTGGGCCCTGCACTGGTTTCTGGCGATGGTCATGGTTTCCAGCCGCCAAGGAACCCACCAGGTTAGGGGGAAAGACAAACAGTGAAAAAGTACATAGCAAAGCTGACTGAGTATTACGAGATACTGAGTATTGACTGGTGGTGCTTGATGCCCTGGGGACACTTGAACAGGGGCCAATCCTAGACTTGGGGTGCCGGACTCAGGGATGAGGGTACTGCAGGTGGTCAGGGAAGCGAATGCGAACGTTCATCTGAGACCTTACTATTGAGTGAGAGCTGGACAATGGAGCTGGGGAAGAGTGTTCCAAAATGGGGACAGCAGGTGGAAAGGACCTGCGGAGGTGGAACTTCCTCTCCCTGTGGTATCCCCAGCATCTAGCCTGAGACATCGAGTGCATTCAGAAGTTACCTGTTGAATGAGCAAATGAGGAACTGGAAGAAAATCATTGAGAGAGAGGAACTAGAGATGAGGCCGTTGAGGGAGGGGCCAGAATCCAAAGGCTGAAGATTTAGTAAAGGGTTCTGAACATTAGCCTAGAAGCCATGTGGGGGATGGCATACCCACGTGATGTGACCAGATCGTGTGTTGGGAAGATCATTCTGGCTGCAGAGTTAAGGTTGCACTGAAAGCTGGCAAGAATCCCTGGAGGAAGATGAGTTAAGTGTGTTGAAGGAAGGCCACCACTCAGCATCAGAAACAAAAAGCTGAATTATTGTTTGCTTGTAAGGGAGAACCCTGCTTGTGGGACATGGTCTGAGAAGAGCAACCTGCTGGCCTTAAATGGGTTCAAATTATACACTTCAGGGATTACTGGACTTTCAGAAGCAGGGCTCAGGGCTCAGCTGGCCCTGGTTATGGAAGTGCAGGTACCTGCATGTAGCTGCTGCCCATATCTGAGCCCAGAGGTGTGGGGACTCTGCAGACTGCCATTGACCAAGTGTGACCAACTTAAAGCTGGCTCTCGGGGGTTTGCTTGTCGTTATGGCCATAGAATAGTCCTTTCCTTTCTTGAACTCAGAGTGTGAAGACTCTATTCCCAGTAGCTTTTGCACTTAGGCAGGCAAGAGGAAGCTGTGGTTGGGCTCGGCGGATGGCAGTGAACAGGGAGGCAGGTGTCCCTCAGGGTCCTGACTCCTGACCTGACGTGGGGAAGTCTGTGGATGGTGTCTGTCTGAGGGACAGTGCTGTGCCATGTCCTGTACAGCCGACTGAGGGTTTCTAGCTTTGTCTGGTCAAGGTCAAGCCTCAGTGTGGCTGGTTTGACTGGACACATAGGGAAACAGTTTCTTTGCGGTGGGAGTTGTTGAACCCTGAGATTGAACAACAGAGGATCACATTAGGAAGCTGTGCAGGTGTCTTGTTTCCTGTCTGAGGCACGTTGGATGAAGTTCTGCCTCAGGACTGTGACTACAGAAGCCCCTCCGTCTGTATTGTGGTCACCGAGTTGTGATTGTTTTTGGCAGATAAAGACTGTGATGTTTGACAAGACTGGCACCATTACCCATGGCGTCCCCAGGGTCATGCGGGTGCTCCTGCTGGGGGACATGGCCACACTGCCCCTCAGGAAGGTTCTGGCTGTGGTGGGGACTGCGGAGGCCAGCAGTGAACACCCCTTGGGCGTGGCAGTCACCAAATACTGTAAAGAGGTACGTGGACCTGGGAGTGGCCCTCCCCTCCCCGCCAGTGCTCCTTTATTCCTCTCCATGTCCTTCTCTCCTAGCTGCCCTCGAGGAGGGCTTCGCTGTGTGGTCTGGAAAACCACTTAGAAGGCCCCTCTGCAGCAGGCGGAGATAGGACTCACAGTCAGCCGTTGCCACAGTTCCAGGTTATCACAAAGTGAGTTCAGTGTCACAGGCATTTGCTGAACATCACCAGGCGCCAGGCTCAGGAGAACAGGAGTGGGATGTGAACTCTACCCTTTGGGAGCTCACAGCCTTGGGGAGTACGGGCAGTCTGGAAACTCAGTGCTTTGTGCTTAGTGCAAGGGGACACAGACATAAAATGGGAGTACTGGGGTGGAAGGGAGAAATCTCCCCTAGGAGCACCTGGGAGAGAGAGGAACCAGCAGAGGTGAGCCAGAGCGTCCAGCAGGTTCTTGGCACTTCGTGGAGAAGCATTGCCCTCTTTTGGTCTCTCTACAGGAAAGGTTCTATTTTGTTTTCTCTTAATTTCGGTCTGAATATAGGGGCAGCAGAACGTGTCACACAGAATATTGCCCTGACAACTTTTAAACTGTCTGAGCAATACTGTTAGCAGTATATGTAGAAGGTGATATCGTTGCCTTGAAAAACAATTGACAACTCTTCCTGGTCAGGGGCTCTTCCAGAAACCTCATTTCTAGTTTTGTCCTTCATGTAGGGTCAGACAGCCCACTCTTTCACACCTTACCCTTCTGACATTTCAGGGAGAATCTTCCTTACCCTCAGTCATCCTTTATTTGTTGTGTGGTCTGGAAAACCGCTTAGAAGGCTCCTCTGCAGCAAGTGGAGATGAGGGCTCACAGTCAGCCCTCGCCACAGTTCTAGGTTGTCGTAAAGTGAGGTCGGTGTCACAGGCATTTGCTGAACATCACCAGGCGTCAGGCTCAGGAGAACAACAGGAGTGGGATGTGAACTCTACCCTTTGGGAGCTCACAGCCTGGGGGAGGACGGGCAATCTAGAAACCCCAGCCATTCCTTTCCCCTGCCACCTTGTCCCCTCCTCCTCGTCCCCTCCTCCTCCAGGGTCTGATACACAGGCAATTATCTCTTGATAGCCTCAAAGAGCTTTGTTAACACTACTTATTCCATTGTTTTTATGAAATTATTTGCAACATAAAATTCACATCTCCCTCTCTTTGGCACCTGCACTGCTCTTTAATTTGAGGTGTTTGATATGAATTGCCTTTTTCCTTTCCAGTCGGTAACCTGTTCACTGTCATGAGGCACCCACCCAGGGAAAGGTTTTAGGCTATTTAGTCTCATTCAACTTACAGCTATAATATCTTTACCAAAGTAGGGAGAAATAATTACAAGTTACTAGTCACTATCTTAACCTTTCCCACCCGTTCCACCTCCCTCCCCTCCTTTCTCTCAGTTCCCGCTTTCCTTTGCTCTCTTGCCACCTTCACCCTGTGTCCCTGTCCTACCTACCCCTCCCTCTCACTTCACCCCTCTTGGCTTACAGGTTCCTCTTCCTCTCTTTCTACCTTCCCAGGAACTTGGAACAGAGACCTTGGGATACTGCACGGACTTCCAGGCAGTGCCAGGCTGTGGAATTGGGTGCAAAGTCAGCAACGTGGAAGGCATCCTGGCGCACAGTGAGCGCCCTTTGAGTGCACCGGCCAGTCACCTGAATGAGGCTGGCAGCCTTCCCGCAGAAAAAGGTATTGCTGGCCTTTGTCTCTGCAGCTGGTTAAAAGTAGAGGTGGGTCAAACCACAGAGAGCACCACGCCCAGCAGTGATTGCCTCTGCTGTGCGGCAGGCGGTTCATGGCTAAGGCACCCAAGCCTGCCTCCCCACACCCAGGAAAGTTTCTCTCATGTTCTTGGGTGCATCTAAATTTTGTTGCTTATGGCTGCCTTAAATTCACAGAGCATTGTTTAGCTGACCCATGATTTTGATTCTCCTCTTTCTTATCCTGTATCAGTCTTGCTTCTCATAAGCTACAGAGTAGGCAGAGGGAATTCCACTTTTGTTCTTCCTGTTTCCATTCTGTGTGGTAGAATTCTGGTATTTACAAAGCAGGCAGAAAAAGTCAGGGAAAGCAGAGGGAAATGTCTGCCCAAGCCAGGAAGGGACACTGCTTGGAGGGACAGCTGCTTTTGAAGAATGGCCTTTCTTATTCTCCAGGTAGCTTGCCAGCCACCAGAATAAAGGGTGGAAAACACTCAAAACCTGTGACCAGTGTTTTTCCTAAGTGTTGGTAGTGAAATTGTGACTTAGATTGTGTGGTTAGAAGCCATCCACCACCTTCCAGCCTTTAAAACCCCAGGATGGCCTTTCCGTGAGAGCTTCCAGAGCCTGGCCGTGCAGTGACACCTCAGCTAGCAGCACACGCTGTTAGAAAGTGACAGGTGAGAGGTGCATTAGCCTTGGGAGTTACAGTTTTAAACGTTTCATGTAGATGTGTCTGATTATTTGTTGATTCACCTGGGGTTATTGATACCAAGCGGTAATGAATGTAGTCAACACTTGCTTTGTGTGCTGGGCAAATACCTAAGTGCTTCTAATCCCTGCAGAAAAAGATCAGTGGATACTTCTAAGACAAAGACGGACATTGCCTTATGTTTAATACGTTTATACCATTTCTCCCCATATAGCATGTACTATTAATGCCCCATCTTAATTCATACCCACATGTCCTACACATTAATTTTACTTTTTTTTTCCTTGTCCTAAAGGATGCTGTCACAAGAGGTGCTTACAAGGTTACAGTTTTTCAGAATGGTTAAAAGGATATTTTGCTGTTAAAAGGATTGCATGGTTTTTAGTTCACAGTGAAATTGGACCATTTAGAAATAACCACAGCCTCTTTTGAATAGATGCAGCCCCCCAGACCTTCTCTGTGCTAATTGGAAACCGTGAGTGGCTGAGGCGCAACGGTTTAACCATTTCTAGCGACGTCAGTGACGCTATGACAGACCACGAGATGAAAGGACAGACGGCCATCCTGGTGGCTATTGACGGTATCTTCTGCTTCTGCCTTCCTTCCGCTCTCTCAGAAATACAGTTTTCTACAGATATCAGGCAAAAGAGTCCTCCTTTAAAAAGGAAAAGAAAACAAACAAAAACCTTCCTCTCTTAATTTCAGGCCTGTTTTCCAAAAGATTGTATTTTTGTCTTTTCTCTTCATTCTTTCCCACTGTGTCCATCTTGGCCCCAGAGCCAGCTCTGGTCTGGCCTCAGTCTTCTTGACCTTGGAATTCTAAACTGTCTGTGTCATCATCATTGCTCTTGTCCAGGTGGGCAGTTCAGAGTCGTCCTTCTCATTCATCCTTGCAGACAAAGCGGGAATTCACTTCCCAACAGGTTTAACTACAGGACGCATTTAAATAATGAGATCCATGCCACCCTTCTCTGTCTGCTTTATTTATTTATTATTACTTTCGTTTTTTTTTTTAGACCGAGTTTCCCTCTTGTCACCCAGGCTGTAGTGCAACGGTGAGATCTCGTCTCACTGCAACCTCTGCCTTCTGGGTTCAAGCAATTCTCCTGCCTCAGACTCCTGAGTAGCTGGGATTACAGGCCCCTGCCACCACGCCCAGCTAAAGTTTGTATTTTTAGTAGAGACGGGGTTTCACCAGGCTGGTCTCGAACTCCTGACCTTAGGTGATCTGCTTGCCTTGGCCTCCCAAAGTACTGGGATTACAGGCGTGAGCCACTGCGCCTGCCCTTCCATCTGCTTTATACAGACTGGTGTTGCACAGAGTACAGATCTCAAGACTGTGTGTTGGCCGGGTGCGGTGGCTCACACCTGTAATCCCAGCACTTTGGGAGGCCGAGGTGGGCGGATCACCTGAGGTCGGGAGTTCGAGACCAGCCTGACCAACATGGGGAAACCCCGTCTCTACTAAAAATAAAAAAATTAGCCGGGTGTAGTGGCGCATGCCTCTAATCCCAGCTACTTGGGAGCCTGAGGCAGGAGAATTGCTTGAACCCAGGAGTTGGAGGTTGTGGTGAGCCAAGATCACACCACTGCATTAGCCTGGGCAACAAGAGCGAAACTCCATCTCAAAAAAAAAAAAGACTGCGTGTGTTTTAGTGCTCAGATTCTATCCTGGTTCTATCCTGGGCTTTACATCCCAGAGAGATTGGAGTCTTTACTTTGTTAATGTTAGTTTCTGCTAATAGAAGTAACAGTATATGCAAACAAGAAATAAAATATATGACACCTTTTGAATGCTGCAGCCAAATATGTCTTCCTCTCACATTCTCCTTTTTTCCCTTTTTCTAAGTCTTTGTAAATCCACCCTCCCCTCGGCTATCAAACCAGAACTGGCACAACTAAAGGAGTCGTGCCCTCTCATATGTCATCCCTCACTCTGTTCTCATTCACACCTCAGCCTTAAAAGCCCTCCTGCTTCCATAGCTAAAGATTCACTCAAAGAGAAATTCTGCCAAAATGTTTCCTGTAGGAAAAGACAAAGGAAGGATTGATTTTCTAGTTTGGACGTTTATCACTTTAAGTGATATCTGTTATATGTCTTGAATTTTAGTAGCTAACGTGTGTTGAATTCTTATTACAAGCCAGGCACTTTGCAAAGTGTCATACGTGCTCCTTGCAGGAAGTTTGGAAAATTCAGCTATAAAGGAGAAAATGAAATCACTCATAATCCTATTCCTTGGGGAGCCACTGCAAAGATTTTGATTATATTGCTTCCAGACTTTTGTGTACATCTGTAAATGCATGTACTTTTTAAAAAGCAAAAAACCCGCATTGTGTTATATAATTTGACGTTTTGTTTTTTGCACGTAATATTATATGATGAGAACATTGCAAATGTGGTATCTTGGTGCAGGGTGCCCCAACCTGTGTAGCTGCTGATGCTGTCTGGTTCGTTCCAGGTGTGCTGTGTGGGATGATCGCTATCGCAGACGCTGTCAAGCAGGAGGCCTCCCTGGCTGTGCACACGCTGCAAAGCATGGGTGTGGACGTGGTTCTGATCACGGGAGACAACCGGAAGACAGCCAGAGCCATTGCCACCCAGGTACAGCCCTTTAATGTTGCAAACTGTGTAAAGCTCATAAAAGCAGTTAGAGACAAAAGTAAGCACCAGTTGGCCCAGCACTGAGCTGTACTCCTGCTCTGTCTCCCTTGCTGGATGCTTTTCTCTCCACGTGCTTCATTCTGTGGCCGTGTGGTGTTGCACGTGAGCACCGTGGTGCTGTGCAAAGTTCTCTTCCCTGGGGCTTGGGCGCATGCATCCTGGGAAAGGAGTTCCAGTGTTCTCTAACCTTTTCCCAGTCTTTGCAATGGAAAAAAAGTATGTGGCTTAAGGGCTAAGATAGACATTTTCTAAACCTTTATGTTAAGGGAAGATTTTGCCAGCTCAGCTCTTTTCACTCGGGTGCTCAGATAAGTGACTCCTGGGCAGAGTCTCCTGACCCAGCAGCCCCTGATGCTGAGTTTGGCCTGTGAGGACAGCACCACTGGATGGCTGCCTGACTTCTCACACAGCAGCAGCTCCAGTTTGGATTCCTAGAAATTATGCACCTCCAAATGTGTGCAGAGCTCTAGGTTTCTGAAAGCTTAATTGTGTTCCTTGAGGGAAGCAGCAGTACCGCTGTTTTCCATGGTCCTCCTTGCTAATTATGGACGTGTTTAGTGTCCTTCCCCCCTTTTCTGGCTAGCACTTGTTCATCCATTCAGCAGGTACTTATGAAGCACCACGAATGTGACAGGCAGGTGTGGGGCCAGGCTCTGTGAGGAGTGAAGGGGGCTCTGCCCTTGAGGGGCTCATGGTCTTACAGGAAGGTGGACCAGTGATGGTGTAGATCTGAGAAGCAGGAAAGGGACTAGGAAAGGAAAACTGCACGTTCCCAGGACAGAGCAGGCAGCAGGAGCATTTCCCAGGGGCACAGAGTAGCACGGCGATTTGGAGACGCTGCGGGGAGCTGAATGGTGTGGTCGAGTGTGGTACCAGCTGCCAGACCCTGGGACCCTGGGGGCCTCGGAAGCAGACCCGAGAGTTGAGCTGCCCTCATCTGGGAGGTGCATGGGGTCTACTGGAGGACATGAGGCAGGAGAGTAGGGACATGGCTGGACAGATGCTTTGGAAAGACCATGGGGGCAGCACATGGAGACGAGAGTTGGAGGACTGACAGGGAGACCAGCAAGGGGGTTGCTTGCACATCCAGAAAAGGACAGGGCCTAAACCAGTGCAGGGTGTTGAGGCGGGAGCCAGGGATAAACTGGCCCTGTGACAGCAAACCTGCAGGGTGTGATTGACCAATGTCACTGACTGGACCCAGAGGCCGAGGGCAGAGGGGGGCAAGGGTAACTGGAGGTTTCTGCTGCTATCTGATACCTTTTGCCAACACCAGGCATTGCCTTACTTTCATCTTAGGTTGGCATCAACAAAGTCTTTGCAGAGGTGCTGCCTTCGCACAAGGTGGCTAAGGTCCAGGAGCTCCAGAATAAAGGGAAGAAAGTCGCCATGGTGGGGGATGGGGTCAATGACTCCCCGGCCTTGGCCCAGGCAGACATGGGTGTCGCCATTGGCACCGGCACGGATGTGGCCATCGAGGCAGCCGACGTCGTCCTTATCAGAGTGAGTGCGGCTGCAGCCAGGCTGTGGGTGCTGTGAGGGCAGTGGGCAGACCCCTTCCTCACCATGTGCTCCTCTCCATTAGAATGATTTGCTGGATGTGGTGGCTAGCATTCACCTTTCCAAGAGGACTGTCCGAAGGATACACATCAACCTGGTCCTGGCACTGATTTATAACCTGGTTGGGATACCCATTGCGGCAGGTAGGCAGCTCTTACCCACTGTGCTCCAGCTGCGCCCAGAAAGGCTTCTCTCTCCCAGGTTCCTGCTGGGGTTAGTGAGTGGCTCACTCACTGGCTGGCTAGAGGCGTTTTAGAAAGGATGTTTTTTGTTTTTTTTTTTTTATGTCCCCTGCTTTATATGTCTTTAAATGAGAAACTGTGGAGAGGACCCGAAACCTTGATTCACTCTGGTCCTTTCTAAAGAGCTAATGGATTTGCTTGGCTGTATTTTCTGAGCCCTATTTTACTGTGGCCTTATTTTCTAAGCCATTTGTTAAGACATATAGTCTGAGAAATAATCATTAATAAGAATTGTGGGGCATCTGCTACATGCTAGGCACAATTATTGGTGTTTCAGAACCTTATCCTGAACATTAATCCTGCCCAAGTTTCACTCTGAGTTACACAAATGATCATGGAAAGAAATGGCTTTTTGACCAGGCGTGGTGGCACATGCCTGTAATCCCAACACTTTGGGAGGCTGAGGCAGGAGGGTCATTTGAGCTCAGGGGTTCAAGACTCACCTGGGCAACATAGGGAGACTCCATCTCTACAAAAAATTTTAAAATTAGCTGGGCGTGGCAGCATACACCTTAGTCCCATCTGGGAGTACAGAGGCTGGGGCAGGAGGATTTATTGAGCCCAGGAGTTGGAGGTGGCAGTGACCCATGATCGCACCACTGTACTCTAGCCTGGGCAAGAGTGAAACCCTATCTCAGAAAAAAAGAAAAAAGAAATAGATTTTTCTGCTTTGTAATTCCCCCTCATTCCCCCTTCCTAAGAACTGCCTCTCCCCCACCGCCTGCTCCCTGCCCCCAGGAACATGGCAATGAAAAGCTCCAGAGTGCTCCTCCATGGGCTGAGGAGAGATCAAGTTTGTAATCACAGCATTCCTGCCTCAGTCTCCCTTGTGTCTGAGTGGTTAGTGGTGACTTGTGTAACAGGGCCTTGGCCTCCTGAGCCCAGTGAGTCAGGCAGGTTTACTTCTTGTCCCCAGAGCCGGCTCAGGAGCTTAATTCCCCCAGTGTGTGTGCCTCTGCCACACAAAGTTGACCATACCTGTCTCCTGACCCTGTCCTGGGACGTGGCTCTCATTCCTCTTTTAAAGATGTCGTGAAGCCCTGGAGGCAAGATCATCTGCTAGACAAGGGCTGTGGCCATCAGCCGTGTTTGTCCTCTGTGGGACTGTGGCTGCAGGATGGGCAGCTGGCTCCCTCACCTCCTGCCGCTTTTCTCCTCCCGCTCCTCCCACTCCCTGTAGTTTGTCGCTGCCCTGGAGCTCGCCCTGAAATGGGATGCCACCTGTGGGTGGTTCTGGGAATGTCAGGGCGAGTGGAAGAGAGCCAGGCCCACTCAACAGCATCCCACACCCAGCTTTATAGGAAACCTCACTTTGGGGGGCCTGTGGGCAAGATCCACTGGCAGGGGCTTCCGAGCACACCAGGTGGAGACCTCACTGGGGGCCACTGAGGATGGGGCCAGCCCGGTGCCTGAAGCCCTCTCCTGGCTCCTCTCCCCAGGCCTAGGTGTGAGTGCGAGTTCTTTCTTCCCCAGGTGTCTTCATGCCCATCGGCATTGTGCTGCAGCCCTGGATGGGCTCAGCAGCCATGGCGGCCTCCTCTGTGTCTGTGGTGCTCTCATCCCTGCAGCTCAAGTGGTGAGTCCCTTCAGGTGGAGCATCTGTGGGAGGCTCCCAGGAGGCCTTGTCATTCTGCATGCTTGGCACAGTGGAACTTGCCTCTCATTCACCATTCATTCACCTGGGACAAACGCTGCAGTGGCAGCCCACATGGAGCCTGGTGTGCATGCGTGTAACTTATCAGCACCATGAGCAGGCAATTCACTGCTGCCCATTTATGTGCTGGGCTGCCCTTACTCTGCTCCTCAAGGGCTGTTTATGTGAACATCAAGCAGACATGGGTCCCTGTGTATTATCTATCACTTTTTTATTTAAAAAAGATGTTCACTTATTTATGAGCGCATTCATTTAACAAAAGTTAGTGGCAGTCTACAATGTGCAAGGCATTTGCTTAGGAAGTTTCTAAATCAGGTGAGCTTTCCTGGAACCATAGGGAGTTTAATGTCTTTTTCCTTGGAAACTCTTGAGGTTTTGGTACTGAATGTTACTAAAATATGGATGAGAGGCCTTCACCAGGCTTAGAAAAAAAAGAGCCTTGTTTCTAGAATGGCTCAGATGCTGTTGCATTCCTGCTTTCCAGCTATAAGAAGCCTGACCTGGAGAGGTATGAGGCACAGGCGCATGGCCACATGAAGCCCCTGACAGCATCCCAGGTCAGTGTGCACATAGGCATGGATGACAGGCGGCGGGACTCCCCCAGGGCCACACCATGGGACCAGGTCAGCTATGTCAGCCAGGTGTCGCTGTCCTCCCTGACGTCCGACAAGCCATCTCGGCACAGCGCTGCAGCGGATGATGGTGGGGACAAGTGGTCTCTGCTCCTGAATGACAGGGATGAGGAGCAGTACATCTGACGACTTCAGGCGGCCAGGCCGGGGCAGGGACTTGCCTCCACTCACCACAAGCTGAGCAGGACAGCCAGCAGCAGGATGGGCTGAGCTAGCCTCCAGCTTTGGGGACTTCCACTCCCTGGATATGTCCAGTCATCCTGCCCTGCAGCACACGGCCTTGTCTTGGTGCAGCTGGGCTTGGCCTGGAGAGGACGGCCCTGCCTGCCTCTTGGCCTCACGGGACCATCAGCGTGGGCTTTGTCTTGGACTCTAGTCCTTGGCTGGACTGTAGAAGGTGAGAGGCGAGTCACCCTTCTCACAGACCTCTGCTTGGAGTATTTAGGATGACTGCTGTGAAATGGAGAACAGTTTCATCAGGACCAAAAAACCTCACCGGGCCTTTCCAGAGAACTGCAGACCTCACTGTCAGGCTCTTTCTGATGACGCCTGTCTGTGTGCATTGTGTTTCTGAGACCACAGTTTACCTCAGGTGTGCTTGTTGCTTTCTTCCTGCACAGTCTGTTCCTTTTCTCTCCTGTGTGCTTGTTAGTGGGGACCCCTCGCAACCCTGCCTGTCACCTGGGAGGGTGGGACCACTGTCCTTGTGGTCTTTGCTGCTGCTCTCAGGCGCTTCTCCAATGCTCTGGAGTGTGCATTTCAGCCTGAACCTGCTTCCTGGCTCGCACATCCCCAGCCAGGGAGCTTGCCACACTCTTCTTCAAGTTGAGGAGAGTTCTTTTTTGCTTAAAGCCCACTTCTCCATGGAGTGGTGGCTTCTCAATAGTGTTGTTGCTGACCAGCTGGAGTGAGGGTCTCAGAGCCTGACCTGAGAGTCCAGACTCAGCTTCCTGTGGGGTCTAGGTTCTCGCGATTCAGGACGTCCTTCCATATCCCTGCCCAGCCTGTGGTGCTCGAAACATTTGCCCCATGGGAGATGTATGTGTGCAGGAGCCTCCCTGCACGGCCCAAGGGGCTTCGTTTTCAGTCTTCTGTGTGATTGTCACCTCGTGGGGTTCAGTAGAGAATTACGTCACTAGTGCCTGGCCTTGTGTGGCTTGGAGGAAATGGTACTGCCCAAATAGGAGGAAAACACAGCCTCCCTGAGCCTGCATTCTGCACGCTGCCCGGGGGCTTCAGAAAAGGAGTGGCCACAGCACCCCGAAGGGAGCATCTGTTTACCTGGCAGTGGCTCTCAGAGCAGAAGAATGGGTCCAGTTTTAGACTCTGAAGTTGGTTGTGATTGACAGAACCCCTTGGGAGCAAACTAGTAGAGTTGGATTAAATTCTGGGTGAAACCCTTTTCTCCCACACAAAATAGTTTTAGTGATTTTTTTCAGTGTCCATTACTTGCCAGGGGCAGTTTTAGCAGCACTTTTGATAGATTACATCTAATCCTCCCAACCAACCAGCAAGGTAGCTATTACTGTCCACATTTTACAGGCAAGGAAACAGGCTCCAAGAGGCTGAGGACTTTGCCCAGGATGACATAGCCAATGGACAAGCCGTGTCTGTCAGCTGTGAAGGCTTCACTCTAATTGTCCTTCTACCTTGAACAGAAGTTTTCCTGATAAGAATAAACAAGGAAAAGGTCCTTGCCTCCTGGAAGAACAAATCTACCAGGTGATCTATTCATTGTTTCAACTCAGAATGCACTTGATTCAGGAGGTCATCTGACCTTCACCTTGGATGGTTAGTTTCACTTTTTACATATAGTTTTTGCAGGGTTTTATTTTATAAAATCCAAGCATGCCGTTGATTGTGTTTTCATTGTTTTCAGCACCCCCACTCCAGCCCGCAGCACATTTCTGCTATTCGTCAGTAATTGTGCCCTCTCTTTATGCTTGCTTGGGGAATGTTGTTTTCTGGCTAGGCTGATCATTATCTAAAGAATCTAATTCTGTTGATTTTTAAAACTTTTAGGACCATAAACATTGTTTTCATATATGGACATGGAAATATTTATATAATTTTATAGAAAATAACCTTTTAGATGGTCAAAATGTAAGGAATTTTTTTGTCAGATAATCATTTCTACTTCAAAAACATTTCATGCAATATTAGAATAAAGTTCCTGTCATTCCTCTAAAAATCTGCCTGTGAGTGAGATGCGTGGTCAGAGACCAGTGCCATCCTGTCTTCACGAGGGCTTCTGTGAGGCACTGGCTTGGCTTCATGTCTTTTTAGGAGGCAGAGGAGGATGAGATTTTAACAGCAGGGGAAATGAGGGTGGGCAGAGCCCCCTTGATCTGCCATCCCCAGCACTGGTGTGAGTCCCTTTCTCTAATGCAGGCCTGCCTCAGCGGCGTGTGGGGAGAACGCTAGAAGGCAGCTCCTGTCAAAGTCCCTGCCCCGCTGGATCGGACACAGGCTTAAATTACCACATCATTTGCACCCCTCTGTTCTAGGGCGAGTGTCTGCAAAAGGCTGTTCTCAAACACATCTCAATCAGGAGGGATATGTTTTGGGTTCCTTGGCCTTGAGGGAGTGGGTCAGGAGGAGGAGCAGAAAAATCTTGACTAGTGGGCTCTGCTGGGAAAGCTCTGTGGGCATCTTGGGGTGGCTGGGGGGTGTAAGTGAGCCACACCTGAAGGGAGTTGACAGTGTAATCTTCACCCACACCAGGACACCTTGAAGAGTGGAAGGAGGCACTATGAATAGTTATGCCAGGGTAACTGGCCTAAACCGGGACTATCCAGGCAAACTGGGACATGCGCTCACCTTCCTTCAAAGGGAAATAGACATTGTGACGTCTCCATTGACACAGACTACGTACTTTAGAACCTTGCCTAATCATAGATTCCAGAGAAATGCTGGTGGCGTAGTCCTTTATCATATTTCAGGGTTCCCCCGCATATCCACCTCTTGGTACCTACACATTTCTGTCGAATCATTGAGGTGATTATCTCATGGCTCAATGTGACTGCATAGCTAGATGGCCAGCCCTGCCCTCCAGCATACCCTGGAGGACTTCATGCCATGCGTGCTTGACTGTTTTTCCGGATGCCTGGGTACGGAAATTTCATGTTGTGTGCATGTCCCGTTGTGAAAAGTGAGGGTGATACCACCTTAGGAAGGGATCCCATTTCTTTAGAAGATAGGTACTTTCTTTCTTTTTTTTTTTTTGTTATACTTTAAGTTCTAGGTACATGTGCAGAGCGTGCAGGTTTGTTACATAGGTATACATGTGCCATGGTTTGCTGCACCCATCAACCTATCATCTACGTTAGATATTTCTCCTAATACTATCCCTCCCCTAACCCCTCACTCCGCAACAGGCCCCGGTGTGTGATGTTCCCCTCCCTGTGTCCATGTTTTCTCATTGTTCATCTCTCACTTACGAGTGAGAATATGCAGTATTTGGTTTTCTGTTCTTGTGTTAGTTTGCTGAGAATGATGGTTTCTAGCTTCATCCATGTCCCTGCAAAGGACATCAACTCATCTTTTTTTTTGAGACAAACTCATCCTTTTTTGTGGCTACATAGAATTCCATGGTGTACATGCGCCACATTTTCTTTAGTTTATCATTGACGGGCATTTGGGTTGGTTCCAAGCCTTTACTATTGTGAACAGTGCCACAAATAACATAGTGGCCATGTGTCTTTATAGTAGAATGATTTATAATCCTTTGGATACTTTCTAAAACTTGATCACATTTTCCTGATATATTCCTCAGGCAGAATAAATCACAGCATTCCAAATAACTTTTAGTCTTTAAGACCTTAGTGAAGAATTGTGATGGGATTACCTTTTTAATAAACAAATGCAGTAATTCTCATTTTTTTTCAAAAATGACATCTGGAAATTGACATGTTAGAAAATAGTTTCTCAAATTATTCTGCTAGATTACCAAGGAATGAAGATTAATAAATAAAAACTTTTTAAATTAAAGATTAAAAATAAAAACTTATTTTTTATAAGTCCAGCATAGACCAAAATCAGCCAATCAAATAGTTTAATTAGAAAGAGATTATTTGAATTTCAGGGTTTTTTTTTTTTTTTTGCTCTAAAAAATTATGACTGTTTTAGTAGGTAAATTTCCTAATGTGTATACAATTGAGTTAGACAATTTTTATTTGCGTACATTTTTCTTAATTGCATCTTTGTTTTAAAAAAAAAAACAAGGAACGTATGTGCAAGGAAATGCTTTGAGCAGCCACTTACGCTGACTGTCAGTTTCCCTTTGCAGATTACCTTGATGTGTGAGGAAGCTGATTTGGTATTGGAAAGTATTGTGGAGCTAGGAGGAATCAAACTGCTCTATTTTCTTCATTTTCAAACTCACCTTGGGCAGGCACATAAACACCATTGTCCAGGTTTTCATTCCAGAGGGAGATGTCTACTTTGCTGTTTTTCTTTGTGTGAAGACAATGACAGTGGTTGAAATTACAGGATAGAATATGAGAATGCTAAGTAATGCTGTGAAATCCCAGAATCTCCTTTATTCAGGAAGATGAATAAACAGAGATGTAAAACCATCTAAGGGCTAAAATGAAAAGAATTAATGGAAATTTAACATTTTTGTCCTTGAAATGGAGATGGCTATTAACTGTTCTCAATTAAAACATAATAACTACTTATAGCAAAAAATTAAGCATATAGAAATATAGAAAGTGGGGGGAAAAGGCAAATACTCCCTCCCCAGCCCCAAAAGGAAAGCCGGTGAACATGACTTCATGGAGGGATGTCCTTTGTGGATGGACCACATCAGGACATGGAGGGAGCAAAGCCTTCCTGCTCCTTGTTGACCAACACCTGACCAAGTGGCAGCCATCTGAGACAGAGGTGCTGCAGTGGCCTCAGAGAGGCCTGTTGAGAGCAGATCCAGGTCCCGGTCAGGTCAGGGGACAGACAATGCTCAAATACCTCCAGACTGCTGAGTGCTGGGTGCCTGGGCAGGTTCTGTCACTCATCTTGCCTGTCTGGCCCTCCTCACAGTGGCACTAAGAGCTATTTGCATAACTGTCTGATTTCCACAGATGGGACCAAGCCTCAGGTTGTTCAGCTGACTGTCCAGGACACAGAAGGGGCGTTCAAACCCATTTGGCACTGGCACTAAAGCCTGTAATCTATTATGCTCCCTCTGGAAAGCTCTCTCTCCCTCCCAAAGGTGAATGCTGGTGCTTTCCTTAGGAGGAGAATCTGTGCTTCCTCAGCATCCCTTGGTCACCTTACGTGGACAAGAAAAGTGTCCTTTGGCAGGACAGTGTAGCTTATCTCAAGAGCCACCCCGTGTCTATCTGACCGAAACAACCTCCTAGTCTGCAGCTGGAGCCAATTTAATCATTTTTTATGCATCTAGAAATGCAAGTATCAGAAGGAAAACGTGGGAGAAGGGGAAGAGCATGAGGCTGGAGGTTAGCTCTGCCACTGGATACCTCCATGCTACAATATATGCAACACCTGTACTTGCAGCCCAGGGTTTTAGAGCCTCAGACATGCATTTAGTGCAGAGTACACGTTAGGATGACTCAACAGTCAACGTATTTTTATCATCATGTACATCTGAGCTTCATGTTAAATATTCTTGCAAGTTTATGTAACTTTTTTTTTTTGAGATGGAGTCTCACTCTGTCCCCAGACAGGAGTGCAGTGGCACAATCTCAGCTCACTGCAACCTCTGCCTCCCAGGTTCAAGCGATTCTCCTGCCTCAGCCTCCCAAGTAGCTGGAACTACAGGCATGCACCACCATACCCAGCTAATTTTTGTATTTTTAGTAGAGATGGGGTTTAACCATGTTGGTCAGGATGGTCTCGATCTCCTGACTTCGTGATCCACTCATCTTGGCCTCCCAAAGTGCTGGGATTACAGGCGTGAGCTACCACACCCGGCCTGGATAACTTTTTTTAAGGCTTGAACATTTTTTAAAAGAAAAGGTTTTTAAGGGGCTCACAGTATTTTTGATGGCTCCAAAGCTCCATGTTCTACCTCCTGTGTTTGGGTCTATAGGACTCCACCTCAAACCCCTGGACAGAAATCTGTCTTCAGCAGTTGATTACAAAGCTAGTACCCTGGTAGCTTAGAAAATAGATCCTGCGGTGTTTGGTTTTTGTCCTTGCGATAGTTTGCTGAGAATGATGGTTTCCAGCTTCATCCATGTCCCTACAAAGGACATGAACTCATCATTTTTTGTGGGCATGTTCTCACTCATAGGTGGGAATTGAACAGTGAGAACACATGGACACAGGAAGGGGAACATCACACACCAGGGACTGTTGTGGGGTGGGGGGAGGGGGGAGGGATAGCATTAGGTGATATACCTAATGCTAAATGACGAGTTAATGGGTGCAGCACACCAACATGGCACATGTATACATACGTAACAAACCTGCATGTTGTGCACATGTACCCTAAAACTTAAAGTATAATAATAATAAAAAAAAAAAGAAAAAGAAAGGAAAATAGATCCTCACCAAAGCCCCGGGGACCACTTTACAAACTGCTCCAGACCTCTGTTTTCTCATCTGTTTGATAAGAACTGTCCTTGTTACTGCCCTGAGCTAGGAGGATGGAAGGGGCAGTCCACAGGAAACCCGCACACAAGTGCAAGGTACGTAGTGGTCACAGGCGATCTCAACAGGCAGTGAATATGTCGTGCAGTCTCCCTCAGATCATCCTACCTCTTCGCAATTGAGTGCAGTCGAGGCCTCAGCCTTCTCATCTACACAAATGGGGATAATAATAGTTCCTGTCTCACAGTACTGCCATGAGGGTGTGATGTGGTCATCTGAGTAAAGCACTTAGAATAGTGCCTGGCACATCCGGAGTGCTCAAGAAATGCTAGTGGCTGTTGTCATCGTTGCTGTTAAGAGTGATGAGAATTATTGACTGCCTGAATGATGCTGGTGCACAGTGGGGATTGAGGACGTGAGTGTAAAGGGTGCTAGTGAACAGGAGTGTGGAGATGAGGAAAGTGATGAGTTTTAATGTGGCATTTCAGTCTGGGTTTAGAAGACAGGACCTTATCTCATTCAGCCCACCTGCCTTGTATTCAGTAATTCGATCATTTTCAGCAACCTTTTAAAATATCTTTCCCTTTTCTCCAGGACAGAATAACATCACCTTTAGGTATGAATTCCTAAAGAATGTACTAATTTTTGATTAAAATAGAACAATCTTGCTCTGCTATTTCTGATGACCCAGCTTTGGGGGCTAAATATAAACCCAGCACAGTGGTGTGGTACTTCCATCACAGCAGCGAGTGGGCCGTGGCATCGTGTGAATTTAATCACAGAATAACCTGCTATTAATAGTTCCCGGGATGGGGTAGGGAGCAGTGAGGGGATAGTCTATTTATTTATTTATTTTGGAGGAATATGGGTGTTTTATAAACTTCCATTTTCTTCTTCCTATTTAATGTTCGGAGTTAATGCCAAAATCCATATAAGCTTAGATCCAGCTAAAAATGTTAACATGTGTTACTTCTGGGAACCTCAAAGAAGCTGATATTGCCTGTTTGTGACTTAGGATACACTTATTTGGGTTTATTGGGGTTTCCTGTAAAGTATGAAGCACTAGACGCTTCAGGCTGGGGGCTTTGTTTTCCCCTTAAAGCTCCACCCATCTCCAGTTAATCTTTGTTTTTCTGAATAACAGTGTTTTATATATATGTTTGTTTTATTTTATTTTTTAAAATTGATATAATTGTATATATCTATGATGTGCAACATGATGCTTAGAAGTATAAATGCATCAGAATGATCTAGTAATGTTTTAATGTTACTCGTGCTATCAGTGTCAATTATCCTTGCTCCCTGCCCACCTTAGAGCATTCAGAGGATAATTCCATCCCTCCTGCTCCCAGCATGCCCCTGTCCCCACACACACACACACCCCCCACCCCCTCACCCCCAACCATGAAGGGACCTTAACCTGTTTTGCCTCTCACGGGCTCTTCCCTTCTTCCTGAGCCTAAACATGCAGGCTGCTCTAATCCTCCAGGGCTTTTCCCTATGTCATCCATGGCTTTACTCTGATTACGCCCTCACCTCGGCAGTGGGGAGGACTAGTGAATTGTGTCCACTGCCCACGAAGCGAATCTCCTGGAGGGACCTAGATTAGCTTGGCCTCTCCCAGCAAGTGGGAAGTCACCACAACAGGGGCTGTGGAGCTGGAGGTGGCTTCATCCACAGTGAGTGAGGAAGAGAAAAGCCACAGCAAGGAGGTCACTGTGGGAGGGGCTCCCATCTCCAGGTCCCCAGGGGAGTCCTGAGCCCACGCTGAGCCTGGGAGGATTCAGGGAAGGCACAGAGCCTGCCTCAAGGAACCAGTGCAGGGAAGACAAGACACACACATGTACACCACACACACCACATACCACGCACACATAGACACATACACCACACACACACACACCACATACCACACACTCATAGACACACACCACACATATATCTCACACTACACACACCACATACCACACGCACCTCACATACACATATGCCACACATACCACATACACATAGACACATATGCACAACACACATACCTCACGCACATTTACATACACATATGCACCACACCATACACCACTGCACACATAAACACACTACTACACACACAGCTAATGACAGAAGGAGCTCCTGTGTCTTAGGAGAGGGATTTGGTGAGGAGAAAAAATCATGTCTGGTCTCAGCTTTGGGGAGGAAGGGTGGCATCTGGGCTGGCACTGAAGTGTGATTTCATGGAAGAATATGAAGGTAGAGGCCTGGGTGGGAAAGGGGTGTTTAGGGGAAAGCCACATGGTCAGGGCAGAATGGGCAGAGTGTCTCTCCTTGGCGAGCTGTGGGAGGAAGTGTGGAAGGGGCATGAGTTACCAAGGAAGGCTCTGGTACACATCTCTATGCATCTCTGTAACTACCGGAACTGAGGGGCTGTCTGGGATAGCTCTGTGTGTCTATATTTGTGTGTTATGTGTAGGGGTGTGTGTGTATGTGTATCTGTGATGTGTAGGGATGTGTGTATTGCTATTGATAAACCATCTAGATTAGTACAAGGAAAGAAAAAAGTTAATTCCACCTTTGGTAGCATCTGTTCTAAGAATCACTTCCTTGTTTGTTTCAATTTCTATGGAAAGTGCTCACAGGTAGTACTTTTGCTGATGTAAGATGGCAATTAAGTGGAGAAATGATCAGAAAGCTGACACTATTTTCTACTAGTTTTTATCAGTTTTAGAAGTCAGTCAATAAAATGTGATGTTCCTGCCAGGTGCTTAGCCTGGTATGAAACAGAACTCCTGTCCTCAAGCTGCTTTGCTGGGGGGGGCCTAGACGAAGGCAGTGGAGTTTTGGGAAAACAAATGAGCAACTAAGAAAGAGCTAAACAGTGGTGCACTCCTTCTAAGTGCAAGAGAAATTTAGAAAGGAGTAATCTCTAGTAATGCCAGGAAGGCTTCCCAGAGGAAGAGGTGTCAAGGGCCTGAGGTCCTTACGTGTGCTGGCTCGCCCCCTGCCGGCAGATCTTGTTATATCAAAGGTTCTGAGAAGTCCTGCAGCATAGAATCCACATTTCGCAAACATACTGGAGGGACCACAGATTCTCTCCTCCCACAATACAGTTTACGTCAGATACAGAGAAGAGATCTTCTGGGAATGCTGCTCAGAGAGGGTGAGAACTGAGTGAGGTCAAGCACAGGAGGGATTTGCTCAGGAGGGGAGGAGAGGGCTTATGGTCCAGGTGGTGCATGATCGTTGTATGCAGTGAGGGGTGCATCCTGGCTGCTGTGGGGAGCAGGAAAGGGGATGAGTAGGCTGAGTGGGGCCACACTGTTTGGAGACAGGCAGAATTCAGGCAGGACGGAAGGAAGCAGGCACAGTCAGGAAGTGCTCTCTTCTTTCTCTTCCACCAACTCAGGAGACTCCACCATCCCCTCTCTGCCCCCTTTTCTGAACTGTGGCCCCAAGCATGCAGAAGTGGGGGTCCTAGGAAGAATAACAGGGCAGATGGGGGCCCCATCCCTGGGCTCAACCCCACTGGCAGGATTGTGAAGACCCTCAACAGACCCAGCACCCCCCTCCTGGGACTAGGGGAAAGAGGAAAAGAGGTTTTTGTTTGTTTTTGTTTTTGTTTTAGAGAAGGGGTCTGGCTGTGTTGCCCAGGCTGGTCTGGAACTCATGGTCTCAGGTGATCCTCCTGCCTTGGCCTCCCAAAGAGTTGGGATTACAGGTGAGAGCCACTTATGCTTGGCCTGAGGGGGTGTTTTTTTGGTTGTTGTTTTGTTTTAAACAGTGGGGGAGGAGAGTCCAAATGACATCTGAGTAGGGCGCCAACCTCTAGAAGGCCACCAGGTGACCAGTCCCAGACAGGAGTGACTAAAGGGCAAGGCTCTGGGGAGAAGCAGCTGTAAGGCGGGAGGGTAGCTGAAAGGTTGAGGAAGGGGTGGTTTTCAAAACTGATCAGGAGTAGGTCCTTCCTCCTCTTCTTTACCCAGCCCCAAGCCCTGAGGGTGCCTGATGCTTATTATTAACTCAAGATAATTCATAGAGCCCCCAAAGGGGCTTCGTCTGAGGGGTGCCAAAAGGCAGGTACCCCCCTGGGGAAAATAGGACCAAACTGCTGCCTGTGGGTGAGATTTTCTCTTGATGTTCACCTGCAATGAAACCAGAGTGCCTCCTAGCTTTGGAGGACAGCTGCTCATCTCTGCAGGGGTGGCTGAGGGCTAATTGGGCTTGGGGGATTGTCCCCCTGTCCTCTCCTCCCTTCCTTTCCCCTCCCCTCCCCTTCCTTCCCCTCTCCTCCCTTCCCTTCCCCTCTCCTCCCCTCCCCTCCTCTTTCTTCTTTTACCCCCTTCTCTCCTTCCATCTTCCTTTTTTCTATCCCTTCCTTCTCTCCTCCCTTCTTTTTCTCTCTTCTTCTTCTTTGAACAGGCAGCTTTGGAGCTGTTTGTCTCACCAGTGGCTCTCAAGTCCACAGTGCCAGCCCCAAAGCATCTGAGTGGTGGCTGCGGGCACTTTCCACTGTGAGATGTGCTGCCTGAGGGTCTGGTGCTTGGCCATGGGCTTTCAACCGATCTCAGTGTGGGTGTGGCACAACTGACACTGTTGCTTTTCCTGGCCTTAACAAGCCACCCGTTCCATCACCTCCCCAGGTGGCTGTGGTGGCAGTGAAGCCTGTCAGGTCACAGAGCGGCTCCTCACCAGCCCATCGCATTCTGTCTCTGGAGAGGTCCTATCACAGGTGATGGGGCAGAGAGGACTGAGTCATAGCCCAGATCTCAGTGTCTAGGACTGGACTTGGTTTGTCAAAAGTGTAGTCTCCCATCCCTGCTGGCATTGGCAAGCTGCAGTGCAGAGTGCCTAGGGCTCATCAGGATTTGCCAGCAGAGGCTTGTCCAAGAATCATCCAGCCAGCTCCATGTGAGGTTACATTGCCATCACCTGACTCTGATGGAGGATTCAGACACCCCACTCCACGCCTCCAGCACCACACCCTGCAGCAGGCAGAACAGTGGTCCCCAAGACGTCCTCATCTGAATCCTCAGAGCCTGTGAATGGCAAAAGGAGCCCTGCACATGTGATTAAGGGTCTTGACATGGCAAGAAGATCCTGGACCATGTGGGTGGCCCCAGATAATCACAAGGGTGTTTCTAAGAGGGAGGTAGGAGGATCAGAGAGGAGATGCAATGATAGAGGAAGAGGTTGGAGGGATGCGATTGGAGATGGAGGCAGGGCCACAAGCCAAGAACTGTGGTGGCCTCAGAAGCTGGAAGAGGCGAGGAATAGATCCTCCCCTAGAGCCTCGAGAAGGACCCAGCCCTGCCCACATCTTGATTTTAGCACATAAGACCCATTTCAAACTTCCAACCTCTGGGACGGTAAGAGGACAAATTTGCATTGTTTTAAGCCAAGAAGTTTGCAGTAGTTTGTTACAGCTGCAACAGGAAGTGAATCCACCCACCTAAGCTCTTCTGCAGGTGTGATCCCTGTCCCACAGGAGTCACTGCTGTCGCCTGGCAGGTTGAGGCTGCAGTGAGCTGTGATCACACCACTGTGCTCCAGCCAGGGTGACAGGACCAGACCCTGTCCCCAAAACTAAATAAATAAAAATAATTTTAAAAATTACTGTGAAAAATATCAACTGCTTTGTATATAGAAATACAACCCAGCAGTCCTGGGAACAGGAGCCTAAGCCTGGGCCATGCCCACCCAAGACTTCTCTGAAGAAGCCTCTGAAGCTGAGTGCATTTGGGAATCACTAGTGTATAAACAGGGCTCTTTCCTGGAGATGCCCCCTCCTGTGTTTATCTGCCCCGTGAGTCATTAAGAAAAGGGCATGTGCCCAGCATTTCCCAAGGATCTGTGAAACATTTTTTCAAGTGATAACTCCTGAGGTTGGATGGTCTGTAAAGGATAAACTGATATGCCATCTCCACCCTGTGACACTCCCTACTCAAGAGGCCAGGGCTGCCTGCAGAGAGGTGTGAGGGAGGAACAAGAAAACAAAGATGTTAAGTCTTGACGGTTATGTTTTAAATAGCACAACCCACATGTATAAATGAAAGAGTGGAGAGAATGCATGATCAGGCTGAACCAACCCACGTATCCCCAACACACACACACACACACACACTGGGTGGGGAGGGACACTGATGAGAAAGAACGTGAGAAAGATTACATCAGGTTGAGTTTCTGAGAAAATGCTTTGGACGTCCGCTCCCCAGCTGAGTGGGAGAGGGGGGAGAGCAGGGGGCACATGTCTGTGAGAGAAAGATGCTTGAGCCCCTTAAGTTCCGATGGCTTGAAGGTAGAGCAGACCATTATCCCCTTATGCTGCATTAATGTCCTGGAAGAGGAGTTGCCCAGAGCTTCCCCTGTGGCCTGGGTGAGCAAAGGACAGGTGCTGCCTGGATGTGTGTTCAGGTGGGCTTCTGACAGCAAGAGCTCTGAGGCAGAAGGTACCTGGTGTGCCTTAGAGAGGCACAGCCCCCAGGGGTGCCCCACCTCGGTAGATTCCCTTGCCTGGAGGTAGACTCGCAGGAACTGCTCTGAGCTTAGACACTGAAGACTGAGGAGCAAATCTGCTGCTAGGCTGGGATGAGCAGCCTTCTTTCCTGCCCTTGGATCATTTAAGTCTCCTGGATTCCTGTGAGATTTTGGGAGCCTCCTGGAGTCCAGTAACAACCAATCTGTAATTTCCAGCCCAGTGGAATTAGAGGCTGGAATAGCAATTCACTAGAGACCCAGGTTTATGGATTGAGAGGCAAACCTGCTAGATATCCGAACACCTGCTCTGCACCAGGTCTTGAAGGAAAACCCAGGCTTCATCTCTTGCCACACCCCTTACTGCTCATGGTCACTGCAGGTACTTGACAGCCTGAGAAATGTGCAGCCGCTTCTCCATTCTCAGATCAATGTCTGCGTATTGACCAGGGTCAGCACTCAGTGGCTGCCTCCTGATCCAGCGAGCTCTCTGCCTAGCTCCTCTCCCACCAGGCGTCGCAGAACTGTGAATTGCAGTTATCAGAAGCAAAATGAAATGAGTTTGAGCCTGAGGGGAATCCATAATTGGGGTGCAGGAGTGTTGCAGTTTCACAGCTGGGCCTCAGGCATGACGGGGCAGAGAATCTGAAGGCCACCAGAAGTCCACTTGCAACAAATACTCATTAGGTGACTGTTGCAATTGTAGGTGAGGGATCTACAGCCAAGAAACCATTCAAACAAGGCTCCTGTCCTTCATGAGTTTACATTCTAGTGGAACAAAGAAACAGCAATGATAGGCAAATCCTGTCATTTCTGCCAGTGGAAAGTGCCATGAAGACACTGTAGCAGGACAGCAGGGTAGAGGAGGCAGTGATGAGAGGTAGGGAGGGGGATTGCCATGGGAAGATGCTGCCCTGTGAGTGTGAAAGCCCTGAGGGGACCCGGCTGGGAGGACCAGCGCTGGTGCACATGGGTAGGACGGAGGGAGGCAGGAAGGACAGGCCCAGATCTCAAAGAGACCAGCAGAGCAAGAAGTTGACACTTCATTGCAAAGCTGCTGGAAGACATTGGAGGGCTTGAAGGAGGGGCGTGACATGATTTGCTTCATGTGGTGAGTGGATTGTAGGGGAGTGAAGAGGCCATGCCCTACCCAGACCCTCCTCAGGGCTCACGTGTGCTGCCTGGCACAGAGCAGGAGTGGAAATACACATTGGCTGAATTACTGTCAAAGTCTTATCTTTTCTCTGTCGAGTCTTAGCTGGCTTGAGACCATGTAGTTCCCTTCATCTGGAAAATGACACCAAATATTCTATAACTAGCTTTTATCAGATGCCTGTTTCAGGAGCAGTGCAAAATACAGGCAGCAGCTTACATCTTTCTGCTGAGAGGTAAAATGCTTGCTGAGAGTATGTTCTTTGGTTGCAGGCATATACATTGCTATTAAAATGCCTCTTGGATTCCTCACTACAACGTCATACCTGGACTTCCACAAAATAATTCCACATATTGCCTAGTCCTTAGCTCCTGAGCCTGGTGATAGTAAGCCTCCCTCCCTCCTTTCCTTCCTTCTTTCCTTCCTTCCTTCTTCCTTTCCTTCCTTCTTTTTCTCCCTCCTGTTAATCCACTATGAGCTAGGCATGATGCACTAATAGCACAGAGATGAAGTGAATACCTTCTCTGCTTGCGTTTGAGTGGGGGAGTCAGAAAAGCAAACAAGCACAAGAAAGTGTCATGGGGACGCTGGCAGGTGAGGAGAGCGACATGCTCATGCAGGTGCACAGCAGGAGACCCGCAAAGGCAGGTCACCATGGCACCTTTTGCTCGGGACACAGCCAAGACATCTGCTTAGGGAAGTGGACAGACAACTTGTGATGTGTGTCATAAGAGAAAGTATTTCTTCTGCAGCGTTCAGAATGAACCAACAGGATCTATGTGTATCAATATGGGGAAAACACAGTGTTGAGTGAAAAAAATTACAGACAGATACCTAAAGAGTAATGAAGATTAAAAAAAATCGTTTTATGTATTGTTCTAGACACCAGCCTCTGTGGTCAAAGTACAAACGTGGTCTGGGGCTATATACCAAGTTCAGATCGGTGGTTTCCTATGGGGAGCAAGGGAAGAGAATAGGGTCTGGGAGAGGTGTGTCAGGGCCTTCAGCTATATTTGTAACTTGTTATTTCTAAAACTATGAAGCAAATATACCAAAATGTCAGCACTGGTTAAATCTGGGTAGTAGGTCAGGGATTTTGTCTTCTGTATTTATATACGTATTTAAAATATGTGTAAATTTTTAAAAATACATGTGGGTCTGGTGTTTGTAGAGAGGGCAGGACTAAAGCTATAGCATTGGCTCACCTTCGCAGCAAGCTCAGGTGAATCAGTGGGCTGGGGAGTTTCACCCGGGCCTTGGCACTGGCTACCAGCACCTCACACAGAGGTGAGCAAGGGCCTTGGGAACCACTTATTTTTCACAAAGCAGGTAGAGAAAGAGAAGGAAAAGATGGGAATAGGAGGAGGTCTCAGAAAGGAGCAGAGCCAGGAGAGATGTGTGATAAGGAGGTCCAGGAAAGAAAAATAATTTCTAATTATGGGCCGGGCATGGTGGCTCATGCCTGTAATCCTGGCACTTTGGGAGGCCAAGGTGAGTGGATCACTTGAGCTCAAGAGTTCGAGACCAGCCTGGGCGACATGGCAAAACCCTGTCTCTATTTAAAAAAAAAAAATTTTTTTTTCACAAATTAACCAGGCATGGTGACGTGTCCCTGTGGTCCCAGCTACTTGGGAGGCTGAGGTGGGAGGATCGCTTGAGCTGGGGAGGTTCAGGCTTCAGTGAGCTGTGATTGCACCACAGTGCTCCAGCCTGGATGACAGAGCAAGACCTTGTTCCAAAAACTAATTAAATGAATAAAAATAGTTTAAAAAATTACATGGAAAATGTCAACTGCTTTGTATGTAGAAATACAGAGACTAAGAGTGAATCCCCATATACCCTCCCTGAACATCTTGAATTAAATAATTGTCAAGATTTTGCCATATCATTTTTGCTTCTTCTATTCTTCCTTTTCTTCCTTTTTCTCTTTTTTATTTGCTGAAGTAATTTAAAGTAAATCCCGGACGCCATGTCTTTCCACCCCTTCATACTGCCGTGTGCAATTCTAAAATATCCAGACACTGAGAAAGATTTTTAAAGAGGGAAGTGTCAGTCACATTAAATGTTACAGATGACTTGAGATGAGGACCAAGGGGCTGTCAGGAAAGTTCCAGGATGGTGAACAGCTGAAGGTGCAGAGGTGGCAGGAGGAAGTGCTGACCCTGAGGCATTGCTGCAATTGGCACAGGAATTGCTGGAGTTCACAGAGGGCCTTTGAGAGAAACATTCAAGAAATGCCAATCATTATTTTGAGAACTGTGATGGTAAAGAGGAGAAGGAAGATCACCTTTGAGCATGCAGGGGTGAGGCACAGAAATATTTTTAGGATGGAGAGTGATCAATATTTGGAAGCTCAGGTGACAGGTATGAAAAAGGAAGCAAAATTGATGGAAGAAATTCCCAGAGGGACAGAAGGGAATGAGAGGACACTGGGGTGAATCTCTCTAATAAACAGGAAAGAAGTTACTGAAACATCTAGAGGTGGGAGGAGAGGGGCGACATTCTCGGAGGACACTGAGTTTGCAGTTTGGGACATGAGAATTCGGAACTCCCTGGGGGCAGAGACTGGGGTCAACCCAGGATTGTGATGATATTGTGATTTATCGGGTGGCTGCTGCAGGCACTTTTGTCATCTCATTTAAGCCCCATCAGCACGTTTTACAGCTCAGGAATATGAATACAGAGATGTTAAGTAACTTGCCCAACACATACTTAGTAAATAGCAGAATTGCTTTTAGCGCAGAGTCCTTCTGCACAGCCCCTGAGGAACACTGTCCTTAAACCGCAGGACTCACTGGTAGCACTAGTCCTCAGCAGCATGTGGGTTTCCCTAGCATCTCCCAGAAAACAGCTCACTGGATTGGCTCAGGTGTGTAAGGGTACCTGGATATGTGAGCAGGGCAGCGGTGGCAGAAGATGGAAGATTCAGGAACCTAGGGGTGCCTGCCCATCTTTGTTCTTGAATTATATTATTTCCTCTGGAATTCCTGCTTCTGCTCTCTCCCTCTTTCCTTCCCTGAGCACCCTCTCTGGGGCAAACTCCGTTTTGTCCCCAGCTGCCCCCAGTCTTTTACTCAGGCTTAATAAAACTTTCCTTCACCTGGCAGCATCACGTCCCCACCAACCTGCTGCCATTTGTTGAGAAAGAGAGACCTGGGATGTCGCTGGTCCACTGGCAAGTCACTTAGACGAGGAAGGAACAGTTGCCCTGTGAAGCTCCTTGGTGATGTTTGCAGGTGCAGTGTGGGACTAGGAGGTGGGTGGGCTGGCACTCGTAAGTCATATTCATGCTCTTTAGTGAGAGTCCGTCTGGTCAGCAGATGGGCAACTAGGGCTTAGGCCCACAGGTTAGTGTTAACCGGGCCTTACTTGTTGTCCGCATAAGGGAATGGAGAAAACACTGGTGAGCGAGACAGACCTGAGTTTGGATCACCTCAGGTGATCACGCAGCTTCCCAGAGCCTGAGGATGCAGTGAGAATGATGCCGGAGAATGATGCATGGGAATGCTCAGGGGGTGGAGGAAGAGTTGAAGGGGTAGAAGGGTGCTGAATTTTTGCTGGTTTAATTGAAGGGGGAAAGAGTGTGTTTAAATAGGATTCTCAGAAGAAAAATCCCTGAGGTAAAATAAATTTTAGGTGGATGATTTAAAAGATGAAACTTAAGGATTTCTTGGGTAACTGACCTGAGGTGACCCTGAGGGGCTCTGGGCCAATGGCGCCCCAGGGAACCAGGCCATGCCTGGGATGCAAACCTAGGAAGGAGGGCTAGGCTCGGTCCATGCTTGGATGGCTGGAAGGGCCAAACCCGAGCCAGCACCTGGCTCCATGTGGCTCCTTTCTCTGAACTAAAATGCAGACTAAAATAAGACGTTTTCAACAAGGGAAGAATGCATTGATGATAGCTACCACTTTTTGAACCTTAAATATATGCCAGGCACCCTGATAAGTACATAGAAACCTTTTACATATCTATTCTCCCCAGCTCTCACACAGCCCATATGTAAAATACTATCGTTCTTGCTATTTCATGGAGAAAGAACTGAGACCACAGTACAGAGGCCATTCACTGGGCCGTGCACTGGGCCATTCACTGGGCTGTTCACTGAAGCGTCTCCCTCAAGGCTTCTGTAATGCACAGGCCCCTGTCAGGCTCTGGAAGGGGCCCAGCCATGGGTTCTCTTGGTCATGTGTTTTGCAAGTTTTGCAAAGTTAGTTACTAATATTTCACTTGTAATTGGTTAAGATAGGTTTCTTCATGCCGATGTCCCCTCCAGCACATACACGTTCCCTGTGTTAAGTGTCAGTGATTTTTTTTCTTCTTTTTAGATGAGGTCTCCCTCTGTCACCCAGGCTGGATTGCAGTGGTGTGATCTTGGCTCACTGCAACCTCTGCCTCCCGGGTTCAAGTGATTCTCCTGCCTCAGCCTCCCGAGTAGCTGGGACTACACGTGCACACAACCACACCCAGCTAATTTTTGTATTTTTAGTAGAGACAGGGTTTCACCATGTTGGCCAGGAAGGTCTCCACCTCTTGACCTCGTGACCCGCCTGCCTCAGCCTCCCAAAGTGTTGGGATTTACAGGTGTGAGCCACTGCTCCCTGCCAAGTGTCAGTGATTTTAAGGGGAAAAAGTCATTGAGTTGGGGATCCGATTAGTTTGAATGAGCGAGATCTATTCAGATGATTTGCTACCACTTCTGTGTATCAAGTGCTCCCTGTATAGGAATGACTTCCAGGACCCAGGACTACTACTCCCAGTGTCCACTTCCTGACTCACCCAGGGACATGGTGACAGGGGCGTGTCTCTGCGTATATGTAGAGGAACATGAACAGTAGAGGAACCCCAGATCTGTAGCATGTGGAGTTCAAAGCTACTCTGGAGAATTCTCCCAATTATCTGACATGTAAAATTGTTAGCAGAGTCAATTCTCATCAACAAAGGTCTCTCTTGTCAGGAACATACTTAATGTGGCCTATATACTTTTAAGCACATCATGCATTGTTTTCTTTTTCAATGGCAATTCCAAGAAATACAATTCACTGCAGCTGTTGTATCTTTAGGGCGGAAATCAATAGTAGTGCTGTATCTAATGAGTATGTCTATGCGTGAAGTGGCATATTCTACACATTCCAACTATCGATAATGAAACATTTCTATCAACCTTGCTAGGGAAAAAGGCTGAATTATCTTTTATAAAATCATAGCCAGATGAAGAGTCAGTCAGAGCCCCAAAGCACAGGATAAAAGTATTGCAGAAGTGTATTGGTTGATAAAAACGTGAAATGATTTTTCTCTGTTGTTCACTGTTTTTGCGGTAGTTTCCAGCTCTTCAATATTTGTAATTTGCCGTGAAGTCTTTACATTCTAAACATCAGTTTTGTACCTAATTTTGTATTTGTAATTTTATATCCTTCTTTTCTTAAGGAAAATACTCCAGATTGTATAAGATTCAGGCCCACAAAACCTGAATTGATTCTTGACAGAGTAATTAAGTAACAGCCGAAATCACAGCCACTAAATGGCCAAGCCAGGATTTGAAGCCGGAATTCAAATGTGGGCCTCAAAAGGACGTCTTGGACTCTAACATGTGCCCCTGGAGTCCAGGTCTTGTTAAAGTTCAGATTCTGACTCAGTAGATGTGGGCTGGTGCCCAGGTGCTGTGAGGCTGCTGCTCTGTGGGCCACACTCCGAGGAGCCAGGATCTCTCAGCTAATGTGCTCTATGGCCAGCTCTCAGACAGTGCAATTAACCATTGCCACTCAGGGAGGTTGTGGGACTTGCCCAGAGTAGCAGAGTCAGAGGCTGAACTCACAGCTACATCGCCGGCCTTACATGGTGGCAGGTGGGCTAAGTGGGGAATCCCAGGAGTCAGCTCTGGGTCCCCAAGAGGAATGTCCCTTCCAGCCCCCTACACCTCAGGTGGGAGCTGCCTGTCCCCTGTTCCCTGAATTGGCCTGAGATGCTGCAGTCAGTCTCAAGACCTGCAAGGCGAGCAGGAGAGCACTGGCGTTTGCAGTGCGACAGACATACCTGGCTGACCTCTACTTGCCTGGCTTTCTCCACCTTGGTGACAGTGCTGCTCAGCCCCGCTAAGTGCCAGTTTCCCTGTGTATTAAACGAGCTTAATATGACCCACCTCATCGAGTTATTCATGGATTAAATGAAGCATTATATGACAAGTTACAGGATCCAACTCTGCATGCTTTGGCCCATAGCACCCGTGGAACTGGTGATTGTTGTTCCTGAGCTAAACTGACCTTGGGAATCAAGTGACTTCTTCTTGCAGCATGTACTCTCAGCTTCCTTTTTTCTCAATATGTGTGAAGAAGAAACTGTGTTAGAATAGAAGGACATCTGCAAACATCTCACACCCTGCAGAGGGCTGAACAGAGGTAAGGGCTTGATGGCAGCTAATTGTTCCCTGACAGATGTCAGCTTTGCCTGTCTGTCTCTCTTAACGTGTTTGCAGCTGTGCAGCAGGCTGACAGCCTCTGCCATTCTCTTTCTGCCTGGGTCCTCCCAAATGCACCCAAAATCCCAGCCATGCTGCTTGATCACCACAGGCCTGCCTGATGACAACAGGCTGTGGTGATTTTATTTGTCATCTTTAGAGCATGTGTAGCAGTATTTCTTTCCCAGAGGCATCAGATGTTTGTACTGCATACATCTTTTCCAGGAGAAAAGGCTAATAGATGAGGGCAGGCTGTATTTCCTGGCTGTCCCAATCCTCTGGAAACTTCCTGGTCATTAGCATCCTGCAGAAGGACATGCACCATAATAGCTGCAGACTCTGGGTGGTGCTGCCCCAAGCCCTGTAGCCTAGAGCGTCCGACATCAGTTGCAGCCTGGCCTGGGTTTGGGTTATTTTAAGCTGCGCCTGCAATGCAGCTGCAAATCCAGAAAAAGAGAACTGAGGGGCCTGCTCATCAGGGAAGAGCCCAGTAAGCACACGTTGTCACTGGCTTAGAGAGCAAGGAGACAATATAATTACAGTCATTCCAAGAGGTTCATTCTGCTGCATTGCCCTTTTCAGGAGCACCCCTCCCATTTCTTTGGCACCAATACTATTTTTTAAAAACCTTCCTGGTAAATTTCAAAATGCCACTGGTAAAAGCAAACTGCCTCACTTAGCTCCTTGGTTATTTGTTTAAAATTCAGTGTATCTCAGTAGAATTTTTTTATGAAAGGGATTGAAGCTCCTGACCCTGCCGTTTGGGGGAAGGGGATGTCTAAGAGTAGGGGGAGGAGCTTTCACCTTCAACTCGAGGACCTCAACTGCATTCCACGTGAAGCATTAGCTTTAGGACAACATGAGCACAGACTGAACCCTGAGAATGCAGTTTGCCCACTCATCTATTAATTTGGTGTGTGAATGAACAGGCTTTGCCCAGAAAGAGGAAGTGGTGAAGCTGTGAAATTGCGTTCCTTGGAAAGCTTTGTTTGGTGGACACCTGTTAGTCCTGAATGGCAGGCAGAATCCTGGGTTCACAAGTGTTAATTTTCTAACTCTGAAGCTCCTTCTATTGTCATTTCCATCCGTCTAACTTTTCAGATTCCTAAGTATTTCTTCTGCTTCATTCATATATGTATTCATTCATCCATTCAGTGAGCATTCATTAAATGTGAACTATGTGCCAGGACTGCACTGGACATGGGGACCACTGTCCCTGCCCTTGAGCTTCCAAGGCCGTGGTAGGCGGATGAGAGGGGGTCAGTGGGCAGACACCGAGGTCGTGCCGCTGGTAGCCCACATGTCTAGGGGCTGGCAAGGCTTCTTGGCGTGGTCCTAGAGAAACAAGTTGGCAATGATTAGGGAGGAAGTTTAGTGAAAGAAAGAGAAAGGCGTTTAGAGGGAAATTTGGAAAGTGTGGCCAAAGCGTGTACCATGTAAACCCTCTCTCCAGTCCCCCACAGCTTTTAGTAAGAGATCAGTTTCCCAAGAATGTACTGTGGGCTGGGAGCTCTGTGGAAGATGTGCCAGGCATGGCTCAGTGCTCCTGAGGCTGCTGCCCCCACGTGACACGGAGAAGGTTGTTTGCAGAACAGCCACAGGTGGCAGCACAAAGAACAAGTGTGAATGGGAAACAGGTCCCAAGAGCTCTGCCTCCCTCTCATGTGTCCATTCGCTTCTTAATAATTACCGAATACCTGCCGCACGCACTGTCCTCGGGACTGGGAAAACAGGGAAAACCGCCGCATCTTGGCCCTTTTGGACCTTTACATAATGATCAGCAAATAGATGAATCTGTGGTTTGTCAGACCATGATGGAGGAAGACAGCTATGGAGAAAGACAAAGGAAGGAAGTGAGATAGAGCCTGCAAGGCTAGGGTGAGGGTGGGAGGTGCCACACTGACAGGTGACATTCAGACAGATCCTTGAGGGTGTAGCCATGTGGGTGCCTGAAGTAAGGGTGGTCCAGGCAAAGGAAACAGAAGCGGGAAAGCGCCGAGGCAGCAGTGGGCTTGTTGTGTTCAGGGAAAGGCAAGGAGGGGAAGGCAGAAGCAGAGCAGTGGGAGGGAGCGGGTCGGAGAGGAGGAGACGGAGCTGGGCAGTGCATGGAGGGCCGGGAGGCTCTGTCTCAGGCAAGTTTAGAAGCCAGTGAAGGCTGTGGGCAGGGGAGTGGCAGATTTGATCTCTGTTTCAATGTGAACACCCACTGTCAGGTCAGCGTGGGCCCAGACTTAGAGCAGCCAACTGGTGCCTAGCAAAAACAAACAAAAAACAAAAAACCCAGAGTCTCCAGAAACCAATTAAGCAAAAATATTTATAGAACATCTAGTACGTGAAGGACATTTTGGTAGGTAGTTGGTTCTTCTCCTGAAGGAGCGAGCTTTCCGGATGAGTAGAAGATATGTGCATGCGCGGGAGGTGACGGCTCATTGCAGGGCAGGGCCTCATCCATGTTGAAGGACTGCCAGTGTTTCAGAAACGGACACAGAGCGGGTACGTTTGGTGGACAGGTAAGAGGAGCACTCTCTATGTGACAGCACTGTTTTAAGTGCCCTGGATCTTCTGGGGACGAGATTAGTGTTTTTCAGTTGTGCGTGGGACAGTTGAGGATCATGCTAGGCAGACGTGAGCCCTTTCCTGGAAGGAGTTAACCTAAAAAGCATAATCTGCCTCATTCGGGAGGAGCTTAATAAATATCTCTTCAATGAAGCAATGGTCAATCAGAAAATTTATATTTTAGCTATAAAATTACTTATCACAATTTACCTTGGGGCATAATCTTAGTCAAGCACCCAAATTAATGATTTCAGACAACAGATACTGAAACACCAAAGTGGTAAGGTGGCAGGTATTTCAGTTAGCTACTGCTGCATAATGAATGACCCCAAAGCTTAGCGACTTAAAACAATGATTTGTTATTCCTTATCATTCTGTCAGCTGAGAGTTTCTTCTGCTGGCCTTACCCGGGCTCATGCACAAGACTGCATTTAGCTAGGGTGTCAGTTTGGGGATGGGCATAGCTGGGATGCTGGGTCACCTGAGTCTTTCTCTGCATACGGTATTGTTTTAAAATACAGGTTTTAGCACTGCCTCGGGAAGTAGAGTGTAACAAGCGTGCTGGGGTGGGCAGCGTGGGCTGGTGAGGCCTGTGGGTGCCCGCGTCCTCCAGATCCCCCTGCAGCTGACTCCGCAGCGGTCCGCTCCAGTTGCCTGGCGCAGATTTGCATTCCGAATGGAAGTCTGCATATTCTCTGCCACTTATTGTGACAGGCTGTGGTTACTTTGGTCGCTGCCAGAGCAGCCTTGGTGCTATGGAGGAGCCTAGGGCTACCCCTCAGCTGTACTTGAGGCTGGTCCTGCAGTTGCTACCCAGGGTTATGGCAGCACTGCCTGAAGGTGTGAGACCAAATTCGAATCCTTATGGATTTCCATGGGAATTGGTGATATGTGCAGCTGTCGTTGGATTTGTTGCTGTTCCCTTTTTCTTGTGGAGAAGTTTTAGATCGGTTAGGAGTCGGCTTTATGTGGGAAGAGAGAAAACGCTTGCTGTAGAGCTTTCTGGACAAATTGAAGAAAAATGTAGACTACTTGAAAAATTTAGCCTTCTTGAAAAAAGAGTATGAAGGCTATGAAGTAGAGTCATCTTTAGACGCTGCCAGCTTTGAGAAGGAGGCAACAGAAACACAAAGTTTGGAGGCAACCTGTGAAAAGCTGAACAGGTCCAATTCTGAACTTGAGCGTGAAATACTGTCTAGCAAAGGAGTTAAAAGAGGAGAAATCTAAACATTCTGAACAAGATGAGGTGATGGCGGATATTTCCAAAAGGATACAGTCTCTAGAAGATGAGTCAAAATCCCTCAAATCACTATTAGCTGAAACCAAAATGACCTTCAACAGATTTCAAATGAATGAAGAGAAACTGAAGATAGCAATACAAGATGCTTTGAGTGAAAATTCTCAACTTCAGGAAAGCCAGAAACAGCTTTTGCAAGAAGCTGAAGTATGGAAAGAACAAATGAGTGAACTTAATAAACAGAAAATAACATTTGAAGACTCCAAAGTACACGCAGAACGACTTCTAAGTGATAAAGAAAATCACATCGAGACTCTGACTGAACGCTTGCTAAAGATCAAAGATCGGGCTGCTATGCTGGAAGAACACCTAATGGATGATGGTAACTTGGAATTAGAAATGAACAGTGAATCGGAAGATGGTGCTTACTTAGATAATCCTCCAAAAGGAGCTTTGAAGAAACTGATTCATGCTGCTAAGTTAAATGCTTCTTTCACAACCTTAGAAGGAGAAAGAAACCAAATGTATATTCAGTTATCTGAAGTTGATAAAACCAAGGAAGAGCTTAGAAAGCATGTTAAAAATCTTCAGACGGAACAAGCATCTTTGCAGTCGGAAAACACACATTTTGAAAGTGAGAATCAGAAGCTTCAACAGAAACTTAAGGTAATGACAGAATTATATCAAGAAAATGAAATGAAACTCTGCAGGAAATTAATAGTAGAGGAAAATAACCGGCTAAAGAAAGAGAAACTTTCTAAAGTAGATGAAATGATCAGCCATGCCGCTGAAGAGCTGGAGACCTGCAGAAAGCAAGCCAAAGATATTGAAGAAGAATTTGAGAGAACTATTCATTTTTATCAGGGGAAGATTATATACCATGAGAAAAAAGCACATGATAATTGGCTGGCAGCTTGGACTGCTGAAAGAAACCTCAATGATTTAAGGAAAGAAAATGCTCACAACAGACAAAGATTAGCTGAAACAGAGTTTAAAATTAAACTTTTAGAAAAAGATCCTTATGCACTTGATGTTCCAAATACAGCATTTGGCAGAGAGCATTCCTCATATGGTCCCTCACCATTGGGTCGGCCTTCATCTGAAACGAGAGCTTTTCTCTATCCTCCAACTTTGTTGGAGGATCCACTCAGACTCTCACCTTTGCTTCCAGAGGGAGGAGGAAGAGGCCCAAGAGGCCCAGGGAATCCTCTGGACCACCAGATTACCAAGGAAAGAGAAGAATCAAGCTGTGATAGGTTAACCGATCCTCACAGGGCTCCTTGTGACACTGGGTTCCTGCCACCTCCATGGGAACAGGACCGTACGATGATGTTTCCTCCACCAGGACAATCATATCCTGATTCAGCTCTTCCTCCGCAAAGGCAAGACAGATTTTATTCTAATTGTGCTAGACGCTCTGGACCAGCAGAACTCAGAAGTTTTAACATGCCTTCTTTGGATAAAATGGATGGGTCAATGCCTTCAGAAATGGAATCCAGTAGAAATGATACCAAAGATAATCTTGGTAATTTAAATGTGCCTGATCCATCTCTCCCCGCTGGAAATGAAGCGACTGGCCCTGGCTTTGTTCCTCCACCTCTTGCTCCAATCAGAGGTCCGTTGTTTCCAGTGGATATGAGGGGCCCGTTCATGAGGAGAGGACCTCCTTTCCCTCCGCCTCCTCCAGGAACCATGTTTGGAGCTTCTCCAGGTTATTTTCCACCAAGGGATGTCCCAGGTCCACCACGTGCTCCATTTGCAATGAGAAATGTCTGTCCACCGAGGGGTTTTCCTCCTTACCTTCCCCCAAGACCTGGATTTCCCCCACCCCCGACCCCACATTCTGAAGATAGAGTGAGTTCCCTTCAGGGTGGAGTCTGCCTTCAAATGAGCCTGCTGCTGAAGATCCAGAACCACAGCAAGAAACCTGATAATATTTTTGCTGTCTTCAAAAGTCATTTTGACTGTTCTCATTTTCAGTTGAAGTAACTGCTGTTACTTCAGTGATTACACTTTTGCTCAAATTGAAACTTAATGGAATTATAATTCTCAGGATAGTATTTTATAAATAAGGATGATGATTTAAATAAGAATTTATGAGTAAATTATTTCCATATTATTTTATTCTAGATAGTATAACTATTTTAATTTGATTAATCCACTATTATCTAAACAGTAGTGGGAGTTTTATATATGTAATCTTGCAGGTGGGGAGGTTTTAAATTCTAAAGGCTTTGTCCTTATTCCAAGAACTGTATTTACTGTGGTTGTGGACAAATGCAAAAGTAAATTTATGCTTAATTAAATAAATTATAGTTGATTTAAAAATATATATATAGGTTGCATTGTTCTTCAGGTATGGAGAGACCAACATATCAAGAGTCGATTGCCACTGAAAAGATGGTTTGTTACTCACAGATCCCAAAAGAAAGGAAAGTATTATGCCATGCAGGACCAAACAGGGAGGCACTATGGTCAGCGAGAAGGCAGGAGTGATGGAAAAACATGGGCAAGAGCCTTTATGGTGGTTTCCATGGGAAGGAATAAGTGAGGCAAGATGAGCAGGGTTAAGGTTAGCTATTATAGTTCAAGTAATTTCAGCAGGCTCTGGGTATAGGGGCTGTCCCTAGTTGTCTGGTACCTGGCCCTGGGGTGCTTAGGGCAGAGGAATAGTGGCCTAGAGTGTGTGAGTCCTGTGGAAGGCTGATGAAGTAGGTAGCTGGGGGCATGAGCTCTGGACTGGTTAGTTTGTGTGTGAAAAGCACGCTCAACAGCAAGTTGTTTACTTTCTCTAGGAATTGGCTAACCCTGGGAGGGACAGGCCTGCCAAGGTCAGCAAGGCCCTAGATGTCGAAGTGTCAGAATACATAAAAAGACATGGTTGATATGGTATCAGAGCCTCTGTCTTCATGTGGCCTCTCATGAAGGGCTCTAGAGTGAGCTCCCTTAGGGGATGTCAAAGGCCGTTCAAGACAGCAGAAGCCACAAGGCCACGTAAAGCCTCAGCCTGGAAGTTAGGCAACATCACTTCTGCTGCATCCCATGGGTCAAAGCAAGTCGCAGATGCACCCCAGATCCCTGCTCACATTGAAAGGAGAGGAACATTAACCAAGTGGGAGGGGAGGGTCATTGCAGTTGTTTTTGCAAACAACCTGCTACAGAAGGTGTGGCTTCAGAGCACTGCAAAGGCCTTTCTGAACAGACCAGATCAAATAGGAAGAGCAGAAAGAAGTTAAGTTCCAGCTCGTTTGTGTTTGCTAGTGTGGAGTCAGGGTATAGCTTCCCTTTCACTGTTGGTCCCCAACATCAAGGGTCAGTTGGGTGTTTGTCCAGGAGCCTGCAGGGACTGTTTGTACTTTTAGAGGAGGGTTGGCGTGGCTTTGGGTTGCTGTCTCTGAAACTGCCCCAGGGCCTGGAATCTCGGGGAGTGCCTGCCTGTGCTGGCAGGGAGCCCAGGCCTGTTTGCAAGCTGTTTGAATGCCTCAGAGCCAGGGTCTCTTATGGACATATTATTTTCTTATCAGGAGTTAAAATAACTCTAGAACTTCTCCTATAGAAATGCAGATGCTTTATTACAATGAAAGTACCATTTGCAAAGCATATGCAATTAGGTCAATAACAACCAACATTTACTCCCCACTTTAGGGCCCATGAAGCACTTTCTCATATGTTCTTCCTTGTTCTCACAGTCACCTGTGGTTAGGCCTCATTATCCTAGTTTTTCATATGAGAACATTGAAGCTCTAGGGGCTCCCTGTCTTGCTGGGGGCTCAAAATTGGCTTGGGGCCCTAGGAGTTGCCCTGGGCCCAAGGGTGGAGCTATGGGAGCCCTACAAAGCCTGCCCCGTTTCAGTGAATCCCTTCTCTCCCCCATAACTGCTCATTCTGTGTGGCTGCACTCATCAGATTATTTCACCCTTTGAATTAGATGCCTCAGGGAGTCCCCTTAGCAGGCTAAGTTAACCTTTGCAGGGGGTACTGACACCCCCAGGTACGGCACAGCCTTGCATGCGGCTCTTTGTTCCAGGGACCCCAGCCTGGTCCACCATTTGCTAGGAGAAGATTTCAGTCCCCCCAGAGCACACAGCCTGTGAGGAGCCACACTGGCTCCCAGAGCCCAAGCCCCAAGTCACCGCTGTGTACAGTGCACGTTCCTCTGCTGTGCAGTGGTGGAGCTTCATCCTGGTGAGTCATTTGTTCTGCGTCTGGGTGTCTCAGCGAGACTCCTGCCTGTCTGCTTCAGAGCCCCAGATGAAGCCTGCGTTCTCAATCCGATTGGGGAAGAGAAGGTGGCATCACAGCTGAGTTGCTCTCCAACGCAGAACCACGGGGCATTGTCCTCAGACACACACTGACATTAACCGAGGCTAATGAGGCAGAGCCTCTCATAATAGCATTCTGTTTCTTTGGAAACCAAGGTGTAGTTTTTTAAGTGTGGCATGGCCCTTGATCACAATTTGCATTTCCTAGCACTTATTCTACCATTTTTACAGGGACCTGTGGCAGGCAGAGGGGCTCGGGGCAGCTTCCCTGCAGGATTCCACTTCCTGCTTGGGTCCACCCTGCTGCTGCGAGGGAGGGCTTGCCCCTTGCCTCCCTGCTCTCTGGGTGTTTCCTTTGTGAAGGGAGGGACCTGGCATGCTAGAAAACATCTCAAAGCCCTGCTGAGGAGGAACTCGGCTTCCCTTGGGATGCTGTGAAGAAGGTGCTTTCCAAATGAGAGGGCGTCAGGAGGGCAGTGGCATCTCCCTAACTGGGTGAGTCAGGTGCGGCTCTAGCCGAGGTGAGTGGAGCCTACTGTGTCCAAGGTGGTGACAGCAGGCACTGAGACTGCTCCGGAATCATGGCTTTCTGAGATTGTTGCTCTGAAGTCCTGTCTCTGGGCCCTCGTCCAGTGTCGTGACAGCTCTTTTCTCTGGAAGAGGGAGGTTAGTCTCTCTCCCTGCATGAACTGCCTTCAGCGTGACATTTCTTCTCTTGCTTACGGCCGTTCTCTGTTGACTGCGTCGTGTTGTCTGCTGTTTTTCTTAGCTCAATGCTTCTCAACAAGGGTGCTTTTGACCTCCCCCAGGAGCATTTGGTAATGTCCAGAGATATTTTACACAGTAACTACTGGAGGTGTGCTATTGGCGTCAAGTGGGTGGAGGCCAGGGATGCTGCTAGACACCCCACAGCACACAGGACAGACCCCCACAGCAATTATCTATTCCAAAATGTCAGTACTAATGAGGTTAAGAAACGCTACTAATGATGATGTTCCCCTGCCTGGTAAATAAAATTCAAGGTTCTCAGCCTCCACATCAGTACAGAATGAATGTTTCTTAATTGAAATGCTTGGAGCTAGAAGTGTTTTAGATTTAGGATTTTGGAATATTTGCATTATATTTGTTGGTTGAGCATTCCCAAACTGAAAATCTAAAATCTAAAATGTTCCAATGAGCGTTTTCTTTGAGCATGACCTTTGAGCATCATGTTGATACTCAAAAAGTTGCAGAATTTGGAGCATTTCAGATTTTTGGATTGCTCAACCTGTACTTTTCACAATATCTTGAAAACGGAGCATGCTTATCTTTTCTCTTTTGATCTAGAGCCTCTTTCTTTTCCATGTCCGTACCATGAATTCCTATTCAAGCCCAGAGAAAATTATTCATTACTACTATGCATTAGCTGCTGAAGGCCAGGTGATGTTTTCCCAGATCTGACTCATCATGATCATGATCATCATTATCATTATCATCATCATCATCAACAATTACCTTAGGCTCATCACAAGAATTGCATATAAGCTAGCCACCAGGCAGTCATCAGTCATCTGTCTTTAGCCCAGTGCTACCTGAATTCAGTTTCTGTCATCATGTATTTCTTAATTTCAAAATAGGCAGCAGCACTAAATCTGGTCCATGGGCTCATTAACATCATCATCATCATCATTATCAACATCACCATCATTGTCATCATCACTGCAAACCAGGCAACAAGGAGTCGTTAAGCTCAAGATGATTCTGATGCTGATGGTGAATGAGAAGCAGCACTGCAGAAAACCACCTCACTCCTAGCATCCCAGGGCCACAGGTGCTCTGTGTTAGGTTGAGTGTTCACTTGTCCAGTGTAAATGTATTTTTGTTGAGTTATTGGCATCTGAGTTTCTGGTGACCAGATGCTTCTTTCTAAACACACACACACACACACACACACACACACACACACACACACACGTGGAAGACTGTTGGAGAAACCCAAATGGTGTCATAGGAGGCAGGTGTGAGAGACGCTTTGGTTGCTCAACCAGGTATGATTCTGCCAGAGCAAAAGACCCTATATGGCTCTCTTTTCTGCCCTAGCACTGCCTCATTATGGCTATGACAGGTTTATTGAAGCTAAAGTTTGGGCATTCTGGGGCAGCCTTTGCCCCACACCCACACGAGTCTTTTTCATTTTTCAGTTGCCACTGAAGTCTGGAAATAGCATTTCTGCCTTTTCCTCTGGCCCCATAGAAACTGGGACTTCTGGGTGTTTAACTTAGCATCTGACTCCATTAGATGCTCAGGGCCTCCTGCGCTTACACCTAGGGATAGGGAAAAGGGGTGTTCTGGGGAGAGTAGGAGGAGCAGTTTGCCCTCTATTTAGTGGCTTTCCCTGTACAGTGGAGAGAGCAGCCAGAATCTGAAGTGACAACTGAGACATTGTCATCTGACATAGAGTCTCTCTTCCCTCCCTGACCTCGTTCGTGTGCCGCCTCTCCCTCCCTCCCACTTCCAACAGTGCACTTAGGAATGAGTTATGAAGTGTCTTATTGGAAAGCAAGACCTGAATAGCAATGAAGGGAAGACACTATAGTTAGTTATTATTGATCATCTCTACCTGCACTTTCTATATTTGCAAGCGCTTTTCGGGACTTAGTAATAAAGTGTCTCTAGATCACCTTGCTGCTTCCCACTGCTGCTGCCTCATGTATGCAGTTCCAGTTGTGTACCTCCTGGATACACACACTAAGGAGGTGAGACCTTCAAAAGAAGTGCAAAATATTTCCACAATTGTGTCTGTGTACAAACTGACCTGTCAAAACCAAAACTATATTTAGGTAGATTGTAATCAGCACTCCCAGTGGATGCTATTGGTGCCTTGCCCAGGGCCCCTTTACCAGGCAGATGCACTCATCTCCCAGCTTTGAGTATTACTCACAGCAGCCGCCTGCTTCCTGAAGAATTGCCCTTGCAGAGCAGAAGCCGCCATGCTAGGAAGTTATCCACTCCCTCAGCATCCCATAGCCAATAACTGATTGCCGTCAGGGCTGTGTTATCTGTTTCTCAAAATAAATTACTCGAAAACTTAGTGCCTTAAACGGACAATGAATATTTGTGATTTCACAGTCCGTGTGGGTCAGGGATTTGGGAGCAGCTTAGCAGAGTGGTTCCAGTTTGGGTTTCTCAGGAGGTTGCCCACAGATTGTCCATCAGGGCTGCAAGTGATCTGCAGGCTTGACTGAGGCAGGTGGCCTTGCTTCTGGGGTGGCTCACTGGCCTGGCTGGCAAGGTGGGGCTGGTTGTTGGCAGAATGCTCAGTCCCTCTAACCATGGGACTTTCCCAAGTTCAGCTTCTAGAGTAGCTATGATAACATACTTTCTATAAAACCTATATTCTAAAATATATTTAATAAAATAACTTTCCTTTAATTTTTAAATCTGCAACATTTCAGCATTTCATTTTAGACATTCAGAGGCTGAACATTTTAGATTCTGGTTCTGAGGGTATGTGGGTGCCCTCAACATCAATAGCAGCAGCTAATAATTCCCAAAGCTTTTCCATGCACCAGGCTGTGAGAAGGGCAAAATGTGTTGTGATTCTGTTGAAGCAATGCCCACCACCCCTTCAGTCCCACATTGAAAATGTAACAAGGCAACTGGGAAACTGTCTTCAACATCAGTGCTTTTTTTTCATTTTGCTTCTCTTGATTTTTACATCTTATAAAACTGAGAATCCACCTATATTCTTTCATCCAATGCACGTTGGCTTCTGATCTCACCCCTGAAATGGCTTCTCCAGAGGTCTGCAGTAACCCCCCTGATACCACATCCCAAGTGATTCTTTTGAGTTTTTTTATTACATGACCTTTCCATGGAGCTTGACCCCAGTGGATAACTTCCCAAGCTCCTCCTTCTTGAAACTCTCGTCTCTTGGATTTTGAGCTTGGATGACAGAGTGAGAAAGGCCTGGCGTGTTTGCTCTGAACTGGGTAACCCAATGGAGCTATGTGGATTTTCTGCACAAATTTGGGATGTAAACACACCCAATGGGGCTTCTGCCCAGAGGATTGTAGCTAGGCTGGGCTGGAGGTAGGGAAAGCAGGGAGGAGGCTACGTGTTGGTGGGAGGAGGCTGATAGAGCCTGAACTGGGGGAGGCAGTGAGCCTTAGGAGAGCAGGTAGATTCTAGATACTTAGGAGAGCCACTGTCACAGAGCTTTGTAAAGGGACTTTGGATGGAGTGGGCACTGGGGGAGGGCAGAAAGAAAAATAGAGGCACTGAAGATGTGTCCAGGCTTCTCCGGGGGTAGTTAGTAATGCCATTGACCCAAGTCAACTGATGTATTTCTGTGTTTTTGTTGGATTCTTCTTCGTTTTTTACTTTCCTTGGCTATATGAATTTCCAGAAGTACCTGTTCCAGGGGCAACTGACAGCTGAGAGGGGTGTGAGGCATGGGAGGGCGGGTGGGGCACAGGCAGCTCCACCGGGCGCCACCCCTCCAGCAGGAGTGGTTTCTTTATATGTACCAGGGATATTTCTGCATTGAACTCTAGACCATGTGGAACTTGGCTTTTTAGCAGGTCAAATGCCAGGCACAACTTTCTAGCTGGGCCAGATGCAGCCACACTCAGGAACCATGCTTCATTAAAGTGTGTGTGGACCCAGGTTCTCTTCCTTCACAATTTTGTGAGTACAAATGAGGTTGTGTAGACATTAACATCACAAATCTGAGAAGGCTGGGCCTCACTTAAAAAAAAAAGTTTTATTGAGATATAATTCACGTCATAGATTTCACCCCTCTAAAGTTTATAATTCAGTGTTTTTTGGTATATTCATAGAATTATGCAACCATCACCACTTTAAAATTTTAGAACATTTTCACCACCCTTCTCTCCCACAAAGCTCTGTACTCATTAGGAGTCATGCCTTACTCTTTCCTGGCAACCTCGTATCTACTTTTTGTCTCTACAGAATTGTCTATTCTGAGCATTTCCTATAAATGGAACCATAAAACGTGTGGCTTTTTGTGTCTGGCTTCTTATACTTAGCATAATGATTTAAAAGTTCACCCGTGTTGTAGCATGTATCAGCAATACATCATTCATTTTTATTGCTGAATAATAATCCATTTTATGGATATATCACATTTTGTTTGTCCATTGATTCGTTGATGGATACTTGGGTTGTTTCCATTTTTTTGGCTATTATGAATAGTGCTGGCATGAACATTTGCATACAAGTCTTTGTGTGGACATATATTTCATTTCTTTTGGAGAGACACCTGGGAGTGGAATTGCTAGGCTATTATGGTAACTATATCTTTACATTAACATTGAAGAACTGACACATGGGCTGCATCTTCTTTCTGATCCCATCAATGATGCATGAGAGTTCCAATTTCTCCACATCCTCACCAACACTGTTATTGTCTGTCTTTTTTATTTCAGTGCATATGAAGTGGTATGTCATGGTGGTTTTGATTTGTATTTCCTTGATGATTAATGGTTTTGAGCATCTTTCCATGGTCATTTGTATATCCTCTTTGGAGAAATGTCTGTTTAACTCATTTGCTTATTTTTAAATTGGGTTGTCCTTTTATTGTTGATTTGTAAGAGTTATTTATTCTGGGCTCCAGTCCCTTATCAGATCTATGACTTGCAAGTATCTTCTCCCATTTTGTGGCTGTCTTTTCACTTTCTTGATTATGTGCTTTAAAGCACAAAATATTTTTATTTTGAAGAAGTCTGATTTACATTTTTTTTCTTTTTTTTGCCTGTGATTTCAGTGTCTATCTAAGAAACCATTGCCTAATTCAAGGTATAAACATTTATTCCCAGGTTTTCTCCTAAGAGTTCCATAGTTTTAACTCTTGCATGTAAGACTATGACCCATATTGAGTTAATTTTTGTATGTTGTTTGAAATAGGAGTCCAACTTCATTCTTTTGTAGGTGAGTATACAATTGTCCCAGCACCACTTATTGAAAAGACTATTCATCTCCCCTATGATTGCCTAGGCTTGTCTAAATCAATTATCCATAAAAGTAAGGATTTATTTCTATTCATAATTTAATAAAAATGTAGTTCTATTCTATTAAACTATATATCTAGCCTTTTCTAGTGCCATGCTGTCTTAATTACTATAGCTTTGCGCTAAGTTCTGAAATTGGGAAACTTGAGTCCTCCAATTTTGTTGTAAGATTGTTTCGGCTATTCTGGATCCCTTGCATTTTTATATGAATTTTAGGGTCAGTTTGTCAATTTCTACATAGAAGCCAGATGACATTTTTGAGAGGATAGTGTTGAATTGGTGCATCAATTTGGGAAATATTGCCATCTTAATACTTAAGTCTTCTGATTCATGAAGATGGCATGTCTTTCCACTTATTTAGGCCTTCTTTAATTTCTTTCATGATATCTTACAATTTTTAGTGTATAAGACTTGCATTTTTTTTGTAAGTGCCAAATGTTGCTGATTAGAAATACACTGGAAAAACCTGTCAGTTGCTATACCCTTTTCTGGCTTTTATTACTGTTTTTAATTGACACATAATAACTGTATATATTTATGGGATACAGTGTGATTATGAAGCCTTGCACCTATGTTGTTTATCTCAAGTATTTTTTCTTCTAGATGCTATTGTAAATTATTTCCTTGATTTCATCTTCAGATTATTCATCGCTAGTATATAGAAATACAATCGATTTTTTGTATATTGACCTCATATCCTGCAACTTTACTGTACTTGTTTATTGGTTCTGAAAGCGATTTTTATGGATTTTCTAGATAAGAGATCATACCGTCTGTGAATAGAGATAGTTTCATTTACTTACCATTATTCGTACTAAATGAATCAATAAGTAAGAGCTGTGGGAGTAAGACCATGCAGTCTAGACAGTCTCTAGAAGGTGGCCTTGAGAAGGCCAGCAGTGATCAGCAGTGATCAGCAGTGGATGAGAACAGGTTTAGTACTGTGAGATTGAGCGGGGATTGAGGCAGAGAAAGTGAGGAGGAATGATAGGCAGGTACAAGGTAGAATCAAGTGAGTGGTAGATCAGGAAATCCTAGACAACACGTTGCCGGTGGCACAGTCATTTTTATTACCCTTTTAGCATGCTGGGTGCCTCTCCTGGAACACATTTAAAGGACCCAAAGGACTCCAGCAGTTCCATCTTAGCAGGAAAAAGATGTAAGTCTAAGCCATTCTTGTTGGCTTTATACAGCCAGAATAGGCTGTGATGTAGGCAAAGGGCAGAAGAGGAGAGAGAACTAACATTTATTATCTAGTATGTGCCAACATTTTCCATATATTGTTTAGTTTAACCCTTACAGTACTCCTACTTTTGCAAATGTGAATCTGATGTTTGTGTTGTATAACATTCAGAAAATGCAAGATATTTACATAGTGGTAGCTGCCATCACACCATAAGTCAGTTGTCCATTTCTCCATCCATGAGGCAACCATCCTCTCTATTATAAGGAGCTCATTTCTCAATTAGTTCTTTGAAAACTGAAAAGCATGTAGATATAGAACAATATCCTGCATTAGTGATTCTTAACCAGGAGTGTGTCAGGAGAAAAATCCCCAGGAGTTTCTTGTATTTCTGCATGTTTATGAGCAGGAACACTGTACTTTTGTTCTAGTTATCTTTTTATTTTATTTTATTTTATTTATTTATATATTTTTGAGATGGAGTCTCGCTCTGTTACCAGACTGGAGTGTAGTGGCGCAATCTCTGCTCACTGCAGCCTCCACCTCCCAGGTTCAAGCGATTCTCCTGCCTCAGCCAGTAACTGGGACTACAGGTGCACTCCACCAAGTCCGGCTAATTTTTGTATTTTTAGTATAGACGGGGTTTCACCATGTTGGCCAGGATGGTCTCAATCTCTTGACCTTGTGATCCACCCGCCTCAGCCTCCCAAAGTGCTGGAATTACAGGCGTGAGCCACCGCGCCCAGCCCTTTTTTTTTTTAGATGGAGTCTCACCCTGTCACCCAGGCTAGAGTGCAATGGCGTGATCTTGGCTCACTGCAACCTCCGCCTTCTGGGTTCAAGTGATTTTCTTGCCTCAGCCTCCTGAGTAGCTGGGATTACAGGCACGCACCACCATGCCCGGCTAATTTTTGTATTTTTAGTAGAAACAGGGTTTAACCATGTTGACCAGGCTGGTCTCCAACTCCTGACCTCAGGTGATATACCCACCTCGGCCTCCCAAAGTACTGGGACTACAGGCATGAGCCACTGCGCCCAGCCTTGTTCTAGTTATCTTTTCAACTATTTTCTCAAGAAGATTATAAAGGAAATCATCTTGGCAGACAAAAATAAGAGTCCCCCTCCAGGGAAGACAGATTTTCTTACTGTGTATGATAATAAAGATAATGTTGGCCAGGCACAGTGGCTCATGCCTGTAATCCCAGCACTTTGGAAGTCTGAGGCAGGCAGGTCACTTGAGCCCAGGAGTTCAAGATCAGCCTGGGCAACATAATGAGACTCCATCTCTACAAAAAAAGAAAAAAAAAATTAGCCAGGCATGGTGGCATGCATGTGTGATCCCAGCTACTTTGGAGGCTGAGATAGGATGGTTGCTTGAGCCTAGGTCAGGGCTACAGTGAGTCGTGATGGCACCACTGCACTCCAGCCTGGGTGACAGAGCAAGACCCTGTCTCCAAAAAATAAAAAAAAGACAATGTCTTACTATGGTGTAAAAGTTGGGCAGGTTTGCCTGCAGTCCTTTCAGCCTTTCAAAAGATTTGGGTTTCTGAAACTTGGGGCTCCTCTGCTGTGATGAACCCAATGTGTGCTCTGTATTCACCTGGGCCACTCTGCATCACCCTGTGGTGCCAGAGAACAAAGGGAACCAACCTGAACATGAAGTTTATGCTGCTTGCTGTGCTTTGTTTCTGACTCAGGAGTCTCGTGTCTTCTGACAGCGTACATGGAACTGCGGCAGACTAACTCCTGTCAGGGTGCTCATCTAAATCACCTGTGGGGTTTCAAAAATCCATACCTGCCTGGGCCCTACCCCAGTGATTCAGATTCAGTATGTCTGGAGTGGAGCCCAGGTACCTGGGTTTCTTTAAGTTCTCTGAATTGTCCTGAGCACATGACCAGCTGAGACCACTCTTGTCACAACGGTCAGGTCCCCAAGCCGACCAAACTGGCCAAGCTTCTGGCAAGGATCAGTGCACAGTTGGAAGTACTCAGCAGGGTTCTGGAGACACTGTAAGAAGACAGCTGCAGGGGTGCCTCATGGGAAGAGATGGGCCTCCTCTGGTGGTCGCAACAGGCTTTGTCTGATAATCACAGCATCCCCCTCTCAGGGCATCCGGCTGGGTGCGTAGGACATGTGCACCGACAGCTTGAACAACCTTCCCCAGAGGGCAGTGACTGCAGAACCAGGACCTGCCCTGAGATTTTAGCCAGGCTGTGAGAGGGTGCCCTCTCCTGGACATGCTGCTGCTGCTCGCATAGTTCCTTCACTTAAAACTGAGTCTCTGAAATGATAAGAAAACTTCAATAATTATTCTAAAAACATACATTTGTGTTACACACATGTGTTTCTCTGTCTCTCTCATACACACACACACACCCCTCTAGAGCTATATGGCTTGTTATAAGCTTTGAAAATCTTTTATATTCACCAAGCTGTCCCTGATGGCACAGCTAGAAGGAGCTGGAGAAAAAGACAAGTCAGTCTGAAGCTTTCTTGTAGGCTGAGAGTTAAATTTCCTGCAGATGGGCTCCTCCAGGAAGGGGATGTGGAGTGTTGGACTTTCCTGTGCCAAAGTTGAGACAGGGGCCCTGGGGCTTGCTGAACGCTAATAGAATTTAGCAGACTCTTGTTCTCCCTGAAGAAAAGAGCTTTTGAAAGCAGGCATTGTCCACAGAAAAGAGATGAAGTGTTTAGGCTAAGAGGAGAAAGGTAAGGCAGCCGTTAGGAGAGGCTTGTGGTCACGTTGGTTGTTATGTGGGAAATTTTTTAAAACATTTAAAAGGGGAAAAAAGACTATGGCAAGAGCATCCTGAGTCTCAGGGATTGTGTGTTGGAATCTGAAAAGTGGAGAGGATATTTACCATCACAGAGGGCTGTCAGATCATGGATGTTAAGCATTTGGCACACTGAGAACACTCCCTACTGGTAACTGTAAATCTCATCATTAGCTGCATGCTCAGCTGTTTTATTTTTTCCCCCATCCCAGGGCAGAGGGTTGGGGGATATAGGCAGTGGTGTCAGAGTCTAGCTGGGAGGGGTGATGGGACAGGAGGTTGAAGATGAGGAAATGCCTGGTCTGCTGTCTTGGTAGCCCTAGCTTCTGGCCCTGTCCCACAGGTAGATGTATAAATGTCCCAGGTGGAGCCCATAGCAAACACCCCTCTGCACCTTCCCACCAGAGTTCTTTTCAGGGCTATCCAAGAGACAGCCAGAATCCATTCCCTGCCTAAAGCACAGAGAATCTGACTTGAGTCACTGTCTCGTGGCTCGATTTCCCTGCAGTTACTATAGAGTGTGAGCCCCATCTGTAAGGAATATTTAGAAAACCACCTTCAGAGGCAGTTTCCCACCCCACAGTGGCAGCTAAAGAGGGCAATGCTATCAGAGTCTATGCTGGTTATGGGTTCTCTGCAGCTCCCCACAAACTACCCCAATACTACATGCATCTCAGCCAGGCCGATCCAAGTTCCTTTTTCCTTTAAGTCAGGGGTCCCCAGCCCCTGGGCCATGGACCAGTACCTGTCCGTGGCCTGTTAGGAACTGGGCCGCACAGCAGGAGGTGAGTGGCAGGTGAGCAAGCGAAGCTTCATCTGTATGTACAGCTGCTCCCCATCACTTAAATTACCACCTGAGCTCCACCTCCTGTCAGATCAGCAGTGGCATTAGATTCTCATAGGAGCATAAACCCTACTGTGAACTGTGCATGCCAGCGATCTAGGTTCCCCACTCCTTATGAGAATCTAACGCCTGATGATCTGTCACTGTCTCCCATGACCCCCAGATGGGACCATCTAGTTGCAGGAAAACAAGCTCAGGGCTCCCACTAATTCTACATCATGGTGAGTTGTAGAATTATTCCGTTATATATTACAATGTAATAATAATAGAAATCAAGTGCACACTAAATGTAATGCACTTGAATCATCCCAAAACCATCCCTCGGCGTGATCCATGGAAAAATTGTCTTCCATGAAACTGGTCCCTGGTGCCAAAAACATTGGGGACCACTGCTTTAAGCGACTGCAGGCTCCATTTGCACATTTGGGTTTGCCCTTTTGCAAACTTCTCAGTCCTTTCATGCCTTTCCTTGGAACATCCACTGGGCATCTGCTTTTCACCCTGCAGCTTTAATTTTCCGATTTACAGAACTCAACTCCCTAGCAAAACCCCCGCCAACCACCATCAACTCATCTCCAGCTGCAGTGATTGGCTCCAAGGGTGAATACATCACCCAAACCCAGCCAATCAGAGTCCTTTTACTGAACTTCCACATGTAGGGCTCTTCTATCTTGGATTTTTATTACCTGAGAGGTCATAAAGCAGGTGTTTCCTGTGCTGATGTCCCAGTCCCCTGACTCACAAAGAAAGAGTGTCTGTAGGGAGAGAGAAGAAGCCCAACACACGAGATGTGGAGAGCTGGAGAGCACTCATGCCTTTGCTTTAGTTCCTGAATCCAGTTGTGCCTGTAGCCACTTCTGTCCCTGTCCTTTCACAGTTATCTGTCCCAATACATCCCACTCGCTGCTTTATGATTTGAATTGTTGCTGACACTTTTTAACCTCTAAAGTTGTGATGACTACACACTTGTTCCCCAAGCAGTTCTTCAATGCAGGGGGTGGTGTGTCTGTATCCGTTTAATCTCAATTTGAAGATTAGAAACTTGCTGGCCTGTCTCAGGCCTTCCGGGCTCCATCCTGTGTGATGACTTCTTGCTTCTTTGCTTTGCATACAGCACTACTGTCTTCATCATTTATTACTGTTGTTATCTTCGTTATTATTTAAATCATACAAAGTTCTGCATTGAGGATTTCATGTATTATATTTGTTTTCTCCACAACAAGATGACAAGCTTTTGGAATGATTTTTACATCTTAAAAAACAGTCTTTTCAGGACTGACCTTAATTCTGGGCACCTATCCAACAAATAATAACATTAATTAAATAAAAAACATTTTCCCAAAACACAGAAGCAACTGTGTGGCCTCCTCTGAGCACGATCACATTCCCTGGTGATCAAGTCTTCAGCTGATGCTGATCATTTGAATGTTCACATTCTCAATGTGAAGAGGCCAAGCAGAAGCACATATGGTGTGAGCCAGGGGAAAAGATTTTTGTACAACTCCTCTAAAGTAAACATTGTTTTGGGGAGAATCCCAGAAAAACACACATTCATCATTGTTGCTGTTTTTTCATGACTAGTCGCAGGACCACAGTGATTCTGAAGCAGCAGGTCCTGGTCAAGCTAAAGGAACAGGGGGATCTGAGATTAGGGTGCAGGGAAGGAGGGACAATACTTCAGCACAGAAACAAGGCCCAGACTTTCCAATTTGGGATGCTTTTCGTATGTACTTCTTTACTGAGGGAGACAGAGCTTTTGATGCATTTAATACTGGCAAATTACTTTAAAATGGCTAAAACACAGATCCAGTTTAAGCTCTCTCCTAATCCCCTAAACAAATACTTGAGAACTGCAAAGAAAGCAAACTAAGCTAATCTCCATCTGAGAAGGTCTCCTTAGTTTGACTTCTGTTCCTGTGAACCCTTGGAGAGAAGACCCTGGTACAAAGTCCTTGCCAGGGAGCTCATTGTTACTGCCAAGGACAGGTGGATGTTTAAGGAGTGTGTGCAGACAACTCAAGGAGCATGAAGGATGGATGTACGATGTTTGTCAGAAAATGGGAAGAGCTGAACAAATTACCGGAGAACTTTTACTAGGTTCATTAACCTTTGTGTTGTAGTCAGGGTGCAGTCAAGAAAGGCAGGGAGTTTCGTGGAGGGAATTTAATACAGCAGGCTAGTTAGAAGGGCGTTATAAAACCAGGGGAGGGTGAGGCAACCCAGAGATTAGCAACTGCAGGAAGCCATTACCACTGCTAGGACGGAGGAACAAAGGGAGGGGACTGAGCCACCAGACCCAGGAACTGTGAGCTGGAACTCTGGAGGAGGGGCTGCATGAGATGCCACCTGAGGACCCTATGGCTGAAACCATGAGGGAAAGGCCATCATGGGGAATGGGAAATGGAAGCCAAGAAGAGGCTGTGTGATGGAGCTGGGTCCAAGGAGGAAATGTGGTCACCTACAGAGAGAGATGTAGTCACTGCCCAAGAAAAGGCTGGAAAGGGAGGTGGAGCTGGTGTATTACCAAGTTTCCCTCTTCTTCCATCCATGCCTCCATTGGCTCAATCTAACAGGAAGCAAGTGGGCACAGAAGCCTTGATTCCAGCTGGCTGAATGATCACTGGGCTGTGGCTGCCAGCACATTCCATGTGGGCCCCAAACGCCCATTTCTTATGTTGGTGTCTGGTACATAATCTGGCCACATCTCATGTCACAGCCCTCCTAAAAAAGATGTTACCACAGTAGCACCTTCCCTGGGCCCTCATGTTCACCCAAACAGACTTGTGTACAACATTCATGACAACAGTGGCAAACAAAAGTTCAACAAATTGAGTTTAAAGATCTAATTAGCTTTTATTGGGCATTCATGCATTGAACAGCAACCTATCCAAAGATTTTAAAAAGATGAGCTGAGCAGAGGACTTTAGTTTTATAGACAGAAAAGGGCTAAAGAAGCAGAAAGAAGGAACAAGAAGCACATTAGTCAGCTCAGAGTTCCTCACGCACCTAGCACAAGTGACTCCATTCTGGTTTGGTCTGGTCTGTTGGGTCCTAGTGCAGGAGCTCAGTCCAAAACACAAGCCTCCCGTACATTTGATTTAACATAAGTTTGTGTGCACTTGATTCTGCAGGGTGTCTTAGTCTTTTTGTGTTGCTATAAAGGAATACCTGAGGCTGAGTAGTTTATAAAGAAAAGAGGTTTATTTGGCTCATGGTTCTGCAGGCTGTACAAGAAGCATGATGCCAGCATCTGCTTCTGGTGAGGGTCCTGGGCTTCTTCCACTCATGTCAGAAGGTGAAGGGGAGCCAGCACATGCAGAGATCACATGGCAAAAGAGGAAGCAAGAGAGAGAGAAACGGGAGGGAGATGAGAGGCTCTTTTTTAACAACTAGCTCTTGTGGAAACTAACAGAGCAAGTACTCACCCCCAGCCAGAGAGGGAATTAATCTATTCATGAGGGATCCACCCTTATGATGCAAACTCCTCCCGTTAGGCCCCACCTCCAATATTGGAGATCGAATTTCAACATGAGCTTTTGGGAGATAAACCTCCAAACTATAGCAGGGGGTGTATAGACCTTGTTTCCATTGAACAACTGTAACTCCCACCGTATTTAGAGTGCTCAAAGATGAGGACTGCATCCTTGCATTTCTAGCCCACTCTGAGCTGAGGTCCCTCACAGCCACCACCAGTGTTGCTCAGCACTCCCAGGCACTTGGACTGCACCCCATGGAGGAGTCTGGGAGGCCCCTGCATACACCCTCTGTTCATTGTTCCTATCCTCTTGGTCTGCCACAAGAAAATACCACAGATTGGCTGGGCATGGTGGCTCATACCTGTAATCCCAGCACTTTGGGGGGCCGAGGCAGTGGATCACCTGAGGTCAGAAGTTCAAGACCAGCCTAACCAACATGGAGAAACCTTGTCTCTACTAAAAATACAAAATTAGTCAGGCGTGGTTGCGCATGCCTGTAATCTCAGCTACTCGGGAGGCTGAGGCAGGAGAATCGCTTGAACCCGGGAGGCGGAGGTTGTGGTGAGCCGAGATCACACCATTGCACTTCAGCCTGGGCAACAAGCGCAAAACTCCATCTCAAAAAAACGAACAAACAACCCCCCCCCCCCCCGCCACACACACACACACACACACAAACAAATCAGATTGGGTGGTTCAAACAACAGGAAGTTATTTTCTCACAGTTCTAGAAGCTGAAAGTCCAAGATCAAGGTGCTGGCAGGGCTGGTTTCTCCTGAGGCCTCTCTCCTTGGCTTGCAGATGGCCACTTTCTCATCATGTCCTCACAGGGCCTTGTTCTCTGTGCATGCATCCCTGGTGTCTCCTCCTCTTCTTGTAAGGCCATAGTCCTGTTGATTCAGGGTCTCACCCTTATGATCTCATTTACCCTTAATTACCTCTTTAAAGGCCCTATCTCCAAATATAGTCACTTTAGAGGTTAGGGCTTCAATATATGAATTTTAGAAGGACACAATTCATTCCATAACAGAAGGGATATGAGGAAAAGTGTGAATACTTTTAGAAAAGCCTTTTAGAAAAGCAATTTGGCAATATGTATTAAAATTGTTAAAATAAAAAAGATACTCTTCTACCCAGAAATTTGTTGCTAAGAAATTATCTCACAGCTAGAAAACCACCAGTAATAATGAAAATGTGTTCAAGGGTGTTTATCACAGTGTTGTCATTGTGGCAAACAGTCACCTGGACACAATGTATATACCCATCAGTGGGAAAGTGGTTAAAAAAATCATGGTGAAATACATATCACCAGAGAGACTCTGTGGCCATTAAAAATAATTAATTAGAACTGGCCAGGCACGGTGGCTCACACCTGTAATCCCAGCACTTTGGGAGGCCGAGGTGGGTGGATCACAAGGTCAGGCGTTTGAGACTAGCCTGGCCAACATAGTGAAACCCCACTCTACTAAAAATACAAAAAATTAGCCACGCGTGGTGGCAGGTGCCTGTAATCCCAGCTACTTGGGAGGCTGAGGCAGGAGAATCGCATGAACCTGGAAGGCAGAGGTTGCAGTGAGCTGAGATCGAGCCCCTGCACTCCAGCCTAGGCGACAGTCTGAGACTCTATCTCAAAAAAAAAAAAAAAAAAAAGAAAAGAAAAAAAAGAAAAAGGATTAATTAGAACTGTACCAATTTACTTGGAGTAATTCCTATGAAGTACTGTCACGTGAGAAAAGATGCATGAAGTGTGCACAGGATGACTATAAATGATAAAGCAAATCTTATATGCATCTATATTGGTATATAATCACAAAGGTTGTTAACACGGGTAGCCTGGAAGGTGCTTGTGGAGGGGACTGATGTGACAGGGAGGTTACAGAGGTGGGATCCCTGAAAGAGGAAATAAATTTTTATAAGATTGAGTCAAGTAGGCTGGGCGCAGTGGTTCACGCCTGTAATCACAGCACTTTGGGAGTCCGAGGTGAACGGATCACCTGAGGTCAGGAGTTCAAGACCAGCTTGGTCAACATGGTGAATCACCATCACTACTAAAAATACAAAAATTAGCTAGGTGTGGTGGCTGGCGCCTGTAATCCCAGCTACTTGGGAGGCTGAGGCAGGAGAATCGCTTGAACCTGGGAGGCGGAGTTTGCAGTGAGCCAAGATTGCGCCACTGCACTCCAGCCTGGGCAACAAAGAGCGAAACTCCCATCTCAAAAAAAAAAAGATTGTGTCAAGTAAAATTACAATATGTATAATGCAATCACACTTTACCATTTATATGAAGTTATACAGGTGTGTATATGTTTAAAGATGTTAATGAAATGAAATAAACTCATGTCTGTCCCAGAAAACTAGAGATGACTGGGCATTGGGAGGTAGGAGGCATAAGGCAGGGCAGGAGGCAGATGAACTAGAAGTGGCCCAACTTGCCTTTGCTCTCAGCAGCCCCTTGTTCCCCAGGGGGCCTGGAATCTTCCAGAATGGGAGGAGAAGGAAGTGAAGGATTGAGAAGAGTTGGCAGAGTCTTCAAGGATTTACTGTGCCAGAAAGCTCACAGTTTTCCTCATGCTGCGGTCTGGTCGTGGAAACAAATACCTCTAATTCCCTTTAAGTAGGCCAGAAAATGAGCCACATAAGGATATGCATTACTGGATTATTGTAGAGGAACAAGCTCAAAGCCAAGGACTTTCACAGCAGAAACATTCATTGTCTAGGCATGTCTTGTCTGTCCTGGGCAGTCTGTCAGCAAATAAAGCAGGTGTATAGAAAGATGGTCTTCATTTTCAAAATGAAAAATTTTGTTAATATCATCTTTTATTTTTAACAAATCCTAAAAGAAACAAAATAGAGACGGCTTGAATCACTGTTTCCTTTGGTTCTCTTTTGCCATCTTGGGGCCCCATTCTTCAGAATCCTGCAGCTGAAGGATGTCTAAGAATGGAAGCAATGCTCAGGTAATTGCTAAATAGTTGTCCAGGCTAGTCAGTTAATGATGTTTATCGAGTGACTCTAAGAAGTATGGGCGGCTAACCCCCAGTTGGTGAAGGCATTCAAATGACAACCATCAATTCCCCCAAAAGACCACCTGGCAAACCTTTACACCAAGCAAAGCCAAGTTTATGAGACTTACTGCAGTGGAGAGCACACTGCCTTGTAGGGACTTAGTAGTGGCTCAAAAGAGGAAAGCAAGGAGAAGATCTTTATAGAGTTTTAGATCCTAGGCTGGGTAATTTTAAGGTGGGTCTTGCAAGCGGAGAATTTATTGGTATTGGGTAGAATTTCTGATATAACGGTTAGGGATTGGTGAGCATGGTAAGGTAAAGATCTTCAAGTTAGTTTTGAGGAGTCAGCTAAGTCTTCAGAAGTTAACTATTTTAGTTGGTTTGCAGTCTTATCATTCAGAAACAAGTACTTTCTGGAGCAACTAACTAAGTTATTTCACTTGGTCTCAGCATTGTTTAGCACAGGGACCAAACTATATTTGGTTTTAGTTTTCACTACTTAATTATTTACCAGCCAGAAATTTCCAGTGATTGGGAACTTACTAAGATGGAATCATGACAGTCAGCTCCAAGATACTGCCCCAAATCTTTGCTTGTAATGGATTATGTTGTAGTAAGTATAACTTGAAGTAAGAATGATGTAAAAAATTCAGAAACTGTTTTATCTATAGAAAAAGATAATAATCTTTATTTAAGACGCCAACAGTGGAGAGGTTAAGAGCATTGGTTCTGGAGATAGACAGCCTGGTTTCAAATCCTAGTGCTGCCCTTTACTAGCTTTGTGACTTTGAGTAAGTCACTTGACAGCTCTGTGTCTTATTTTTCTCACCTTTAAAATGGTAATAATGTAAGTTCATTCCTCGTAGGGTATTTTGAAGATTAAGTGAGTTACTATATGTGTGGCATTTAGAAGATTGCCTGGCAGGTACTAACTGTTCAACAAATGTGAATATTATTGTTTAATAACTTGACAGCTATTTAAAACTAAAACCAAAGTCCTCCACCTGCTGGCTTTTTAATCCCAACTTCTCCTTCAGCACCTCTTTATTTTTTCCAGAGTCTGCAGTCATTTAGATGCTTGTAATCTGCATTAATCTTAGTCTCCTCTCTCTTGAGATCTCTACACCACCTTCCCAAACCAGTACCTTGAGGGTAAAATTCATACACAAATAAAGGAGAATGATGGGTGTGATGGAAGCTCTAGGTACCAGGTGGGGAAGCTGAACATGGAAGAAAGCCTTCTGAAGATTACAAGCTTCTTCCTTTATGGAGCTTTGAGTGATCCAAGAAACATCATAACCCCCAAGTTTTTGTTTGGAGCATAAGGCTGGCAAGCTTTGTATATGGCCCTCGCTATATTTTTAGAAATTCTTTGCTCTCATTGGACATTTATTTGTTTGGCTTGATTTCAGATGAGACAGAGACTGAAATCTAGGATCTTATGGTTTGGTAATGTGCTTGTGTGTCTAAGACATTCAATTCCACAAGACCAGGGTCTGACTGTTTATATACAAAGGGAAGTGCCTAGGAGGGGAAACTTGCTTCTGTACAAACACTAAAGCCAGCCCAGAGCCTGGCTTCTTTACAAGTCTTTTTGTTCTACAGAGATTTTATTCTACTGGAATGTATTGGCAACTGCAAATTTTATACATGCCCATTTATTTGCTGTTACGCTGTGATATGGTTTGGCTGGTCCCGACCAAATCTCATCTTGAATTATAATCCTGATAATCCCCACATGTTGTGGAAGGGATCTGGTGGGAGGTAATTGAATCATGGGGGCAGTTTACCCCATGCTGTTCTTGTGATAGTGAGTGAGTTCTCACGAGATCTGATGGCTTTATAAGTGTCTGGCATTTCCACTGCTGGCACTCATTCTCTCTCCTACTGTCCTATGAAGAGACGCCTTCCACCATGATTGTAAATTTCCTGAGGCCTCCCCAGCCATGCGGAACTGTGAGTCAATTAAACCTCTTTTATTTATAAATTGCCCATTCTCAGGTATTCCTTCATAGCATTGTGAGACGGATTAATACATGCTATATATGAAAATTGAGTGAAAAGGGATAAGTGTCACATCCAGACACAAATCAGAGTCTTTTCCTATTGGTCTCTTTCAAGAGAGACAAAAGTGTTCATGGATACCCCTAGCAGACTGAACTTCACATCTTATTGGACAGGAATGGGTCAGGTGCTCACTTCTAAACTTAGTGGCCAGAGAATAGAATTGCCATGACTGACTTTCACTGGCATACAAATCATGGCACCAACCACTTGGACCCCGAAAGCATCTTCTGTGCCTGAGACCATTGTGTAGGTGGTAAAACACTGTTTCATTTAATCCTACACCAGCCCTATGGACTAGCTATAACTTCCTCATTTTACAAACAAGGAGACAGAGACTTGGAGAGTTTAATCATCATCATAACCAAGCATTTACTATGTTTCAGGTAATGTCCTAAGTGCTTTACATGTATCAGCTTAGCTAATCCTCATCAGAGCCTTTTGGGGTAGGCTCCATTGTAAGTTCCTTGTTATAGATGATGAAATTAAGGAATGCAGAGAAAATTTTCAAGCTCTCACAGCTAGCAAGGGGAAGAGTCAGGGTTCAAACTTGGGAAGTCTGACTGCAATGTCAGAGGACCTCACTATACACTACTGAGGTCATATACCAGTGTCAGCATACATGACCAAGTCAGGTGGAGGGGTCAGGAGTCAAACACAAGTTGATCTGCTTCCAGTCTCCAACATTTTAATTGTCAGGCTATACCATAGTCCACACCATACATTAGTACACTGCTTTAGGGCTATCAACTATTCATTTCACATATTTGTTCATGTCGTTATCAAACTAACCCTATGAAGTATAATATTTGCAAAGGAGAGAGCAAAGCCTGGGACATCTAAATAAAGTCACAGTGAATAGGAGACAGAAACAGTCTCAAACCCAGGTCAACATTGCCACAACCAGTTTTCACTTTCTAGACTCCCCATCTGTGGAAAATGTAAGATCAACCCTGAATCTTGCCTGTTGTCAAATACAGGTTATGGGTCATTTCCTTATTTACTGTGGAAATGTTAGGGATGTGGGAGGATAGGCTTTTCTAGAAGCAAACCTTAACTATTGTAGAATTCTGGCAGGAGGGTGCATCATTCTCTACCTCTTTATTGATGCTACATGAACACTGGTCAATAAATGACAGTGATTAAGTACTTGGTATCACTTATTGACGGTAATTGAAAACCTAGTCCCTCAACGTTGCCAGTGTTTCCCTCACTCTTCCAACCTAAAAGGGCAACACAGACTTTTACTTTGACATCATTTTAAAGTAATTTTAGTTACAAAGGGAAAGAGCAGAATGGATGAAAGCTGGAATATCAAATGACAAAGGAATGGATGTATCAAGGGAAGCAGAGCTTTACATGGATGGAGGAGAACTCACAAGTGCACTTGGCAAACATAAGCCAGGTGTAGACACAATTCAAGTGTCGTCATTAGTTGTGTTTTCAACCAATAGCAACAGGAGACAAATTCCTAGGCAGACAGGGATGAGTCCCTGGTGAAACCTAACCTTCAAACCAAAGACAGTTTAAAGTCTGAAAACTGAGCTGCCAGGCCCAGATAGAGTCCACAACTAGAGTCCCTGTCTTATTCTCTCTCTCTCTATTGATTCTTTCTGGATGATGCCTTTTAACCAATTGAATGGTGCTTTTTCCAAAGCTCACCCATGGACCAATCAGCATGCATTCCCCTTCTAAGCCCATAAAAACCCCGGACTCAGCCTCACAGACAGCCATCTACTTTAGGGCCCCCTCTCACAGCTGAGGGCTACCCACTTCAGGTCCCTTCTCAGATCAAGAGCTTTTCTGTTGCCCAAGAAAATTCTTCTCTGCCTTGCTCACTCTTCGATGCTTGCACACCTCATTCCTTTTGGTCATGGGACAAGAGCCTGAAACCTGCTGAATGGTGAGTGGGAAAAAAGCTGTAACATACCCCTGTTCGCTGAGCTGGGGTCAGTTGGGAACAAGAGAGCTGTAACATGCCCCCTTTGCCGAGCTGCAGGTGTGAAGAAGAGAATCCACTGGGCACTGTTCCCTCCTGGCTGGCTTGCTGAACTACAAATGCTGCAACATTTCTTGGGAGCTTAGACCTCAGAACTCCCTGGGCAAGAGCTGTAATGCCCCTTGGGGCTCCACGGTTGCTGGCATCTCCCAGTTTTCAGGTGCTACTGTGTTTGTGTAGATGCTGGCACCCAACAGGGAAGCCACTCGTGGCACACCCAGTCCAGCCACAGGCTGAGCCCGGAGGCATGGTGGGCACAGGAACCAGGCCAGGGCACCAGCCTAGTGCAGCCTGCCGGGTGGAGTGGGTGGAGCAAGCCTGGTGGGCCTGAGCAAGGCCCTGGGCAGAGGTCATGGCAGCCGCAGACATTTCTGGCTGGCAGAGCGGCACTGACGGAATCCTGTAACACAACTGTTTTTATTTATTTTATTTTATTTTATATTTTATTTTTTTATTTGTTATTTATTTTTATTATATTTATTTTTTATTTTTTAATGAAAAGCTTGTAATATTTACACGTTTACAGAGTAGATAGAACCATCACTTAGGTTTCACCATTTCTGAAGCCACTTTAATATATTCTTGGCAGGTTTTTCATGGTTCTGATGGCAATTGTCCTCACCCCCCATGCCACCCTTGTGTCCCTTCAACACTTTTATAACTGTTGGTTCATTTGAAGATGTAACTAGATTATGAGATATTGTGACCACGCTTTGGTATTTCTACCTGTCTGATTTTTAATTCTTAGGAAGCTAATTTACAAAACCAAAGTTAGATGCTAGTTAAGGAAAATTATTTGGGATACTACTGCTTCAATATTCTATTTAAGATCAGACAATAAACAAGCTTACACCTGGGGATAACATATACAGCTTTTCTTTCAATAGGAAGTAGGAGTCTCAGCAATATAAAGACCCAACAGTCCAATTCCAAAATGTCATTAAGCACAGTTAACAATGTATGTATTAATTATTGAAAACAGCTAGGATAACTAAATGACATCATAGAATCTCAGGGACTGTGCTTGGCACGTATTAGACATTGAATGAGGTTTTGATGAGTAAATGAGTGGCTAATTTATGCAATCCCAACAAGATCATAGACTTACGTGGTTCAGTCCTAAAACGATGTCACATTCAAAGAAACACAATTTCATAAATGAAATTGTTTTAAATAAATTTTTCTTTACTGTTGTCTTTAAATTCTTTAGTCTCACACCACAGAAAATAGATTAAATGCTAATCTACTCTTACACCACACAACCCTTACCAACACCTCGTGTCCTCTTTCTCTCTTGCACTCCTACTGTTTTAGTTCTTTTGGGGTGCTATAATGGAATACCATAACCTCAGCAGCTTATAAATAACAGAAATTTATTTGTCACAGTTCTGGAGCCTGGGAAATCCAAGTTCAAAGCATTGGTAGATTTGGTGTCTGGTGAGAGCTCATTTCCTGGTTCATCGGTGGTGTCTTCTTGCTGCTCCCTCACGTGGTGGGAGGGCAGCTCTCTGGGGCCTCCTTAATAAGGGCACTAATTCCATTCATGAGGGCTCCATCCTCATGACCCAGTCACCTCCTAAAGACCCCACCTCCTGCTAAGATTACCTTGGGAATTAGGATTTCAACCTGTGAGTTTTGTGAGCTCACATACATTCAGACCACAGCAGCTGTTTTTTAGAGCTTTGTGTTCACTAACACCCCGCCCCACTTCTGTCCAGCCCTTGAAGCTTTTACTCCTCCTACTTCCTCTTTCTATTTTCCATCAGATAGGTTGATTTCAAATTCTTCCATTCCTCCTGCTGCCTTTCTAGTCCTTCCTTCATTTCTCATTATCTGATTTTTTTAGAAAGAGTTATTATAATATAATAAACTTTCAAGGCACACCATCCATGTCCTCTATAACCTTTCAGGCTGTTAATATTAGAACTATCCCTGGTGAATGACAATTTACCCTGTTCCTACAGCCCCAGAGAAGAGATTTTACATCCTTTGCAGAATAGAACAACCATCACAGTAAGAGCCTCAGCATGTATGACCTAAATCCCTGCTTACTGCTGCCTCCACACCTTTCCTTCAGTGTTACTCAGTTGTTTGGCCACACCCAGAATACTTGGTGATTGTTACTGGCTCGTCCTTCAGCCTCATTTTACTCTGGCTATGCAATGGCAGTTCACCTAACTTTTCAGTGCAGGCCGTAATCACTTCAGTCACCTCTTCCCAACATTCTCCAGGACCTTGGCTGGAATTTATTTATTACACTTTTTATTTCCATAGGTTTTTGGGGGAACAGGTGATATTTGGTTACATGTGTAAGTTCTTTAGTGGTGATGTGTGAGATTTTGGTGCACTCATCACCCGAGCAGTATACACTAAACCCAATTTGTTGTCTTTTATCCCTCACCCCTTCCATGGCTGGAATTTAGATGCTGCTGACCAAGATCTGTGGTTTTCTCATGGCACCCATGGGACTGTGGGGCCTGCTGCCCACATTCAAAAATGTGGCCCCAATGGAAAAAAATAGTCTTGAAGAATTTCAACTTCTAGATTTTTCCTTTTAGTCATTAGCATATGTTTATTTTGTCAATTTTTTTATTTTATTTTACCAGAGTGTAATTTCTATGGGTGGGAAGGTAGTGTGGGGACCGACTGACTTTTTCCTTTGTATTGTTCTGTCAGTCACTTAACTTTGTACAACGAACAGTGTGACTTAAAAAAAATTCCCTGTATGTTTCATCATTTACTTACCTTCTTGTTGTCCCAATCAGGTTTTTAAAAATAACTGATTCTAATTTCCAAATACTTTAATACTACAGGCCCATGCCTCAGGGTGGAGACTCATAATTACACAGGTTCTCTTCAAGTATCTCAATAGATTCTCAGTCTTTCTTTGTTCACAGCTTAGCTTAGAGTCCTTACTTTTTTTTTTTTTTTTTTTTTTGGTGAAAGGAATTGAATTTAAAAGTCAACAATCTAGAAACTTCAAAATTACTGCAGCCACCTACTACTTTCCAAAAATAAGCACCCATCAAAACTACAGACTCTATCATTTGTTACCCATGCATGTTCTATTACTAATGTTCTCAAATCAAATTTGAGCTTAAAAACAGAAAATCTACAGTTTTGTTGATGACTCCTCCCACCCCCAACTATTCCACCCTTCAGCCCCATGGCATGTTAAAGGGAAGAGCAATGAATTCTGGTTGTTACAAGAGAATATTTGGAGCATCTGACTCTTTTTGCTGTCAACCAGGGAGTCAACTTGAGGCATCCATAATGACTCAACTCCCTGTTTGATTCCTTCTCTCCTTTTATTCTCTAGAAAGCCCTTCCTGGACCCTCTTGTTGGACTAAATGACCTTTCTCCACATTCCTCACCACCCTGTGCAAACCTCTCTTTGAGTACCTGCCACGTTCTGTTGAAATTAAGTCTTATCCTCCCACTGTATTTTAAAGTCTTTGAGGACAATGCCCATTTGCAAGTCACCGTTGTATGCTTAGTGCCTGGTACAAAGCAGGTGATCTGAAATTCCTGGTGGAAGTGGAAGGGTCATGTGTATGTTGGGTGGGTGTGTGTGAGAAGGTGAAAGACACATTTTTCATTTGCTTTTATATAGCGACCACTCATCTTAACTTCAACTCCTATTCCAAATCTTCCTCTGAATTGTACAAATTTTTAATTGTTACATTCTCTGTAGATGGGTTTGGATGACACAGGAAACCCCTTAAAATCATCTGCAATGTTCTCAGCCCTGAGTTTGATGGATTACTTCTGTGAGTGATGGTGAGTCGTGGTGGTAGACAGCTTGTCCAATCCCTTGCAGTTATTGTTACTTAAGACTTTTTCACTTGCAAGAAAAAGGAACATGAGCTAACATAAGAAAATGCGAAAGTCTTATATGGGTACTGGATTATGTCATAGAACAACCTGGGCTTAGGAGATCAGGGCCCAGAAACTAGCATGCTGTAAGGAGCACAGGAAGTCCCTGTGCTGGACTCTCACCTCGCTATCTCTGCAAGTGTGTTTTGTTTTTTCTCCTCCTGCAGACTGGTTTTCTCTGTTTCTCAGCCTAGAGGAAAAGGAGACATACATTGCCCAGAGGCCCAGTTCTGCTTACGTTCCCATTGACCAAAGTGGTTACAGAGCTCAAAAATCTTTGTCTGTTTATTTGTGATCTGTGGGGCCCAGGGCTGTGGCTTTTCTTGTGCAGAGTATCTTCTAAGGGAGGCTCTGCTGGACCTTAAATTACCAGAATCTCTGTGTAAATACAAATCAACCTGTCATGAGAACTGAGAGCAAAATCATGAAGCCCAATGTTACCATCTTTTTATTATGTACTTTTGGAAATTCTAACAAATGCAACTAAACATTAAATAGAAACAAGAAATACAAATATATTACATATAAATTTAATATGTAACAAAAGAACCTTCATATAGTGAAGAGAAGAGTCATTTAATACATTGTAAGGAAATTCCTAATTAGCAGTGTAGAAAAATCTCTCTGGCCCTTACCTTTCTCCATATATCAAATACCAATTTAATTCCAAATACATTCAAGAGTTACCTACTTAAAAAATAAGCTGGGCACGGTGGCTCACGCTTGTAATCCCAGCACTTTGGGAGGCCGAGGTGGGCGGATCACGAGGTCAGGAGATCGAGACCACGGTGAAACCCCGTCTCTACTAAAAATACAAAAAATTAGCTGGGCGTGGTGGCGGGCGCCTGTAGTCCCAGCTACTCGGAGAGGCTGAGGCAGGAGAAAGGTGTGAACCCAGGAGGCGGAGCTTGCAGTGAGCCTAGATCGTGCCACTGCACTCCAGCCTGGGTGACAGAGCGAGACTCCGTCTCAAAAAAAACAACAGCAACAACAAAAAAAAAGCTGTTGGAGAGGCCATAATGGTCTGGCTCTGTGTTGCCACCCAAATCTCATCTTGAATTGTAATCCGAATTGTAATCCCCACGTGCTGTGGGAGGGACTTTGTGGGAGGTAATTAGATCATGGGGGCATTCCCCCCATGCTGTTCTTGTAATAGTGAGTGAGTTCTCGTGAGATCTGATGGGTTTTGTTTTGTTTTGTTTTGTTTTGTTTTGTTTTTTGACAGAGTCTCGCACTGTCACCCAGGCTAGAGCACAGTGGCATGATCTCGGCTCACTGCAACCTCCGCCTCTCGGGTTCAAGCGATTCTTCTGCCTCAGCCTCCCGAGTAGCTGGGAATACAGGCGCCTGCCACGATGCCTGGCTAATTTTTTGTATTTTTAGTAGAGACAGGGTTTCACCATGTTAGCCAGGGTAGTCTCTATCTCCTTACCTCATGATCGTCCCACCTCGGCCTCCCAAAGTGCTGGGATTACAGGTGTGAGCCACCGTGCCCGGCTGAGATCTGATGGTTTTATAAGGGGCGTGCCCAGCTGAGATCTGATGGTTTTATAAGGGGCGTTTCCCCCACTTTGCTTGGTACTTCTCCCTGCCGCCATGTGAAGGACATGTTTGCTCCCTCTTCCGCCGTGATTGTAAGTTTCCTGAGGCCTTCTCAGCCCTGTGGAACTCTTCAGCCCCGTGGAACTGCAATTTATAAATTATCCAGTCTCAGGTATTTCTTCATAGCAGCATGAAAACAAACTAATACAAGGGGGGTATAATAAAAGAAAATAGCAATGACTATTTATCACACTCATATATGGGAGAGGCCTAAGTATAAATTTTCCAGAAAAAAATTACAATTTTAAGTTTCTTAAAATTTAAAAGGGACCACAGTATAACTGAAATAAAATCATACATCAGTACTTCAGTAGTACGACAAGTACAACAAGAGTGGGAAAAGGATTTGCAGCAAATAAGATAGGAGTTAATATCTTCATTATCTAAATACTTCATACAAATTGGTAAGAAAAATGCTGAAAGCTCTGGTAGAATTGTCAATTTAGACACATCAGGAAATAATTTGGAGAAATTTACCTCTTGGTTTACTGTTTCTACTTTCTTGAGCCTTAACTAAAGAAACAATCCAAAATTGGAACAAATATATTCATTGTAGTGATATTTATAATGAAGCAAATTTTAAAACAAGCACAATATTCAATTATTAATACATAGCTTAGTAGAATGACTTAGTAAATTATGGCCCATTCTCTCAAGCACACAAACACTCATTGGGCACCTAAATAAGCCAGGCTCTGTGCAAGGAGCTGAAGGTACAGAGATGGACAAGGCAGAACCTCTGCCCTGCCTTCTAGTGTAATGCAGCATATGATATGGGGAGAAAAGGCAGGAAGTAGACATTTATTGAGGGACTTCTGTGTGCTTGGCATTTTACCTATGTTATCACATTTAATCTTCTGAAGTGTTTAGTTACACAGCATTTAAATGATAAGTTGGGGCGGGAGGAGGCCTTCAGAGGGGATCATATTGTGCAGGTTGGATAGAGCTGTGTGCGTCTTGCCGAGCTACTTGTTTTCTATCTCTGGTTCTCAATCCTTGCCTCTCAGGTTGCTCCTAGGAACACTGGTGAGTGTCAAGTTTTGGCTGGAAGAAGGGGCTTTAGCTTTAGGTCTCCCTTCTAACCAAATCTTCAATTTCATGCAGTGTAGAAATTCTGGAGTTTTTGCTGACTGGAGGTCCCAGATTTTTCCTGCTAGTTTCCAGATTTCCAGAGAAATCCGCCTCTTGCCATCCTGCTCTCCAGCTTGCACCTCAAACCCAACAAAGTACTCTTCAAACAAAGGATTGTCTGTTTAATAGAATCTCACCTCCTATAAGATAGTTGGGGTTATAAACAGCAAAATACATGTTCACATGCAAAAACAAGTGAGCAAACAAAGACCTTTAATGGTTTCCCAATACCTAATAACAAATTTACACACCAAAAATTGATTTTCCAGACCCTCTAGTACCTGCTTGCCCACCACCCATTGCTCCTGAAAACATCATCTCCCTTCAATGATTCCATTTTAGAATCATGAGAATATAAGACCACACAATAATAAAATCAGAGTGTACAAATTTAACAAAAATAACTAATATCCTAAATGCGAATGATGTGAAGTTAACTGAGTGTGAACCAAGGCACAGAGCAATCTTTGTAGCATGTGTGAATCTGTGCATAGGTAATAGTTATTGAGAACCTAACAGGATTTCAGTACCCACAGTTAAGCTTCTTTTCAAACTGGTGAAATATGTGCTAATGAAATTATTTCATGACACCCTGAATTCCCTGCCTGAAGATTTCTTAATAGACAGACCACCAGGGGCCATGTAGTGGTCTGTTGACCACACTTCAAAGGAAAATCCAACAGGAGCTATTAAAAGAGAACATAATTTGGAAAGAGGTTATGGTGGAGTCTGGGGAGTTTGTGGAAGATGTTCCAGAAGCCAAGAGGCCAATGCACTGACAAATGGTTCCTGGTCACCCTCCAGTGACATTTGTTCCTTTTTTTGGGGGGGGAACACCCCCAGGAGGGCTGCAAAAAACAAACTGGAGGGAGGGCACAGGGCTGAGGATGAAAAGGAGCTGGTCAGTGAAGCCCCAACTTAGAAAAAGACATCCGCTCTTGGAAAACTAGTGGACCAGAGGCAGAGAGTGAAAAGTAGCTAGGAGAGAATTGCCTTAGGTGAAGACCCAGGAGGGAAGAAGAGCAGGGGAGAAGTAAAGGGCTTTGGTTTTGGAGTTGGGATTTACACTGATCTTTGTGGCTAGGGAGGAAAAGACAGCTGTCTCCCACAGGTCTCATACCTGGAGGCCCTCAGTAAGGTATGTCTGGGTGGTTTTGTACAGGCAAGTGGGAGCTGAGCCTGACCAGGCGGCTGTATGTGGGCTTGTGCTCATGCCCTGATCAGCAGCGCCTGCAGGGAGGTTCTTTTCTTCCCAGTTCTGTGCCCATTGCACAGCCGCAACCTCTCATCACCGCAAGCCAGGTCAAGAAATGACCCCTGGGCCAAGTCAGAGTCTGGTTGACCCTCCAGCGGGTCTGGAGAGGGGTAGGTGGGGAGAGTTCCAAGGGAACTGTCATCAGAATATCTTCTTGGTCATGTGTCATGTGTGGTAAAGGCCTTGGCATCAAAACCAGGTCATCCGTGGATGCGAGCATTTGCGGTGTAAGTAGCATGTTAAACTCCTTCACTTTGCATGCTGCTAAAGAAGCAGGTATGTCCATTGGTGAGCTACCTACTTTAGCTGCTTTAAGGGAAAGGCATTTGAAAGTGGCTGTTGAATGCAGCATTTTAACTTGGTTGAAAACAAAATGGGTTCCGGAGCCAAACAGCCTGGGTCCAAATCCCTATTCCACCTTTTACTGGTTGTGTGACCTTGGGCTCCATATGTATGCCTCAGGTTTCTCATTTGTAACCAAAGCTAATACTAGCACCACTTCACTGGGTTATTGTGAGGATTAATTGAGATATAATGTGGTGCACAGCATTAGAACAGTGCTTAAAGCAGAGTAAGCTCTCAACCAACATGAGCAACTGTTCTCTCTTCTCAAGGCTTTACCGGGGTCTTTGCTCTGCAGCAAATGGTTAAAGCTGCATTGGTTAGGGAAATGTGGGTCTAGAACTAGTTAATCCAGCATCTCATTTTGTTGCTAAGCAACCAGCTCTGAGTTCTGCAAATGTGCAGCTCAGTGTGCAGTGACCGCCTCTAGCAATCCAACCCCAGTCAGACTGTCATGAAGCATTGTTTTATATTACTTAAGAGCTCATTTCAAATTGTGGAGGAGGAGGGAGGCAGGCACAGACAGCACAACCATAAAACACGAGCAAAACCAGCGCTTCTGGCTGGAGGAGCTCACAGTGGGCATAAAAATAGGAAAACAAGTGATGAAGTGTGCTCCTACCCACCTGCAGCCGTGAGAGGGAGAATTCACCCGTATGACTCACCCTTCCCTGGGGTTAAAGAGGTGATCATGATCTTCAGAATGGGATCCTCCATGGATCAAGGGGGCATCTTTCCTTTGCCCGCATTTGGGTGTAGGGTTATAAGGCCTGGATACAAACCTAGATGTGTGGTTCCTCATTGGGAAGGGGCAGGATGAGAAGCGCCTACTGTGGCCTCACATTCCTTCCCTCAGGGAAGTCAGAGGTCATCGAATATTCTTTCCTTCATTCATCTATATCATTAAACAGGTACTGAGTATCTATTGCATGCCCAAGATTTGCTAGGCACTGAGGATAAAACTCAAAGCAAGACAGTTACTCTCTATCTTGGCCTGGTTCTTAGTTAAAAAAAAGAGAAAGAAACCCACTCTTGCTAGCTTGTTAGAGATGGCATTTATCGAAGGATATTAAGTAGCTTAGGAAATTTCCCCCACAGCCAGAGAGTGAGGGTAAGTGGCTACACAGCCAAGAACATTATGCAGAAAACAGTTCTGGATTGCTCCAAAAGAGCCCTTATCGCCCCTGCAGCAGGGTGTGGGCTCTGGTTCACACTACTGTCCCAGGCAGGGACCCCTCTGCCAGGGCCTCTGTTCCTGCTCTTCTGAAAGCTTGATTTCCTGCCCTCACACAATGACTTTCATATGGCATCTTTCTCTTCACTGAGGTCTGGCATGGATGCCTGTGATTGGTGGAGTCTGGGTCACATGTCTGAGTTCTGGCTGTAAGGGAGGCTGGGAAATAAATTTCTGACTTTCACAGATGAGATGGGAAATTCCCCAAACACAAGAAGGGTGTTCCAAAGGTGCTGGGCAGCCACAAAGCCTTTGAGTATTCCTTGCATGGCCTCTGCCCTCTTCACCTTACAGTCTGCTAGAAGATGGGTGACCAGTGCTGGGCCAGGGGAAGCACAGGTAGAAGAGGGACCCCAGAAGGATTGCGAGATCAGGGAAGGCTCTTCAGAGTCAGCCATATCTAGGCTGATACTTGAAGGATGAACGCGAGCTCATCCTAGTGAAGGCTGAGGGAAGAACATGCCAATTACTGTAGCGACACACGCCAAAGTCCAACATCACAAGGGAATTAGACACTGCAGGGAAGTAAGAGATGTTCTGTGTGGCTGGAGTGGAAGGATGGGGCAGAACAATTGGTGATTTAACAAGCCCTCTGGTTGATTCCAATGTATGATGAAATTCAAGAAACATTGCTTTAAGTAATATGCTTATCTTACTACTTTTAAAATTTTTAGTGTTAGGCATTATATACTGACTTCCCACAATTAAAAAATGAACAGATTTCCCATCCCCTCTCTTGTTCCAATATTGTGTATTGTAACTTGGGTGGATCACTATTCGGTGCTGTTTATATTTTACATAACTACGTAAATGCCGTTCACAGCTGGGTATGTAGTAGACCACACTATTCTTCCTTTCCTGCACAAGTCTTTGTTTGACATTAATATGTAACTGTTGTTTTTCTCTCAGTTGCTGAGTTTTCTCTATACATACTACTAATTCACTCTCAAACTCTCCTCCAGCAACGTTCATCTCCTTTTAACACCTTCAATTACTTTAGGAGTTCCATTAATTTCGTCTTGTCTTTTTTAATGACTTCCGACTGCCCCAGTCTGGGCTGGGGTTCTGTCTGGGCCTGGGCCACAGCTGTCCCCTGGGGTCTCCCCTCCCCTGACCACTGTATTGGCTCTCCTGCTTCCTGATGCCACCTCTACCCCCGTCTTGCTTAACCCCCACATTTTGGTGGGGCTTCCCAGAAAAGGGTGCATTCGTGTAAATTGAGATCTCATGTGCCTGAAAAATGCCTTTATTCTACCCTCATTCTTGATAATTCGCCTAAGAATAAAACTTGCAATTGAAAATCATTTCTCTCAGAATTTTGACATCAATGTTTCCTTGTCCTCCATTGTTCTAACATCCTCCAGTGGTGTCATTGAGAAATCTGAAGCTATTTTTATTGTTTGTCTTATTTTATATAACTTTATTTTTATTTGTGTTACCTGCTCTTGTTCTGTCTCTCTTCTTCTTTTTCTCTCTAGGAGATTTTAGGCTTTCTCTTTGTTCCCAGTATTCTGAAATTCCATAGTGATGTGTCCTGGTTGGATCTGTTTTCTTCCACTCTTCTGGGCACTCATGAGCCCTTTCCATCTGCAAACTTGTGTTCTGGGACATAGTCTTGAATGATTTTTTTGAGCATGTCTTCCCCTATGTTCTTTTCCTTTTCTTTCTTTTTTGATCTCAGTATGTGGAGGATGGAACTCCTGGTCTAAGCCTCTCTCTCTCTCTCTTCTTAAACTTCCCCTATCTATGTTTGTCTTTTTGCTCATCTTTCTGAGAGAGTTCTTCAGCATTATCTTCCAACTCATTTCTTGAACTTTTCATTCCCGCTGTCATATTGTCCAATAACTCTTTTTTTTGGTTTTCTGAATATTCCTAGCATTTTGTTCTTGTTTCAGTGATGCAATATCTTTCTTATCTCTCTATGGATATTAATAATAATTTATAATCTTTTAGAAGCTTCTTTCTCCCTGTATATTCTCTATTTCCTCCAAGCTACAGTTATCTGTTACTTTTAGGCTATGTCATATTAGAGGCTTTTCAAAAGTGCCCAGTGATCCTTGGACATCTGCTCATATTTAAGAGAGAAGCAATAAAACAGTTATTAGAAGCTCTGTGTGCATGGGCGAGTCCCCAGAGTTAGCACTTCTATGCCTATTCTCCTGAGCTGGTCAAATTCCCTGGGGAACAGGCTTCCATTCTCCTGTTAGAAGGGACAAGTTTGGCTGCCAGCATTCTGGGAGCTGAGTGAGGAAGGAAGGCTGGAAAGCCTGTGGGCGTCTGTGTGTGTATGTGTGTCTGTGTGTGTGTGTGTGTTTGCAGGGGGAGATTATTATCTATTTTTGCATAACAAATTACCCTAAAACTTATTGGCTTACAAAAAATAAACATTTATTATTTTACAATTTCCGTGGGTTGGGAATCTAAGAACAGCTTAGCTGGGTGGTTCTATATGAGGTTACGGTGAGGTGTGGAACAGCTGCAACCATCTGGCTCAGTCTGGAGGTTCTGCTTCCAAAATGGCTCACTGACATTCCTGACAAGTGGCAATGGATGCTAGTTATTGACAGGAGACTACATTTCCTCCCCATGTGTCCGTGTGACATGGCAGCTGCCTTCCTCCAGAGCAAGTGATTCAAGAGAGAGCAAGGCAGAAGCCACAGTGTCTTTTATGATCTAGCCTTAGAAGTCATACTCTGTCATCCTGGCTAACATGGTGAAACCCTGTATCTACTAAAAATACAAAAAATTAGCTGGGTGTGGTGGCAGACGCCTGTAGTCCCAGCTACTCGGGAGGCTGAGGCAGGAGAATGGCGTGAACTCAGGAGGCGGAGCTTGTGGTGAGCTGAGATTGCGCCACTGCACTCCAGCCTGGGCAACAGAGCGAGACTCTGTCTCAAAAAAAAAAAAAAAAGTCATACTCTGTCATTTTTCTTATTATGCCATTGGTCACACAGATCAGCCCTACTCCGTGTGGGTTGGGATGGTCCAAGGGTATGCATACCAGAGGGGGAGAATCACTAGGAGTCATCTGGGAGGTCGGCTCCTATGGTGGGGAGGAGGCCAGGCGGGAGATGGGGAGGAGGAAGGTCTCAACACATAATGTACAATTTTATTTTTTGCCATTTTTTTGTGAGATATCACCATCTTCTGCAATATCTGATATCTGCAGTTTAAGGACCCTGAGTTTTTCCTCCCCAAAGAATAAACCTCCTATCTTCTACAAAATGGAGGAGCAGTTTGCAGGAGAGAGAATCTAAGAGTTTGCTTCTTGAAAATGTAGTCTTCCTGTCCTTGGCTCCGTCTATCCCCGTGCTTCAGGAAGCACCTGGCCTGCTAATTTTCCAGCCTTGGTGAGAGGGAGGTGGCTCTGTAGTATAAGTTGGGTTGGTTCTTGGCTTTCCCCACTGCCAGTTTAGAATTCAGATTTATTATTTTTGTTAATTCCGTTTCCACTCATTCCTCAGCTTTTCTGCTTTCAAAATTATGTTGCTATTGGTTTCTTTCTGATTCTTTTTGTTCTTGTGGATTTATTTCTGATTTTTAAAAACAACCCCTTTTCTGTGTTTTATTGGGACTTAGGGAGGGAGTAGAAGCCAGTGCATGCATTTGCTTTGTTATCTTTAACTGGACATCCCCTCCTCTTCTCTTTCGTTCTCATTTCTTCTGGGCTTTGCCCTTTAATTTGAAAATTATTCTTTGTTTTTTCCTTTTTCCTCCTCTCATAAAGCTTCTGAAATGGGCCAAGAACCTATTTTAAAAGCCAAAAACTGAATAAAGACCCTTTCTATGTGTATTTTTAATTTGTCCTAATAAAATGGATGGCTCTGGTTAAATAGATAGTCACACACACACACACACAAAACAAAGAACTTTTATATATTTCAAAATATTATCCAACCACAACAGCACTGTCATGCTGTTTGAGTGTGAGATCCGAGATCCCCTCCTTCATGACCCCCCCGGCTCCACTTTGCTTGGGCCTGATGTAAATGACTTCACCTTGGCATCAACGACTTTCACAGGGAAAGGGGTAACCAAGGAGCCACAAAAGCCACCATAAAGACTAAGAAGCAGCAGCTTTAAACAGCTGTCAAATCCAGAGAAGGTCAAAGCTAGACCTCTAGAATAGGATCAGTCATGGAAGAACTCTCCTGCTTCTCCGTCCCCTCTACTTCCACCTCGGAAGGATCCAAACCTACATGAGCATGACCAGGAGAGAAAAAGGAGAAGTATTCATCTCCTCTTCAACTGCAGGATTTCTGATTCCTGCAGAGCCTACTTGAGGGTCCAGAGCTTTATTACATGGGAATGGAACATCTTAATTACTGAATTGAGGCCAGGCGCAGTGGCTTATACCTGTAATCCCAGCACTTTGGGAGGCTGAGGTGGGCAGATCACGAGGTCAGGAGTTTGAGACCAGCCTGGACAACATAGCGAAACCCCGTCTCTACTAAAAATACAAAAATTAGCCAGGCATGGCGGCAGGTGCCTGTAATCCCAGCTACTCAGGAGGCTGAGGCAGGAGAATCCCTTGAACTCAGGAGGCAGAGGTTGCAGTGAGCTGAGATCGTGCCACTGCACTCCAGCCTGGGTGACAGGACAAGACTCCATCTCAAAAAAAAAAAAAATTACTGAATTGGGACTGGGTTTTTTAACTTAAAGTGACTGGAAGAATCCATGGTGTCTACTCAAGTTTTAATTTAGGGACAAGGGTGGAGCTAGCCCCACTGATAACCTTTAAAGGGACAAGAGAATTCTTGACAGCATGACGTCTAATGCTGGCACATAAGAACTTAGGACATGGTCCACCCTCCTCGGGGCAATGAGGAATAGCTTTGTTGAGGTTAATAATGTGAGGATGGAGAGAGCAATAGATGAACTAGAGTCAGACCTTGGTCATGACACAGCTCCATTCCTTACCACAGCCAAAGTCTCTTCACTGAGCATTGTTCCTTCATCTACAAAATGAGGGGGTTCAACTAGACAGCCAGTGGGATGCCCTCTCTATCTAAACTCTTGCATGAGTCTAGGGATGGCAAGGTAAAGAGGGGTTGGGTGAGTAGCCCCTTTGCTGGAGATAAACCACAGATGTTTTAAACCAGAGAAGACACTGGAGAACCCACTGCATTTCAAAAATATTTCCTTTCCCTTCTGGCAGCTTTGGGTAATTTGGGTAAGCACTTCTGGGTGGAGGCACAGCTCAGGCTTTGTGAGGAAGATGAATTTAATGGTGAAACAACAGTTATGACAATAGATGCTGTTTCTGGCGCCTCTGAATCTTCTAGTATCTGCATTATGATTTTGGAATAAAAGATGATTCATTTCGAATCTGGAACTCAGCTAAATGAGCAGGACTCTGAAACAGCATAAATGACATTTCTCCCTGCCAGGAGCTCAAAGCAGGGAGGCTGAGCCGCTCCATAGATATTTGCCTGTGCTTTGTCTTATGAAAGACCCAGGAACTCTCTCAGGAGTTCAGCCTTGCTGTCACAGGTGCTGGCTAAGGGAAGCCAGCTTTGGCTGCTGCTGAGGTTGTGGAGAAATCTATCTGCATTTGTGCTAACAGTATTAATAAAAGCCCAGAAGTTAGGAGATGTTTCTGTGAATGTTATCTGCACTCTATCTGTGAAACAATGCTGAAGGTCAAGTGATTCCCAGATATTAGTTGTACACAGCTTACTTATCCTTAGGTTTCCTTTTGGCTAAAACTCGGTTTCATTCATCTCTGTGCATCTTTGCATAGTGTTTAAAGCACACTCAAGTGACATGCACTGCTGTAGTGCTTTCTCAGAGAGGCAGCCACATGGGCCTCTTCCCTCCTAGTATTTGTCAAATTTTCCAAATAATGACATTGTGATTGTGTGACTCTCCCCCACTAGACGGGAAGCTTCCTGTAGGCAAGAATTAGCTAATTCCCAAACATAGCATACTGTTGGCAAGGCACAGTGGTGGTGAATAAATACATAAGTGGATAATGAATTAACTGATTTATATAGCAAAGGGATGCTGGCTGCACACCTTCTTGTTGGATGGCAGGGAACAAGAAGAAAGGTTGAGTTCACCCAGGTGCTAACCAAGCTTTGAGAACTTCCTTTCCACAGCAGATAAAAGAAGTCTGCAATCATGGAGGTCTAGAGTACACTTTTCATCTCCCTTCACCCTGAATTTTGTCTTTGGCAGAATCTCTGGGGATTTTTGAATCTGCAGCTTTTCTCTGCACTGGGGTTCCTGCAGTGTGAATACCATCCAATGGCCCACACCATCCAGGTCTTGAGTGTGGGCCCCTGCCAGCCCTCTTGAAATCAAATTCTCTCCACCCTGCATCCTGTTCCCCATGGCTTGCTGAAGTCCTTGCCCTGGGACCCATGGAGAGCTGAGGATGGGTGTGTGACCAAGGAGAAAGCTGCTCCCACTGCTCTGACCCTGCTCCCTCTGAGAATAAGAGGACTTGCAGGGAGCCCAGACTTTCCCAGGGCCAATTTTTCCATTGGCCATGCAGTAACCCAGGCTTTCCCACAATCATCTGAAGCCTCAGAGGCCTGGCTGCTCCTGGGAGTCGGCCCACTCTCCTGGCACCAAGGGTATTTGTTCACCCTTGACTTTGTAAAGATCCCTGTCCTCTCCTCTCCCTATCTCTCCACCCCCAAGCCACTGTGAAATCCTAGTATACTTTAAGGCTCTCCCAGTATTGACACCACTATCAGCCAAGTCACTTTCCGTGACCCAGGGCTGTATTAGGAAAGGGCCACAATACCAAGAGACAGACACTGTGGGTTTTGGTCCTGGCCCTCCCATTTGCTACTTGCTGGACCACATGCACTCAAATTGCTTCTTTAGGTCTCTGTTTCCTCATCTGTACAATGGGTTTATGCACCTTCCCTGCCAGCCCACAGAGCTGTGGTGAAGGTCACATGAGGAGGTGCATGAGAAAGTGCTTGTCTAGTAGTAGGGGACCCAGCACGGTGAGGTAAGTTGATGTGTTAATAACAATGAAGGCCAGGCCTAAGGAAAGGGGAAGCAGGACACATTTGTTGTGGCATTTCTTACTCCCTTACTCCCTCAATTCTGGTCATTCGCGTAGCATTCCCCATAAAGGCCATCTAATCTCCCCACCCCCAGAAGAAAAGTTGGGCACATAAGTTGCTTGACCACTTTCATGTACATTCGTTCAATATACTACTCCCTAGGGTATTTTAATTTTAAAATAGATGAAAGCAGGAAGCCCCCCAAAAAGAATGTATAATACAGAAACACAGGGACCATGAGACTTATGTGAGTGGGAATATGTGAGGGCAGGGGCAGGGAGCATGCCCATGCATTGCCCAGGCCACTCCATGGGTCAACTTAACTCTCTTGTCAGGGGCGTCAGTGCTCTTGGGGGCCGCACTCTTGAGTCTCGGCCCCCACGCCAAGACCCCATTCTCATGCTGCCTGAGTAGGGCAGCTGAGACGTTTGGTGGAACTCAGAACTACCAGTGAGTGGGTCATGCAGGGATTCTGCCTATGTCCTCCACATGCCCTACCAGGGGAGGAAGAGGCGCAAACGAAGAGTTAACAGCATGGAGGCCTTTACTGGAATGCTGTCAGCCTTCTCCAGGCCTCCAAGACTGCCCCAAGTGAAGGAGAAGTGACCTCCCCACAGCGTGGCGGAGACAGTGGCATCTCAGCCCCTCTCCGTCCCTGTGTGTCTCTAGCTGGCATGGCCCGAGCCTCTCCTCCCCATTTTGACTCTTTAAAGAGAGCCAAAGCGTCTCCACTTCCAAACACTCACACAGGCTGGGGTCACTGGGAGCTGCCTGGGACCGAGCTCTGTGGCCCAGAGGTGGGAACATGACCTTGGATCATCACAAAACCTGGAAAAAATGCAGCCAGCCTTCCTCAAAGAAGTTGGTTTTCCAAACCTTGCCTCAGGACTTTATTGGATCTTTCAAAGCAAGGCGACCAATGAGCATGTATTTTCTCCAGCACATGGGCTCACCCTGGACTTGAATCCCAACCCAGGGGAGTCTGGACCACAGGGCCCTGCACCTGCATGCTGGCTATGCCCTGCCTCGGGAGAAGGCCAGCAAGCTCTGCCCTCTGTTGGCATTGTGGGGCCCATCTTCGAGCATCTGCTCTCCGGCAATGTGGCCATTGCTGTCCACCCAGAAGGCCGTCTCTTCCTCCCAGAGGGCATTCTCTTCCTCCCAGAGGGACATTTTATCCTCCCACAGGGCTTTCTCCGCCTCAAGGAGGGCTCTTTCCTCTACCCACAGGGCCTTTTCGTCTTCCCACAGGGCCTTGTCCTCCTGAAGAAGGTTCCGGTCTCTTTCCCATAAGGCATCGTCCTCTTTCCAGAACGCCTTATCCTCCTTCCAGAAAGTGCGGTACTTTTTCCAAAAAGTTTTCTCTTCCTCCCTGAAAGACTTTTCCATTTCCCAGAAGGATTTTTCCTCTTTCCAGAAGGTTTTCTCCTCTTCCCAGAAGGTTTTCTCCTCTTCCCAGAAAGGTCTCTCCTCTTCCCAAAAACCCAGGATCTGGCCCCGGAAAGCATGGATCTTGCCTCGGAAAGTCCACATCTCTTCCCTGAAGTCCTCTATTTTTTCACGAAAAATTTTCATCTCTTCGCGAAAAGCCTTTTCCTCCTGCAGCTTGTGCATTAATTTCTTCTGGCGAATACTGGGAGAGGATGCCGCCAGGGACCGGAAGCAGGCAAGCCGCATCCATCTGCTCACCTTGAAGGAAAACATCTTCCTTATCAGCCGGAATGGCGGGGTGGCCATGAGGGATGACAGGACCCTTGGCCAGGTCCAGGTCAACTGGTCAGACCCTGTGGGGGCAGCAGAAAAGATAGGTCTGTGAGTATCACATGCCAGGGGACGGCCGTTGGTTCTGTACTACTGAATTTGAGAAAATGTAATCACTGCTCTTTGTCCCCATGGTGGTGTTTGTGAGGGACAAGCTTTGGTAGAGAAACATGTGGGGTGGTCATGGCTTTGAGCTGGAGAGGCAGTCAGTACATTCAAGCTCAAGGCTGCTAAAAACATAGACAGTCAGCCAAGAAGGACAGTGGCTCTCAGCTAGGGTATCAGAACACACAGGTGTGACATGATGAGGCCAAGAAGAATTTACATTTGTTAAATCAATCCGAATGAATTTAGGTTTTGGCGTACTCACTTGGGAATTGTTCCTGTCTGCCTATGGGCATGCTCACGTGTGAATGTCCTCTGTTACGAGCCTGGGACACAGAATATAGGCCCACTGACCTCAGAGGGGAAGAGAAGAGTGTATTTTAGGAGAGGAGTTTATTTTGGGAAAAGTGGTTTAAAACAAAAAGGTGAGAGACGATGGTGAATATTTCCAGGGACGTGGACCAAGAAAGCCCTCACACAATATTGAGTAATATGGAACAATAAGAAAGACACCAGATGACCCAGCAGCTCCAGTCCCAGGTATAAACCCTGACGAAACTTAGGAACTGTGACTAGGATACATGTGCAAGTGTGTTCAAGGAGCTTTGTTCCTAAGAGCTCAACTCTGGAAACAATCCAATGACCATCCCAATAGATTGGAATAAAAAATGGCAGTATATCCACATGGCAGACAGCATGGCTGCCTACAACAGCATGGTTGAATCTTACAAACCCAATGCTGAAAGAGAGAAGCAGGATCAGGGAATTTCATAGAATGAAGTTCCAAACAAGCAAGACTAAATGCCATGATCTAGGGGAACATACTTCAACACAGAAAGAGAAAAGCAAGGAAGTGAGTCCCAAAGTCAGAGTAATAATTGCTGGTGTGGGAAGATTTGGGGTGTGGGATGAGGTGAGACTAAGGGGTGTGATTAGGTGAGTACTTGAGAGAGGCTTCTGCAGTGCTAGCAGGATTCTGTTTCTTTGCTTGGTGGCGGTTTCATGTGTGTTGTTATAAACATGTGTTAAGTGGTACATGGATATTTTATGTACCCCAGTCAATACAGTATATTTCACAATAAAATAAAATCTGGGGAGAAGAAAGAAGGAAAAGAAAAAAAGAAAAGAAAAAGAAAGAGGGAGGGAAGGAAGGAAGAGAGGGAGGGAAGGAAGGGAGGGAGGGAAGGAGAAAGATCTTCAAACATTGCCATATATCTGAGGAATCAGATAGCAGAATTATCCATAACAATCCCTGTAACTACAAACATGAATCAAGGGATGAGAAAAAGTGCTGGACATAGGAAGGTGGTTAGAGTGCAGTGAAGAGCTCAGTGTTGTCAGATAAGGGGTGCATGCACATGCTGAGAGCATTGTTTTCCATTTTGTGCTTTCTGGAGGAAGCTGCCAGGGTCTGGTCCTCACTCAGTGGACCTCACCAACCCATCATCCATGAGACCTTTTGGGGAAATTTTCAGGGCTTTCTCTATGTTTTTCCATTTCTGGTTTAGGAACAGGGAGTGGAGGAGGAGAAAAGACACATAGCTGGGGTGTGTGTGTGTGTGTGTGTGTGTGTGTGTGTCTGTGTGTCTGTGTGTGTGCGCGTGCATATGAAGAGACAGTGGCTAGGCTGTGGACAGCTGGTGGCATCACCATCCATCCAGTCATACAAACCAGAACCAGGGGCACGTCCTTGACCTTTCCCTCTCCCTCACCAGACTTCTGTCTTCAACCATCAAGCCCTCCTAGCCGAGATCCTTAACCTTTCTTGAAACCATGCCCCTGTTCCATCTCCCCCACCACAGCCAGGTCAGGCCAGGATGCCTGTAACAGCCTCGCTGATCTCTGTATTGATCTTACCCTCTCATCCGCCCCTGAACTGTAGCCCTACAGGTGTTTTCTAAAACACTGTCTCATCCTATCACATCAGTTCACACACCTTCAAAGACCCTGCAGCCCAAAGATCAAAGCTGAACGCCCTAGGAAGGCCCTGTGCAGCCCAACTCCAGCTTGCTTCTCCCTCTCCTTCCTACCCAGCCTGCACCCAACTCCAAATCTAAGGCCCAGTATTAATGAGCTCTATTCAGCTCTTGGCACTCTGCCTGCAGTTTCCTGCCTGTGTGGTGAAGCACATGCCGCATCCTCTGCTGAGAGCCCCTTTTGTTCCTGTGGTGGGCTTGAATTCCTGTTCATCCCTTCCCCTCTGAAAGCTACTCGGACCCTCCAGACAAAGTTCCTCGCCACCTCTGCGATGCTGTCTGTCTGTTACTCCACTGTTACTTGTCACACTTGATTGAAATTAGGTGTGGACATGTCTTCCTGACATCTCTGTAACCCAGCAGCTATTATAATATAACGCCACCTATATATGAGGGAATTGGTGAAAATGTTGGTTGAATTGAACTGAATTTAACTGCATTTTGGAAATTTGATTTTCTATGTTGTATGGCTCTTTGCCTGGAATCCCTCCAATATGCGAGGTCCTCCCTCACTTCCATGTCATGCTGGCCCCCTCTGCCTGGATAGCCTTGCCCAACCTCACTTCAGTTCACCTAGCGAATCCTTCAACACTCAGATACCTCCTCCAGGCCATCTCTCCTAAGCTCAGACTGAGCATGTGCCCTTCCTGTCCCTCTAGAAACACCTCATCTTCCATCTCTCTATCTGGCATCCAGCGAAATGTTCTGCCACAGGATAGGTGTTCAGGAAATAGTAGCTGGATGAATGGGCGTCTACTGGGTTAGGATGTTGGAAAAAAATTCACCTCCAAGTTTTTCTCAAGTGAACACTAAACTTTCTTTAAGAAAGAAATAAAATAAGAACCATATCAAATAGGTAGATGTGTATTAAAATATAAAGTACAAAACTGTAGATGTGTATCTGTATAGCTGTAAAAACATGCACTAAAGATACATGCCTAGTTTTCAGTTATACTGTAAGACTAGGAGTTTCTTTTTAAGGAAAATATTATATATTACCTTATGCATAGAACAAATACTATACAGTCTAAAGCCAATAGTTACTTACTGCTTAGCTGCTTCCTAACAGGGTAAGTCCTGTAGCCCTCAGAGAGGGCAGGCGACCATTGTCATGTCAGATCCCCGGTGATGCGTGCGTGCAGGCTTGCCCCAACAATGCTGGCGGTGACCTGTCCGTGCCTTTTCAGTCCTGACTCACAGGATGGAGATGGCCAAGAAGGGGACCCCTATAAAAGACTTTAAGGACAGGAGGGGCACTTGAAAGGTTTGAAAGAGTTCCTCTTCAATCTTTGACTTCACTGATAGGGCAGTGCTGTTGATGACTCACAAGTGATTGTTACCTTAGATTCTGTCAGCGTTGGTTCTGGGGACATGGTTCTAGGAAGTCATGTTCTGGTGGGGGCTTTGTGTGGGATGAATCACTTCTCTTGTTGCTTTCCAGATTCTTCATCTTTGGCTTTTGATAGTTTGACTATGATGTGTCTTGGTCTTGAGGTTTATTCTACTTGGAGATTGTTGAGCTTCTTGGATATGCAGATTTGATGCCATTTTTCATCAAATTTCAGAAGTTTTTGGCCATTATTTCTTCAAATATTCTTTCTTCCATTTTCTCTCTCCCCTCTCCTTCTAGGGCTTATGTTATGTGAATACTAGTAGCGTGAGTGTGTCCCCCAGGTCTCTAAGGTTACATTCATTTTTCTTCATTCTTTTTTCTTTCTGTTGCTTAGATTAGATAATCTCAATTAACCTGTTTACAAGTTCATGGATTTTTTTTCTTCTGTCAGTTCAAATATGCTGTTGAACCCCTCTTTAATTTTTCATTTTCAACTCCAGAATTTTTGTCACGTAGTAAAATTTTTAAATAGTCAAGTAAATTAACATATCCATAATCTCATGTAGTTACCCTTTTTTGTGCACTGTAGCAAGAGCACCCACAATCTACTCTCTTAGCAAAAATCTTTAATACAGTGTTATTACTTACAGTCCTCATGTTGTACCTTAGATCTCTAAATTATTTATCCTATATATCTGCAACTTTGTACTCTTTGATCTCCCTCTTCCCATCCACTCCCCACACCTAGCAGCCACCATTTTATTCTTTGTCTGTGTATTTGACTTTTTTCTTACTTCTTCTTCTTCTTTTTAATTTTTTTAAGATTCTATGTATAAGTGAAATTGTGCAGCATTTTTCTTTCTGTGTCTGGCTTATTTCACTTAGCATAATGTTCTCCAGGTTCATCTATCTTGTGACAAACAGCAGGATTCTCTTTTTATGACTGAATAATATTCCACTTTATATACATGCTACAATTTCTTTATCCATTCATCTGTCAGTGGACCCCTAGTCCATCCAGAATTTCTCCAGAAATTTCACTGTGTCTCCAGAATTTGTTTGGTTATATATAGAAAAGGATATATGTACTTTTCTATATACATATGTATATATACACACACACACACTTTTCTATATATATATATGTATATTTTCTACATATCTATATAAAAGTATATGTATACAAAGTGTATGTATATATATATATATACACACACACACATATATATATGCACACATACTTTTCTGTCTCTTTTTGGTAAGGCATAGTTTTTAATTCTTTCCTTTAATGCTTTTTTTTTTTTTTGAGACATGTGTCTGTCACTCAGGCTGGAGTGCAATGGCATGGCATGATCTTGGCTAACTGCAGCTTCAACTTCCTGGACTCAAGTGATCTTCCCACCTCAGCCTCTCAAGTAGCTGGGACTACAGGCATGCGCCACCAGACCTAGCTAATTTTTTGTATTTTTTGTAGAGATGGGGTTTCTTCATGTTGCCCAGGCTGGTCTCAAACTTCTGGGCTCAAGTGATCTACACACTTCAGCCCCCCAAACTGTTGGGATTATAGGTGTGAGCCATCACACCTGGCCTTGTTTTCCTTTAATTCTTTAGGAATGGTTTCTTTTAGTTCTTTAACTACATTTGTAATAGCTGACTAAAAATCTTGGTTTAATTGCCCAATGTCTGCAATTCCTCAAAGACAGTTTATAACCAAAAAGACAATTACTCAGAGAATAACAGTTTCAGGCCAGGCATGGTGGCTCATGCCTGTAATCCTAGCACTTTGGGAGGCCGAGGAGGGAGGATGGTTTGAGCGTAGGAGTTTGAGACCAGCCAGAGCAACATAACAAGACGCTGTCTCTACAAAACTAAAATAAATTAGTCAGTTGTGGTGGTGCATGCCTGTAGTCCCAGCTGCTTGGAAGGCTGAGGAAGGAAGGATCATTTGAGTGCAGGAGGTTGAGCTGCAGTGAGCTATGATCGTGCCACTGCACTCCAGCCTGGGTGACAGAGTGAGACCCTGTCTCAAAAAAAAAAAAAAAAAAAAAAAATAGAATAACAGTTTCTACTGGCTGCTTTTCCCCCTTATATGTAACTCTGTTTGCAATAAAGGGTTTCCTGTTTCTCTATGCCTCAAAAATTTTTGAAGTTGGACATTTAAAATAATATAGTAACTAAAAATGAGATTTCCACTCCCAAGTTTTGTTGTTGGCGTTTATTGTTGTTGCTGTTGCTATTTGTTCATTTAGTGACTTTCTTGGACAAATTCTATGAAATCTATATTTTTTGTCATGTGTGGGCACTAAAGTCTGCTTATTAGCTTAACGATCAACTAATGACTGGACAGAGATCTCCGATCTCCATGAACTGGTGTCTCCTTTCCTTTGCTGAGGTTGTGTGTGTGTGTGTGTGTGTGTGTGTGTGTGTGTGTGTGTGTGTGGTTGGGGGTCGGGGTTGCAGGTTGGGCATACCTTTAGTGATCATGCAGGCAGTTTACGATTCTCCCTAGCCTTCACTTCCTTCTTGTGAGAGCCTCAAAGTCAGCCTGAGGTGAGAGATTATGGCCTTCTCAGGTCTTTCTCAGCCATGTGCACAGTCACATGCATGTGACCCAAATTCTCAGGAATATATCAAAACTTTTCAAAGTCTCCATCTTATTCTCCAGTTTTTCTTTTTCAGTTGTTGGTCAAGCGTCTGGTTAAACCCAACTAGTAATGCCAAATCAGGCAGCTATGATATTAAACAATTACCACTTTTATTTTTTTACAAATGCCCTGAGGATAGGGTTATTTGCACAGAGTAAGCTCTGAGTCAAGTCAAATAAAGACAAGTTCTGTGAAGGAAGCTTTTCAGTGAACTGCCAAACAGGTCAAATAGTAAAAATTCTTTGAGGATGGAAAGAATCCATCCTAACCCTTACTCAGTTATTCTGGAAGTCTCAATCATTGGTTTTTAATCATTCTTCTTTTCTAATATGTGTGCTTAAGACTATCAGTTTCCGAAACAGCCAAGTAAAAAGGACTCCCGGGAGAACCTCCGACCTGCCACCGGATGGACGGGGCGGGACCTCTGGAAGTTCCCACTGTTTGCAGTGGGGGAAGGAACTTGGCCTCTCATGTTTCTGGGTGGCAACCTAGGATTCAGTCTGTGAGATGGGGGCCTGTTAACAGGAACCCCTTTCGCTTTGCTGAGTTTTTTTCCCTTTACACCCAATAAATTTCGTTTTTCTTACCCTTCTATGTGTCCACAAGCCTAATCTTTCCTGGTTATGTGACAAGAACCCAAAGAACCCGGTTTTTAGCTGAACTGAGGAGAAAGTCCTACAACATTTTCATCTAAGTACACTTACCTGCGTCTCACGTTTTGATATGTCACCTTTTAATTACCATTCAGTTAAAATATTTTCTGATATCCATTGGAATTTCTTCTTGATCTATTGGCTATTTACAAGTACATTGCTTAATTTCCAAATATATGGGGATTTTCCAGTTACCTTTTTGTCACTGATTTCCAGCTCAATTTCATTATGGTTTGCACAAAGTGTATGGTTTGTATACTCTGATTTCAATCATTTCAATTTGCTAAGACTTGCTTTATGGCCCTGTATACATTCAGTTGTGGTAAATGTTCCATGTCCACTTGAAAATAACTGGTATTCTTCAGTTGCTTGATGCAGTGTTCTCTCTCTCTCTCTGTCTGAATTAGGTTGAGTCTTTACCTATGTTGTTCAAATCTTCTATATCCTTATAGATTTTTCTGGCTGCTTGTTCTATCAGTTACTGAGAGAGATGTACTTGCAGATCTATTTCTTTCAGTTAGGTCAGTTTTTGTTTTATATACTTGGAGGCTATATTATTAGATACATGCATATTTACAATTGTTATATTTTCTTGGTGTATTGACACTTTGATTTTTATAAAATGCCACCATTTTATCTTTAGTAATACTTCTTTCCTTAAGTTCTACTTTGATCTTGGTATAGGCACATCAGCTTTTATTAGTGTTTGCATGGTGTATCTTTTCCATCCTTTTATTTCAACCTTTCTGTGCCCTTATATTTAAAGTGTATTTCCTGTGATGAACATATAGTTGAGTTTTGTTTTTTCTACTCTAATACAATTTATCATTTATTTGGTTTTTAAAAATATTTACACTTAATATAATTACTGATTTATATTAGATTTGAATCTATTTTCTTACCATTTTTTTTCTAGTCCTACCTGTTAAATGTTACTTTTCCTTTTTTCTTTTGGATTAATTAAATAATTTTATTATTCCATTTTCCTCTATTATGTCATTAGTTATACATTCTTTTAGCAATTATTCTGGAGATTACAATAGGCATCCTTGAGTTGTTAAAGTCTAATGGATTTTTATCTTTACTGCTTCTCTGATAATGCTAGAATCTTAGATGATTTTAACTCCACTTATACACCTTCTACCTTTTTCATTTTGTTGTCATAAATTTTAATTCCGCGTATATTCAAGACTCCACAAGATTTTGCTAGTCAACATAACATTTGTAATTACCCATATTTTTACCTTTCTTCATGCTTTTCATTTCTGCCTGCATCTCTGTGCTTCTGTTTGGGATAATTTTTCAGGTACTCAAAAAATCATATTCTTTAGTATGGGTCTTGTGATGAAATCTCTCAGTGTTTATTTGTTGAAAATACTTTTACCTTTTTTTTTTATGCCAGCTAACAGGTGTTATCAGTAGAATGGTTTGCTTAGTGTGTTTCCACTGCTGTGTAAACAAATGCCACTTTCATTTTCCTGTTCTTTACATTATAGAGAATTTCATAGTAATGTGATTTCAAAACATAGATAAGAAATGAATTTTAATCTCTGTAAACAATTGATAACAATCAACATTTGTCTCTGATGAATTTGTATTATCATAATATTGGCTCTAAGTTTTTAATAGAAAGGAAGAAAAGATAATTAGGTACTACACCACACTGAAATCCAAATAGAAGTGCCTTTGTTTTCTTATTCAGATGTATTATCCTTTATAATCCCATTTGCCTTCATTTTTGAAGCATATTTCTACTGGTTAGAGAATTATAGGTTAGTTGTTATTTTCTTTCAGTTAGTCTGGTTTCTGTTGTTTCTGTTGAGAAGTCAGCATCAGTCTAATTGTTACTTTTTGAAGGAAGTATGCTTTTTAAAATTCTAGCCAATGTTAAGACTTTGCCTTTAGTATGGGTCTTGTGATGAAATCTCTCAGTGTTTATTTGTTGAAAATACTTTTACCTTTTTTTAATGCCAGCTAACAGGTGTTATCAGTAGAATGGTTTGCTTAGTGTGTTTCCACTGCTGTGTAAACAAATGCCACTTTCATTTTCCTGTTCTTTACATTATAGAGAATTTCATAGTAATGTGATTTCAAAACGTAGTTAAGAAATGAATTCACTTACTAACCTTCATCACTTTTAGGACATTCTTGGACATATTTCTTTAAATATATCATCTTATTTTCTTCTCTTTTTCACTTTTCACTGTCTTTGGCAGCTTTATTTTGATGTGACCAGATGTGCTTTACTTTGTATTTTCACGCTTGAGATTTGAAGTATTTCTTGTATGATTGAAACTACCTTTGCAAAATTATGACGGTAAGAGAAATCTGACATTGTTGACTCCATCTTGCTTCTGACCTCCAGGATGTTCTTGGTCATTCCTGGGTGTAAGCCCAGGTAACTTTGGGAGGAATTTATAGTTTAACTTCGAAGCAAGGATGATAATAATCCCTCCCTAAAACAAATCCCTTCCCTGTTGGGGAACTGAAACCACCCTTTGTAAGACTAATGAAAGGCCACAAAATTAGGATTATAGGAGGGGCCTGAGTTCTGATAAAATGTAGGTATGGTTTCTATAATCCCTTACTGCTCAGGAGTCATGTGGCCTGAGGCCACAGGATTTATGACTTTCCAATTGCTCTGGTGGATAACATCACTACTGTAGAACCTAGATTGGTCTTTTAAGATTTTTTTTCAGACTTTCTGGCAATCGACTGATCCTGCCTGAATCCATGATTTATGACTCAACCAGTCCTGTGGCCCCACCCAAAGGCGGACTCAGTGCATGTGAATCGTTTTCAACACTCCTATGATTTCATCCCCGGCCAATCAGAAGTCCCCTGCCCACCAAATCATCTATAAAAACTCTAACCTCTGAGCCTCAAGAAGAGTGATTTGAGTAATAACTCCATCTCACATATAGCTGGCCTCTTGTCAATTAAACTCTTAATTTACTGCAGTGCTGTGGTCTCAGTGAATTGATTTTTCTGTGCAGGGGCAGGAAGAACCCATCAGGTGATTACATCTCTGTATCTTACTAACCTTCATCACTTTTAGGACATTCTTGGACGTATTTCTTTAAATATGTCATCTTATTTTCTTCTCTTTTTCACTTAACAGAATTCCAATAACATATATGTTAAACATTTTCACTGGGTTCCTTATATTAACATTTTTATGCACTTTTCTAATTCTCCATTCTTTTGTCTCTCTGCTTTAGTCTGTATATTTTCTACTGTCCTATAGTCCATTTCACTATTCTTTCTTCAGCAGTGTCTAATCTACTGTTTTTATTCAATTTTTATTTTATTTATTAAATTTTATTCCAATCTAGGATATTCATTTGGTTCTCAGTTTTCCTGGTACCAAATTTATCCATCTTGATTTTTAATTCCATTTATTAATTATAGTTATTTTAAAGTCTGTGTCTTATTATTATTCAAGATCTAGTTCGTCTGTGGATATGTTTCTCTTGTCTTTTTTTCCCTCTTGGTTTTCTGTCAAAACTTATTTTCTTATACGGCTTGTTATTTTGATAGAGTGCCAATATTCTGAGGCTCTTCAGCATGTTAACTTCTTCCAGAGGTATTTATTTTTGCTTCTGGTAGGCAGAGAGGCTAGAAGTCAATTACTTTAATCCAGTCAGGAATTGAGATAATTCTAAACTGGGCTTCACTTCTTGTGAGATATGCTTCTTTAGTTGACCCTGTCTTCAAACAAAAGCTTGTGATGTTTTTCAGAACCTCTCCTCCCTGATAGATCCTTAGGTGCAATTTTATCCCTTAGACCTCTTTACATTGCTGAAATCTCTGTTCAAACTTCTCAGCCTTTCATTCACTGCTTTCAATTTGAAATTAACAAATAATTTGAGGGAAAAGAATCTTCACCTCCACTGTCTTTATTGCTTGTTCAGGTCTTGGTCTCAAAATTTTTCTCCCTGCCTAGGTATCTCTGAGATGTCCAATTCCTCACGTTGTTCGAAATACGATATTTTGCCCAAAACAACCTAGTCAGCCTTTATCTAGTGCAATACTCACATGGGGATTATAACCAAAAGAGTGACATAATAGAACTTTAGAATGTTGACCTGACCAAAAGGCCCAAAGTAGCAGTAAATAAATCAATAATAATAATTAAAATAACTAACATTTGTTGATCATTTGCTATGCACTCAGTCACTGTCCTAAGTACTTTTGCATATATAGCCCATTTAATCTTAAGAATAAATTAATAAATTAGGTATTAATACCATTTCCATTTTACATATGAAGAAGGAAGTGCATAGAGAATTTCAGAAACTTGCCTAAAGCTACACAGAAGTAGAGCCTAAATTTGAACCAAGGCAGTTTTGCTCAGAGACCATACCTCTCTAAAGTAGAAGGTTACTATAATAACATAGGCATCAAATAGCCTGAGTCACAATGAGCATTATAGCTGGGGAGTCAGAGAAGAACAGATTGCTACAATAAATATTTTGAAGAAAGATGCAAAAGGTGATCAAATGGTTGCATGGCATGAAGATGAAGGAAGTGAAGGAAAGGTTTCAAGTACCCAGCCTCAATACCTGGAAAGTGATCATGCACTGATAGAAATGTGAAATTGAGCTGGCGTTGATTTAGATGGGTTGGGTAAGTATTCATACATGAAACTTTGGGATCCTCAGTGATTCACAGTTCATAAAATGTTTGCTATTTTGGGTAAGCCTTACAGCCTCTGGAGGAAATAGCAAGAAGATTATTATTGCTGAGTGTGAATGGAGTACAGAAAATAAACCAGTTAACATCAGCGAGCTCACTGGATTGAAAAGGATACACTTTCTCCCCCTGCCACACACTTTGTACAAAAGTCAATATTTTCTGTTCACTCAAGATAGACAGTTTAACTTAAATATTTTAAAATCAGTGCCTCATGAGTGACACAAATTTAACTTAATCTTTTCAATGCTATTATTTTAAAAATAGTTTACCATTCTTGCCAATTTTCAAGGTAATGCATGTTCATTGTAAAAAGAAATCAGAAAATAGAGCAAAGATGAAGAAGAAAATGAAAATCAACCATATCCCAATACTCAAAGGTAACCAGTATGAACATTTTGGGGTATATTATTCTAATATATTTCCTATCCTTATGACTACATATATTCTATGCAATTGGTTTTATTCTGTGTATGCTGTTTTGTGGCTTGCTTTTTCATATATCATTTACACTTCCCAATTTCTTTAAACATTTTTGAGAACACAATTTTTAATTACTGCCAGAGTGTACATTCCCCTATGTTGGAAAATTAATTTATTCCATTAGGGATATATTATGGTTGGCCCTTGAACAACACAGGTGTGAACAGTGAGGGTCCACTTATACATGAATTTTCTTTGGCCTCTGTCACCCCTGAGACAAGAAGACCAACACCTCCCCTTCCTCTTCCTTCTCAACCTGCTCAATGTGAAGACGATGAGGATGAAGACGTTTATGATGATCCATTTACACTTAATGAATAGTAAATATATTTTCTTTTTTCTTTCTTTTTCTTTTGAGAGATGGAGTCTCGCTGTGATGCCCAGGCTGGAGTGCAATGGCATGATCTCAGCTCACTGCAACCTCCGCCTCCCAGGTTCAAGGGATTCTCCTGCCTCAGCTTCTCAAGTAGCTGGGACTACAGGCATGCACCACCAAGCCCAGCTAACTTTTGTATTTTTTAGTAGAGATGGGGTTTCACTATATGTTAGCTAGACTGGTCTCAAACTCCTGACCTCAGGTGATCTGCCTGCCTCAGTCTCCCAAAGTGCTGGGATTACAGGTGTGAGCCACCACGCCTGGCCTGGGATTTTCTTAACATTTTCTTTTCTCCAGCTTACTTAATTGTAAGAACACAGTAGATAATACATATAACATACAAAACATATGCTAATTGACTATGCTATTGTTTCTAGTCAACATTAGGCTATTAGTAGCTAAGTTTTTGGGGAGTTGAAAGTTACACATGGACTTCTGACTATGCAGAGGTTCAGTGCTCCTAAGCACTCATTGTTGAAGGGTCAACTGTATTTTTTTTTTTTTTTTGACGGAGTTTCACTTTTTTTACCCAGGCTGGAGTGGTGCAATGGCGTGATCTCGGCTCACTGCAAACTCCACCTCCTGGGTTCAAGCGATTCTCCTGCCTCAGCCTCCCAAGTAGCTGGGATTACAGGAGCCCACCACCACGCCGGGCTAATTTTTTGTATTTTTAGTAGAGACGGGGTTTCACCATATTGGCCAGGATGGTCTCGATCTCTTGACCTCATAATCTGCCCACCTCGGCCTCCCAAAGTCCTGGGATTACAGGCTTGAGCCACTGCGCCCGGCTGCGGGTCAACTGTATTTTCCTGGAAAAGTAGATCAAACTGGAAAATTGCTCAAAGATGAAGACAATGACATAATCATCACTGCTCATGGCCTCGGTCTCTGTACTGAAAGAAGAGAACTGTTTCTAGCCACACCAGCCATAAAGGAATCATGCCCTGGAAGCAGGCTTTGTGCAAGAAGAGACTTTGTCGTGTTCACTGCTATATCCACAGTGCCCATTTTATAAAGAGCTTCTGAAATTGAGCAGAAAAAGACCACCAACCCAATAGATAAATGGCCAAAGGATATGAACAAATTGGTTGCAGACAAATGCAAATGGCTCTTAAATGTATGAAAAATTTTTTTAACCATACTTATAATTAGAGAAATGCAACTGATTAAGAAAACCATTGCATTTCTCATCGATCAAACTGGGAAAAATCCAAAAGTTTGACAATACACTCTGTTAGCAGAGTTGGAAGGAAATAGGCCCTGCTATACAGTGCTGGTAGGAATACAAACTGTTATAACCCCCATGTATGGGGATTTGTCAGAAACTAAGAAAATTACATGTGAATTTGCCTTTTCACCCAGCAATTCCATGTCTAGAAATTTATCCAGCAGGTACATGTACACAATTACAGAAAGATACTTGTATAGGTTATTCATCGGAGTATCGTTTGTAATTCCAAAAGATTGGAAGTAACTCAATTTTGTAGCAGTAGGGAACCACTTACATAAACTGGCACATCCACAGAGCAAAGTACTATGCAGCTGTAAAAAAAATATATATATAACAGGCTGGGCGCGGTGGCTCACGCCTGTAATCCCAGCACTTTGGGATGCCAAGGAGGCAGATCACAAGGTCAGGAGTTTGAGACCAGCCTGGCCAACATAGTGAAACCCTGTCTTTACTAAAAATACAAAAATTAGTTGGGCATGTTGGCGTACGCCTGTAGTCCCAGTTACTCAGGAGGCTGAGGCAGGAGAATCGCTTGAACCCAGGAGATGGAGGTTGTGGTGAGCCGAGGTCATGCCACTGCACTCCAGCCTGTGTAACAGAACAAGACTCTGTCTCAAAAAAAAAAAAAAAAAGTAAAACAAAGGTCTTTTCATGCTGATTTGGAGAGATTCCCAGGTTACATTATTAAGTGAAAGAAAAAAAAATGACTACAAATCTTCTTCTTCTTCTTCTTCTTCGTCGTCTTCTTCTTCTTCTTCTTTCTTCTTCTTCTTCTTCTTCTTCTTCTTCTTCTTCTTCTTCTTCTTCTTCTTCTTCTTCTTCTTCTTCTTCTTCTTCTTCTTCCCTCCTCCTCCTCCTCCTCCTCCTCCTCCTCCTTCTTCTTCTTCTTCTGATTCTTCTATCTTCTTCTTCTCCTTCCTTCGTCCTACTTCCCTCTTCCTTTTCGTCGTCGTCGTCGTCCTCCTCCTCCTCCTCCTCCTCCTCCTTCTTCTTCTTCTTTCTTCCTCTTCTTCCTCTTCTTTTTTTTTGGTTGTGGGGGAGGCAAGATGTCGTTCTGTAGTTCAGGTTGGAGTGCAGTGGCATGATCATGGCTCACTGCACCTTCCACATCTCAGGCTCAAGTGATCCTCCCACCTCAGTCCCCCAAGTAGCTGGGGCTACGAGTGCACGCCACCACACCCAGCTAATTTTTGTACTTTTTGTAGAGACAGGATCTTGCTATGTTGCCCAGCTGGTCTCAAACTCCTGGGCCCAAGGCATCTGCCTGCCTTGGCCTCCCAAAGTGCTGTAGTACCTCTTCTTTTAAACAAATCTTAAAATTGGAAACGAACACATGAACATAACCATACATCAAATATATACCATACCCCTACAGAGGAGGGATTATTTCACATGATCCTAGGGCACACTTCTTTGACTCACCTTCCTTAGCGGGATATATTCTAAAGAGGAAAAGAACTTAAAATAAATTTGAAACTTAAACTCAGTCATTTTATTTTTGTAGAAGTGCTGTACTGTGACTTTGAAACATTTCTTTCTATTGTATGACAAAGCATATAAATAATTATGTTAATGTTAGGAATAAAAATTTTCACTATAAAAGGGATACAATGATAAAAATCAAATTACACGAAAGAGTATAGTATTAGATTTAAATTTTAAATATCAAAAAGTACTCATGATTTTAAAAATAGATATGGTGTAGCTCTGTTTATTGAAATGGGCCGGTAGCAACAATATCACAGAAGCAATGCATACCCCCTATCGACAGATCTTACTCTCTAATACTACTTCCCACCAAGAGGAGCCAGGGCTCCACCAATAAGTGACTATTTTCTAGGCACAGGGGATGGAAAGTATAACGTGAACTTGTGACATATTTTTGTTTAGAAGGCAAGGAAACTTTTATGTCACATCAAAAGGACCCAGGGAGCCGGACATGGTGACTCATGCCTGCAATCCCAGAACTTTGGGAGGCCAAGGCAGGCGGATCACTTGAGGCAAAGAATTCCAGACCAGCCTGGCCAACATAGCAAAACCTGTCTCTACAAAAATACAAAAATTACTGTGTGTAGTCCCAGCTCCTTGGGAGGCTGAGGCATGAGAACCACTTGAACCTGGGAGGTGGAGGTTGCAGTGAGCTGAGGTCATGCCACTGCACTGTACAACAGAGAAAAAGACTCTGTTAAAAAAAAAAAGGAATAATGTTTATAATTGCTTGAAATCCATGGAATCTCTAACAATTGATGATACTAAAAAATGAAAAAGAAAAAACTCATTTGTCACTATCTAAGGTGACAATTAAGGCTATTAAGTCAATTTCTTTGAAAATTTGAAAATTAAATGAAACAACAAAATGAATAATGTATCCTGCCTTTTCTTTAGAAACTGTACACCATGACGCCAAAGCCCCAGTTGATGTGGGAAAGCTTTGGAGAAGAATGCTGACGGGTCTATGTAGAAGGAGTGATAGAATCAGAAAGAAACTACCGTTTCACGTTCCTAATTAAGTGATTAGTTTGGCAAGTTGATCCATTGGTTTTGAAAGCAATAGAAAGATGGTTGATGGGAAACCAGACATAGTGTCTCAAAATAACACCACATAGATTATGTTCTGTCTCTAAGTGGAATATATCATTGTATGCTAGAGGGATCAGGCTGTTATCTGTATAATGGTTAATTTAACACCAGGAAGTATGGGTCAGCCAGGTATCAGTGCCTCTTGGTGTAACGCAGTGTGACTGTTTTTACAAGTCTCTCGAAGCAGTGCCTGTGATCTACTGGGGGATGAGGAAGGCTCTCTGGAGCCGGGGAGTGAAGGAAGCAGGAGAGGGCAGGGGAAAAGCTATGTGAGGCTGGGTTCCAGCTGCAGAAGAGCAACACCCCAATCCCATGGGTAGCTCAGGAGCATGACCTGCTCCACAGAGTCTACCCCCCTCGAGGAGCATGCTACTGCCTGCAGGCTTCCCTCTGGGTGCGCCATTCCCCCTATTTCTCTTCTGCTTCAGCCACGTGATGTTGGTAAAAGGGTGTCCTGTGAGGTGCTGGAATATAACCTCCATGGAGGCAGGTGAGGGGGACTGAGTTGTGGCCCCAAAAATTCATATGCTGAAGCCCTAATCCCCAGTCCCTCAGAATGTACTAACTATATTTGGAGATAAAGCCTTTAAGAGGTCATGAAGTTGTTATTATTATTATTATTATTATTATTTTTGAGACAGAGTCTCACTTTGTTGCCCAGGCTGGAGTGCGGTGGCATGGTCTCGGCTCACTGCAAGGGAGGTAATGAAGTTAAAACGAGGTCATTAGAGTGAGCCTTAATCCAATCTGAGTGGTATCTTGACAAGAAGAGGAAATCAGGACACGGAAACACGCAGGGTGAAGACACAGGGAAGGCAGCCACCTGCAAGCCTGGAGGGAGGCCTCACAGGAAACCAATCCCACTGACCCCTTGATCTTAGACTTCCAGCCTCCAGAACCATGAGAAAATTAATTGCTGTTGTTTGAGCCACCTTGTCTGTGGTACTTTGTTAGGGGAGCAAATGAGTGCAGCAAATGAATGTAGCAGAGATTTTTATTTTGTTTACTGTTTCATTCCCAGAACTTAGAACGGTGTCTGACACATAATACACATAGTTATTGAATGAATGAATGAATGAATGAATGAATAAATAAATAAATGTTCTATTTCTAGAGTTTCAAGTAAAAAGCAGGGGAAAAGACCTCTACTTTCAGATTTTCTCTATACATATCCCGTTTCTATTCTTTTGCCTCTCCCCGTCACACTTTTTATCCCAGCAGAGGTTTCATCCTTGCCTTCTCCTCCCATTTTCTTCTTCCAGTGAAGGAAGAATTTTTCCTCACCTTGCCAATTTCAGGGGAATTTCTCTACATTCCATTTTCTTCTGTGAATTCCTTTGGATCTTTGTTCTTGGTGATTGTGGCAGATTGGATTTTCCAAAGCTGGCTTTAACATCTCCCATCCATATGCTCTTTTTACACTGTGACCTGTCCAATCCACCATCAAGAGCAGAGTCATCCCCTCCACTTGAACCCAGGTGAGCCTTCGGTTGCTTCAACCCACAGAGTGCAGGGAAATTGATGTTGTGGAACTGCCGAGGGCAGCTGGGTGCTGGAGCGCTTCCTACCAGCTAAACAGAGAATGCTAATCTTCTCGCAGCTCTGTGCTCACAGCCTGAAAACAACCACAGAGAGATTATCTATATCATGGGGGCCAGCAAATCGCACACACACACACGCACACACACACAGCTGGTTGATAAATACAAGCGCACCACTGTTTCTGAGGCTAGATCATAAAAGGTGAATGGTTTCCTCTGGATCTCTCTTAGTACACTGGCTCTTAAATCCTAGCCCCTGTGCTGGGAAGAAGCCCAGGGTACATGAAGAGGCTACATGTAGTCTTCTGGCCCACAGCCCCAGCTGAGGTTCTAGCCACAGCCAGCGTCAGCTGCCACTATGCATGTGAGTGAGGATGCCTTTAGATGGCTGCAACCCCAGCCATTGTCTGCATTCATATGAGAGACCCAAGTGAAAACCTCCCAGCGGAGCCCTGCCAACCCCTAGAACTGAGAGACGGTATAATAATTAATGGTCATAATTTTTCATACTTCTTTGTTTGGCGTGGTTGTGCCCCAATAGATCATCAGAACAGAGATATTTGCTCTTTTCTTTACCATGGTATCAAAAGTTAAGGGGAATGAAAATGCAACCATTTAACGTTTTAAAAAATATTAGTTTTACATGATAAATCTTTGTGCTCAGAGTGACATTCATTTTTTCATTCATTTATTCACTCAACAAGTATTCGTCAAGTGCTAATTAAGCATCAAACCTTGTGCTCAGTGTTAGGAGGCGCTCACGGTCCACAAATGCAGAAGAAATGGAAACAAATACAAATATAGTGTAAAAAACACCATACTAGAAGTGTGTGCAGGATACACTGGGGGTGTGCAGAGGAGAAAGGGACCAACTCTTTCTTGATTGGAGTTCAATTGATTGCACAGAAAGCAGGAGATAGTCAAAGAAGACTTCAGAGAAGATATGGACTAGGCCACATCCTGAAAACTGGGTGCTTTTCCAAGTTATTAGTGGGAAGGGTTTCTTAGAGAACAGCCCACGAGAAGGGCGTGGGAGCCGCGGGGATCAGATCCGGAAACCCTTGTTTCACATGACTGGGCGTTTTAAATGCTGGACAGTGGCTGAAGGACTTAGTGGGGCTAGGTGCTTGCTGAGCCATGTTGAGAAATATCAGACTGGAAAGATAGGTCCAAACCAAGTTATGAAGACCTTTAACTCTATCCTGAGAAAAAATTATTGGTAAAGTAAGAATTAAAATATTATTTTTAATTTATTATAAATCAGCAAACATGGCCGGGCGCGGTGGCTCACGCTTGTAATCCCAGCACTTTGGGAGGCCGAGGCGGGCGGATCACGAGGTCAGGAGATCGAGACCACGGTGAAACTCCGTCTCTACTAAAAATACAAAAAAATTAGCCGGGCGTGGTGGCGGGCGCCTGTAGACCCAGCTACTCGGAGAGGCTGAGGCAGGAGAATGGCGTGAACCCGGGAGGCGGAGCTTGCAGCGAGCCAAGATCGCGCCACTGCACTCCAGCCTGGGTGAGAGAGCAAGACTCCGTCTCAAAAAAAAAAGATAAATCAGCAAACATTATGCTTGATGATAAAAGACTCAGGGCTTACTGTGTGCTCATAAATGCTCATTGATGTAAGTGTACCAGCTGACTGGTGCCTGCATTCTGACTGGGCAGGGCCCTTGTCTAGTTTTTACATTCTTTAAAAATACCCCCAGAAGACATTATTAAAATAAAGAAGTGGATAGCATTCACCGTTTTGTAAATAATAACCAATTTATTAGGCAAAGAAATAAAACAAGTATAAATATTAGAAGGAAATAATCATTACTTAATAGGTGATTTGGCTTAATACCTAATAAAGAGGGGAGAGAGAAACAAGGTAAAATTGTAGTTGATAATAGCAGTAGAATGCCAATTCTCCCCAAATTTGTGTATAAACTTCATTCAATCTCAAACAAAATTACAGAAGGGTTTTTCTTTCCCCAGGGGAACATTTCAAGTAGCTGGGACTACAGGCACACACCCCTACGCCCAGCTAATTTTTTATTTTGTTTTTTAGTCCCAATACGTTGCCTGAGCTGGTCTCGAACTCCTGGTGTCAAGCGATCCTCCTGTCTTGGTCTTCTAAAGTGCTCGGTCACGGGCATGAGCCACTGCGTCCATCCTGTTTCTGAAAGAGACAGCCCAGGTCCCACTGAGAGACCGCAGACGGCAGGAAGCGGCGGGGAGGGAGGGCAAAGAGGCGCCAGTAGGTGGCGTTGTGCATTTTCCCAACCCTGACACTCGCCCCTGGGAACTTAGACCCTCGGCCTTGGAGCCCAGGTTAAGGACACGAAGACAAGAGTTATTCCTTTCCTCATGTCTACTCCAAGGCGCCACTTCAGACCTGAGTAAAAGGGTTGAGGCAGGGAACCTGGCAGTGGTGTGTCCACGCATCCTTCCACAGGGCCTCTGCGACCGCTGAAATTGGGGCTGAAGAGACCCCGGGATTTTCCGGAGCACCTTGGACAACTGCCCGGTTCCACAGGGCCCTTAGAAAGTTAGGCCTTGACTCCCCCAGCTTCTCAGATCCAGGAGTTTGTTTGCTTATTAAATTGTGCTAAAATACACATAACATGAAACTCAACATCTTAACCACTGAAAAATGTACAGCTCAGTAGTGTTAAGAATATTCACATTGTTGTGCAACCAATCTCTTTTTCATCCTGCAAAACTGAAATGCCACACCCCTTAAACTGCAGCTCCCTGTGCTCCCCTTCCTCCAGCCCCTGGTGACCACCAATCTACTTCCATTTCTATGAGTGTAGACTATTCTGTGTGCCTTACGTGAGTGGAGTCATACAGCATTCGCCTTTCTGTGGCTGGCTTATTTCTTAGCATAATGGCCTCAAGGTTGCAGCATGGGTCAGGGGTTGCCTGTCGTTTAACTCTTCTTCTTCCTGACTGTGAACTACTTTTGGGACCACGCATTCTGTTTCTCTTTTTCTTAAATTGTCCTCAGGAAAATTAAAATGCTGGGAAAAGTCAAAAGGAAAATGAAAACATATTGAAATGCTTTTTGACTCAGGTAGAAGTCGAAGTGAGGGACCCTGAAGGTTTTCTCCCAAATTAGGAAGCCATCAGGATGAATAGATGGTAAATATAGAAACGGTGACTCAAATAGAAGAGTGACATCAGAATGGAAAACTTCCAAAGAAAGCATGAAAAGAATTAGGATGTTTACATAGAACTAAGTTGTTGGGGAATAACACACAAGCAAAGATGAAGACAAAGACAACCTTTTGTGCAATCTTGGGGAAAAGTGAGAGTGAACACTCATCAGTGTCCCTTGGCTTTCTGATTGCCCCTTTTGGGGTGCACAACCTGGTCTTTGGGCAACTTTAGCATCTCGGTTCATTTCTACAGCTTCCATCAAGAAGTCAGGCCTACCCTCATTAACTCACAGTTGCCTTTGTAATTATACTCAGGCACATGCTCATTCACTCACTACTCTTTTGCATCAAAATTCCTTATAGGATACGTGGATTTTATTAAGTAATCTTTTTATTCACAGTATCTGGCTTGGAGTCAGCAGTATTTATTCAATGAATGAATGAACTCACTTTTACCAGGAGAACCACCTCAACTAAAGACAAGCATTTAAAAATTTATACTCTGAATTCAACTTTCACTCAATTCTACTGTCATCTCCCCTAATGTGCCGTTTATTCATATGGCAATAGTGTAGTAGTGCCATATGTGGACTCTATCACATGGCCTGAGTTGAAGTTCATTACACACTTAGTAACCACATGCCTTTAATCTCTCTGTATCTTATGCTACTCATCTGTGAAGTGGGGGTATTAATCTCACCTACTTTGCTTTGGGCAGCATTTCCAGTGGTGGTCTTCCACTCACATCTCTAGGGTTAGCAACTGCTTCCACTGTCAGTTGCTAATCTCTGGGTTACTCCACCATGACATCGTGCATGATTTTTCAGCTCTTCCATGGCTCTTGTAACTAATTCCCCATATCAAATTCCTCCTATTTTTCCTAACTGATAGAGCTATTATCATTACCATCATTTATCATTAGCTTTGGAGTCTCATAATCACTTTCCAAAGACTCCTACTTTCTCCCCCACAAAAATCTCCTATTTCTGTACTCACAGAAAAATATTCTTTGATGTTTTGCTGCATCTTTGGGGACATGTGGAAAAGCTCCTGGGTGACCTGCCATTATTTTCTCCCATCCTGGACTCCCAGCAAGACTGCCTCATCACCTGAAATTTTGTTTGTTTTGATGTCAGGGCTAAAATGTGCTCAAAAAAGACTGCTGCCCCTTTTTGGCTACGTCCAGGCCAGGCTCATGGTCACCGTGTGCTCCCGGACCCCCACCATTGTAGCAGGGAAGCCTTAAGACTGACCTCACTCCTCAGTCACTCTGCTTCCACTCGCTCAATGTGAGATAAGAGAAGATTCAAGTACCATCATGCATCACTGAACCATGGGGATGTGTTCTGAAAAATGTGACATTAGGCAATTTTGCCACTGTGTGAACGTCACACAAACTCACATAGTATAGCCTACTACACACCCAGTGGTCCCCAATCTTTTTGGCACCAGAGACCAGTTTCACGAGGGTGGGGATGGGGAAGGTTTTGGCATGAAACCGTTCAACCTCAGATCATCAGGCATTAGATTCTCATAAAGAGTGTGCAACCTAGATTTCTGGCACGCACAGTTCACAAAGGATTTGTGCCCCTATGAGAATCAAATGCCATTGCTGATCTGACAGGAAGTGGAGCTCAGGTGGTAATGATCGCTCACCTGCCACTCATCTCCTGCTGTGGGGCCTGGTTCCTAAAAGGCTAGGGACCAGTACTGTTCCCAAAAGGCCAGAGACCATGGCATGTTACTGTATTGAATAATGTAGGCAGTTGTAACACTATGGTAAGTATTTGTGTATCTAAACATAGAAAATACTACACATAGTATTTGTGTATCTAAACATTGTGTACAGTAAAAATGTGATATGAAGGATTAAAAAATGGTGCACCTGTATAGGGCATTTACCATGAATGGAGCTTGCAGGACTAGAAGTTGCTCTGGGTGTGTCAGTGAGTGAGTGATTAGTGAATGCGAAAGCCTAAGACATTACTACACACTACTATAGACTTCATAAACACTGTACACTTAGACTACACTACATTTATTAAAAATATTTTTCTTTAATAATAAAGTAACCTTAGCTTACTGTAACTTTTTTACTTTATAATTTTTTTTTAATTTTGACTCATACATTAGCCCATACATTATACATACATTACCTTAGCCTAGGCCTACACAGGGTCAGGATCATCAGTATCACTATCTTCCATCTCCACCTCTTGTCCCACTGGAAGGGCTTCAGGGGCAATAACAGGCAGGAGCTGTCATCTCCTATGATAACAATGCCTTCTTCTGGATACCTCCTGAAAGACCTGCCTGAGGCATTTTTACAGTTAACCTTTTTTTAATATATCTATATAAGTAGAAGGAGTCTAAAATAATAATAAAAAGTATAGTATAGTCAATACATAAAGCAGTGACTTGGTTTTTTTTATTACTGTAAAGTATCGTGCTGTACATAACTGTATGTACTTTACGTGACTGGCAGTGCTGTAGGTTTGTTTACACCAACATCAACACAAACACATGAGTAATGTGTTGCACTACACCATTATGACTGCTACGACATCACTAGGTAATAGGAATTTTTTAGTTCCATTATAATCTTAAGGAACCACCATCTGTGTGGTCCATCATTGACTGAAACATTGGTATGTGGCTCGTGACTGTGACTGTATGTCCTTTCCTCCAGCAGGTCTCCTCCCCTTGCTCCTCCGCCTCACCCTGTCCTGTGGTGTGAAGTGGTCACCTTGGATTCAGGACTGGGAGAGTGGCAGGGCCAGCCCTAGAGTGAGCCTGGAGAGGGGCGTGCAATGCAGGGGTAGCTTCAGAGGGAGCAGCTCCTTGCATTTTACATAATAGTCTCTTCTCTTGCCTCACCCCAGTCCCTCCCCAGTAGACTGGCCTCTTCCACCAAAATGACAACAAAAAACCTGGAGTGTCAGGGTTGGAGAATGCCTTTAATGTCACGTGACGTCAGTTTCTCAAAGTGTGGTCCATGGAGCACCTACAGGAGACTTAGCAGAGTCTAAACTGCAGATTCCTGGGCCCAGGCCCAGACCTACACATTGAGAATCTTTGGGAGGTGGTACAGGAATCTGCATTTCAATAAAGAATCTCTGGCACTTCTTATAAATCAGCAGTTGAGAACTTCTACTGCTAGGTGCTTGCTTACAACACCAACACACAACAGCCTCACAAAGCAGCCTGCTTCAGGTCTAAGAAGGCCACTGTTATAAAGTTTATGACATGGGGCACAATTCAGCCTCCTTGTAACTTCATTCTGTCTCAGATCTGGCGTCTGCAATGACCGGGAATCAATTTAATCCCTTTTCTACTGGCAGTCCTCAAGTCCATAGGGCACCTCTCATATCCTCAGCCCACTTTGAGTACCTTCACACTCTTTCCTAAGCAGCCGCTGTTCGGCCCACTCTTTCTCGTGTGCCACCAACATGCAGGGAGGGCAAGGGGTGAGAAGGGGCTCGCACCAGAACTAAGTCCCTAGGTTTAGTGCCTAAGGGACTGAAATGAAATGTTTCCCGCGGGAATTCCTAACTCCAAGGGGTCGGCCATCTTTCCACAGCTCCCGGGGTCGCTCTGCTGCCCCCCTGCGGGCCTGGGGAACACTGCAGAGGTATGAGCCTGCGGTGGGGCTGCTCTCCCCACACGTGGGAGTGGGAAATGGAGACAACCCGCCCCTTAGAGGAAAAGCCACGAGTTGCTGTTGTGCTGCAGGAGAGAAAGGGAGAAAGAAAGCGTGCGACAGGGAGTGGCAGCCCCAAGTGAAGAGGAGCCCCACAGAGTCAGCCCTGGGCACCAGGACCACAGAGGTGCTGAGTGCTGCCTGCTTCTGGATCCCACGCTGCTCAGCTCAGGTGAGTCTGGCAGCCCTGGGCAGCCTGTGAAGTTGGAGAGACAGTCCTAGCAGAGGGTTTCTTGAAATCATTCTTAGGAAGATGCCAGTGTGCTGATTTATGCTTCCTGGAAAGAAAATGACTGCATTGTGGAAGTGCTTTTCTTAATTGTGTGGAGGGAAAGAAAACAATCTTCACTGAGTCTAAGGGAAATGGGTTTTCTGGAGAAGAGAACAATCGTAAAGGAATAATGAACTGCAGGGCGAAGGCAACTTGTGTGGGACTCTTAGAAACAACCTGCCAGCTGCAGGACAGCGAGTGGGGACCACAGGCGTCACCTCCATGTCTTACCTGTTGGGGCTCTGAACAAATGGCTTTGACTTAGTCATTTTAAAGGGGTGGTAGAGCTCAAAGGAAGTGCATTTTTCATTTCCTAGGAGCCAAACGATGAAGGCATCCTAAGGAGGTTGTGGAATGACTCTGAGACACAGTAGGTAAGCGATAACCGCCACTGAATTCATGCATTCGGGCATAGTTAGGAGGGAAAACAGCACAGGTTACATAGAGAGCTACACATAAGAAAGGACTGTGTCCTGAGCACCCGAAATGTTTGTTGGAAATATTCAACAATACTAGTTAACATCTGCTTTGAAGGAACAGGTATGGGGATGGTTAATGTCTAATATTCAATGTTATTCAAAACCAAGAGTGAGTTGGTCCTCACAGCTGATGTAGGAATAAATAGTTTAATTTACCAAGCCAATCAGTAAAAACACAATCATATATATATGTGTGTGTGTATACACATACACACATATATATACATATATATGTTTACTGTTGATTCATGACACAACTCAGAGGTAAAAAAAGTAGAATTTTACAAATTTGAACTCTAGAACTGGGAATGTTAGACAGAAATAGAAAGTTTCTCAGACCTAGTCCTATTGGCATTTTGGAGCAGATAGCTGTTGTTGGGACTGCCCTGCTCCTTGTAGGATGTTTTCAGTATCTCTGGTCTCTCTATCAACAGCCCTGCTCCAGCCATGACTATTCAAAATGTCTCCACATATTGCCAAATGTGCCTTGGGGGTCAGATCACCTCTGGTTGAGAACCACTGAGATATACCAATTGGATTGAAAATTGAAAATGCATTGAGCATGTCATTTGGCAATTATTATTGATTAATTCCCATCGTGCCCTTTATTATCACTCAGCTGCTAGGAGAGGAAGCAGCAGGGGCTATTATCACTGCCCTTCTAGGTGCAGAGGCAGGTGTGAGACACACAGTCCTATCACAGCATGCACAAGGATGGACTTGTAAGTCACTGTTTGTTCACACTGGAGAGAAGGCACTGCCCAGCCTGTTACCCCAATCTCTTCCTGTTTCAGATTTCTAACAAATAAGAAAACTTTCTATCAAATAAGAAAAAATGTACATTTTCTTAGTAGAAGGTATAGAAGGTATAGAAATTGGCTAAAATCTGTGTTATTACAGATTTTAGTCAATCATTCAATGGATTGCATTGACATGAATCCATCATTAGTACGTATTTGCTCTATTGGGCATCTCCTGCTGTTGAGGGACCCTCCTTGGAAGAGCTACCACTTCAAAGGGCTCCAAGGAACGTGCAGTTTTTTGTGAGTTGTTCAAGTCCCCACCATAATAGTGAATAGGTCTTTTGTAGTGTATTTGAATCTGCAAATTCACACAGTGAATTCTGTGAATCAAAAAGCAGATTCACTGCTATTTTCTCAAATTGCAGCTTTCTTTGTGGCTTCCTCTGAATTGAAATAAATCCATATCATGGGTCATAAAAACCAAATCACAAAGGGGAACGTACAACTGGGAAATATGCCTAGAAAGAATTGGCAATATCACTGGCAATCAAAAATGTAAATTAAAATAATTAATTTCCACTTTTGCCTATGAGAGTAATAAAAATGCATTAGTCTTTCAGCCACCCAGTGCTGGTTAGGTGTGGTGAAGTTGCCATTCTCATATTGTTGGTGGCACTGGAAATGGATACAGCTCATTTATAAGTCAATTTTACTCAAATCCAAAAAGTTGCTTATGCTTTTTAATTAAATAACTATTCCAAGAGATCTATGTGATGCATGAAACAAAGCACTCTTCATGGAGAGAAATGTCTCTTAGGATTAATTATGAGTGAAAAGTGAATATCCAACAAGAAGATATAGAGAAATATAGTTTGATATAGCCTACTCTGTGGAATATAATTCAGCTGCGAACTTGACAGTCCTGAAGACCAAATGGTAACAGAAAGAATGCTTATGTCAAATTGGGATGTGTTCACTTAATGTGCCTGATTATTGCAGCCATGTAAAATGTGTGTACATGCACATATGCATGTGTATATATGCATATACTTAAAAGCTCCTAAATACTAACAGTTTTTGGGCTAGAAGTTCTGCAGTTGTTTATAATGACTAATGGTTTTCTTTTCTCCACGATCTAATTTTTCTGTGAATTCGCTTTTGTAATTTTTAAAGAAAATATTCCAAAAGAGAAAAATAATGCCTACCACCATCACATCATCTCTCTCCTTTTTGTTTCTGCTCCCTGGTGGACTTACTCCTTCCTGCTTATCTATCCCCTACATGCTACTTTTTAAAAATCTCTGGACTTTTGGAAAGCAAACTACTTTTCATTTCAAATAAGACTTCTTAAATTTTAAGAGGTTTTAAAAGGAAGTTTAAAATTATAATGGTAAAACCTGCTAATGGGGGAAAAGGGAAGGCAATATTTGGGTATAAAGTGGAAATGAAAATACTTCCCAGGCCTGCCTGTGGCACAATCCTCCCTACCCCTACCCCAGCCCCAGTGGCCCCATATCCCTGTACCTGCCTTCATAGGGAACAGTTATTCACAGTGGTTTAGTGTTTATGCTGCTGATCTTTTTCTACGTGTTTACGTAGATCTGCAGACATTATTACATGCACGAGGTCATATGATGTGTGTGTGTGTGTAACATTTTATTCCTTGTAAGGGAAGTTGAACACAATATGCAAAGTTTGTCGGCCAGCATTTGGGACAGTACCTGGGAATTCTGTCTTCCCTTTCTGGCTGGGTGCCAAAACTGAGTTCTACTGCCACTGCTACCTGTCTCTTAGGGAACATTCCTTAAGGTGTGACAGAATTAACAGCACATCATTCTTTTTTTAGTTCTCATCCATCTTGCCAGTTTATGAAAATAAAAAGCTTGAAGGAATAAGAGTCTCCTCATTTATAAAATGGATCTAATACCTGTGCCTTGTGTTGGTGTGTTCTATTGGCTGCCACCTCATGTGGTCTGATATTATTATCAATAAAGATATCACTGTTTTTCAAATTGATGTTTCTACCTTATTTGCAGTTAGTGGCTAAAGGTATCAGCCAATTTAGGACATTTGAATAAAAAAATGTATATGCAGCTCTATATTACTTTTAGTGGTGAAACATTTTTTTCAGGATTCACAGGAGATTAAAGTGTGTGCCTCTTACCCCAGGGAATGGCCCAAGTTAGAAATGTCTTGTTATAATGTGACACAGACAAATCTCGTTAGTTTCTGCAAAGCTGCTGTGGATTTGAAGACTGGAATGTCTTGGTTTGTAGGCACTGATAGAAACCGTTCAACACATTTCAAAGGAAGTTTCTAAATCAGTGGCGACTCCACCATGCAAGTGTAAAGAGATGGCTCTTGTGTCTCCTCCCTCTGTTCTATCCCTTCTGTGATCCAGGAGAAAAATGCTGTGGTTCGTGGCTGGAAGATGTGAAGTACACACTCTCCCTGTTATGTGAAGTGCACCCTCTGTTTTCCCTAAGAAGGGTGAGGAAAGGAACCGACCTTCCAGGCCTTTAGGAGCCGTGATGGGCCATGGCCCCTTTAGATAACTGGGCTTGTCATTGGATCCAGGAGGGTTGTTTTTCCAGGCAGGGTTTTAAGTGGCTTAGGCCCTGTGGCAATCAACCTCATGAAGTGTGGACATCAACAATAAATCCGTAATTCATACAGTAGCCATTTGTCCATGGCTTGGGGCCTACTTGTTATGTAACAAATGGATGTGCACCTGGCAAACCCCATTAGGCCAGAGAGCTGGTCTCATTTCACCTTGATCGGTAGAATGCCGAGTCAAAGGATGTGGAAGGAGGCTGTGGTTTATTCAGGGCTGCGGTGTTCCTGATTTTCTGTGTATAAGGACACCACAGCTGCAGTTGTTGCAAGGACATTGTGGGGGAAAATGGAGCCGTGTGAAGAGACATTTGAATAGTAGTTCATGGAATTATTCATTAAACATCACTGAAGACCTATGCATGCCAGGGAGACAAAGACTCTTGTGCATCCTCCACAATTGCTTCCAGGAGAAGAGTGGGCAGGGGAGCCTGCGTCAGGCGGCAGAAACAGCAGAGGGACCCCTGGAATCCCAAGTGCTGCATTTGGGATTCCCAGGGATTAGGGGGTCAGAAAACCTTGGGTGCTCAGCCCTGCCACTCTGTGTCCCATGATCTCACTGCAGTCAAAACTGTCGAAGTCCGTTCTGGTCAACAGAGAGTAGGCACCTCAAGTTTGGCAGATCTCAAGATGCCTGGATTCCAATCTGGCTGTGTCATCTTGGGCAAGTCCTTCACTTTTCCACCCTCAGTTTCTTCATCTGTAAAATGGGGATCAGAATCTTTGCCTGGTTAAATAGGATCAAGCATGACAGGACTGACCAGGGAGGCGCCGTGATCTCCTTGCTTAGTCCCTGACTCACTTTGGGAAGCCTCTCCTTTTCAGGTTTCTTCCCGTTGATTCGTGCACTGGGGTGAAGTGGAGAGATTGTGGGCTTTGAAGGCGCAAAGTCCAGGTTTCAGATAGAGTCTCGGAGGCCTCATTTCAAACCCCAGTTCTACCACTTACTAGCTGGGTGACTTTGAGCAAACAAATTGATCTGAATCTTGGTTTTCTCTGTAAAATGGGGCATACCTGCCTCTGGAAGAACTGGGGAGACTAAATGAGGTAACATGTGGAAGACCTTGGCAGGGCGCTGGTGATATGCCTCTTGTTGGGGACTGACTATCTCTGGTCACACTGCTTCCTGCTATGAAGGTCCTGTTGACATAAAGCCAAGTTTTGAGCATGACATGTCCTAGAAGGATAGTGATAGGGAATAAGAACCCCAAATCTCAGCCGAACCACCCTGCCTGTGTGCTAGCAGTGGATCAGCTACAGAGAGAAGCTGCGGGCTGCGTGGCTCCTGCCTGCAGGCCCATGCTGACACTGGCGGTGGAGTGACTCGCCTGCTATGAGCCACAGCTCTGGTCAAAGCAAGATCTCCTTCTGTCATCATGACCAACTCTGTCCTCAGACCACAAATCTTCCCCATCATGGCCTGTTCCCCCTGCCCTAAGCTCTAGTTCACTCAGGAGGGCCTGCAGGTAGTGCTGCTAAAATGCTGTGGTCCCCTGGTTTGCAAACCCCTGCAGTATGAGGAACAAGGACCCTGTTAAATCGTGCTTTTAAATGGAGCCGCGGCTACTCTGGACAGGTTCCTGGGGAGACTTTGTGTATGAAGTAAGGATGTCTGCCCCAGATCCTGCCTGGATCAGCCAGCCCCCATGGAGGCCTTACTCCCAAGCAATGAAATGGTGGGAAGTGGTAGAACTACGCACACCCAGCCTCAGGGACAAAGTGACTCCCTTCCTCTGCTAATGTCTTTATGGGGCTACCTAATTTCACTGGGCAGGAAAATTTGCTGTCTTGATGAGCTGGAGTTTTTTTGTGGATTTAAAATGTATATGGCTGTTTCTTCCAAGGAAGGGAAGCCCTTTCTCACAGTGTCAACCAACTTGCTCAGATCACAGCAGGTCCACAGGGAGCTGGGGTGGCGCTCCAGGCCGCTAGGGTCTCGACCCAGGCTGCTCTGGTCAAGTCCATGGTTCCCCTTCTGCTTGGACCCCAGGAGAGTGCAGCAGCTGTGTCAGGAAGTGAGGGGGCTCTTGCTCTGTACCTGGATCCACACCTGGATCAAGTTTGGGTTCTGCCAGTTGCCAGCTCTGGCCTTAAGGTGAATCTTAAGCTCTCAGGGTCTCTAAGGCGCCATCTGTAAAACAGAGTCAATAACACTTCCCAGATAGGATTGTTGTGGGATTAAATATGAGATGACCTATTTAAAGAGTTAACACAACGCCTGGCTGCAGCCATTGCTCAGCAAGTGAGAGCTGTTACCATCTCCCCCTCCAGGTCTGTGTCTTCCTGGCTGGTATCACTGGGCAAGCCTCTTAACCTCTGTGAGCTTGGTTCTCTCATTCGTGGACTAGGGGGTCTTTTTCTCAGCCCCGCTAACCACTAACAAGGCCACACCTGACACTGGCATCCAGGCCCCCTGGGCTGACTGAGACCACCCTGCAGGCCACCACTGACATGCACAGAGAGGGTTGGTTATTGATGCTGAGTAAATCCTTCCACCATCCTTTCTAATGAATTATTTTTGATCCTCAGAACTTTGTCAGCGAGCAAGAACAATGCCAGGAGGTCTGGAGAAAACGTGTCATCAGTGCATTTCTAAAATCGCCAGCAATGGTGAGTCACAGCTCTGAGAAATGCCCTGGTTTTGTAGGATTAGAGGTCTGGGATCACCCGATGAGCTAAAGCTGGAGTGGATCATATGAGTGGGCTGTGCTTGGTATGGGGTGGCCCCAGGGTGGTAGAGCTGGGGAAGACAGCGTCCGGCCCTCGGTTGGCTGCCTTCTCCTTCCATTCCTTACCTGTTCATCTTTAGCTTTCCATAGCTCACTGTATGTGTTTTCCATGTAATACATGTTTGAAAAATATGTGTGTGAACAGAGTCACTGCTATTACAGTTAGTGTATAATGGCAGCCGTGCTGGGCAACACAGCAGGGCAATGTGACACTTGGGACCTGGGTAGCTTTCCCTTACTCCTACCTCAACCTGTCTCCTTACTAAATTGGACTTTGCCCCACTATCACCTGCTGGGGTCCTTTCTGTCCAGTGGGGCTGGACCATATTACAGAAGGCCCAGTCTGTCTTGTATTTGGAATATCCCAAAAGTGATCCCCAAATCAGATCCCAGGCCTTGGGGGTCCCTGGGATGAAAGCTTTTACATCATGGTGAGATGTATGGTCTAACTTTTACAGATGAAATGTGAATAAAGGGAACATTGTGGGAAGCTTTAAGCAACTCATGTCCAGGCACTAATATCAGGAAGCTGCAGTCAGTGGGTAGTGGCGGACTAAGGTGGAGGGTCAGCAGAACAAGGGGCTGACAGACGGGTGCCTGGGCACCTTTCCTTACCTGTACTTACCATGTCCTAGCACACACTGTCCACCTCCCACCTCTCCTCCCATGACGTTTCCCGCACTGCTGCATGCCAGCACCTCCAGCTGTGCCTGACACACAGTAGGAGCTCAATAAATAGGCACTGGCTGACTAAGCAGGTAAATGAGTGAAGAGCCAGCTCCCAGATACAACTGACCTTCTCCATTCGCTGCTTCTCCATTCGCTTAGGAGAATGCCCACCTCATTCTCCTAAGGCACAGCCCTGACATTTTACTCCCAGGGACAGCCCTAAGGGCCACCCCCGTTTCATCCCTGGAGCACACCTACTGCTGTGGGGGCCAGAGTGGGACAGTGGTGCTGGAGCCCCTGCCCAGGGCCTCTGAGGCTCTGGCAGGATGAAAACTCATAGGTTTCCTGCCGGCAGGGAAAGGAGACACTATCAGCTATATTGTTGCTCTATATCTTCGGGAAATTAGTTACCACCACCTCCCCCAACACACATCCTACCTGTTTATGCAACAGAAGTGCTGATGGCAACACCAGGTTGGCAAGAGAGGAAGTATTATGTTCAGGGTTTCCCAGAAAAAGGGATGTTTCCTGGCTGCACTGTAAATCTGCAGGTCAAGGTCTAGGCCAACCTTGGCCTAATGATGGCCTCCTTGATTGTTGAGATTTCTGCCTTCGTTGTGTGAATAACTCCGTCTTCAGCCAGCACAACCTCCTAACTGTTCTTGCTGCCTCTTGACCATCCCCTCAGCACCTCCTCCGGAGAGGTCCTTCACTGCACAGTGACTCCCCATTCCTGCAGAATAAAAGTGAAGCTTCTGCTCTCTTGTGAAACCCTTTGTCCTTCGGTCCCTGTTTACCTCTTGAATCACTCCTTCTTCTTCCCTTCTCACTCTGGAAAATCCAGCCAGACAAAAACATTTTAGGTTTCCTAAGAACACCAGCTTCTGTTTTCCCCCTGGGCCTTCCAACATGTGTTTCTTTGCCTAGACTTTTATTTCCTCCCGCCTGCCCCCTCAGACAAAGGTTGGATCAGGCAAGAATCATCAATAGACACTAAATCTAAGAGGAAATTTTGATGACAAGCAGTAATTGGTTGCAAGGGAGGAATAAAATAGTAATCATACAGTGGAGAAAGTGGGCCACACTTTGGGGTTTAAAATGAACATTACCACTGAGGGACAGGTGGCCGTCACCTATGCAGTAATCCAGCCAAGAATGCACAGCCTTTATCCAAACACAAGAGAACATCTGTCAAATACAAGGTGAAGAATGTTCTACTAAAAAAGAGCAGAGAGGACTGTATTCTTCAAAAATGTCAACATCCTAGAAAACAAAACAAAAAGGGCTTATGAGAATGTTCTAGATTTGAGGGAGGTCTCAATCCATTTTGTGCTGCTATAACAGAATACCACAGACTAGGTAATTTATAACAAACAGAAACTTGTTGGCTTATCATTCTGGAAGCTGAGAATTCCAAGAATGAGAGGCCGGCAGCTGGGGAGGGTCTTCTTGCGTCATCCCATGGAGGAAGGCAGCACGTGGGTGAGAGAGAAAGGGCTGAACTCCGCCTTTTATAATGAACCCACTCCAGTGATGACGTGAACCCATTTACTCTGCTCCCAGGGCCTGATCACCTCTCGTTTAAGCTCCACTTCCTAACACTTTTGCATTGAGGATTGAGTTTCCAACACATGAACTTTGGGGGACACATTCAAACCATAGCAAGCAAAGGAGACATGACAACAAAATGCAATACTTCACCCTAGATTGGAGCCAAGGGCTTTATTAGGTCATCAACATTGGAATATGGATGGCAGATTAAAATATTATATCAATGTAAATTTAAGAAACTGCGACTGTAATAAGGTACTATATTAATAAGAGAATATCCCCAGGAAATGCACACTGGGATTATTTCCAACTAAAAAAATTGAAAACTTGAAAAGCATGCAGACAGAAACCTGAGTGGCAAGTATCTGAATGTTTGCTCTATTACTCAAACATTTGTATGAATGTTTAAGAATTTTCATAATTAATGTCTTTTAGAATTTAAGCTGGGAAAAATTGGCCTCCTTGGCGTGATCCCAGAACTGATAAAATAGTACATAGATGCAAATGCATATACTATAGTGTTTTCCTTTCAAGTGACTTCTAAATTTACTTCTTTCTGGTTTTCTACATTTTCCACATTTCCTATAAAGCTACATATTTATGTAATTAGAAAATAAAAGTTTTGGCCGGTGCAGTGGCTCACACCTGTAATCCCAGCACTTTGGTAGACCGAGGCGGGCAGATCATGACGTCAAGAGATCGAGACCATCCTGCAACATGGTGAAACCCCGTCTCTAGTAAAAATACAAAAAAAATTAGCCAGGTGTGGTGGCACGTGACTGTATTCCCAGCTACTCGGGAGGCTGGGGCAGGAGAATGGCTTGAACCCGGGAGGTGGAGGTTGCAGTGAGCCGAGATCACACCACTGCACACTCCAGCCTGGTGACAGAGTGAGACTCCATCTCAAAAAAAAAAAAGAAAAAAAAAGAAAAGAAAAGTTTTATTTTTATTTTATTTTATGTTTTAAGAACAATCTTCAGATATCCCCCTTAGATTGGTTGGTGCTGTCCCTATCCACATGTGGAGTTTGCTAAGTGGTGGCAGCCTCAGAGGAGGGGCTTGTTTATCTGGGCCTTCATCCAGGGAGTAGGGTGGTCTCTGTGCTCTCAGACCCCAGCAAGCCACCTGGCAGAGCTTTCTGTAGCTCTCCTGGGCCACTGTGCAGCCCTGGCTCTCAGCCTCCCCATCTGGCACTCTCTCTCTGTCAAGCTCTCTGCTGCAGAACGTTTGCTTCCCTGCAGCCTGCTGCCACCCTAGAGGATCACTTTCATCACCCATCACTGGGCAGCAGTGAAATCTTGATGAATACATGTGCAGCGTGTGCAGGGCTCCAGCCCTCATAGGATAACTCAGTTAAATGGACAAGTGCAGTGAACCCAGGTCATTGCACCTGTCAGGGGGTCCTGGGAAGTCCCCTTCAACTCCACTTGGAGACAGCAGCAGAGAAGGGCCCAGCCAAGTCCATGTTCAAGGGGGACGCCAGGAGAAAGACCTTCTGCTCAGGCCTGGATGAAGGAACCGTGACTCTAGGTGGTGTTTGCAGCCCCTCAGCGATGAGAGAAATTTATGCAACTCAACATACTAAACAGAGAGTGGTAGATTTTATTCTACAATTCTGGCCAGGAGAAATAGCACATTAATTTATTTTTAATGTACTTTTAAAACTTTAAAACTTCTTCCTCTTTAAATAAAATTAATTTGACCCTGAGCTCCTGCTTGCCAGAGTACCAGGAAAATCAATCCTGGGCTTTGTGGGTCACACAAGAATTCAAGTGTGGGAGTTGGAGAGGAGGAATCACGTTTTCCTCTTTTGGGGGTCTGGGGCAGGGTGTGCTTTTGCTCTGTGGTAAGCCATTATTTCCTCTACAGACCCTTTGTGCAATGTTTAAAAGGTGGCCCCCAGCAGTGGTAGCTTCCAGGACACAGTTTAGGAGTAGACGGTGCTTTTGTTGGAAGAAAAGTGTGCCTCTCTTCCAAGCGAGAGGATTTCCAACCTTCACTCAGCCCTGTAGCCTCACACAGGCCCTCTCTTCTCTGCACAAACCACATAGCAGCACGCTCTGTCCTTGCTGTCAGGTCAGCATCAGTGTCAAGCTTGAGATGTCGGGGTCTTTACGAGCCTGGGGACCTGGTGTCACCTCCCTGGGTGCTTCTAGTAGCAATTCCTTTTGGACACTGCAAGGAAGGGGCCACCAACCCAAGGTTCCACCCTCAGCAGCCCCCTCTTCATTGCTCCTCCTCTTTGGGGGACTCCCCTGCATCCCTTTTTATTGGGACAGTCCCATAGAATTGCTCTTGGTGGGCTTCAAGGAGCACAAGGTTGCCCTGTCTTTTCAGGGATCAGAGAAAGAGATGGCAACATCAGTACTGTGGAAGGGTCCAATATTTCTTACTAACTCGTCCTGTTACATGAACAACTGAAAATCTCAAAAGCAGGCAGTGGAGGTGGTTTTAGAAACCCATACTCCAGTTCATTCCCCTGGCACATTAAATGCAGTGAATTCTGAACCGAATACATCCTTTCCCTAAAGCCCCTCCTCTTTCTGTCCCTCACATTTCTGTCAGTGCGTCCACCATTCTTGTCACCCGAGCACTGCACTTCAGTCATTCTTTACTTCTTTATTCCCTTCATTCCCACACCTAATGGGTGCTCAAGGCAATGCTGGAGCCTCAGAATTGCTCTCCAGGCTGAGTTATGCAACAGCCACTTTGCTGGTCTCTTCACTCCCAGAGCCACCCCCTTTAGTCCCCATTTTCTCCAAAGGTTCAGCTTTGATTATGCCGCTTTCCATTTGCAAACCCTACAGCGCTCTTTATCTTCCTAATAAAATCCAAATACCCTTATGCAAAACAGAAATGCCCTCTCTTCTGACTATCTAGTTTCCATCTGATCTCTCCTTTCTTTGTTATGATGGATGATGGAAACTTAGCTCCATTTCATGATTCGCCACTCCCCCAAACCACTCTGAGTGTCTCTGTCTCTCAAATGCTTTTTTGTTTCCTCTGGGTTTTTTTCCTTTGACTGAAAAGCCATCTCCCCACAACTCAGCCTGTCAAAAATCCTACGCATCCATCAACACCCAGTACCAATATCACCTCCTCCTTGAGGCCTTCTTTGATTTTCTGGGGACTCTTTCCTCCTCTAGGCTTCCTCACTGCATTGTGTGCTGCCCCTGCTGGTTCCTTCCACAACACACTGATTTGTACTGTCCCTTGGGTGCACATCTCATCTCCCTTAAGAGGTGGTGAGGTCCGCATTGCCGAGGCTTCTCATGCTCACTTTGCATCTACCCAAACCTTGGTCGAATGCAAGAATGAATAGCTGAATATCTAAGAAGTTCATCTCTGTTCAAAGTGGATTAAGTGCTAATAAAAATACCCCCTCATGCAAATTGCTATTGGCTGTGACCTCTGGGGATTAGTGGGTGGCTGTGGCAATGCAGGGTGCTGGTGCAGGGCTGGAGAAGAGGGGTGGGTGGAAACATGAGGCAGAGGCAGAATGACTGAACATACCAGGAGAGGGCAGAAGTGGTCTGGGTGACTGGGGTTTGGTCACCATGACAGATACAGGGAGGTGGAGAGGGCAGTTTGGAAAGAGGAGTTTAGTTGGAGTTTCTCTTCCTGCACTCTTTGCCAGTTGCCTTCTGGGTATTTGATAGCTCAGTGGAGCCCCGAAGGCTGGTGTTGCAGAGACAAACTGCTAGGTCCCGGTCTCAGTTTCTACACTAAACTATCTAAGCAAAATATCTGGGGATATATTAATGCTTGCTATTCATAGGAAACAGACTCCAGAGATCCTTGAGAACAGACCAAAAGCTACCCACTTTTCCTACCAAGATTACCCATTTAAAAATGCATTGAATTTTCCCGGCTTCCTATTTTGACTGATAACCAGATGGCAGCATATCTTTAACACCTGCTACCGTGCCGCTCCCTTTGACAATCACGGGCAGCAGCAATCAGCAGTTGTGAGAGCAGCCCACCCTGAAATGCACTGCAAGACGGGAGTGAGGATCCGGAGCCAGCAACCCAAAAGCCACCCTGAGGAGGGCACCCTTCCCAATAGTCTGTCTTTTCCCAAACTTCAGTAAGTCAGGAATCAGCTTATCTGTGTTCTTGGCATAAAGAATGACTTGACTCCAACGTTTTGAGTCTAATATCCTCCCACTATTGCTCTAATTTTGACTTATTTTCTCCTTTGGGACCCTAAAGTTGAGTTTTTGTCCACTCAGCTCTTTCAAACTGACTTTCTTTTTTTTTTTTTTTTTTTTTTTTTTTTTTTTTTTTTTTTGAGATGGAGTCTCGCTCTGTCACCCAGGCTGGAGTGCAGTGGCGCAATCTCAGCTCACTGCAAGCTCCGCCTCCCAGGTTCCTGCCATTCTCCTGCCTCAGCCTCTCCGAGTAGCTGGGACTACAGGCGCCCGCCACCAAGCCCGGCTAATTTTTTTGTATTTTTAGTAGAGACAGGGTTTCACCGTGGTCTCGATCTGTTGACCTCGTGATCCGCCCACCTCAGCCTCCCAAAGTGCTGGGATTACAAGCGTGAGCCACCGCACCCGGCTTCAAACTGACTTTCTAGATGGAGACCCTCATGGTATCAGAAGCCAGAATGTGGCACTCTGAGTTGCATTGGAATTGGTGCTCAATAGACCAGAAGGCAGGACAGTATTAACTAGTGGTGGTCACTGCTGTCAAGCCGGTGCCATTGCAACAGCGGCATCACCAGGAAGCTCAGCCTCTGTTCCAGAGAGCTCGAAAGACTGAGGAGTGGGTAATCAGATGCCCCAGGAGGCAGGGGGATCAGGTGAGAGTGGGGATCGTGGCTTGGGTGTCCTTATTAGGACCGAGTGGTAAAGAAGGCCTCGTGCTGGTAACTGCTGATGACTTCCATCCCAGTGGATCCTCCGACCTAGCCCAACCCCAGCACCTCACACCATGCTGAGCACACGGCTCTAGGAGGCCCCTGAAGATTCTCTAGCCAGCTTACAGAAACAGGCTACTTCACGGTCACCTGGGAGTTGCTTTTATTTTATTTTATTGAGATGGGGTCTTGCACTGTTGCCCAGGTTGAAGTGCAGAGACAGGATCACGGCTCACTATAGACTTGAACTCCTGGGTTCAAGCGATCCTTCCATCTCAGCCAGCCTCCCCTGTAGCTGGGACCACAGGCGCACCACCACACCTGGCTAATTTTTGTATTTTTTGTAGACAGGGTTTTGCCATGTTGCCCAGGCGGGTTTCAAACTTCTGGGCTCAAGAGATCCACCTGCTTCAGGCTTCCAAAATGCCGGAAATACAGGTGTGAGCAACCACGCCAGGGTGGGAGTTGCTTTTAAATGCAGATTCCCAGGTGCCATTTGTACTGATCCTGGTTTGTGAGATCTAGAGCGGCCATTGAGACCCTGAGAGTCATGGCTCTGAGGTGCAGGGAGCAAGAATAAGCCTCATTAGACTTCCAGCAAGAGTGAGTCTCATCAGACCTCGAGCAAGAGTGAACCTCTTTAGACCTAGACCTCGAGCAAGAGTGAGCCTCATTAGACCTCGAGCAAGTGTGAGCCTCTTTAGACCTAGAGTGGTGATCCGGAGAAGCGGACTCACTGGATGAAGCCAGGTCACAGCCTGAGAACGGGGCCAGGGAGTAAGGCCGCATCCACATGGGAGTTAAGGTGTAGAACAGTCTCATCTCTGCTCAGAGACCATGAGAACCACAGTGTATACCTCACCTGTTGTTTTCTCGATTCTTCATTTGATTCCGAAGTGGGGGTGAAATAAAGGGGAAGCCTGGGTCTCCTTCCATCAGGAATGGAAAATAATAATAGTAATGATAATGGCCAGCATTTATCAGTGTTTATTATGTGCCAGACCCTGCGTTTAGTGCCTTACACAGATTGTGCGGATTATGACATTTGATGATTTTGACAAGCCTGTTAGGAAAGTCTTGTAATTGTGCCCATGTTTGCAATGAGGACATTGAAACCTCAGAGGTTGAGTCCTGCAGTCCATGCTGCAGGTAATGAGGAGAGGAACGGGCTGTGACTCAGGTGGCTTGGCTGCATGGCTGCAGGTGGTGACTCTTTACAGCCTCCTCCAGGTGGTCATTTAAGAATGTTCTGGCCCTGGGCGTCTCTCTCAGCCCTGCTGGGAGGTAATGAAGAGGAGGTAGCATTTTACCTCTCCACTCTTAGGGCTTTTCAGCTGGGCCTGAGAATTAAACTCACATAAGACAGATTAACAGGAGAAAAGCACACTAATTTAGTGCAAGTTTTACATGACACAATAGCCTTTATAAGAGGTGGAAACCCAAAGAAATAGCAAAACCCAAATGCTTTTATACGTGGCTGAGCAAAGAGAGGTAACTGTAGAAAAGGAACCAAACTATGTGGGGAGGCTAAGGGAAGATAAGAGTGATTTTGACAAGATCTGTACAGAATTCTCTTGGTCTCAATGTCCCATCCTTGATGATAAGAATGGTGCTTTCCTTTGGTATAGGGAGGACATCTTCTATGTGGGGCTTTTATTTCCTACTTTTAAGAAGGAAAAGGGGAGGGTCAGGGTACCCTTCTTCCATCTGCTATTTTTAAAGTGCCTTTAGCTCCAAATAACCCTTATGCCACAGCTCAGAGTTTGGGGCGGCATATTCTGCCACCCTTCAGTAGGAAGCGTGGGTGGCAGGTGCCTCCTTGGGGACTGCTCCATTTCTTTGTGTCACTCACCGCCTGGATTATATATGTGGCCAGGTGGCACCATCTGCCTCAAGCTTGCAGCACAGGGAAGGATTTTCCAGGATGCCGATCACTTTTTATCATCCTTGTAACAAGCTCCAAGGTCAAAAATGCAGAATGGGATTCATCAACCCCTTGACTTTCTATCCTTTGCCAGCAAGAAATTTCTTCCTTGACCCCCACTCTAAGTTGAGAATTAAAACAGATGTGGCTAGATTAACTGAAATTCTCTCTAATTCACCACACCTGCCAGCAGCACTGTGTCACCTGTGACCAGCAGGGCCCCGGAGCAAAACAAGAATGCAAAGCACCTTGTTCAAAAAGCAGGAAAGAAGCACTGTTCAAGGGACTGAAATATAAAAAGCTTTTTCCTTTCTTCTGCAGTCTCTCTTTTGGCCTTTTTATTTGCTATTTAATGTCATTTTTAAGTAGGGGGAAATCAAAAGGTGTAATTATTAGTACATATTTTACCATTCATCTTAATATTGTATAATGCCAGTTTTAAATGCAACTGTAAGAGCATTTAACTCATATGTTGAGTCACTGAAATGACACAACTTGTTTTTAATAGCTCTTATTTTGTTTTCACCGGAACATTGGAAACATTGTACAAAACTAACAAGTCTTCGTTTTGCTTCTTGATATGGGTGCATTCTACCCACATTCTCCACCTTCTGCTCACAGATAGGTGAGGAAGTTCTGAGAGGAAAAGGTATACTAATTTAGGGGTCAGAAAGGGGTTGGTGGAGTTCCTTGGTTGTTCCTGTTTCTTAGAACATCATTGCCTTCTGTCTGCATCTGAAGCAAGTTCTGGTTCAAATGGAAGTAAATCTTTTCAGGACTGTCAGCCCCCTGCTCACTCAGCTGAAGACACAACATGCTTTCCTCATATTGGGCCTGAGTCCTGCGGAGTAAATGTGAATACTGGCGGTGAAGAGCAGCAGACACGAGCATTTCACAGGCTCCCTCTGCTCACACGTATTCCTCACTGTCCTGTCCAACTTCACTTACAATACACGATTTCGAGATAAATTTATTTAGAATTTCAAGATGGCAACAGAAGAGCGTCAAACCAGATGCTTGGGGCCGTTAAGTTGCACGCCTTTGAAGCTGGCTCTGGTGATAGCATTATATCCAACTCAGGAGTGGTTTGAGGGGAGGAGTGGAAATTGGGGCAAATCACTCTGCATGCCTGCCCCCATCTACATTTCCTAGAGGTGAAGGTCAAGATGGGCATGGAGGGCAAATTCTGGGGTCTCTTTGAGAGAGGGGCAGCACCCTGCCCTGTGCACCCTACCCGCTGTGGGTAGCAAGATCAGAGCTGGCGTCTGGTGGTGTGCACGTGAGGCTCCTGGCCAAAGGCACTTGCAGCCTTAGAGCTCTTCTCTAGAAAAGACAAATTCCCAGATAAATCCTAGATCTTTGACAATTCAAAAGCACAAAGGACCTTGCAGATTAAGCCAGGTACAGTGGGCTCTGTATAAATACAGAAAGCCCAACTCAAGCTGGCTAAAGTAATGAAGGGGATTTATTGGCTCCTATAAATGGCAAGTCCAGAAGTAGTTTAGCATCAAGGGTGGTGTGATTCCATGGGTGATGAATGTCACTGAGGACCCAGTTTCTTTTTACCTCTTCTATTGCCTCTCAGGGCGTTGTTCTCATTCGCAGGCTGGCTTCCCCTCATGATGGCAAGAGGGCTGCCAGCCACCCCCAGAGTAATTCAGTTCCTCACCAGAGGCCAGGGAGGGAGAAACCTTGTTTCTGGAAGTTCTGTCAGCAGAGTGAGAAAGCTTTTTCCTGACTCTCAGTAAATCTCCCAATATAAGTCATGAGCCCATCCACTAATAATGTATCTGGTAAGTGGGGCTCTGCTGGCTAATTGAGGGTGAAACTTCATGCCCTTTTCTATGTCCAGGGTGGGATCAGCTTCTGCCAGAGCACATAAACGGCACAGGAGAATGGGGAGGCAGGGAGGTGGGGGTATCCGAAAATAATTGAGGTGATGACCTAGAGAGGAAGGAGTAGATGCTACAGAAGCTACCATGACATTCACTCGGAGATCCTCTGCTCTCATCATGACAACAGGACTCAACAAAAAGCACAGATGTATGATGCTGTCAAGACTCTGACAGTGGGAACTGGGGGGCAGGCCTACCCAAGAGGCATTCAAATTCACACTTTCAAAAAAAAAAAATGCTGGCCAAGCAAAACCTATATCTGCAGTCTGGAGAACAGATGAGGAAACCAAGAAACAAAGCAGGGAAGTAATTGCCGAATCACAAAAGTTGCCATACACTGAGGTCCTCGTGCATACATCTGTCACCACCTTTTACAGAAGAGGAAAACGGCTTCAGGATGTCAACAAATTTGCCCAAAGCCACATGGCCAGTGAGTGACAGAGCCAGGATTTGGACCCAAGCCTGTGTAGCCCCCATTCCTCTGTTCTTTCCCAATGTCTAAAAGTTGAATTGGTGGCATTAAAAGAAAGAAAAACCCCAAGCCAGTTCAAAGCTCTATTATACTGTGTGTCAGCAAGAAGTTTTGGGAGCCCATCTAATGTCATGGGCTGTGGAATATATAACCAAGTGAATGGAAAGGGAAAAAGATTTTGTGAAGCAAATACTTTAAGTGATAAAGTGAGTTGTCAGTGAATTTTATCCAGGGAAGAGAAGAACCATCTGCCCTGGGTACAGGCGCCCAGGAAGCACAGGGTGAATCCTGCCTGGCTCAGTGGATGCCGGCAGCTTCTGGCATCTTGGCACGGGCACAGTGGCAGTTTATAAACTCCTTTTCCATAAGCTGTCAGACTTGGAGAGGTCCTGCAGGATATCTGGGCCTTGGCATCGGCAAAGTGATCACGAGAGATGTTCAGCTCTCTGAGAAATGCAAGTCTTGGCTTGCATCCACTGTGTGGGAGCCCCAGGCGAGCTGTGACCTTCTCCTCCTGTCTGCTGACTTGCCACTGGAGAGAAAGTCAGGTTTCACAGGATGCTTAAGAAACTGCAGTGAAGAGGAAATGCAGGGATCTGTGTGTTTCTAACCCAGTGCCTGCCCCTTCTCCTTGCAGCCTGCTTCGTTGTTGTGCTCTGCGCTTTCCTGGCTCTGCCGCTGTCCATGACCTTCATAGGTAAGCTGCCTGCCGAGCTGCTGGACGCCACAGGTCAGCCAGGTTGGGGCATGGACCCAAGGCATATAATCTTTAAACATTAAATATGTGTTTAAGAAGAACTGGCCAGCCCGATGATTCCCAGACACCTATGTGCCGTCTCAGAATGACTTGGTGAAGATTTTAAAAATACACATTCCTGGGCCCCATCCTGGGAGATATCAATGCAGTATATCTGGGTAGGGACAGACACTCTGTTTTAGAAATCTGTCCCCAGATAGTTCTGATCCCTCTAGCCCAAGTTTGGGAGTGACTGGGCTAGAGGTTTCCCAAAGTCCCTTCCCAGTTCCTATGTTCCCTTGTGGAAGCAGGTTGCAAGCAATACAAAAAAATGCACCTGGCGCTAGGTGTTGTATGGGCACTCTATACATTATTTTTGCTGAATGAATGAATAAATATTTCCATAAATCACATATATTAAACAACCTCATAATCCAGAAGTGTGATGTCTAGCGAAGGTCAGGGGAGGGGCAGGATGGGGGAAGCTCCTTAAGTAGCTAAAAATTGTTATCACATGTCAGTGAAATTAGTCTCATGCTCCTGAACATTGCTAATGGGAGCCCCGTGTACGACCTAGCTACCCCTATTTACCCAGAAGCCCAGCATGGCCGGGCACGGTGGCTCACGCCTGTAATCCCAGCACTTAGTGGGGCTGAGGCAGGCTGATTGCTTGAGCCCAGGAGTTTGAGACTAGCCTGGGCAACATAGTGAGACCTTGTCTCTACCAAAAAATGCAAGTCTTGACTTAAAAATTAGCTGGGTGTGGTTGCATGTGCCTGTAGTCCCAGCTACTCGGGAGATTGAGGTGGGATGATCGTGCTATTATACCTCCAGCCCGGGCAACAAGACTGAGACCCTGTCTCCAAAAAAAAAAAAAAAAAAAACCAAAAAAGAAGCAGCTGAGCAGGCCCAGTGTTCTAGGTCCAAGCTCACAGCATATTGGAGCAGAAAGTAAAAGAGCATAGCAGTTGTTGCAAAACAACAACAACAAAACACCCAGTACCCTAATTGCTTAATGGGTAGGAGGCTTCCTTCTGAAGTGATGAAAATGTTTTCGAACTAGATGGAGGTGGTAGTTGCACAACATTGTGAATCCACTAAATGCCACTGAATTATTCACTTTAAAATGGTTTATTTTGTTATGTAAGTTTCACCCTGCCACCCCTGCTAAAGCCACAATACTAAAAATGGAAACAAAAACAGTATCGTTAGATCTGTAAGACATGAAAGCTAACAGCCTGACAGGAAATAAAAAAGAAGATAAGATTGTAAGGTTTGCAGAGAACTGAAACAGCCAAGTAGTCTGGGGTCATTTAGTGTAAGAGTGAACAGTTCAATCACTTCAGCAGGCCCTGGTGCTATGATTATTTCAGTGCAATTCAAAAATTAACATTTATTATATGGCTCTGTTCTTCCAAGAAGAGTTCACAAGATGTTAGGCATACCTTGCTTAGGAAGTCAGGAATACTCTCCAGAGGGCATTCTATGCAAAATCTGTAAGGTAAGAGAACCCTAGCCTTTGGACCCTGTGGTTAGTTATCTTTCTTTTTCTTTTCTTTTGAGACAGGGTCTTACTCTGTTGCCCAGGCTGGAGTGCAGTGGAGTGATCTCGGCTCACTGCAACCTCTGCCTACCCGGCTCAAGCGATTCTTGTGCCTCAGCCTCCCAAGTAGCTGGGATTACAGGCACCCGCCACCATGCCTGGCTAATTTATGTATTTTTAGTAGAGACAGGGTTTCACCATGTTGGCCAGGCTGGTCTTGAACTCCTGACCTCAAGTGATCTGCCCGCCTCGGCCTCCCAAAGCGCTGGGATTACAGGCATGAGCCACCGCGCCCAGCCAGTTATCTTTCAAATGAACTTAACTGCAACAATTCATCCACCAATAAGGCTGCATAAAAGAGGCAAGACCCCACAAGCCAATTCCCACGGATATTACATTAAAATCACCACATCCACTGCAGAAAGAGGGTTTTGGAGGTGTTATTGCTTCTAGAGCAATATTGGTTATAGAGTTTGTGTTTGGGGTGATGAAAACATTTTGGAAATAGATAGTGGTGATAGTTGCACAAGATGATGCATGTAATTATGCCGATGAATTGTACACTTAAAAATGGTTAAAATGGCAATTTTTGTTGAGATATTTTATCACAATAACAAATATTTTAAAAATCACTACATCTGGTAGTTGTTATCAACTGAACTAGGGAGAGATCTAAAGCCAAAAAGAATAATCGTGATTCTGCAGATCAGACAAGAAAGAAAATCTAGAGTTAAGGTAAGTCCTAAGCAGTACGTGAGAACACAGGGGGAAAGATGGCTTTTATTAAATTTATTAGGATCGTTTTAAGCCATCTGTGCACTGATTGACTCTCCTGTGAACAGCAGCTGTTTTTATTCATTGGGAATGAGCAGATACCTAAGCCATTACTCAATGTTCATTTCACAGCTGGCTTTTGAATTGAAAGGCAGTCCATGTCCAACAAATTTGGCACCAAGTACTTAAAGGTCTTTGTGTGAAAAGGCTGTATTGAGACTTGGAAAGTATTTCCATTTAATAACAAATTCACCTAAACATCAGCGATAACTAAAAGACAAGCCTCCATAGGTTGATGATTGGATCAACATGTGTATTTGACTAAACTCTGTTTTGGGCCCTGAATTTATGGCTGTCTGTATACCTAGAAAATTTTATTCATTTCAATGGAGTATGGTGTAGTCATAGAAAAACAGTTTACTCCCTCTGCTTAAGTATCAAGGCGTTTATAAAGAACAAAATGTCAAATCAAATCTAAAAGTCTAAATGTCATTTAAACAGGAGGCTTTGTTTCTACAGTAAGAATTCCCTTTCTTGGACTCTGTTGACAAATGTATTAGTCAGGGTAACAACTGTGCTGCAGTCACAAATTAACCCGGGAATCCCAGTGGCTTAACACTATAAGGGTTTATTTCTTGCTTATGCAAATTCCTTCATGGATCAGAGGGCATGGGGACTTCCCAGGCAATGTGATGGCATAATATTCCAAGCTGCTTCAATCTTGAGAATAATCCATCTCCACCCATGGCTTCCAGGTGGTCAAAGCAGAGGAAGCAAACAACGAATCATGTATCAGTTTTTAAATGCTTTGGCCTGGGCTAGGCACAGTGGCTCAGGCCTGTAATCCCACGCTTTGGGAGGCCCAGGCAGGAGGATCACTTGAGCCCAGGAGTTTGAGAACAACCTGGGCAACATAGTGAGTCCTCCTTCTCTACAAGAAAAAAAGAATTAGCTGTGCATAGTGGCACATCCCTGTGATCCCAGATACTCAGGAGGCTGAGGTGGGAGAATCGCCTGAGCCTGGGAGGTTGAGGCTGCAGTGAGTTGTGACCGAATCATGCTACTGCACTCCAGCCTGGGCAACAGAGCAAAACTCTGTCTCAAAGAAAATAAATAAATGCTTTGGCCCCAAAGTGTCCCACAGCCCACTGGTCAGAACTGGTCACACTGCCTTGCTACCCAACAAAGGAGGTGGGCAATGCTGGGGGGCACATGCTGGGCAGTCAGTGTCTCCCACAGCAAAGGTGTGTGTTAGAATTCATCTGGAGCTTGGTTGTTTGAGCCAGACTGGTCCCTGAGGGAAATGGGCCTTTCTTCTTTATATTTTAAATAGGCACATTATATCATTGGTTAATAGGTCTAGGGAACAAAGACTTGAGAAAAGTAGACAGAGCATTGCTTTGGGGAGAAACATTACCATTAAGAAAGGGTAGGGCCAGGCGCGGTGGCTCACGCTTGTAATCCCAGCACTTTGGGAGGCCGAGGCAGGCGGATCACGAGGTCAGGAGATCGAGACCACGGTGAAACCCCGTCTCTACTAAAAATACAAAAAATTAGCCGGGCGTGGTGGCGGGCGCCTGTAGTCCCAGCTACTCGGAGAGGCTGAGGCAGGAGAATGGCGTGAACCCGGGAGGCGGAGCTAGCAGTGAGCCGAGATCGCGCCACGGCACTCTAGCCTGGGTGAGAGAGCGAGACTCCATCTCAACAAAAAAAAAAAAAGAAAGGGTAAACTGGGCAGGCTGGCTTGGTAGTACTCTGTATCTGGTAGCTAAGGATATGTGAGTGCACGCGTGTTTCCCAGCATGGGGTCCAGTGAGTGACATGGTCAATGGTGATCATATGGTGGCTGTGACTAACACAGCAGAGGGCTCGCTGCACAAGGAGGAAGAGCGGCTCCTCCCTGCCACCTGGCCCCTGGAAGCAGAGTAGATGAGAACCTCATTCACACAGAGTCACATTTTGGAAATGTGACTCATAAATTGAACCTTATTTTAAGCATATCAAGAAAACTGTATATTTAAAGGGATCCTTTGAATCCCGAATCCTTGAAAACTTGAGTTCTCATACACTGGCTATTCAAAAAAGCAGAGTGCAACCCATAGCCAGTTAGTACCCAGAAAAAAGGTGCAGCGACACCTGGTCCCCACCCTGTCTGCGGGAGTATTTATCGCCACTCCGCTGTGAGAGCCATTTCTGCGGTGTCAATCCACTGAGCTTCCTGAGGATCAGGTGGCTGGTGAGGCTGAGCAGATCCCACAAGCATATGGTTTGCATGATTAACATTTTGGCTTTTGAAGGTGTTCCGCTCATTTTCAAAACCGGGCTTTGTGCTGTTTAATGTATTTCTCTCAATCCTTTTCTGTTTGCCCTATGTAGGAATGAAATTTTTGGAGGACTGCCCTATACAGCCCCTCATTCCTTTATATTTGCTAGTGGGTGGCATCATCGGTACCTTAAAGGTAAAGTATCTTTATCTGTTGTTTGTAGTCCTTGTAGAAATTAACTCACAGGCATCCTGGAATGCACCTGTTATTTGCCTGCTATTCACAGGGGAGCCAAAACAACTTTCCCCTAAGCAGGGCATTTACCCAGGGCTGTGCATCTTTGCAAGAGCTTCCTTCCTGCTGTCGAGTTCAATGTGCTAAGCTGTGGCTTTGGTCTGACAAGAGTTGATGCAGAGGAGTCCCTGACTGCCAGTTACACCATTGAATTCAGCCAGTGAAATCATGGTCTTTCTCTGCGCTGCTGCTTTTTTTTTTTTTTTTTTTTTTTTGAGGAAAAAAAAGCTTCCAGTTGAAGGCAGGGTTTGCATTTGGTTAAAATATGTTTGATTTAGCAGTTCCTATCTCTGCTTTTAACTGTACCTCCTAGTTCTCAATTGACTAACATAGGATTAATTGGCTGCAGTTATCAATCAACTATTATTCTTATGCCTGAGGTAGGAGTGCTTCTCTGTGACTCTCAAGGTTATGTAGTTAATCTGCTCCTGGGCTGTATTGACATTTGTTTAAACAGAAAAAGCAACTGAAGAAGAAATATCAGAGGCGTGCATAGCCTGCAGTTGTTTTCAAGATCCCTGGCCCACAGAAATGTTACACCTACCAAGAGAAGCTTAGGTCAGCCTCTGTCTATCAATAACTCTTCCCAGCCTTCCAAGCCCACCTCACCACTGTCTATATCGAAGCCAGAAAACACAAGCATCCATTTTCCCAAGATGGTTTCATAAAAACAAAGCTGTAACACAAGAGAAAACTGAGTCAAGAGTGCCAAGTATGAACTCTCATTCGGACCCACTGTTGGGTTTCTTTGCCAGCTGCCTTCTGGTGCGGGGATCCTTGGAGAGATCCTGGCCAGTGGCGCTGGTCATGCTATTGATCTAAGACATCAAAGGAACGTCTTGAAAATTGCTGTTCTCATATGCAATTGGTAGCCACAAGCTCAATTCTGTCGTGGGAGATGTCTGATTTGGAGCAAACCCTAGGAGGCTTTTGTGTCTGAGGTAACCTCACTGTTAAATGTCCCCATCTCCTAACAGCAATCTGGTGGGCAGTGTCCTAAAACGTACAAATACACACAATCATCCCCATCACAACATCCCCATGGGATCTACCTGGGACTCTGTTCACCTCCAAGAAAACCCAAAGGCTCTTGGCTCAGCGGGGCCACATTTTCCCCATGGTCCCCACAATGTTAAGGGAAGGCTCTGACGGTTTGAGTACCATAGAGATGCTTAAAACAAGAGCAGCGTTTTCAGCAGTAATTACCTCTGCCTCTCCTGTTCTCACTCGACTACCTCATCGTCAAGCTGCCCAGTGGAGCTTTCCTTTAGAGATGCTACTGTCCGTGGGGTCTGTTCCTCTTAATAACAGCAAACTTTTCCTTTCTGAAAGCCAGCCCAGGACCCAAAGGTAATTTATTTTAATGAACAAACTAAGGCCCTAATAAGCAGCATTGATTTTTCTTACCCTGGCAATCTAAAACCGTTTGAAGCCAAATTAAATTTTTGTGCTTATGATGGCAAGGTAATATACAGTGAGTCCATAACCATTAGAGCAGCGGCAAACAGGATTAGAGTCCCCAGAGGCAGAAGTTTACCTGTGATAATGATGGTCTGTATTCAACCTCAGAACCTGCCTAGGGGCCCAACATCCTGTGAAATGCATCAGATAGCTTCACAGTATTGCATTCTATGAAGAGAAACTCTGAAGAGATGTGAGCTGACATTTCATGGAGCTACCAGAAAGAACTGAGGGTCATGCCCCATTAAAAGATCAGGAAATGAATTAAGTAGGCTGTGACCTGCTTTTTAAAAAATAAAATAGAAAAGTAGAGTGCCTAGTAAGTTAGGTATTGTGTGATACTTACATATGGACGTGTGTGTGTTTGGGTGAGTTGACCGTGTAATTTATCATCCTAACTGGGACACTTTTGAGAGTACAAGGGGGCTCTAATAATCATCCTGCCATAACAACAGCATAAACCAGGACTTCTCTAAGCCAACAAGGACATGCAGTTACCCAGTGACTAGGACCTGGCATAAAATATATTTGTTACTGAGGGTCGTGTTAAAAGACAGTTTCCAAAACACGGATTCAGTGACCATTGCCTACCCTGCACTCCCCCTCATCTTCCCACATCACCCTTCCTAGTGGCGATTGCTACCCTTAGTGAGCACGTGCTTTTTGCTGATGCCATGCTGACGGCTCTGCCCTCTTTTGGAACTCATTCAGTCCTCACTGTGCCCCTTTGAGGCAGGTACTTGCTTCAGGAAGGATTCTTTGACTACAAGGAACAAAAAATCAACTCTGGCTAACTTAAGAGGTCATTGATTGGAAGAGCTCACAACCTCCAAGGTTAGTGGGAGAGAAGGGGGCCAGTTGGCTCCAGGAAGCCTGGGCAGTGGGACCCACTTGCCACGGCTCTCTCCTGGGGCTGGTTCCTTTCTCCTGGCATCACTGTAGCCAAGAACCAGTCCTGGGAGGGCAGCCAGATCTGTGGACATGTGGTGGGTGGGGGAATTCCTCCAAGGAATGGGGCCCTGCAAGGAAGGGAAATGCATCTGAGTGATGGAAACTTGAGCTGGACTCTCAGTTCCAGATTACAGTGAGGAAACGGCAGAGCTGGTGTTCAACCTGGGCTTTCCCAACCACACAGCCACCGTCAGCCAACCTACTACAGGCAATTGGTTTTTCCCCTACCCTAAACCCACCACCCTTCACCTTTGCCACACCACTCCCCCTCAGAGGAGGACCCTCGCACCTCTCCTTGTGCATAGGGGTCCCAAGTATGCCCCTTCTTCCAGGCAGCCCTCCCTGGACGAGTCAGCTCTATTGTGGGTGGCTCTCTGAACTCCCCCAAGCCCTCACTTTCCTTTTCTTATGGAGACGTTCTGCCTCCCAGCCGGGCTGCAAATCTTAGGCGAGAATCCTCCAATTTAATTTCCTCCAATTTAATCATCAGTGTACTGTGGCGTAGACAGTGGTCAAAGAGGTGTGGACCACTGCCCTTCTCATTCTCTTACTCACTGTGGATCTCAGTGAAGTGACTTAACTTCTCTGAGCTTTAGTTTCCTCATTTGGGCAACAGAGATAATATGCAGCCCCAGGCTAGGATGGACATTAAAGATCACACATAACAAGCATTAAACTAACCACTCTTCTTAGGTTTTGTATCTTTACAGAAGTAATAACTCTCCATTGTGGAAAATCAGAGAATGCAGATAAGCACAAAGAAGAAAATCAAAATCACCTGTAAATTTCACCACCCAGAGAAAATTGCTGTTGACATTTTGGCCCAATGGCTCCAGTTTTGGTCCTGCACCCAAGTTTATTTAGTACCTCTCGCCCCAGGCTGGGAGAATTCATTGAGATAATGTATGTCAAGCGCTTTGCCCAGCACCGGGGTCTATTGTTGTACAACATCCATTCCCAGAGTCACTATCACTTCCTCATGGGTAACCCCCAGATCTCCGCCAGGAGTCCTCACCTCTCTCTGTTCACCTCCAGGCTCTGACTCTGACCACTGTGGGCCACTAGGCCCTGCATTTCCATCCAGAATTTTAAATGGAACAAGTCCAAACCTGGAGTCATCACCTACCCAAAGGCACAGCTTGGGGTTCTCTGTTCCCATCTCTCTGTCTCTCTTTATTTTATCCTTGCTTCTCTTTACAGTTTGGAGCCTAGTTAGCTGCATCTCTTGGCTCCTGCTTGCCCTTCCATTTCACTCAAGCTCAGAATCTCTCCCCGCCTCTGCCAGTCGGCCACATCCTCCGTCATCCAAGGATTCTTTCTAATGCCCTGCTCTCCAGGGTTAGGGGTGCCATGAGCATGGCCTCGGCAGAGGTAGGCATTCTAGGAAGCCAGAGAGAGCAGATACACAGGCCAGGCTTTCAAAAACATCACAGATCAAGTTGCTAGGCAGAGAAGACGGGGAGCTGCTAAGGGATTCCTTAGCAAAGACCGCCTGTGTCCTTCCACCGCTGCATTTCCAGGGGGAAAGTGTGCTCCCCTGTGACAAAGGCATCTGTGGCCAGTTAGAGTCGGGTGGGTCGTGGTGCTTTGTGTAACCAAGTGGGAGCAGAATTTCAAAGGCGTGTCAGGCTGGAGTCAGGGACCATCTACCAGGGGCCCAGATGGTCTTTGTCCCCCAAGAGTATCACTCCAAGGACAAGGGTCTGTGCTCTTGACTTGAAAGATGTACGAGGACAAGAGGGACAACACTTTCAGTCCACAGCCCCACTTGGGAATTCCAGATGCCTGAGATGGGGAGTGGTACAAACTTCCAAGAAGAGAGAAAGCAGGTTGGGCGGGGCTGGGGTGGGGAGGAAATGGCTCATGGTACCTGGATTCGGCCAAGCCTGTTATATGGCCTGGAAGTACCAGGGAAAAGTCTGCTGGGGGTTCCTCCCAAGATAGAGGGATATATTTCAAGGTCCTCTAGCATGCGGACCAGGTGTCATTTTTACGTTATGTGTGGGTGCAAATGTACTAGTACAATACAGGGGAGAGTCAGTCTGAACCTTGATGCAGAGATGAGTTACCCCAGCTAACCCCTTGTCCAAACTAACTCACACATCTAAAAGGAAAACACCACTGAGGATGCTGGCGATGAATTTATGCCTTCATCCTTGCCAGTTTTAATTCTCATCCTTCAAATTAAATTTCACTGCTTGATGGCATTTCTAACTCCAGTGTGTTCACTTTTCATAACACCTTCCTCTCTCTCCTTCCTCTCTCCCTACCAACACCCCACCACCGCTACCTTCTATCCCCTCTCTTCCCCCTCCATTGTGCTGCTCTGCCGTGCCACCCTGGCTCCCCACCACGCCCCAGGTGTCTCTCCTGTTGTACGACTCCACCAGGATGAGGCGGCTGCTGTCCAAGGCCGTGGTGATTGATGATGATGATGATGATGAATACCCCTGGAGGCAGAATGCACACCGATACTACATCCACCTCCTGCTGAGCCTCTTCCTCTTCCTCTGGTTCATCTTGGGAAACTACTGGGTCTTTTCTGTGTACCTGCCTGATTTTCTTCCCCCTTTCCAGCAGCCTCAGGACTACTGTGACAAAACTCTGTACCTCTTTGCAGTCGGAGTCCTGGCGCTCAGTCACACCGTGCTGATCTTGCTCCTGCTGTGCAGCGGCTGTGTCTACCTGTGCTCCAGGTGGAGACTTGCTGCCGATGAAGACTGACAGCTGCCTTGTCCAGCATACCATGTATGCATATGCGTGCACGTGTGCGCGTGCACACACACACACAGGTTCAGGAGAAGGGCATAAAGGTAATAAAACCTTCCCTGAAGGCATTTAAACAGCCACCCAAGTGCACTGAATATGATAGCAGACTAAAGAAACTCTTGCCTTCCTAGACATGGGGAAATCACTTCTACTGTTTTCAGAGTGGGAATTTTGTTCTCACAAGGGTTTTCAAAGGGATAATTGTTTTTGAGGGTATGAAGTGTGGGAGGCAAAGAATGGGAGAACTTTTCAAATCATAGTGCAATTTCAATGACTGGTGCAAGAGCAAGGTTGGTTGTTGCTACTGCTGCTGTCATTCAGCCATGGTCACCTTGAAGTTATAGAAAGTGCACAGACTTTCAAACAAGATATATCTTAACTTCACTCGCTATGATGGCTTTTGTTATTAAAAGGAAAAAGATATTCTTTTAGTGACTCTAGCTGCCTTTTGGGAAAGTAAAGGAGCAGTCTCTTCCAGCCCTATATCAGATAGGTTTGATGTGATGGGTGGAACATCCCAAGGTCAGCTATAAAATCTACCAACGACAAAGCAGTAGCTTCCACCTAGGGGGCGGGCTGGCCTGCTACAGGCATTGCGGAGTGCAGCGCCGTGTGCACCGTGTGCCGCTGCTGCAGGTTCTTTGCTTGGCCTTGAGTCTGTCTCTGCCCCTGGCTATTCATATACCTCTCTATGATCTGCGGCTGGCTGGGTGGCATAAACCAGTTTTATATGTTTCTGGACAGGTTGCACGAGTTGGGATGCTGTCAGTGTAGCTGTTTTTGGTTTCTGAGCTTAAATATCAAATAATAGCTCCTCAACCTAATGACCAGTTAGGCCTTGGAAGCCTTTTGTAAATTGAGACGTCTGGAAGTCCAGGATGACACCGAACAGTGACCACTAACCTTCCCTCTGGCCGCTGCTGTTGAGAGATGAAGTCCAGGTCTGTTGTCAGTGCTCGCTGGGGAGCCTGTTTATGAGCAAAGTCCCATGCTTTAGAATTTTGTATGAAGATGCTGTCATGAGTGTTTCTAGGGCAGTGCCCAGGGGTGCATGGCACCTGCTTAACTCTGCTTCTCTCAGCCACGTGCATAGCATTTCTGTATATTTACACACTGCTGAGCTGTGTTTATTTTTTATTTATTTTTATGTTTTTGTGCTTTCTCATCAAAGCAATCCCTGAGTGGCCATGAATGGAGGCACCTCCCTTCATCAGAAGTGTCAGCTCAAACCAAGAGGCTCATTCTTCTCCGTAGCTTTAAGAGAAAGGCCCCGTGAGTCTCATGGGGTCTTCCCATTTCAGTTTAGAGGCACTCCCCGGGCAGTCACCATTGGTTCCCCTTTCCTCCCAGGTGAGACGAAAGTGCTTGTTGTGCCATCTGCTGGACAAAAGAGGAACAGCCCTTTTTTTGACCCTGTCCCTAAGGGCAGTTTCTGTTTTCATTTTCACTTGAGCCATGGCAGATGAGCGGGTGTGCAACTTGCAGATCCTACCTCACCTATGATGCTCAATTCCATCCTCACTGTGTCCCACGTTGCCCTCTCCGTGTTGGGGACCGGGGAGAGTCTGTGGGCTACGATACTGGGGTGGACAGGAGTTCCATGGGCTCCTCTCCCACCCTCCTTTCCCCAGTCCATGACTCGTCAGCCATTCCCAGTCACTTAGCCAATGCTTGGACATCTGTGAGCAGCAAAGACCTGGGCCCAGGGACGCCTGCATGACTCCCACATGAAAGCCTCTGAGGCTTCTGTTGCGAGGGCCTTGGCAAAGGCGGAAAGAGCTGTGAACAACCATGGGCATGAAGATTTCTGTTAGCAGATGGCAGGTACTGGTTAATGCTTTGGATACATCAGTAGCTAGGTCTCAGACGTTGGACATTCCCAGTTTCTGGTAGGCATGAGTATCACCAGAGTGTTGCCGAAATCTTTCCCAGAGGGAGTGGTGGATGAAGTGTGCTCATTCTCATATGCACCCCACCAGCCCACCCCCAATTGCAATGGAGAATATTGGTCATAGGTCCTAAATAATTGCTAAAGTCTGTACTATATTTTTAGCTTTGAGTTTTCTTGTCACCAAAGCAGTAAGGAAGAGGTGATGATCTCTTCGTATAGGTCACACATCTTCCCTGGTTTGAGGTTACATTGAGCTATGATTGCACCACTGCACTCTATTCTGGGTGACAGAATGAGACCCTAAATCTAAAAAACAAAATTACCCCCTTCTGGGGAAACAGGTTAGATCCTAAAGAAAATGTTCATGTGCATCCATCCATTCATAGAGGGGACACTGAGTGGTTCAGTGGGTGACATCTTCAGCGCAGCAGGCTTTGAATGATAACTGATTAAGGCCTCCCTCAGGAGATGGTGAGATGGTTATGATAAGGCACATTTCAAGAAAGAGGCTCTGGGGCTAAGTAAGGCAAATGGTCTATAACTGTGGTTCTTTGAAGTCTGGCTTAATCCAGGGATGACATCCAGACTGTCTAGGAAGGGCTGAGCCGCGTGCCCTTTAAGTGATCACCTCTTAGTATAATTTCACTGAGCTGGAGGTGAGTGTAAGAAGTTCCTGGTTATAGAAGTTATAATCCTTGGCATGGCCTGCAGTAGGCATTCCACACTGATGTGAAATGTGCTGTGTATACCTGGAGAATGAAAATGCCCATCTAATACTGGCCCAAGAGCTGGGCAGCCTTCCTCCATGGGAACCTGGCAAGGCAATGGGAAGTGGACATGGGAGCAGCTGAACTTTCTGGATGCTATGAAACCTCAAGGGAACAAATCATGTGGCAAAGAGGGATAATCAGTTCTTCCCATCTGAGAAAAGACTGCAGCAAAGATAAACTATATGTTGAGGTCATTTTATTTGCTACATCGGGCATCATTCTAAAAACCATTCTTTTCCTGAATCTATATAAATGACAGTTGAAAGCAGTAAAAAGTGGGACCGTTTCACTGGAATCAGCCACACCAGTGGTTCTCAAACCTTGGTGAACCCTCAGAGCTGCCCAAGGACTTGTTTGCAATGCAGAATCACAGCCCCCAGAGACTGACTTGTGGTGCCCAGCTGGTTCTGATTCGGTGGCCAGAGAACCCCATGTGTGCACTCGGGCCACACATACAGCCTGGACTGGCTTATGTCAGGCCCATCCTGGTTGTCACCATGAGGACAATATAATGTCATTTCCAGTACCTCGTGTTATTTCCTTCTCTTTTAGTATGATAAGTGGCCAAGTGGTCAATAGCTTTCATCTTTGTGTAACTGAATCTTGTGCTTCATTTCCTTCTGGGCATTTTTCATTGTTGATGAAATCAACTTTGTTCAATTTGTTCCCCAGTGTCTTCCTTGAATACCCTGGGGGAAGAGAATCCTCCAGTCCTTGGGATGCTTCATTTGTTCTTTCTTCCAATGGGATTCCTGAGGGTAGACTGTGTCCACAGAAGCTGACAACGTGTTCTAGGCAAATTTTGCTCCATAAAACTCATAATCCTCAGGTGAGTAGATGAGTCTGTAGTGGAGAATTGAGAAAAATGATCTAACAGAAAATTCTTCTTAGTAATCCTAGTGATAATTTATCTTTTATAAGTATAGAACTAATAAGACAACTAATCTGTCTTTTCTAGAGAGAGAATTTCAGTAGTTCACTTTTCAGGTTAGCCTAGCATCACAGCAGCTAAGTTATCTTGGATATCCCAGGAGACAGCATTTTGCCATTGCAAGCAGAAGAGAAATAAGAGAGGAGTGTTTCCAAATACATCTGTTGTTTTTTCTCTCTCTCTTTTTAAGAGATGGGGTCTTGCTCTGTCACTCAGGCTGGAGTACAGTGGTACAATCAAAGCCCACTGCAGCCTCAACCTCCTGGACTGGGGTAATTTTCTTACCTCAGCTTCTTGAGTAGCTGGGACTATAGGCACGCCACCATGCCGAGTCAGGTTTTTTTGGTTGGTTGGTTTTTTGTTTTTTGTGGGTTTTTTTTTTTTTTTTAAGAGATGGGGGTCTCACTATGTTGCCCAGGCTGGTCTCAAACTCCTAGCCTCAAGCAATCCTCCTCCCTCAGCCTCCCAAAGTGCTGAGATTACAGGCATTAGCCACCTCACCCAGCCCTGTTATTTTCTCTAAGACACTTCCTTCGTTTGTTATACCGGTCAGCTTTTAAAACTTACTACATCGTTCAGAGAAGTAAGCTCTGCTTCATACGCAAAGGAAAAGCAACTGGGTCTTGCTGCTGGTATTAAGAGTTTGCACATACAGCATGTTCCCAAAAAGCCTTGTGACTCAAAACGTCCCTCTGTTCTGATCACTTCCTACTTACCCTATTGGTGAGGGAGGGGTCCCTGTCCTAAATAGTGGGAGAAGCCCAAATGCACCCCTTCCCCCACTGGACAGATGAGATGGACAGCAGCTTATTAGTCACTAGACTCACTGCTTGGGGGAGGAGGACACAGCATGTTATGCAGGGCCACATGGGGCTTGTACTTGGGAACAGAGTGGACTGGCAGGGGCTGTGGGGGTCATGCCTTGTAGTAACAAGAGGACCAGGTAACCCTGTGTTCCCATGGGAGGATTTTCCTGTCTTGCTTGAGTAATTTCACAGATGGGCAATGAGGTGAAACCCATTAGGTTGGTCCCTGAGTGAGGGGTGGTGACTGACGGGACTGGTCAGGTGAGAGACCTTGCCTGCTGGGTCAGGGGCATGCCTGGTGAGGGCAGGGGAACCCACAGAGGAACTCACAGTTAAGCCCTTGGGCCTCTGTGAGACTCAGAGATGTCAAGGCAGCCCATAGAGTTGTAGGCCTTAGAATACAGCCTCCTAGAGCCACCCCTGCCTTCCTTTGGCCTTATTCCCTGGGTTGTCTAGTCCTGGGTTCAAATCTGTCTTTGAATTTTCTCAAATCTCAATGCAGGAAGGGAGATGTAATCAGTGGTCAGATATACATTGCCAAGGAAGTAAAAAAAATAAAAGTCTTCTTGACCACTAACAGTAGCCAGATCAGAACCCTCACCACCTGCTTCCTGAGAGCAGGCTGGCACATCCTCTTCTCCAGCCTTCCAGTGATTTCCCACCACTGCAAAACTCTTGCCGTCTGATCGGACTCTTGCAAACTGATGTTTTTTACTCTTTATATCTTTTTTTGAGTATTTAAGCTGCTATTTAATACAATATCCTGTAGCCTGTACCTTTCCATGGCCATCAAAAAGAAAACAGAAAAGATAAACATTTCCTACATCAATTTACAGTTTATACATTTGTTTATAAGGAAGCCAGTTTGGGTTCGATTCCCAAGTCACTGGCGAAAGGGGTTGAAGCCCAGATTCCCCTGGGATCCCTTCTGTCAGCCCAGCATCCCCTCCCGCCCCCAGCAGCAGGTGCTGGCGCTAATGGCGCACACCTGCACCCTTGTGTGGGGGCCGCCTTGGTTGACTGGAGCCAGCTGGAGCCTGAGAGTTCTCCCCCTCCCAGTTCACCCCACCGACAGCCATAGCTAAGGGCTGAGTCGGGGAAGAGGGAGGAAAAGCCCAACTCCCTTGTTTCAAGGCAGGTCAAACTTGAGGCATTTATGCTCCAGAGCTGCCCGCGGGATCAGGTGAAAGCAGGGCTTCGTGGAAAGCCACATCCTTTCCCAGCGCTTCCCTTTCCCCAGTGCTTCCTCCCTTACCCTAGTGCGTTTCTCCCAAGACCACACCCTCAACACATCCCTTATCCCAGAGCTTCATCTCAGACTCTGCTTCCAGGGAAGCCGGCCTAAGCCAGGGTTATTTCTCCACAGCTGGAAGCATGACATAAATTACTAGTATATCCCCCTTTTACAACCCTTTTTATTTTCCTAAAATGACGATTTTAAAGCTTTATTTTTATTATAAAAGTGATTCAAATTGTGTCAAAGAGTATGAAGTAAAAAGTAAAAGATTTGAAGCACCCCCCCAACTCCCGGTCCCTAAAAAGGTACCCAGTGTTAATTCTGTAGTATCCTTTTGGAATATGTCTATGTATCATTAAGCATAAATGTATGTACTTTTTACATACATTATGTCAGACTAGGCTGGGCGCGGTGGCTCACGCCTGTAATCCCAGCATTTAGGGAGGCCAAGGTGGGCGGATCACGAGGTCAAGAGATCGAGACCATCCTGGCTAATATGGTGAAACCCCGTCTCTACTAAAAATACAAAAATTAGCTGGGCCTGGTGGTGTGTGCCTGTAGTCCCAGCTACTTGGGAGGCTGAGGCAGGAGAATCGCCTGAACCCGGGAGGCAGAGGTTGCAGTGAGCCGAGATGGCCCCACTGCACTCCAGCCTGGGCGACAGAGCGAGACTCCGTCTCAAAAAAAAAAAAAAAAAAAAGAAAAGAAAAAAAAAATTATGTCGAACTATTCATATTATTCGGCAAGCTGCATTTTTCTACTTCCTGGATCATGGATTTCTTTCCATTATCAGCGCAGAGCTCTGCCTCAAACACGACTAATGTGTTTTCATAGGACTCATTTTAAGAGGCACATCCTCTGTAACTTGCCTGGTCCGTCATTTCTGTGAATCAAAATGGGAAAAGCAGTAATGTGAAACTGTATTTTGACAAATGAACAGCTGAGAGGTCAGTTTGAGAAACTGTTTGCCATTCCTCCTGTCGTGTACCTAAGTAGGCCCCTGGCTGAACCGGGCTCCTGGGGAAGTTCGTTGCAGGGCCTTTGGATTAGGCACATGATGCACCTGAGGGAGACTCACCTGGACGCGACGACACCTCGAGCTCCTGAGAGGAGAGAGGTTGATTAGGGTGGATGCTATTCTCTATGTTCCCCAGGAGTGTGAGAGTCAACAAAATCCCACCATCACCAAGGAAACCATTAAAAAATCCCAGCACTTTGGGAGGCCAAGGCCGGCGGATTAAGAGGTCAGGAGATGGAGACGATCCTGGCTAACATGGTGAAGCCCCATCTCTACTAAAAATACAAAAAATTGGTTGGGCATGGGGGTGGGCGCCTGTAGTCCCAGCTACTCGGGAGGCTGAGGCAGGAGAATGGCGTGAACCTGGGAGGTGTAGCTTGCAGTGAACCAAGATCGCGCCACTGCACTCCAGCCTGGGCGACAGAGCAAGACTCCATCTCAAAAAAAAAAAAAAAAAAAAAAAATCAAAGCCACCTACTTAAGGACCAAACTATCCTTCCGATATGTGATTGTGTGTATACATACAACTGAGATATATTCGCCAACAGATACAAGATGGAGGCAACACCTGAATATTGCAGAAAGTATAAAATATATTTTAAGTTACATAACAAAAATTAATAATGTACTACAATGAGGTACCATCTCATATGCATCAGGATGGATGCTATTAAATAAAAAAAGGAACGAACTCCAAAGATAACAAGTTGGTAAGAATGTGGTGAGTCGGAGCCCTTGTGCAATACTGGTGGGAACATAACGTGGCACAGCAGCTATGGAAACCAGTAGGGCAGGTCCCCCCAAAATTAAAAATAGAATTGCTATATCACCCAGCATTTCCACTTCTGGGTATACACAGAAAAGAACTGAAATCAGAGTCTTAAAGAGGTATTTGCACACCAATGTTCATATTAATATTATTCACAATAGCTAAGAAACTGAAGCAATCCAGGTGTCCATGTATGGATGAATGGATAAACAAAATGTGGTGTATACACACAATGGAACACTATGCAGCCCTAAAAAAAGAAGGACATTCTGAAACTTGCTACAGCGTGGATGAACCTGGAGGACATGATGCTAACTGAAATGAGCCATCCACAAAAAGGCAAAGTGTGATTCTACTTAGATGAGGTCCCTAGAGTAGTCAAATTCACAGGGACAGAAAGTAGAATGGTGGTTACCAGGGGCTGGGGAAGGGGGCAATGAGGAGTTCTTGTTTAATGGGTACAGAGTTTCAGTTTGATAAGATGAAAAAGTTCTGAAGATGGATCGTTGTGTGGCAATGTAAATGTACTTAATATTGAACTGTACACTTAAGAATGGTTAAAATGGTAAATTTTATGTTGTGTGTATTTTACCATAGTCAAAAATAAAAATAAGTAATGTATTCCTCAGTCCTCCCAAGCCTCCACAGTCGCTCAATATTAAATAGCTGGCCAGTGCGGGGTCATTTGGTCATTCTATGCATATGCAGGGCCAGGCTGCAAACCCAGTCTCACTCTTAGTGACTGCAGTGCTTAGCACCCAGCTCTGACTGCCACTGGCTTAGGGGTTTGGGAGTGGGAGGAATGCCGGTAGAAAAAAACTGTGGGAATTATAAGCCACCCTGTCACACCCAAGAACAAATCAACCAACCAAAAAAGGGGAGAGGACAGTAGTGGAAGTTTCCAGTCCCACAGAAGTTCCTAAAAGAAGAAACAAGGAGACGCCACCATGGGACACGTCCCTTATCCTTATAGAGAAGGGGTTAAACATGTGGCATCTGGACCCAGACCGTCAGGCTGGGATCCTGGCTCTGCCCCTTTCCAGATGCGTGTGATCTTGGATGTGCCACTGAAACTCTCTGTGCCTCATTTTCATTTGTAAGGAGATTAAAACAGTGCTTGGCACATAGTAGGTAGAGCATTTGTTAAATAAGAGAAAATTTTCTTTATTTCACCCTCATTACAATGCTGTGAAGACTGTACAGTTATGCTCCTCTGTAAAGGGGAAACTGAGGCTCACGGAGGTAAAGTGTCTTTTCTGAAGATGCCTCAGAGCTGAATGTGGGCCCTCTGACTCTCTATCCCAGTTCTCACCTTGCATCTGCATCCCTCTCCCACCTGTGTAGGTGGCCCTTCTCTTGAGGCCAGTGGTGGGTACGAGGTGGTACAAAGAGTGTGGGTAGGGCAAACTACAACCACCTCACCAAGCAGCCTGCATGCTCTCACGCTACTCCTGCCCCAGGCACCACTAGAGAAAGCCCACGGCTTTTGCACTCAGAACAGAACTTGCTTGCCATAAAACCGAAGCCCTAGAAGCAGGCTGCATGAGAGTTTAAGACAAACACGAGTCCCGTTTGTGGAAAATCACTTTGTCCATCAACTTGGCTACATGGAGGTTGACGACCCTGGCTTCACTACTGCCCCACTTTGGACCCATCTCACTGCCAATGTCTGCAGTCCTTGGAGGGTGCACAGGGCTGGGGAAAGAAGCAGGATCTCTGCGTGTTTTAAATCTAAGTAAGTGATTCATGCACATGGTACAAAATGCAATGGCACAGAAGGCATTCAGTGTAAACTGAGTCTGTCTCCTGCCTCGGCTCCCCACTGCTGAAGTTCTGGCCAGAGGCCCACATTGTGATTAGCTTCTTGTGAAAGGAAGGAAACCCCTAAATCGAACTGATTTGTTAGGTAGGAAGTTGGTTCAGATGGGCAACAGACAGCCCTGGGGCAAGCCAGTCTGTAAAGGATGATGGGCACCAAGGGACATGGGGAGGCAGCCGGAAGGGCCTTTCTACACGGTGACTGTGTCAGCTGCGGAGTGGGGAGGAGGGCGGGCTGGTGTCTACCACGTACCTCTTCCCTGGGCTGCTGCTCTCTTCTGCTAGGAGTTAATGCCAGAAAGCAGTCGCCTTGGGTTTCTGATAAGGCTTTTGTGATTGAGGCTGGGATCCCATGACCCACCCCCTACTTCTTGTCATTAGGAAGAGCCCAGTTCCTTAATCCATGTACAGGCAGGGTCAGCACCTGTGCATGGTCCACACTGAAAAATAAGGATCAGCATCAGAGACCTTCTTCTCCGCTCTCTGCCTCATCATCTCTTCCTTTTTGTTCCTTTCCCTTCGCTGTCATTTCCATTCCCCACCCCCAGTTGTACACTAAACATGTACATGAATGGTGCCTGGCTTCCTATGAGTTTATGATTTGTGGTTATTCATCTTATTAACCAAGTGGCTTTGCCAGGTAAAATATTAAGGCACCATTGCCATTATGACCTTGTCTTCCATGATCTCATTGGCAGCTGGTGTTGCCATGACAACTTGGCTAGAGGAACTGGTATGAGCCTCAGTGGAAGGCGATATGAGCACTGGTGTGTGTGTGTGTGTGTGTGTGTGTGTGTAAGAGGATACAAACTTCTCATCATGTGTATCTGTTGTGCAGAAAGCCATGGATTTCCACACCTTCTGCTTCTCCTTCCATTCTGGTCAAAATTAGCCTTAGGGATCTAAATCAATTGGAATGGAACTCTGGAGGATGGTTTCTTTGTGTGGCTTTTTGAGTGGCAAATTGGAACCAGGAACACAGAAGAAATATTTTAGTGGCTTTCCACCCCTGGGAAATGAAGCAACCCTACCCACTTTGACGTTTCTCTTAAAAGCACCCTGGGCCTAACTTATTTAGCATCCATATGTAATTTTCTTATTAGATGTATAGAAAGTTGGAGCTGAAAGGAGCCCTGGGTGTCACCTAGTCTGGCCCCCTTTTTGTTCAGATGAGAAAAACTGAGGCCCAGAGGCGAAGTGACTTGCCCCCATTTAGTATGCTGCAGCAGGGAAGGTGTGGGCTCTGGAATCATATACTACCTGGCCTCAAAGCCTGGCTCCACCATGTATTTACTGTGACCTGAGTCAAGTTATGTAACCTCTCTGTTTGCTCATCCGTAAAATGGGGATAATAGCAAAAGTAACCATATGGATCAGTGTGAGAATTAAGTGCTATAATCCACAATGCTTGGCACACTTTAAGCCTTCTATACATTTTATCACACAGGTCACACAGGGAATAACTGGCAGAAATTGGACTAGAATCCAGCTCAGCTGACTCCAGTTAAATGGGAACATTCCCCTGTGACCTCCATACTGCCCTTTGTTTGTTTGTGTGTGTTACTTGGCATCCAAGTGAGAGTGGAAGCTCATTTTGAGACAGGGTTTGGCTTTTCCTAAGACCTCCTCTTTAAGTGTATATAATGTATATACTAACTACCTCGTGGATGCTTGATTTGAGGCTAACACTGGACACCTCATGCCCTCATGGAACATTTCTTGAATGTACACTGCATGGCTGTAAGTGCGGGGGAGAAAGGAATGAGAAGAAAACTTAAGGAGGGAAACGAACACTTCTGATCACTTCGTATGAAACCAAGCTCTTTATAATGAATGCCTTTAATCACAACCACCCCATGAGGTGCGCATATTCATTCCCATTTTACACATTAAAAAACCAAGACCGAGGGCGTATGCAGCATGCTCAGGTTCACCTGGCTAATGCAGAGAGCTGGGTTTGCAGCCACACTTTTACTTCAAGGGGCTGCTGACACCCTCCAAGAGACTTGGTGGTTCAAAACTATTTCTCATCCCCTCTCTGTGAGCCAAAAGCCTATTTCCTGAGGTGGTCAGAGAGATTCAGAGCAGATTGACACCTTTTCCATCACTGACACAAAGAGGAGGGTATAAAAAACAGTATGCAGCCCTGGGGATCTAAAATATTTTCCCAGCCAAATCGGACAGGCATTGAAAGTCACACCAGGCTGGGTGGTTTTACAAAATGCCACTTGTTTAAATTTCCTTTCATCACTCTGTCAGGAATAACAGCAACGTAGCGGAGCCTCAGAGTTCTGTTTAGAGGGGCGAGCTGTTCTGGGGAAATTTATTTCAAAAGTTATTCTGAAGGAAAAACTTGCCCACTGTGGGGTGAGGTTGGACAGTGATCCTGTATCCTAGGTAATGAGGCTATTAAAGCAGCTGGTCTCTGTTCAGCTTATGTAAGGGGGCCCAGTCTGTGGACGACTTGGGTAAACCGGTATGGAATTTAACAGGGTGACCAGGAGTGACAGCAGCAGTAAGACCCCCATTTCTAATGTGGCGTTAGGGCTGGAGGTTAGATGTGGACAGGGGTGTCTGAGTCCTACATAATGGGGCTGGAATGGGGCTGGATGACTAGTCTGAGATCTGGGTTCACGCAGCAACCACACTCTTTCTTACACTGTTCATTTGGGCTTGGGTGGAAGGAGGCTGATGAGGATTTGGGGGAAATCAAGGGGCTCTCCCTGGCACTGCATGAAGTCACACCAGGCTGGGTGGCAAAACCAGTGGCAAAAGTCCAGACTTTGGAGACAATTACTTCTCGAGTGGGAGCCCCAGCCCTGCCTCTTGCCTGCAATGTCGCCAATCTGACTGCGCTTGCTGGAGACGGGAAATGTGGCAGGGCACTGCATCCCCCAACACGTGTAGAAACTTAGAGAATGCCAGTTATTAAAATAACCCTTATGATAACACCAATCCGATGCAGAAGTCTTTTAAATATCATAAGCCTCGTCGTTTTATTCCACATGGTTTTCTAGGTAACCAAACTCTAGCAGGTGCGTTGCAGGGCCACCTTCGCATCCCGGCCATGCCCAGCAGGACGGTGTTCTCTAAACGGCGCTGATGCCCGATTTCAACCCTGAGGAGTCTGCGGACCTCGACTGCAGCCCCCACCAGGGCCGGTCCGCCCTCACTCCACCCTCTGAGGCTGGGGCGGAGTCGACCGGCCGGCCCTGAGACACTTCGCCTTCCCGGTGGAGCAAGGACCCGGAAGCCGCGGCTCTTACATAACCCGGATGATGTCAGGGCGGGCGACTCCCGGGGGGCGGGACCAGGGCGGAGGCCGCGCCAGGAGCGCGGCGGGGCTCGGCGTGCCGCGCTCCCGGCATGTCCCTGTACCGCAGCGTCGTGTGGTTCGCCAAGGGGCTGCGCGAGTACACCAAGTAAGGCGGCGCGGCTGGGCGCGGGGCCCCGGGCTGTCACGTGGCCGTCTCGGCGCGGGCGAGCGGGGTTGGCGGGGACGCGCCCGCGGCTCCTTCGCCCTCTCGCTGGGCCGACTGAGTCTAGAACGAGGGGAGCGCCCGCCGTCTAGCGACCCGCGGCTGGGCATGGAGCAGTCGCCAGATTCCAGCTGCTGAATGCCCGCGACCGAGACTGGCGCCCGAGGGGCGGGGCTGTGGCGCGCCCAAGCCCAGGGCCGTCCCACTGACGTCAGGCGGCCCCGGCGCCAACGAGCCTCTTGGGCGTCACCTCGGCGCCCCGCTGGGTGTGCTCCTGGAAGTGTCTTCGTGGTGCTGCTGGCGGCGTCAGATAGGGCTAGATCGAAATCGCTAGCCAAGGCTCTGTCCTAGTGCCTTTGGGTGTGTTTCCTTTAAGAAGATGCAGCACCTGAACTGCGACGTTTGGCTCCAGCTGGAACTTTCCAGCCTGGGTCTCCAGCCAGTGTGGCCTTGCACCCAGTGTGTGCTTCTGGGGAACGGTGCGTGGTGGTTTCGTCGCTCCGTGACCACGCTCAGTGTGCCCTAGTTGGCTCTCCATCTCACTGTGGTTTTAAGAGGTGACAGGTTCCTGTGACAGAGGAGAGTTGGAGGTTTTCTCTTAGAATTGATTAGGCTAACCGCTGGTTCTCAACCCTGTCTGCACATCAGAATCACTGGGCGAGAATTCAAAGTACCCAGTTTTCAGGCCCCATCCCTACAGATTCTGATTTAGTGAGTCTGCACAGGGGCCTGGACTGGCATTTCATCCAAATGCCCCAGGTGATTCTCACCTCTGAGAGGCTTCTCCCTGCACTGGGGCTTTATCAGTTCCCACGGCAACCTGGCCAGCACTCCTAGGGGAGGTAGGAGTTGCAACTCCCTTCTCTTCACCCGACATCGTTTTGGAGAAAGTTCAGCTCTGTCTCAGGAGCCCATGCTGCAGAGAATGGTGGGGAGTGTAGCCGTGAGCCCTGTCCCACTGTTTTTAGGGGAATACAGTGGCAGCCTCTTTCTTTCAAAGGGGTGTCCTCTGGCAATGACCATTAATTGCTGGATCTTTCCACATTACACAGCACGAAAGCTTGAGTCAGTTTCCAACCCGGGGTGGGCCCCGAGGAAAGCAGGCTGTAAAAATTTCTCCCAGGACTCTTTCGCTCGATTTCCTCACCTTGAGGGAAGGTAGAAGTGAGGCCAAGGGGCCCAATCCACCACAGATTGGTGGGGGTAGGGAGGGGAGGGGAAGGCAGTTGGCATAGTTAGATGGGTCTTCCTGCTGTTGTGGATTTAGTGAATAGGAGAGAAAAACAACAACCTTGTTTTGACTTCAGTGTGAGAGTGCGGAGTTAGAGTTTACAGCGTTTCTCTTGGCACAAGGATTTTTATAAAGCCTCCCTATGTTGGGCTCCTAAGGCAGGAGGATCTAATCACTGTTTCCTAAACTTTGCTGAACCTAATAATTCCCTGGGACAGTTTTAAACAGACTCCTAAACCCTGGGCAAGTGTGGATGGGTCCTAAGCAAATTTCATATTTGGGTAAATTGAGGGTGTGGGGAGACACGGATACCTGCCAGCTTCCTCCTCCCCATCCGGGTCACCTCAGCTTCAGGAAACAGTAAGTGCAAATGTCCTCTCAGCTTGAGTCAAAATCACCGGCAAGGCACATGAAACCACAGGTTGCCAAGCAAGCACTTCTGAGCCAGTAGGCAGGGCATTTCCAACCGGTTTCCAGGCGATGCTGATGCAGCTTGTCTGGGGACTGCCGTTTGGCACCGAGGCTGGGTGTTGAAGAATGGAACACCCAGCCTTTGGCTTGATCACCTACCTTCTGGTGACCTTGGGAAAGTCGTGTGTGTGTGTGTGTGTGTGTGTGTGTGAAAAATAGAGACTGATATCTAGAGTTTGTGAAAATAAAATGCTTCCCCAATAAGCGGCAGAGTACATAAAAGACAAGTCTTATTAACAACAGATCGGACCAGGATGGAATTCTTGTATGGAAGGCAAGATCCAAGGCAGAGGACAGAGGGCGGGGACATGTCCTGCAGGCCAGGCTGGTACTGCCCGCTTGGCAGCACTCCCAGTCTGGAGTTTGAGGAAGAGGTTTAACCCAGAGGAGCCAGCCTCAGCAAACATTCGTCTCTAATACAGATCAACATGGAGTCCAGAGGCTAATGTCCCCTCTGGCTGGGTATCAGAGAAAAGCCTGTCAGCTTCCTGCCCCTGGAGAAGGGCTCTTCAGGCCTGTTCCCTGTGGACTGCTTTTTTTCTGGCTCTATTGTATTTGGGAAGTTCTCACTCATTCCCCACAATGCCTCCTCCTAGCTAAGCCCCTATTCACTGACCCAGGCCGTTGCCTCTCCTGGAAAAGCCTTTCACAGAGATTCCAGGGCTCACGTCTGTGTATAGGGGGAAAAAAATCTTCCAGTTCCCTCTTTGTAGTTTAAAATGCTCTCAAAGTCCCTACTGATTTGAAGGCTTGGGAGCCAAATGAGCTCAAGTTTGAACATGGACGGTACAGTCATTATTAATAGTGATAATCATAATGTTGTCTGGGTACGGTGGCTCATGTCTGTAATCCCAGCATTTTGGGAAGCCGAGGTGGGCGGATCACCTGAGGTCAGGTGTTCGAGACCAGCCTGGCCAACATGGTGAAAACTCGTCTCTACTAAAAAATACAAAAATTAGCCGGGCGTGGTGACAGGCCCGGTGACGGGCACTTATAACTCCAGCTACTCAGGAGGCTGAGGCGGGAGAATCACTTGAACCGGGGAGGTGTAGGTTGCAGTGAGCCGAGATCGTGCCACTGCACTCCATCCTGGGCGACAGAGTGGGACTCTGTCTCCAAAAATAATAATAATGTCAACTGCAAATTATTGAGCTCCTAATATGTTCCAAGTGCTGTCATAAGTGCCTTACACACGGCATCTCATTTAGGCTTCCCAAGGGGTATATCTTATTATTCCCTTTCTGCAGATGAGGAGATAAGAGTTCAGAAAGATTAAATCAACACACAAGATTGCACAGCTAGTAAGAGGCTGAGCTGTGACTTAAACCCAGGTTGTTCAAGCCCTTGTTACTGATATTTTTTAGTTTCAAGTCAACCTTTCAGGAAGGCTTTGGAATAAGAAGTCTTGCTTGCCACTCAGCAGAAGCAATGGGTAGGGTGTTCTCTAAGCTGCCCTGCATGTTCTGGTGAGTTACAGATGGTGAACACAGGAACATTTTTCTTGTTCTCTTAAGAACATCTGGCTTGACTGAAACAAGTGGCCATGCCTGCCCTGTGGCAATGACTTTCAAACCAAACCCAAGCACATAAACATCCTTTGGCCACTTCCCTGAGTTCCAGAGCATGTAACTGGCAGTTTGCTGTACCAGGGCATGGGACAGGTACGCCTTTTGTAAACTGTAACAGTTTGGCTACCCTTTTGTAAACATGTCCTGTGGGAGGGCTGTCAGCATCTGTGGAGCCTTGAGATCAGAGTCCCATTCTGCATTGCAAGGGAGAAATCTCTCGGCTCCGTGGGTGAGAGATGTAAGCTCTGAGACCCCAGCCTGCCTGTGTGTGGGCAGAGTCTGCCCTCTGGGCCTCCTCCTGCCAACCCCACCATTCTGCCACCACTGCCCTTAGCCAGTTTCATAGCCAGGAAATACTAGAAGAGTAAAGGTAGAGAGGTATCACAAAAGGAATGGGAGAAAGAAACAGTTAAGGAACTCACAGTTGCATCTATCCAATATGATGCCTTTGTGCAAATCAGAAAAAATACCTCTTCTGCAATATGCTTTTCTGCCACCTGCCAGAACATTATCATGATGCAGATACAAATTTCCCATCATTCTGATCCGAATGGCACTTCCTAGAGCTGTGCAGTGCACACCTTGTGTCTCTGAAGGAGCCTTGGCTTCCTCTGATGGGTGCAGAGCTTAAATAACTCTACCGTCGTCCTCCTTTATTCCCTGCTTGCAAATCTCCCCCGTTTCTCCAAGTAGGGAAGGATATCTGTCCTGCAATGCAATAAGCACAATGCAAATGGTCTCCTAAGCTTCCTGAAACATGCCCCCCACAAAGGGGAAAAGAGTAATTCATCTGTCAAGGGATTTTTTTTTTTTTTGCCACTCCCCAGGATCGGGGCAGTCAGAGGAAGACAATTTGGATGCCAGAATGTTGGAATTTCCAATATTTCCAAAAGTTTGGGAAGATCAGGGTCCAGGAAATGCAGGCCCTGAGATAGTGGTGTTTGCAAGAGCAGGGAGGGTCAGGGAGAAAGGAGTTTCGTGATGTGTTGGGAGAGGCGGAGAGAGCAATAATGCCCATCCTAGAATTAGGCTTTCTCCTGCAGGGGTTTGTGTTCCCCACTCCTTACAGCTGGTCTTCCCGTGGGTCTGCTCTTTCTAGGAGTGGCTATGAATCTGCATCTAAAGACTTTGTCCCTTATGACTTGGAGGTCCAGGTTCCTGGAAGAGTCTTTTTGGTCACTGGAGGAAACAGCGGCATTGGCAAAGCAACTGCCCTTCAAATCGCCAAGCGAGGTAAGCAGCTGCTAACACGTGTGTCCACTGAGCCCCACGGCCAGATTGCGGCTGGTCCACACTGAGCAGGGCACCCTGTGTCACAGGCAGGTCAGGAAGTCCTGGACGGCGATCCCGTGGTTCTGGGCACAGCTGCCAGCTTTCTGAGTTTTGAGCTAGAGGTGGCTAGAGCAACAGAAGCCCTTTCCTCAACACTTAATTAATTCACAGGCGAGCTTGGGGTCCTGCGCACGTGTTCCAGTGTTTTCTGATTAAGAACAGCGAAGGACTCAAGCAAACCCTGGACATCAGAATCCCCAGTGGAATTTAATTAAAAAAACAAAACAAAACATGAACACCTGGTCTCTAACTCATGTCTTCTCAATGAGACTCTCCTGGGGTGAGAGACAGGGGGAGGGGGAGCCTCGAAGTCCACTGCAGTTTGGATGTGGATGGTAGTTATGAACCAAGGCCCCCAAAATACCTGGAGAGAGGAGTGCTTTGAACTAAACTTCCTCCTTGCTGGGGTCCAGCCTCCAGGGCTAGAGCAGCCTCCCACTTCCCTCCCCTAACCTTGACTATAAAGAGGTGCTTCAGGTGCCCTGTAAAGTCTTCAGTCAGCAGAAGTCTTCCTCCTGGTAAATGCCAGAATTTCCTGCATGAGCTCAACGATCCTGGGTCACCAGATGGCTCTGCAGTGGCTAGGAAAGTTTGCTGCATCTCTCCAGAGCCTCTTCAGGAAGAATGGATGTTCCAGCAGAAGGTGGGGAACTAGGCTGTGAATTTATCACTTTTTAAGATGCTGAAGATGTTTTCTTTTTTCCTCTCTATAAATCCAAGTTAGGCATTTTTCAGGGGACTATTATATCATTTGAAGCTTTATTTAATTATCTGCCAAGCCAGGGAGAGGATTAATTGCATCTTAGCAGCTGGGAAGCACTCTGAAGTGTGGAGAGGAGGAGAGAGAAGAGGGGCTAGTGTTGTGGTTAGCCTGTAGCCTCCCATGAAACACCCCATTTAATCAAGTGGGTGATTTTTAGTAAAGAAAGCAGACTCCATAATGATTCGTTCTTAGCTTCCATGGGGAAGGCATTCTGCTTTAAATTGACCTTGATTGATGATGGTGTGGCATTTGCTGGGATAATATGAGGGCTGCTGATGGATTCAACATTCAGTCAATACTTGAGTCTCTACTACATGCTAGGCAAGTGGCTGTCTACTTTGGCTGAACATTACATCACCAGGGGAGCTTGTAAAACATACCCAGGCCTGGGCCTATTGCCTAGATCTTTAAAAGCTCCCTAGGTGAGTCTAAAGTGCAGCCAGGTTTAACACACCTGGGTCAGCTACTATGCTAGATGCTAGGGAGGCAGATGTGACCCAGATCAATGTTTCTTATCCTTGATGTGTTCAGGCCCTCAAAAAATCAGGATGTTATTCCAGATGCACTGTCAACACAGATAGGCAATAAGGTTCCAGTACCTCCTTCACGATCACCCTTGCTGCTCTTAACTCTGGGAACCACCTGTCTAGGTTTAACAGAAGAGTGTCAGTTGTGAGCCCGTATGTCTTCATTTTTCATTAGGAAGAGCTGGTTTCTGTAGCGCTCGCTGTTAACTCACAGATGGTTTCATTGAATTCCACCAGGTGGCACAGTTCACCTGGTTTGTCGAGATCAAGCCCGAGCAGAAGATGCCAGGGGTGAGATCATCCGGGAGAGCGGTAACCAGGTGAGCAGCTCGTCACCCCTCCTGCTGGGTTTCCTCGCCTCCATGGTCAGCTGTGAGCAGGCTGGACTCCTGCCCGCTTTCCCTGGGTTGAAGATGGCCTGTGTTTGTGCTTCTGCTTTGGAAGCAGCCTTGGCCAGCAGAGAGCTGGGCCCTGCTTTTGGATGGCTAGGTTTGACAAAGGGATAAGTGGGGGTACTGAGGCTTGACTGCATGGTCCTGAGCTGCCTGTGAAGCCAGCAGAGGCCAGCAGGCAGAGGCCCATTACACTGGACAGTGATACTTGCAGGCTCCTCACCTCAGAGGGAGCCCACATCAGCAACACACAGCAAGGGTCACCCGGGTGCCACGGAGCCATGCATTGACCCTATGTCTTCTAATAAAGAGAAACACCGGCAGCATTTGGGTCTTGATGAGAGCTGCTTTCTGACACGAGCTTTCAGAGCTGCCTCGCATTTTGTGGTCTTTCTCTTCTGAAAGAGCTGGAACCAGGATTGGCTACATAATTAGTGAGGATCAGTACAAAATGAAAATGCAAGACCCTTGTGTAAAAGTTATTTAGAATTTCTACACAACAAAGGCAGAACATTAAACCAAGCTTGAGGCCTTTCCAATCGCAGGGCCTGTGCAGCTGTATAGATCATATTCCCGTGATACATCGTGCAGCCATAAGGCTGGCCCTGAATGGAAAACCCTGACCCCCAAAAGGACCCTCAGTCATGGCTGCTCGCTCACTGTCACTAAAGAACATCCTCATTCCATTCCTACCTCTTCTCTAGGAGACCCCACAATTGGAGGGCCTGTAGGAGGGGAGCTGGGGAGGGACAGACAGTACCCACCCTCAGGCATGGACCCTGGCCAAAGAGAAGAATGCCCCTGTCTAGGATGGAATATTTTGCATCGACTTTGAAATAACATTTTCACACCAAGTGTCTGTTCCTTTCCCTTTCTCGTGGAAATCCCCAGTCTCATGCCATCAGGTGCCTTACGGAGGCTTAGTGCTGGCGGCGAGTGTGAGGGTCTCTAAATCTTCCTCTAATGTCTGCAAGTGCCGCTGCGATCTGCGGGCTGCAGTTCTCGAGACTGAAAGCTGGCTGTCTGCCTGCTGATAACTTTCAGTGGTGCTGCTGCAGGATGCAACAAGAATACTAATCTCAGGCCGCGGGCAGGAGGAAGTTTGCCAGGATTCCAGCCTGCTGTGATGTGGGCCACAGGCTTTAAAAAGTATATTTAAATGGAAAACGATGATAATATGGATCTGTTTGGCTTATATCTAATTCCACCATGTTTAGGAGGGATAGAGAGCTGAAAAGGGGAGCAAGCATGTTCCTGCACTGGGGAGAAAGCAAACCCTTGCCTACTGCCTTGCTCAGCTCCATACAGATACACTCGGCGGGATTTGAATGCACACACAGGACATTCACTGCTCTCTCGGGTTTATAAGTGGCCTCCAGTACTCAGAGGTGGAGCGTCCAGGATGAGGGTACCTGTCTGCTTATGCCAGTGTCTGTGGTTTCCCTGACTCAGTGTCTCCTCCAGGCTCTGCCAGGGATCAGCTGCCCCCTCCCTGCTTATGAAGAGGCCTCACTCCACAGCTTCATCTGGTCTACCTTTGGTAGGCAGCCCACACACAAAAGTACGGTATGAAGGAGAGAGTTGGGCTCTGATACGAGTCCTGATTTTGCACTTTCTGGCCTGTGAGCTTGGGCAAAGTTCTTAGCTTCCCTGAACCTTCATTTCCTCATTAAAAAATAGGGGTAACTTGACTTTATTAGTTTTTTAACATGTATTTAAGGGTGAACCGTATGCCAAACAGCTGGAGACACAGTGATTGGGACAGACACAGCCCCAGACAGTCTTGTGCAGGATACAAGTGATTAACAAGCAGTTTCCTTGAAGTGTGTGTGCCTGCCCTGGGCCTGGCCACCATGCTGTGTGTCACAGTGGGGGTGGGTTGGGGGACAAATAGTATGAACCCCAAGGTATGTGTTTCTTCAGCTCCTACAACCAGACAGCTTTTGGCTGGGTTTGGCCAATGGCAGTTATTAGAGGAAGATTGGTAGGTGCAAGGAAGGGGGGAATTGAGATATTGGCTTCCCTGGTGATGGCTGAATCTCCTCTCTGGTTCTTCCTTCTGGTTCCCGGGCTCAGGCCACACTGCGTTCTCCCTTTGTTCCTTGAGCCTAGGGCTGGTGGTAGTTTCCTGTTGTTACTAATCTCTGGGTTACTTCACCAATCCTGGTTGAATTCTCACCTTCCTTAATCACCTGGGAAATCAATCCCTGCATTCAATTCCCTCTGTTGAAAGAGGTGTCTGTTAGACGTTACTGAAATAACATGATGAGGGCTACAAGATGGGAACCTCAGGGTATCCTAAGAACAAACAGCTCTCAATCAATAGAAGTAGCTACTATTATTATTGTTGGTATTATCATTATTGTTTATACTAATATTACCACTCCCAACCTTACATTCTGTGCTTCAAGTGTGTTCTGTTTAATCAGTGCTTAGGCCCTGTTCAGTGGGAGGTGGAAGCCTGCAAGCCCCCAGAAGCAGAAGAGATGTGTGGTAGAGCTGTGAGGGCAGTGGAGCAGCTGGTCCTGCCTGCATGGTTGGGTGAACATCAAAGAAAGAAGGTCCCTTGGGCAGGAAGGTCTGGGTGAGGTGTGCAGCAGGCCAGCTGAGCCAGGGAGCGCAGGCACCAGGTAAGACTCAAGGTCACGTGGGGATCTCAGCTGCTTGTACACGCTGGCTTGGTAAGATCAGGTGTTTGGCCATATAGAGAGGTGAATATCATGCCGAGGTGATATTTCAGAGAGGTCATATGTGGCTTAAGCTTGGGGAAAGGAGTACTGGTTACTGTAGAGCAGACTCCTGGCTCACTAGTCCACTGGACACTATGCTCCCAAAGGGCCTAGGGGAGAAACAGGGTGGACCTTTTTCCCCAGGCTTCTGGTTGCAGTTCAGCCGCACCTTACTACATGGCTCCAGACTTTTGTCTAGCAGTTATCTCCATGGGTAACATTAAACAAACAAACAAACAAAAAAAAACCTTCTATTTTATTTATTATTTTTTGAGATAGGCTCTCAGGATTTTTGAGATCGGCTTTTTGAGATAGGCTATTTTTGGGATAGGCTCTCACAGTTGGGATTTGTCTGATGTCTTCCTCATGATTACACTGGAGTTATGGGTTTTAGAGGGAAAGATCACAGAGGGACAGGTGCCTGGGCAACGTTTTTCAGTCCTGCAGGCCTCCTGATGTGGCTGGAAGGTTCTGTGAAAGCACTTATGTCTTGTAGGGGATTGACTCCATCAACATCACACACCACGATAAAAAACGGGTTTTGACTCTCTAGCTCTTCCAAGCCAATGTGGATTTCTAGCTTCTTGAGAATGGTTGATTTAGCTTCCCAAGACCTCAGTGGTTTTATAAAATACCACCTCATTTCTCCAGAATGACTTCTACCTAACAAAACACCTCCATGCACTGTTTACTGTGCTCATTGTGGGAACTGCTCTGATGGGAGGATCAGTCCCCATGATGTCACCTCATGACTCCTGGGTCACACAGCCGCTATAGATGGTGGCTCGTCTGCAGAAAGGGTCCCAGTTGAGTTTTGTTTTGTTCACTTTCAGTAACCATGCTTGTATCACAGTGGGGCCCAGTGGCTCCTAAGTTGAGCCTTCTCATTGTGTGGCTCCGCAGATTGGGACTTTTACACACATGCACCTGTTTCTAGTTCCTTCTCCTGGCCACAGCAGACTGCCGGCCTCTCCTTCTGGGTGCTTTGTGGCCTCCTGTTTTGCCTCAGAGGGACACAGATGATTTCCTTCCTCTTTTCATGTGCTTCATGTCACCAGCTTCTCTCTTCCCTGCTGCTACCTCCTTTTCACTCTGAGACATCTCAGGCGCTTCCAGGAAGCTCAGAGAACTTGTGGAATGTTTAAAGCAGAATTGCTTTTAGTTCACTTGAATTTTGTTGCTGTTTTAACCTGGATTTTGTATACATGTTATACAGCGCTTTCTGGTAGGAGGGAGTTTTAGGGTGGTTGCAGACAAGGCCTCAAAATGGAAGGATGAGGTGTCTAGGCTCAGTTTGCAGTCATTGGTACAGGCTCCTGGCTGACTCAGATATGACTCAGCAGCCTTTTTCGCTCTGGCTGGGTGAGGGCCTTCACAGACATTTTAGAAGAGAATAGCTCTGTACAGACAACATTTTTCCTATCCTTTGAAGGCAGAGGAATATTCAGTTGGGCCAGGCTTAAGCTGAATGTGGTGTTCAACCTGACTAGACTTTCTGAGTCATGAAAATGTGGAGTTGCTTTGTCTCATTTGTCTCAGGTGAGAAAACAATATGTTTTAAGATGAGTAGAAATAAATTCTGACTACAGCTTTGAGTTTTATAGCTTGATTAATGGGGAAACTCAGGCAGGGCACAGAACTTCTCTGCTTTGTCAAAGGAGTTGTGGCTCTTGCTGAGATCCTCGTCTGTAGGTTCAGTACGTAGGTGCCCTCTGCCTTGGGTTAGTGATAAGTCACGTATGTCCACTGATGCTCAGAGAGGATGCCGTTGCATTCATTGGATGCTAAGAATGCAAGTTTGGACTTAGGTACTGGGTACAGAGAAAAAGGTTTAAACAGCCAAGGTTTGTTAGTCAACTACCATGCCTATGACTGTGTGTAATACCATAAGGAGAAACGGCGCATTAGACAGGGTCCCTTACTCATGGAGTTCTAAGCCTCCTGGGGAGGTGGCTGTGTCCAGTGATAACCATGATACAAGGCAGAGATTGAAAAGTGTCATGAGCAAGGACTAAGGGTCACAGCAGAAGTTGTCATCTTATTTATGATGTGCCTAAGATACTGTCTGAAGAGCAAACTTTTGACCAAAAAAAAAAGAGCAGCAGGAAACCCTGACATATCCATGCAAAGGAAAGTTATGTAGTCATTAAAAGGAATAGGGTGGATTCATATATAACAAAATCATCTCCAAGACCTCTTGTAAGTCCTACAACTCAATAGCAAAACAAACAAACGACGACGCAACTTATAACCCGATTTGAAAATGTTCTAAGGACTTGAATAGACATTTCTCCAAAGAAGATATACAAATGGCCAACACAAGCTGGGCATGGTGGCTCATGCCTGTAATCCCAGAACTTTGGGAGGCCAAGGCAGGCAGATCACTTGAGGTCAGGAGTTCAAGACCAGCCTGGCCAACATGGTGAAACACCGTCTCTCCTAAAAATCTAAAAATTAGGTGAGCATGGTGGCATGCACCTCTAGTCCCAGCTACTTGGGAGGCTGAGGCAGGAGAATCACTTGAACCTGGGAGGCAGAGGTTGCAGTGAGCCAAAATCATGCCACTGCACTCTAGCCTGGACAACAGAGTGCAGTGGCACTCTTTTTCTCAAGAAAAAACAAACAAAAAACAAATGGCCAACACATATATGAAAAAATACTTTCAATGTCAGTAGTCGTCAGGGAAATGCAAATCAAAACTAGAGTGAAATATCACCTCACACCTCTCAGGATGCTATTGTTAAAAAAACAAAAGACAAAAAATGTTTGTTAGGTTGTGGAGAAATTGGAACCCTTGCACACCATTTGTGGAAATGCAAAATGGTGCAGCCTGTATGGAAAACAGTATGGAGGTTCCTCAAAAAATTCAAAATAGAGCTACCATCTGACCCAGCAATTGCACTTCTGGGTACTTATCCAAGGGAACTGAAATCAGGATCCTGAAGAGCCATTAGCACCGCCATGTCCATTGCAGCATTATTCACAATAGCCAAGATGTGGAAACAACTTAAATGTCCATCAACAGATGAATGGACAAAGAAAATGTGGTACATACCTACACACATTGGAATATCATTCAGCCTTAAAAGGAAAGAAATCCTGCAATGACATGGATGAACCTGGAGGACCTAACCCAAGTTCAATAAGCCAGGCACAGAAAGACAAAGACTATTCGATTTCACTTATGTGAGGTATCCATAGTACTCAGAATTCATAGAACCAAAGAGTGGAATGGTGGTTGCCAGGGGCTGGGGGAAAGGAGAAATGTGGAATTACTATCAAAGGGCACCAAGTTTCAGTTAGGCAAGGTGAATAAACTCTAGAGGTGCACTGTACAACATTGTACCTAGTCGGCATGCTGGAAATTTTGTTAAGAGGGTAGATCTCATATTAAGTATTCTTATCACAATAAAATAAAAAAGTAAAAATTGTTTTTACCGCCGAAAACTAAAAGACATATTGTTAAGTGAAAAAGATGGATGTAGAACAATGCATAGTCTGATCCTATTTGTGTGGTGTATATATATATATATATATATAATATGTATCTTAAAATATATATATTGTATATATAGTATATGCTTAAAATATTTCTGGATGATTCACAAAAAACTGAACAATGGTTTATTTTTGAGGAGTGGGACTGGTATTTTCCATTTTATATCATTTCAAAGTATTTGCTTTTTAAAAACCGTGTACTTTTTTAAAATTAAAAGTGCTAGTTTATATCTTTTTAAAAAGGGTTTTTTTTTTTGCTTTCTAATTTAGAACATTTTTCTGCACATTATGGACTTGTCTGATCCCAAGCAAATCTGGAAATTTGTTGAAAATTTCAAGCAGGAACATAAACTCCATGTTCTGGTGAGCTTTGTAAACATAAGTGGAGAATAAAGTCATGTTGGCCCATTGTTTCCATCTGTGGATGTGGACGGATATGTATGTTTGCATGTCTTTATGGAAGAATCTTAGTAAGACTCTGTTATGCTTGGGCCTGTTCATGGAATCAAGTTTACTCATTGGATTTAAGAGGAGACGCATGTGGTTAGATTAGTGGGGAAACGAAAGGGCCATCCACTGGGTAGGTGTTGTGGGAGGATAGATGTGTTCCATGTTTTATAAAATGATGATTTGTATATAAATATTTCTCGGTTCTGTAGATTTGGGGATTGGTGTGTTGAAATTAGAAGCTCTTTTTGTCCAAAAGAATACCTCCTGCAGACAGGCAAATCTTTTAGTAACATAATTAGCACAAAACTCCACGGAGAGCCTGGGTGGACTCAGATAGAAAGAGTCCCAGTGTGCTCTTCCCAGATACTCTACTTTGAGCTAAGTTGCTTTTCTATCCAAAGAGTTTCTGATGTGCTCTAAAACGTTGTTCCAGAGTTTGGAATTGTGCTATCCAGTATGGCTGTGAAGCATTTGAAATGTAGCTAGTCCAAACTGAGATGTGTTGTAAGTGTATAAGTTAGCAGGTTTCAAAGCCTGAAAAAAATTATGTATGCCATCTTATTAATACTCTATATTGATTCCATGTTAAAATGTGCTATTTTGGATATATTTGGTTAAATATATTATTAAATTAATTTTACCAGATTCTTATTACCTTTTTAATGTGGCTACTAGAAATCTTAAGATTAGATATTTCTATTGGACCGTTCTGGACTAGATGAATTTCCAGAGCACTCTCTCACGAATTAGGTTGCCTGGCCAAGCTGTCTCACTTGGCGATCTTTGCACAGTTCTGTGTCTGAATCCTCTGCACAAGTGGTATTTTCCTGCAAAGGGTTTGGAGTGAAGAATTAGTTGAGCAAATTGTCATTGTCACTTGAAAGTTGAGAAAGAGCTGGGGGTGGGGTAGTGGAGGTGTGGGGACGGAAATAGGTCTTTTGGCCCTATTTTTCTTTATTTTGAAATGGGAACTATAATTTTTAGATCAATAATGCAGGTTGCATGGTCAATAAAAGAGCGCTCACAGAAGATGGACTTGAAAAAAACTTTGCTACCAATACTCTGGGTAAGTACAAGAAGTTTTCTTATTTGTTTTTAGCAAAATAAACATAGAATGTACCATAGAAGGATAAAAAAAAATTGACCAACTTTTTTGGTTCTTGGTCCTGGGCCTGATGACATTTGCTTTAAGTTTATCCTGAATTGTACTTATTTTTCTTCATAAAACACTTTCTCTTTTCATGTTTCTTATAATAGGTGTTGGTGCCAGAAATACTTAGTATTGAAGTGTTTTTTTCCTAGGAAGCGCTAGGCTGTTTATAGACATTATTTTGAAGAGGAGAGCATGTTCAGCTTAAGTGTTGAGTGCAAGTCTAAAAACTGCAGCCAAGGGAACTTCCAGCCAGGGCTGAGGAAGGTGCAACCAATGGACAAGAAGATGGACCGAGAAGGGCATTGGCTAGAGCACAGGATACCTGGGCTCTAATTGCTACTCTGTAATAGCAGAGTGAAGTCATTTTATATCAGGCCAGTGGCTCTCCAAGTGGGGTTCCCAGACCAGCAGCCTCAGCATCACCTGGGAACTTGAGAGACATGCACATTCTTAGATTCCCCACCCAGATCTACAGAATCTGAAACTCTGGAATGAGGCCAAGAGTTAAATCCATTTTGACAGGCCTTCTGGATGATTCTGGTGCACACTAAAGATTGAGAACTAATGTACTATGCTTTTAGTCTCCTTGGAGTTTCTCCTTCTCAAGCCAAGGGGCCTTTCAATTTTGAGATGCAACAAATCCAGCACTCTTCCTAGGACCTGTCGTACTTCCTTGTAGTGAGGGGGGTGTTTTAATTAAGTATTGTTCTAGGTCACAAGATGGATGGCAGGGGTTTGGGTGGTTGTTGGAGTCATTGAGGGTGTCCAATATATAGCAACCCTATTCCCAACCAAGAACTGAACAAATTGAGTAAGCCAATGGAATAACAGTTGAAAGCCAGCATGTCACTGTTGTTACTGATAAGGCTGGTTGAAGGGCATGGCTCAGTGCAAGAGCCGAATGGGTTTCCTCATATGGAACCCAAGAATTAGAAGGATTCACCTACTTGGTCACCTGGGACTCCCCCTTCTCTTCTTCCCCAGAAAGAGGAGAAGGGGAGGAGCAGAACTGAACAAGCCCCGCTCATTGTCCCCAAATTTACTATGTTTTTTTTGAGACAGGATCTTGTTCTGTTGCCCTGGCTAGAGTGCAGTGATGTGATCATGGCTCACTGCAGCCTCGAACTCCTGGGCTCAAGCAATCCTTTCACCTCACCCTCCCAAGTAGCTAGGACTACAGGCATGTACCACCATGCCTAATTTTTTTTAATTAAAAATTTTTTGTTGTTGTTGGGGTGGGGGTCTCACTATGTTGCCCAGGCTAGTCTCAAACTCCTGGCCTCTAGCGATCCTCCTGCCTCAGCCTCCCAAAGTGTTGGGATTACAGGTGTGAGTCACTGCGCCCAGCCTAAATTTACTGTTGAAACATGCTCCATCTCCCTGGCAGATGGAAGAAGGTCCAAGGGAGAAAGAACTCACCCTAATTGCACTCTCTTCTCAAGGAAAGAAAGGCTAGGAGTGGGAAGATGCCTTCTGCCCAGTGATGAGGTTGCGTTTTTCAAAACAAATATATCTGGAAGCTTGTATGAAATGGCACAGGTTTAGTACAAAATATTTTCATCACTGACTTTGTTCCAAATATGGTATCCTTGCTGAAATGACCAAAAGAACCAAAATGTGGGGTCATGCTAGAGTTTGGCTCATAACTCGATGGGACAGCTGAGACTCCCAGAGTGCCGCACCTGGTCCCCGAGGCACTGTTCCTCAGGACTGGTTACATAATTTGCGGAGTCCAGCACCAAATGGAAATGCGAGGCGCCATGTTAAAAAATTATTAAGGATTTCAATGCAGCGACCACAGAGTATTAAACCAGGTGCAGGGTCCTTCCAAGTACTGGGCTTTGTGCCACCTCACAGGATGAAGCCAGCTCTTTCACTCACCCATCCACCCACCATCTGACAAAATTCTGCTAAGTGTTCACTGCGGGCGGGCCACGAGTGAGAGTTGCATATATATGTATATTATATATATTTATATATATAATTATATGTTGTATATTAATATATAATTATATATATTTATAATATTTATATTTTATTTATATTATTTATATATAATATATAATTATATATTATATATTTGTATATAATTATATATATTTATACATGTTTATATATATCATATATATAATTATATTTAATTCAGTGCTATGATGGAGGTAGTCCTACATCACAGATGAGGAAACTGAGGCTGAGAGAGAATGTTTCACTTGCCCAAGGTCAAGCGGAGGAGCCAGAATGTGAACCTCAGTCTGACTTCCTCCATGACCCACGCTCATTACCAGCACACAGTTCCACCCATCCCAGCATGTCCTCTCTCACCCCATCACCGTGTTATCCTAAATAAGTGCTAAGAAGTACTCGGAGGGAGTGACCAGCTATGCCAGGGGAGGCTGGGCTGGGGCTGGGGGCACCTCTCAGAGAAGCCCAAAAGTTTTGGAAGATGAAAAGGAGGGTAATCTGGGGACCTTGGCCTTGCTTGGGAATGTGGACAGGCTTGATAGACTCTAAAGGGACTGTCTGTTTGATTATTCAGCTGGTTATGTCGCACCTTTGTAAGGATCCAGCCTGCTTCTAAAGACCTTGCTATCTCTTCATTTTCATTTCCTGTTTGTGTTAGAAACATCTTACTGATTATTCCAACCTCTCTGAGAAGCGTAATAATTCTCGAGCTTTGATATTTATTCATCCTCTCTCAAGTGAAAGAAATAGTACAATACACAAAGAGGCATGCCAGCACAGAGGGGCAGCTCCATGGGTCTTTGCTTGAGAGATAAGGAGATACAGAGAGGTTAAAGTGCTGTCATTCCTCAGCAGGACCAGGCCAGACAAAAAACCTGGATCCCTGTCCGAGTCCTGGGAAATTGCTGGCCGCCTTTCTAATATGAAACATGTTTTCCTGGCCTGATTATGTAATGTGGGATAGGTTGTTTTCTATTTTCTAAGATTCACACGAGCCGTCAGAAACATTTGCAATCTCCAGCCAAACACCAGTAGGTTCCTGATACTCTGAGGAGAACGTAAACCTGAGCATTCGCGGGATTTATCACTGGATCCTAAGGGTTTTGAATCTGGTATAATAGTTAAATGCAAAATGCCTTCAGCACCCATGTGTGCACACGGCTTTGTTGAGACATCACAGTGTATGAATTAGATAGTTTGGAAAGAATAATTCTTAGCCTTTTGCGGGGGCAGGTGGGGCCTGGAGAGATTTTCATATTCGACTGAGGGACAAAAGCGAGCTGCACTGGGTTGGTTGATGCGCAGTTGAGCCATGGAGGGGAAGAGATCGCAGGAGACAGCTTCTGTTGGGTGGCTGTTCTCACCCCTTTGTTTCGGGTCTCCTCCAGTCACATACGTTTTGCCTGTTAGCATTCAGTGGCATTAAGAGTCCATGAGGAGTGAAGACAGATGGGAGGGGGAGGGCGGGGAGGCTGAGCTAAGTGCCCTGCTGGCAGCCTGCCACAGCCTAGCGTTAGCAGATTAAAACTCTCACCCGCATCTTAGCCTCTCTCACCACAGGACACAAGACGAGGACACTGATTCTATCTCCACCAGGACAGCTGCGTCACCAATTAATTGACTGTGATAAACAGGCAGTGGTGCCTTAGCTCTTTGGCAGGAGGCCAGGAAGTTCGCCTTAGGTCACTTTGGAAGGATGTACATCGGGAGACAGAGAGTGTTGTCGCTTGACATTCTGTTACGTGGCACCCTCCTCGGGCACATCCCAGTAACTAGTGAGAGCTGCTGTTCGACACAGGGACCCCAGGTCCAGAGACGCCTTCATAACAATAGCACATACTGAGCACAGTCCTGGTGCTGCAGGCTGCACTGAAGGCTTTTCTTGGATTCTCTCATTCAGTCTCATAACCATTTTACAGATTTTACAAATGAGGAAACTGAGGCTCAGAGGTGGTCTAAAACCATTCTGTGACTCACTTCCTAAACAAAGGACAACAAAATTGTGGTTGGGGCATTTTTTAGTGTAGGGTTGTATCGTCAGCTATTGCTATGAAACAACTCCAAAATCTCAGGGGTGTACAATGATAAGCATGCATTTTTGCTGACTCTTCTGCAGATCTATTGGGCGGGCTGATCTCAGCTGGGCTCAGCTGTGTGTCTCCAAGCTGCAGGTTTGGTATGGAGTATGTGCCAAATATCTTGCATCCTCCTTGGACCAAGGTGTATTCTGGCCAAGGTATATGCTCAGGGCAATGGCAGAGGCCCAGGTGTGCGAGCAATTCCAAGCCTCTGCTTGCATCCAAGCCCCTTTGATTAACTGGACATGATACCCAGTTAACCAATCCAGAAATCAGCAGATATCCAGTTAATGAAAGCAAATCATTTTACAGAGCTCCAAATCAAGAATCAGAGAAGTATACTTCTCTCACAGAGGTGGCAAGGAGAGAATGAATATTGAACAATAATCTGCCACAGGGTTTTTTTTTTTTACATTCTAATTCTTTGAAAATGGGTCACCTGAGTTTAATATGTTAACTGTTTATTAATCAAAATACTTAAAGAACAAAGGCACCTTATTTGTTCCATAAACACTTTGTTTTTTTTGAGACAGAGTCTCGCTCTGTCACCCAGGCTGGAGTGTAGTGGCATGATCTCAGCTCACTGCAACCTCCATCTCTTGGGCTCAAGTAATTCTCCTGCTTCAGCCTCCTGAGTAGCTGGGATTACAGGTGCACGCCACCACACCCATCTAATTTTTTCATTTTTAATAGAGATGGGGTTTCACTGTGTTGGTCAGGCTGGTCTTGAACTCCTGACTTCAGGTGATCCACCTGCCTCAGCCCCCCAAATTGCTGGGATTACAGGCATGAGCCACTGCGCCTGGCTTGTTACATAAACATTTATGAAGGGCCCATTTTATGCCAGATGCTGTGGCCAGTCATGGGGATTGAGAAGTGGAAGAGACTACTGGCCCAGTGAGGGGATTAGACACATACATAATTTCAGTAATCATGTGGTAAAACTCTCTTTTCATCCATGAAGGGAGATTGGTACGGAGACTCAGAGGAAAACAGAGAACAGTGCTTCCAAGGCAGAATGCTTCCTTAGACGGGGCATGCGTTTGGTGCCAGGCATTCTTACTTATCAATAACCTTTACCTGAGCTATCCTCATGCACCGTTTTGTTCCTAAGATCTCCTTCCAGCTCATGAACCTTCAAGCCTCCCAGAAAGGCACAGAGCCTGGGAAGTAGCACTGTAGAAATGGCAGCTAATGTTGTTTTAACATCCAGATTCCTTAACCCGGAATTAAAGTCCTTTGTTAGCAGACCCCACCTCTTGTCCAAATGTATTTCCCATTATTTTCCTACATGGACCCTGTAGCAGTCAGCCTCTTATTTTGGAACTTGCCACTGGCAGTGCTACCTCTATGCTTTTGTCTTGCTGCTCCCCTGCCTGGAATGTCCCCTACCTGGCTAACTCATACTGCTCCTCTGTGACTCTGCTGGACACATTCCTCCCACTGAGCCTGGTCAGATGCTCCCCTCTGGGCTCCCATGGACCCCTCTGTGTGTCTGTTGTGGCTCAGCAGAAGCCACCTGCTGATGGGTGGGTTTCTCGCCCAGAGCATGGATCCTTGAGGGCAGAATCCACCTGGCTCTCAGGAGGCACACAGTCACACTGGCTGCACTGAGCAGGGTTGTAGTCCAGCTCCTCCAGGTACCTGACTCTGTACGAATGTCCTCAACCTCCCCACGCCTTACTTTCCCATTCTGTAAAATGGGGATGATGATACTTTTATAGGCCAGAAGTGGAGATTTAAAAAAGACTTGTAAGATATTTAACCAAAGAGAAATAACCTGTGTGCACACAAAAATATGCACACGATTGTTTATAGCAGCTTATTCATAATCGCCCCAAACAGGAGTCAGCCCAGATATATGGTGAATAGATAAACTGGCACTCCCATTCAGTGGAATGCGATTCAGCAATAGAAAGGCACAAAATGTCAATGTACAAAACAATGTGAGTGACTCTTAGATGCACCAGCCAAAGTCAAGCCAGACCCCAAGGGGTGCAGGCTGTGATTCCATTTATAGGACATTCTGGAAAAGGCAACCTAGGGGGCTAAGAAGAGGTCAGAGGCTGCAGGGGCGGGATTAGGGAGTGGTTAGGGGCAGGAGGAGGGTGTGACTACAAAGGGAATGTGAGTGGCTATGAGGGAACATCTGGGGTGATAGAGTTCTTCTGAATCATACCACAGTCTAATGCATAGTTACATGACTCTGCATCTGTCACAGTTCAGAACTGTGTACACACACACACATGCACGCATGCACAGATTTTACTTTATGTTAAAAAATTACATATATATTATATCAACAAGAAAAAAGAAAGCATTGTAACTTTCAGCTCAATGCCTGGCATGTAGTGAGTCTGTTCCGTCCTAAGAAGCATATTATTCATTATGATTGTTTCTTGGTGCTCGTCCTCAGTAACAAGTGAGCTTCTCTTGGGGAGACTGTGTCCTCAGCTTGAGGTGGGGGTAGATTTCAGGCCACGGGGGGGGCTGGTGGAGTCTGGAGCTCCTAGGAACCCCATTTCCCCTCGACCCCTAGAAGGGCCCCAGGTGAGGCTCTTGGTTTACATTGCACCGGGGAGCCTTCCTAAGGAGAGAGAATGGACAAGCTCAGAAGTCAGAGATCATTTTCCCATTGATTTTCGGTTTTCTGCCAGCCATGGAAGCTGCTTTTGATGAGACACAAAAGCTTCCCAGACTTGAGCCTCCTGGGCCACGCCGTGCCCCCTGCTCTGGCCCGCTCTTCCTTCTGGGCAGCTCCATGGTGGCGCAGAGTCCTCGCGAGGCTCTGTGGTGTCTGCCCTTCTAGGTCTCCTGGCCTAGGAGCACCGGCTCCAAATCCAAGTCCTCCTGTGGGCCAGGACCTTACCTAATTACCTGGCTGGGATTTGGCGAATGTTTTAAAGGTGTGCTGGTAACATTCATTTGAGGAGTTTTAGAAACAAAATCTCAAATAAGCACCTTTGTCCTTTTAATGAGCTGAGGCCCAAGTGCCCACACTCGGGTTCTCCCTGCAGTACAGCAGGTTCTTTCATACATCTCAGTGAAGCACATAGGACCCCCCATACTGCGGCTGTGACAGCAGGGGGTGACATCAGTCACCTGGCTAGTCCCTGGAGAAGAGCCTCTACAGCACTTCCTCCACCAGCCTCTCATGCTCCCTGAGTCCCGGGCATCCTGCAGCTCACTCCAGTTGGCTTATCTCCCTGACCTTTGGCCACTCACGTGCTGACGTCACCTATGACCCTCATATTTCTGGTTCCGGAGAGCACACCTCTACCACATCCATCGGCAGCACTGGGCACAGCTGTCCACGCTCCCGTAGCGCGATGGCCTCCGAGCCGCCTGTGATTCCACCCTCAGAGGTTGGCTCCTTCTCAACCTCCTTAGCCAGCTGCAGCATGTCTGCAGGGACTTTAAATGTTGGCGTCCCTCCCAAACCAATCCTGTGCCCTCCTTTCTCCTCCCACACTCTCTGTTGGGATCTCATCCTTGCCCCAGTGCCATCGTGTGCCTGGCTCCCAAGGGCCCCCTTCCAGCCCACATCTCTCTTCTGAGTTCCGGGTCCAGATCTCAAAACACCTCAGACTCAGCATGTCCAAAACTGAAGCCTTACTCCCTCACCGGTCTGCTCCTGTAATGGGCCCCACCCCAGTGGCCAGCATCGTCTCCATCACGGCTTGTCCTTGACACCCCCTCACTTCTCATATCCAAGCAGTGATCGTGCCTCTGGACTCCCTGCACAACGTGTCCCCAGTCTTGTCTCCTGCTCTTCAGCTCCACTGCGACTACTCTGCCCAAGCCACTGCGGTCACTGTGATGTAGTGGAGTAATATGGGGCCCTAGGTGCCCTCCTGTACCCACCTCCCGAACAGAAGCTTCCTCCATAAGGCTGACAGAGTGGTCCTTATGCATACAAATCTGTTTCCTTCTGCTTAAAGTCACCCCTTGGTTTCATATGAGGTGAGTGTCTCTGGCGTTGCCCTTGGAGGCTGCAGCCTCACATTGCCCTACCCTCTACCACGCTCACTCAGCTGCAGCTGCTCTGGTTGCACTCTCCAGCCTCAGGGCCTCTTTGCACAGGCTGTGCTCCATACCTGCAGCCCTTCTTCCCATCTCTAGCCCTCTACCTGCCTGTTCCCTCCTCTCCTCCAGGTCTTAGCTGAAATGTCCCTTCACAGTTCATGCAGAACCTGACACCCCCCACCACCCCACCCCCATGTGCCCATAGCACTCTAGCACTTACCTCGACTGTGAGTGTAGGTTAGTCATGTAGTAACGTATAATGCCTGGGAATGCCTGGTGGAGGGCAGGGCGCCCTCAGTCTGTATCCTGAGTACTTAGCGCTCGGTCTGGCACTCAGTGGGCCCTTGATAAATACTTGTTCAGTGCATGGAACTGGATAAGGTGGCGGGGATGAGTTGAGGTTGGGGGCAAAAGGGAAGGCCTGACTCACGCTAACCACTCTCTGAGCCCAAAACAAGAATACCCCATAGGAAGCCAGTGCCTTGAATGTCTTCTAATAGCTCATTTCCTCTGGGACTCTGTCCTGCTGTCTTCTCCAGGTAATGTAATCTTTGAAATCATCTTTATATAATGTGTGAGATTAGTGTGTGAGCCCCCCAGGCTCACTATGTTTTTGTTACTGTACAACAGAAGTACCAAATGGTGTTCACCAGTGCAGCTGTCTGCTCCTTTAAAATTAACACCAGAAACTTCCCAGGGACAGCAAGACAATGATTTTCTCCATCAGACAGTAGCGTGGATGGAAGCACATAACCCATTGGCTAGTAACCAAAGTAGCTTTAATTCAAGGTGGCTTTGAAGGTTTTTTAATGGAAATGCCAATCAGTTTTCCTATGCTAAATTTACAAATTGCGATATATTTTTCTCATTAAAAATAATTACCTTTAATGCTATTAAAATGTCATACTCAAGATATATAATTTCAGAAATACTATGAATTTAGTATTTGGAGGATGCAGACATGGGTTTCACAGTGCTCTGAGAACACGCAGCATCTCTCCTTCAGCATCACCTGGGCTCCACACAGTTTTATCTCCCTTCTTAATTAGTTGATAGAGAGATTTGCTTCAAGTCATGTACCCGTGTAATAAAAGTTCTTGTTGCCATATTTAGAAGACTATGTCCAACATAAATTCCACTGCCAGATCTCTTTCTCGTAATGAACTTCCATCGACATAATGAGTTCCTTGGAAGAAAAGCATTGTATAAATTAAAAATACTAATGAGTCATAATGATAATGAATTATTTTCCATATTACTGGGAGTAGGACTAACCTTGGGCAACTTTTCCAGTAGCTGAAGGTGCCTTCCCTCCTCCCAGGCCTGCCCTCCCGTGGGATTCTGTACTCTAAAATATCTTTCTTTTTCTCTCATCAAAACCTTGAATCACCCAAATGTCCCTGATATTAATAGGAAGTCTTAGAGGAAAGGAAGTTGTTGACCTGGTTCACACAAAGATATGAATGACTAAAAGTACCCATTAACCATTTATAACAATGTCCCTCCTGTGTCTGTCCAGAGACATTCTTATTTATTTATTTATTTATTTTTGAGATGGAATCTCACTCTGTTGCCCAAGCTGGAGTGCAGTGGCATAGTCTCAGCTCACTGCAACCTCTGCCTCCCGGGTTCAAGCGATTCTCCTGCCTCAGCCTCCCGAGTAGCTGGACTACAGGTGTGGGCCACCACGCCCGGCTAATTTTTGTATTTTTAGTAGAGACGGGGTTTCGCCATGTTGGCCAGGCTGGTCTTGAACTCCTGACCTCAAACGATCCACCCGCCTCGGCCTCCCAAAGTGCTGGGATTACAGGCGTGAGCCACCGTGCCCAGGAGACATTCTTATTTTAAAGGGTAGCTGGTTATCCCAGGAGAACTGGTGGACTTCCTAACCGAGACAAGCCAAGTGTCTTAGGGTTTGTGTGGTCAGAAGTAACAGGAACCCACACAGGAAGACTAAACAAAAAAATAATTTATTAGTGGGCTAGAAGGGCAGCCCTCACAGAACTCAATGGCAGAGACACAGCTGGGCTTTGGGAGGGCCAGGGACAGGACAGGAGAACCTGTCAGCAGCTGAGGTGACCTTCTGCTTCCCTGGGACTGTTGTCCATGGACTCCCGTCACAACTGCTTTGTTCACTCTCCGTCTCTGCTTTTCCTTGCCTCTGGGTCACATATGGCTGCCACTGAGTCACCTGTCCTCTATTCAGCATCCCATTTTCACACTCTTGTAGGGAGAGTTTGGCTGGGACAGCTTGGACCAGGTGTCACCCCCCTGGCTCAGTCCATCTGCCCGTGGCCTGGGCACATGGGACAAACACAGCACCTGGCCCAGGGCAAAGACTCAGTTATATGTTTGTTGTTGTTATAAACAGGATGTGTTTGGGGCCTACCCCTAAAAAGAGAGAATGGGGCATGTTTCCCAAAGAAGTCTACTGCACCAGGCTGAGGAGTTTTTTGCTTAATTCAATGGGGGACCGGAGTGTTGAAGGACTTTGGGGGCAGGAGAGTGACGTTGGCTCACGTGTTAATGACAGGCTCCTGTTTGGATCTGTGTGAGCTGGGCAAGGAGCAACTGGCGCCGTGTTCACTGAGGAAAGAATGACTTGCAGAATGGATACCTTCCTTCTCCTTGGCATGGGTTGGCATGCAGCATGGCTACGTGACTCAAGAAAAGGGAGATGCGCCATCTGTTTTCCATGTTGTATGAACTTGCTGGGACTTTGGATAAGTCACTGAACCTCTCTGGGATTCTGTAACTCTAATTCTTTCAATAAGAGGTTATATATATATACACACACACCCACATATATGTGTACACACATATGTATGCACATATATACTTATATATTGTGTATTATTTTAGCAGATTATTATTGTGTTTCTCTAGGAGTTTTTTTAAAAGCACCTGCTACTTGGCAGTCCCCTAGAGGAGAGAGTACTTGGCAGGGACAAGTGACCCAGCCAGCTCTACTGTAGGTGCCTGGGAATGAGAGCTGAACACCTCCCAGGCAGGGAGGACAGGTGCAAAGGGGCTCACCCCAGCTCTCGCCGTCCTAAGAGGAGAGAGGAGGTGCCCTTCGCAGGCAGCAGAGCCAGCCCAGCCGCTGGCTTTCATTTCTCTTCCTCACAAGAGCCATTTATGACAATCCGTCAGGGCAGGCTGATGCGGCAGATCACTTTTGGCAGAAGTCCTTTCTACTTGTCATAAATTAAATCACAGAGAAAGCCACCGGCGGTGAATACAAAGAAAGTCCAAGACCACTGGCTGGAGGTTAACAGCTGTTAGAGACCCAGGGTTCAGGAGACTTTACAAATCCACAAATACGAACAAGGCAGGCTCCTCCAAATAAATTGGGCTGTGAACAACTAAGAATGCTGTCTGGGATGAAAGTCACAACTCAGAATCACAAATGATAATACAGCAAGAGCAGGACAGAGGCGGCCTGCCCAGAGAACTTTCCAGTCCTCACAGGACATGCACACATTTTTATTTTGCCACAAACTCCTCTGATCCTGTGAGGTGGGCTGGCCAGCTATTATCTCCTGAAAATGCCACCGCACTTGCCTATGGTCACACCGCTGGTAAGTGCCAGAGCCAGTGTTCAGAGGGAGGCCCCTGGATCCACCTCTAGGACCTTTCCCACGATGCCAGGCAGCTCCTGCAAGCTGGATGCAGGCCACGTCGCGGGCGGTGCAGGAAGCTGTGGTGAGAGCTGGTCACACAGAAACTCCATGGCGTAGCCCAGAAAAGAGCCCAGGGCTCTCCACTTTAAGCCCCTGACTTGATTCCTGCCTCACTTTGGGGTAAGGGGCTTTAAACTCTCCCTTTTTTGTAAACACAGAGTAATAAACATTCATTGTTTAAAAAAATACAGGCATGTATAAGAAGAATAGAGAAACGATAATCCCACCATTCAGAGATGAGCATTTTTAACCTTTCAGGGCATCACTGTCATCCTTGCAGACATTTTCTCTTCATCTTGACACATCTTTCCTCACCAAAATGGAATGCTATTGTTCCCACTGTTTTGTAATTTCTCATTCCATATATATTAGGAATGTCTTTCCACGTCACACACACTTCAGTGTTTTTCTCATTCCATTAGAAATGTTATATGTATATTTCTTGATCGAAGAAATAACCATAAAGTTATATGCTCATTGTAAAAATACTCAAATCCAAACAGTGCAGAAATGTATAGCAAAGAAAGGAAAAATTTTACGAATTCCACCCTTGAGACCTAATTTAGCGGTATTGCTAAATTTCATCTTCACATTTTTCTGTGCACAGACTGGACATCTAGATGCATTTTTCCTTCTGCAAAGTGGACCCATCTACTGTTTGGCAGTTTTCTTTTTCCCTTCCTGTATTCCTGTAGTGTGGACATCTTTTCCTGTCAGTACATGAGGCTCTAAGGCATCTTTCTTCCAGTCCTGGGAAAAGGAACATTTGGCTTGAAGGATCCTCGGAAGGAGGGACTGCCCCTCAGGGGGCCACTTGCCCTCTTGTGGGGGGCGGGTGCGGGCAGACAGTCCCCACATCAGTCCTGCAGGACCCCCTGAGTGGGGCTTCCTGCGGCCCCCTCACGGGATGCTGTGTGCTGCCTCAGGTGTGTACATTCTCACGACCGGCCTGATCCCTGTGCTGGAGAAAGAACACGACCCCCGAGTGGTGAGCTGACCTTGTGGGATGTTTTGAGGGTAATGGACTTTGCTCCTGATGGGAAGTCAGTGGGCCTAGGTTTGCTGCCAGACTGCCCTAAGGGGGCCATTCTGTCCACATCCACAGCAAAACCCCAATTCTGTCAGGGGGCCGAGAGGGAGGTGGAGGCATGCCAAGAGCAAATTCAGACCCCAGCCCTCTCTGAATCCCCCCAACCCCCAACCCCCACTCCGGCTGTCACGTGGGCGTCCACAAAGCACTGGGGAGGGAGGCCTCCGAAGGGCAGGGGCGGCTTGTGGGGCGCTTAGGTCAGGGTGGTGCTGCTCTTCCTGGGGCCTGTCCTGCTCAGAGGGGAAGGGACTGGCTACTGGAGCCTGTTCTCCCCCAGTGGGTTGAAATATAAATTGGAGAAAGCAGGAAGAGGACAGTTAATGTAGGCTGCCTTCTCTCTGCTGTGGTGGGCAGAATAATGATCCCTGCCACCCCCCACCCAAAAGTTCATATCCTAATCCTAGAACCTGTGACTGTGTCACCTTTATATAGCAGAAGGGACTTGGCAGCTGCAGTTCAGTTCAGGGTCTTGGGATGAGAAGCATGTCCTGGAGTATCCAGGTGGGCTCGGTGGAGTCCCAAGGGTCCTCATGGGAGAGAGGGAGGAGGGCGGGAGTCAGAGGAGAAGTGACTGTGGAAGCAGAGGGTGGAGACGTGGCTGTGAGCCGAGGAGTGCTGGCAGCCTCTAGAAGTTGAAGGCAAGGAATGGAGTCTCCTCTGAAACCGGCAGAGGGGACGCAGCTCCGCTGACACTTGGATTTTAGCCCATGAGCCCCACCTTGGAATTCTGGGCTCCAGAACCATAGGAGAATACTGTAGGAGAGTACATGGAGGAGAGTACATGGAGGAGAATACTGTAGGGGAATACTGTAGGGGAATACATGTAGGAGAATACTGTAGGAGAAATCTGTAGGAGAATACTGTAGTGGAATACATGTAGGAGAATACTGTAGGGGAATACATGTAGGAGAATACTGTAGGAGAATACATGTAGAATACTGTAGGAGAAATCTGTAGGAGAATACTGTAGGGGAATACATGTAGGAGAATACTGTAGGAGAGTACATGGAGGAGAGTACATGGAGGAGAATACTGTAGGGGAATACTGTAGGGGAATACATGTAGGAGAATACTGTAGGAGAAATCTGTAGGAGAATACTGTAGTGGAATACGTGTAGGAGAATACTGTAGGGGAATACATGTAGGAGAATACTGTAGGAGAATACTGTAGGAGAATACTGTAGGAGAATACGGTAGGAGAATACTGTAGGAGAATACATGTAGAATACTGTAGGAGAAATCTGTAGGAGAATACTGTAGGGGAATACATGTAGGAGAATACTGTAGGGGAATACTGTAGGAGAATACATGTAGGAGAATACTGTAGGAGAATACTGTAGGAGAATACTGTAGGAGAATACATGTAGAATACTGTAGGAGAAATCTGTAGGAGAATACTGTAGGGGAATACATGTAGGAGAATACTGTAGGAGAATACATGTAGGAGAATACTGTAGGAGAATACTGTAGGAGAATACTGTAGGAGAATACATGTAGAATACTGTAGGAGAAATCTGTAGGAGAATACTGTAGGGGAATACATGTAGGAGAATACTGTAGGGGAATACTGTAGGAGAATACTGTAGGAGAATACTGTAGGAGAATACATGTAGGAGAATACTGTAGGAGAATACTGTAGGAGAATACATGTAGAATACTGTAGGAGAAATCTGTAGGAGAATACTGTAGGGGAATACATGTAGGAGAATACTGTAGGGGAATACTGTAGGAGAATACTGTAGGAGAATACATGTAGGAGAATACTGTAGGAGAATACTGTAGGAGAATACTGTAGGAGAATACATGTAGAATACTGTAGGAGAAATCTGTAGGAGAATACTGTAGGGGAATACATGTAGGAGAATACTGTAGGGGAATACTGTAGGAGAATACTGTAGGAGAATACATGTAGGAGAATACTGTAGGAAAATACTGTAGGAGAATACTGTAGGAGAATACATGTAGAATACTGTAGGAGAATACATGTAGAATACTGTAGGAGAAATCTGTAGGAGAATACTGTAGGGGAATACATGTAGGAGAATACTGTAGGAGAATACTGTAGGAGAATACATGTAGGAGAATACTGTAGGGGAATACTGTAGGAGAATACATGTAGGAGAATACTGTAGGAGAATACTGTAGGGGAATACTGTAGGGGAATACATGTAGGAGAATACTGTAGGAGAATAGGAGAATACATGTAGGAGAATACTGTAGGAGAATACCTGTAGGAGAATACTGTAGGAGAATACATGTGTTGCTTCAAGCCACTAATTTTGTGGTCATTGGTCACAACAGCAAGAAGCACTGCTCCACAAGGGGTGAAGAGTGGAAGGGGTCACAGGCTTTAGTTTGTAAATCTCTTACCTTTATTGCAGATAACCGTCTCCTCAGGAGGAATGTTGGTTCAGAAACTGAACACCAATGATCTCCAGTCTGAAAGAACACCATTTGATGGAACTATGGTCTATGCACAAAACAAGGTCAGTGAGGTGGGTTTCCTGAGACTGCATTTTACCCACGGGCTGCGCGGGCCCTTTTCCAAGGAAAGCTTCCTCTGGGATGCACATAAATTGGACCTTAGTAGTTCATGCAGCACCTGAAAATGTTCCCCCACCAAGAGGGCTCCCCTTTTGGGAGCACAGCTCTGCTCAGACTCATGTGGGCTTTCAGCAGCATCCTGGGAGGAGCCACAAAGCTACCGCGTCTCCTCTCGGTGTTTCTTAGACCCACACAGAACAGGATCCTAGCAGGGGGATCCACTGCCCTGTGCTGCTCAGGGGGAATGAGGACGGCGAGTGGTCCCTCCTCTCTCCTCTGGGCAGCTCTTGGCTTCCCGGAGGCTCACTGGGAGGGGCGGCACATTGAATTCTGAGGGAGGGAAGGGGCTACAGTCTAGAACCCTTGACTACTCTGAACAGAAAGTAGATTTCTGCAGATGGAGCATCCTTCATCTGAAAATCCCAGATCCAAAATGCTCCAAGATCCAAATCATTTTGAGTGCTGACATGATGTCACAAGTGGAAAATCCCACACTTTTGCTCTCTGATGGTTTCATGAATACAAATTTTGTTTCATGCAGAACATTATTTTAAAAATATTGTATGAAATTCCCTTCAGGCTATTTGTAAAGGCGTATAGGACACATAAATGAATTTTGTGTTTAGACTTGAGTTCTATCCCCAAGATATCTCGTTATGTATATGCAGATATTCCAAAATTTGAGAAAAATCTGAAATTTGAAACACTTCTGGGCCTCAGCATTTCAGATGAAGGATGCTCAACCTGTACTGCTGTATCTCTGCTTATTACAGCTATATTTAAAAGCCGGATATATTTAACTTCCATATTTACAGTTCTTGCCCTTAAATTCACCCGGTAGGGCGCCCACATTGTCTGTAAGGCTGCCAGCACCCTCCGCCTTCCTTGTCGGTGCTGTGTGCCTTCCGAAGGTGGCCCTGTCTGAGACTCTCTGCACCTCCACTTCTGCTTATATGCCCCGGGCGTGCCCTAATTTTGCTCCCTGACCCCAGACCAAATCCTGGTGAATTACATCTCATGACTCTACATCCTGACATTTGAAAGACCTGCACTTCTTTACAGTTTTCCCAGAGGACATGGGAACAAACCAGCCACTTGTTGTAAATGAGGCCCAGAGATAGAGTTCTTTGCCAAGCATGATCAAACTACCCTGGGATGGGGCAATAGTGTGACTGCAGCTGGGAAAGGGGAGGATTTAAGGATTTTTATTGTCTATAACTGATGTATTCTCTGTGTCCAGTACATTTGCTACGCTCTGCCTAAGAAAGGAGTTAATTCATATATATATATAGGCTTACTGCAATCTCTGTCTCCTTGGTTTAAGCAATTCTCCTACCTCAGCCTCCTGAGTAGCTGGGATTACAGCTCCAAAATCCAAATCATTTTGATTTGCCTACCACTACACCCAGCTAATTTTTGCATTTTTAGTAGAGACTGGGTTTCATCACGTTGGCCAGGCTGGTCTTGAACTCCTGACTTCAGGTGATCCGCCCACCTCCCAAAGTGCTGGGATTACAGACTTGAGCCACTGCGTCCGGCCTTAATTCCCATATTAGCTGAACACACACTGTATGCCGGTCTGTGCTGGGGGCCTGAGGTACAGCAGTGAACAGGACAGATACCACCTCTGCCCTCAGTGAGCAGCAAAGAATAGAGTCACCCAGGCGACTTGTGGATGAGGAACACCTGGGCACTGAGGAGTGTAATTTCATGGGGGGTGGGCCTACTGTTCCTTCTCTGTCAGCGTTTTGTTGGGTTAGCTCATTGCTTGTTCTGGCCTCCTTTGGAGTGGGCAGGACCTGCTAGGTCCTACTCAGGGCTGCTGAGTAAAGACTGATTCTGGAGGAGGGTGACATCAAGCGGCCGTACATACTGCAGAGTCCAGTTTAAGATAAGCCAGGGCTGGGCGCAGTGGCTCACGCTTGTAATCCCAGCACTTTGGGAGGCCAAGGCGGGCAGATCACGAGGTCAGGAGATCGAGACCACGGTGAAACCCCGTCTCTACTAAAAATACAAAAAATTAGCCGGGCGTGGTGGCGGGCGCCTGTAGTCCCAGCTACTCGGAGAGGCTGAGGCAGGAGAATGGCGTGGACCCGGGAGGCGGAGCTTGCAGTGAGCCGAGATCGCGCCACTGCACTCCAGCCTGGGTGACAGAGCGAGACTCTGTCTCAAAAAAAAAAAAAAAAAGAAAAGATAAGCCAGGCTGGGCAGGGCTTATCTCCTGCCCTTGCACCTGATGGCGCCTCCTCTCTCCTGTTCACCCCCTCGCTCCTGTCCAGAGGCAGCAAGTGGTTCTGACGGAGTGGTGGGCCCAAGGGCACCCGGCCATCCATTTTTCTTCCATGCATCCTGGCTGGGCCGACACCCCAGGTATGTCATAGCCTTTAATTGCTGAGCCACTTACATTTCATCTAAAAATACCTGAGCAGCCGCAGGATTGACTCTCCCCAGGAATGACCTAAAACCAGCGTAATGAGGACTGAGGAGTAGCTTCATTTCCATTTAGGCAGGGGCACGTTGGGACTGCAGCTGGGGGAAGCCTCAGGCAGACACAGAGCTTTTGCTTCCAGCTTGCCCTGTGCAAGTCAGGGAAGGAGATGGTGGGAACGGGAGTGGGTGCGCCTGGGGCGCCCTCCTAACTACAGCATATCCTGGTGAGAGAGGGAGCCGGTGACCACTGTCATTTCCACGTCAGAGAGGAATGAGCAGGAGCTGAGGAAGGTAGTGGGAGAGGCCCGAGCTGCCTCACCACTCCCCAGGTTTTTGGAAATAATGATGCATGAAGGTAAATGACAGCCACAAGGACACAGCTCGAGGGATCTGGAAGTGTGTTGGAGCAGCGGTGGAGGTGAGCAGAATTCTCTTCCGGATCTGCCTCACCAACTCCGTGACCTCAGGCAGCTCACCTGGGCTCTCTGCAGCTCTTTCCTCCTCCACAAACAAGGGAACTGAAAGCAGCAGCAGCCACAGCACACAGCCCAGGGTGCACCCGTGGTGCCAAGAGCTGGTCTCAGCGCTGTCTGTGGATTAACTCATTTGTCCTCAAGCCCCTGTGGGGTGGCCACTACTGTCTATTATCACACCCATTTACAGATGAGGGAACTGAGGCCCAGAGAGGCTAAGACCTCCCAGCCGGTCCTGGCCATGGGGTTTGGGGAATCAGGCTCTCACACACTGCTGGCATGGCCTTTCTGAAAATCACTATTTATCAGAAGCCTTGGAATTCATCCTAAGAAATAAAGATAGGGAAAACAAGGTTGCTTATCACAGTGCTGGTGGTAGGAGATGAAGTTAATAAATTATAGAACACCTGTGCAAAATCTGTTCAGGGCTGAAGACTCTGCTGTCAATCATGCCTATGGAAAAACCCTGTGTGCACTATGTCATTAAATTAAGATACCAAGTTCCTGAATAGTACATGCCTCATGATCTTATTTTTGTAACTACCACACCCCTATAGAAAGAGGTGTATGTTGGTGCTTTGTGGCATCTCATGGAGACCAGCTTGGAGATTTGGCAGAAATTAGTCCTCACCTATACAGATCTGAGTCTCCTGTCTTAAATACAAAAAGGATGTTCTCAGCAAAGTATACCAGGGGAGACTCAGGCTGGGAGCGCTCAGAGAGCATGGCTTCTCGATTCTTCTCACTGCCTAATGGGAGACATGCTTGGTTCTGCCTGTCCAGGGTGAATTCTAAGAGGCCGTGGGGGGCCCCCAGCCTCTTACCCTCCAAGGACACCATTCTGACAATCCCAACATCAGCTCAGATGTTTAAAATCTGCCTGGCAGGCCCACTATTGGGCTCTATCATCTGGGTCAAGGTGCAATTCACTATGTGTTGTTCAGAGGTTATAGAGCAGCTCTCAGGTGCACACAACCTGTCTGTGGCCACAGGGGCCTGGGAGGGCTGAGCATGCGGACATGTGTCACCTCTGAGTGACACATCACAAGGTTTTCAAATTTTTTCTTTTTGCCGATCAGTTTATCCTGACTTTTCTACAGCAAACAAGTATTGCTTCTGTGAAAAGAAAAAAAGATGTTTAATTTAAAAAAGGAGGGCTTTTGCTTCGGTGATCCTTTCTAGCTCTAAAATTCCATGATCTCAGTAAGGCTCTTAATTGTTGTTTTCTCTGGTTTATTTTCTTTCCTTGGCTTCGAGAGAGAACTATTTTGTTTCCCAATGTGCTCACTGTGGAGACACTGTGTTCCCTGAGGTCTGTGGGAAAATGGGGTGTGGACTGGAGCCAGAGCGTGTGGCTGGGTCCTCGAAGGCGTGGGTAGGTAGAGTGCCCGACGCTGCGGCACAGGCCAGGCCCGGCAGGCTACTCCAGGCAAACACCTCCCTGTAGCCCTGGGATGCTGAGGGTGGGACACCTCGAGGGGCTTGGCAGAGGAAGTGAAGAATTCTTTCCTCTTATCTACTCCTCCCTAAAAGAGGAAAATGCTAAAACAGTCCAAGGAACCAACAGCCACGATCCTCTGAGCCTAGATGGTTTGAGAGGGCTGCTGAACCCAGGAGACTAAGTGGTTTGCTGGGCCCAGCCTCACTGTGAGCCCCACAGCTCATTACAATCCTCTCTTAGGATGGAAAGGGGGGCTCTGCGGGCGGCTCTGTGGGCGACTCTGCTCTCAGGGCTGGGCTGGGTGCTGGTGCCCGGGGACATGGGGCCTCAGTCAGGCTCTGGTGAGCAGCACTTTCCATCAGGTGACACCTTGGGGGCTTTGTAACAAGGTTCTTTGGAATTGGTTCCGAGTGGCTTGGGTGAGTGCTATAAAATAGAGCAGTTTATGATCCCATTTCATTTTTACACTTTTTTTTTTTTTTATTAAGGGAAGTTAACCACATTTGTTGGAGAATGCTGTTCTAATCTGCCTGCCCCTTCCTTCTCCCAGGTGTGAGGCAGGCGATGCCGGGGTTCCACACCAGGTTCAGGGACCGCCTGCGCTCCGAGGCCCAGGGCGCGGACACCGTGCTGTGGCTGGCCCTCTCCTCTGCCGCAGCCGCACAACCCAGCGGCCAATTCTTTCAAGGTGACTTCCTCCCTGGCTGTGAAGGCAGCTGACAAAGGGCTGGGGGCAGCAGCTGGGCCTTCGAGGCGCACCTTCCCCTCCGTGAAACCCGGGGTGGGACTGTGCCTGGGCTTCTTTGGCGAGACGATTGCTTTGCCTGCTGAGGTTAGTTTTGGGAAGTGCTTCACCTCAGGTTGGTAGCTTCTTTGAAGACTTGTGATAACCCTGTCATTACGGTCCTGTGGGAACAGGAGAGGCATTTCCTACCTTGGGAATGGAAGATTTTCTCTGCAGTTTCCTGAGGCCCAGGAGGGGCGCTATGCAAAGCTGCAGTGCAAAGGGAGTAACGGACTCTGCTTCTCTGCAGTGCAAAGGGTGTAACCGACTCTGCTTCTCTATTTTTGGAAGCAGTGATCTGTTCACGTCTCTTCCCAGTGGGCTCCTAAGGGGGCAGGCGTGTGAGTGGACGCCATCTGAAGACAGCACTTGACCTTGGGTGGAAGCCAGGCTCTTTGCTCGGCTTCTCTTTCCTCTGTTCTTGATGAGAACCACCCTTGCTTGAGGAATTCTAAAGCGCTGGTGACCCCTGGGGTATCCGGGAGGATGGCCGCGCCCCTTCCTGCTGATCACCCAAACGTGGTCTCCCGTCCAGCCCTGGCTGCAGCCTCCCAGTTCCCAAACTGCACTTTACATATCAATCCCTGCTGCCTGAACCGTGTGTGGGACCTTTGAGGGCAGGGATGGGGTCTAACACCCGTGGGGCACCGCCACTCCAGCAGGCGTCAGTTCAAGGCCTGAGCAGCACAGGGACATAGACCCAGCCACGCTGCGGCAGCTCACACCTCTCCGCGGTTCCCTCTCACTTTTAGATCGGAAGCCCGTTTCTACACACTTGCCTCTCGCTAGAACGTCCTCCTCACCGGCCGAAGAGGAGAAACTCATTGAAATCCTGGAACAGCTGGCTCAGACATTTAAATAGGCCAACCCATACACAGTGCGGTACCAGAATTGCCTTAGAAAATACCAGAAGGTGCGGTCTAGGGACCAGTGAACAAGACCCCACTTCAACTTCCCCTCGAAGATGTTGTGCCTTACAGTGAGGCCTACAAGGGATGGGAACTTTTATTTCAAAATAAATAACTACCGGGGCTGTGATCAGGCTCACCTTGAACTCCTGCAGCAGGTTCTTTTCTTAAGTCTCGTTTATTCGAGAATGTGGTTTTCTAAAGAATTCGAAGTTTGAGATGAACCATCATTGTCAGTCTGAGGGGACGCAGGGGTGGAGGCAGCAGGAATGCCCCCCTGTGGACTCCACTTCCCCTCCCTTTCTCAGCTCCTCCAGTGTCAGAGGCTGGCGCTGTGCCCCCCCCCTCCCCCCCCAGGAGAGGGCTGGACACTGCCTTTGCTGTGCATGGTCCCAGGAGCACAACATAACCAAGGGACGATGCATATTTACATAAACAATTTAATGAGGCCTAGTTTACATTTGCTTAAGATTAGGAGTGGCTTCAGTAATGCATCTGGCATTCTGGTACTACACTTTGATAAAACCTCTAATTTACACCATTTTACCTCTTAGTGACTCCAGGAAAAGTTGTAATACAACCAATGAGCAGATTTAGAATACATCTACATACATTCTTGGTGTCCATGGTGGAATAAACGTAACTAACTCATCCCCCATAGCAAAGGAAAACCCAGACGGCTGCAGCTTCTCAGTGGTCCTTGAGACACTCTGATCCAGGACTCATCAGCCAAGGACCACAAGGAAGGGATTTTTCTGGGTGTGCCTGAAAGAGGCCGGGCAAGGATCAGACTACACCGGTCGTGGTCAAGAGATCTTTATTGGAGGTATCGAGCGGAGAAGGAAGAGAAGAGAGAGAGCTGCTGGTGTGCTGGGTTTTATATCCTTTGGGCCTACGTGGGGCGGGCCCAAGGGAAGGCGGGAGATGCTTCTTTCTAATTGGCCCTCCTTTGGCAGGTTCAGACAGTGCCCTGTCAAGGAGAGGAGAAGAACCTGGAACCGGCGCCATTAAGGTACCCCTGTTACCTAACATTCCTCCCTTTTTTGTTTTTCAAGAAGTAGGGAAATGGGCATTGTAGTTCGTCTGGCTACTTCCTGCTGAACAGGGGCGTTGTGGGGGAGGGGTAAGGGAGGACTGTGAGGGTTGTGGACAGGGCACAGTAGGAGTATAAGGCCAAGTAGTAGGGCGCTATATATGAACACCTCCTCGGGTGTGAAGTCTATGAATGTTCCTTGTAGGTATAAGTCGTTCAAAGCCGTGAGCCAGCCAAGGGGCAGGGAGGGGTCTGCGATGAGCCAGCTGTCCATGCGGAGGTCGTCTAGGAACTGGTGGAACCGAGACATTGGGCGTTGGACCTAGGTTTAGCCCAGAAGGAAAAGAGAATGATAGTTATTTAGGGTGTTTGGCAGACTCGACCCTGGAAATGGCTGGATGAGGGATGTTGGATGAGGGGTTGTTATGGTAGATCTTATCTGACTGGTGTCGGCTGACTGGCGTATTGGTCGTTGACATATTAGAAGGGTGTGAGGCTGTCTCTGGAGTCCTCTGCATCTTCACAGGTTGCTAAAAGTTGGTAATTTCTGAGGAGAAGCTGGTTAAAGGTTTGGTTAGAGATGGAAACGATGAAGTTAGTAGTGGGGGCAGAGGAGTTATTGGCAGGCATTGACTCGGATAAGGGGATGGCAGCAAGAGGGGGCTTTGACTGTGAAAAGGTAATAGGGCTGTGAAGGGGGTTCGCTGGTGGAGGAAGGTGAAAAGATGTGGGAGGCGGTAAGAGGAGGTCTGTTAAGGTTTGCACATAGAAGTGGAACTTGAGAGATGAAGGGGGTTTGTGTGTTCTCCTGTTGGTAGTGTAGGTTTCTTTGACGGTGAACAGGTAGTAGGGTTGTGGGGAGAGTCTATGTTTCTGGAATGGGGGGAAGAGAAGGTGTTTTAGAGATGCGGATTTTGAGTGGGCTGTTTGGCACAGGTGTGCAAGTATATTTTGTGGGATGGTGTGGGGCCGGTGGGCTTCTTGTCTGATCCGGGTTGGTGGCTGGCTTTAACCTGGAAATATGAAGCCAGGGTGTTAGTTATCCTGGAGATTCCTGGAGTCTAGCGGCAGTGGGGGTGCATAGTACGATTTGGAGGGGCCCTTTCCATTTTGGGGCCAGAGTTATTGAATTGGTGTGCCCGGGTGGTGAATAAAATACCCAGCCACCGGGCGTGAGGGGGAAGGTAGTCTGTATGTTATTAGTGTCTGGTTGGAGGCTTTCCTGCCTTTTCCAAAGCTCACAACGGATGAAGGACAAGAGGGGATAATTAATGTGTGATGGGATCAGTGGGGAGGTGGGATTAATGCCAGGAAGAAGTGCTGGACGACCATACATGACTTCAAAAGGAGACATGAGGGTGGGTTTCTTTGGGAGAACTCGAAGCCTGAATAAGGCTGTGGGGAGTAATTTCACCCAGTCTAGATGCAGTTCTAAGGATAGCTTGGTGAGGGTCTCTTTGAGTGTGCGGTTGGTCCACTCGACCTTTCCGGAAGATTGTGGGTGATAGGGAATGTGGAAATGCCATGGGATGAGGGCGGCTGCAACGTTTTGAGAGATCTGGGATGTGAATTCAGGGCCATTATCAATCTGGAGGGACGTGGGGACCCTGAATCTTGGAATGATTTCTGACAGAAGGGTTGAGGCAATGGTACTTGCCTTTTTATTGGTGGTCGGGAAGGCTTCAACCCATCCGGAGAAGGTGTCAACTAGGACTAAGGGGTATTTAAATTTTTTTACAGAGGGCATGTGGGTAAAGTCAAGCTGCCAATCACCGCCTGGAATGTGTCCTCTGGCCTGATGGGTTGGGAAGGGTCCTGGCTTTAGTGGAGTTTGTGGATTGGTTCGTTGACAGATGAAGCAGGTGGATGTGAGCTGTTTAAGGAATTGCAAGTCAGAGGAGTCCAGAGTGAAGAAGGAGTCGAGGAAGGTTTTTAATGTCAGAGGATTTGTATGGAAGATAGAATGAAGGTATGAGAAGAGGGCATGTTTGGAGAGATTTGGTGATTTTGTTAGTGATGACTGTGTGAGTCACGTTGGGTTTGATGGTTGGTGTAGGGCTAACATTACAGCGGGGGTTAAGGTTGACAAAGCTGCCTGCCTGGCTTCTTGATCTGCTTTGTTGTTGCCTTGCTTTACTGGGGACGAGTCAATTTGGTGTGACTTACAGTGTGTGATGCCTATTTTAGAGGGAAGTAGGGAGGCTTGAAGGAGACAAGTGATGAGGGTGGCATTAGTGATAGATGTTCCTTTTGTCGTTAGGAGCCCCCTTTCTTTCCGAATTGCTGAATGAGAGAGAAGGATGTGGAAAACGTATTTGGAGTCTGTATATAGTGTGAGTGAGGTGTCTGCTGCTAATTCGAATGCCCGAGTGGCCACGATGAGTTCAGCCTGTTGATTAGTGGTACTGGTGGTAAGGACTTTGCCTCTATGGTTTGGGTTAGAGAGACTATGGCATATCCTGCAAGGCGCTGCCCTTGTAATGTGAAAGAGCTGCCATCTGTGAACCAGGTGTGGTCAGGACTGTCTAGGGGTCCTTCGGTTATATGAGTCAGACAAGGGAGGAGGGATTCTAGGATCTCAATGCAGTCGTGTTGAGGAGGGTGGTGATTGGTAGGAGAGTGGCAGGATTGAGGGGAGCACATGGCTGGAAGGAGATAGTTGGGTTGTGAAGGAAAGAGACTAGAAGTGAAAGTATGCGACAAGGAGGAAAGGTTTGTAGACTCTTATATGTGAGGAGATCTTTAAGTTGGTGTGGAGAGGCAATAACAATGCTTGCCCCAAAGGTGAGTTTTTTTGATTCTTAGAGTAGGAGGTAGGTGGCTGCTAGGGCCCGGAGGCAGGGGGCCCACCCTCGCACTGTGGGGTCTAGCTGTTTGGACAAGTATGCAATGGTGGCAAATGTGGGTCCTTGCATTTGACCTAGGACTCCTAGGGCTAGGCCATTGTGTTCATGTACATATAGGGTGAAGGGTTTTTGGAGATTTGGGAGATTAAGGCTGGAGCCTTTAGAAGGGCCTGTTGGAGGGCCTGAAAAGGTTGGGTGACAGTAGTATCTAGGGGCTCAGATGGAGCTCCACAGGACAGCTCATAAAGTGGTTTTGCTAGGAGAGAGTAGTTGGGAATCCATGTTCTGAAGTACCCTGCAAGCCCTAGAAATGAGAGAAGTTCTTGCTTAGTTTTGGGGACCGAGAGACTCCGGATGAAGCAGTTCCAGTCTAGGGTGATGGCCTTGGAGTTGTGGGAAAGGAGGACTCCTAGATAGGTCACCTGCATGGAGGAAAGTTGGACCTTAAGGGGGGATACCCGGTATCCTTTGTCTGCTAGGAAGTTGAGGAGAGAAATGGTGTCAGTTTGAGAGGCTGTTAAAGAGGGACTGCATAGGAGGAGATCATCTACATATTGCAGGAGAGTGGAGTGAGGGAGGTGTAGTAGTCTGAGATCTGAGGCAAGGGTTTGACCAAAAATGTAGGGGCTGTCTCGAAACCCTTGGGGAAGTACTGTCCAGGTAAGCTGTTGTGACTGTTGGGTATCTGGGTCAGTCCAGGTGAAAGCAAAGAAGTCTTGGGACTGTGGGGAGAGGGGAATAGTGAAAAAGACGTCTTTAAGGTCCACCACCGAGAAATGTGTTGTATCGGGTGGGATAGAGGAGAGGAGGTATAGGGATTAGGGACTAACGGGTGGATGGGCTTAACAGCCTCATTGATAAGCCGCAGATCTTGAACTAGGTGAAACTTTCCACTGGGTTTTTTTACTGCTAGAATGGGAGTGTTGAATGGAGAGTGTGTTGGCCTAAGGAACCCCTTCTGTAGAAGTCCTGAGATAAGGGGTTGCAAGCGTTTGAGGCTGGTAGCGGGAAGGGGATATTGGGGCTGGCATGGAAAGTGGTGGGGGTTTTTTAGAGAGATTTCAACAGGAGTGCAGCGAGCCAGTGAGGGGGTGGCAGTGTCCCAGACTGTGGGGTTGACAGATAGGGACAAGGAAGACGGAGTGTGGGGTTGGTCAGTTGAGTTGGCAACTAGGGCGAGGAAGGAGGCAGAGTCTGGGAGAGCTATGGGATTAAAAGTGATGGCTGCTCTAAACTTGGAAAGGATATCTCTTCCTAATAGGGGAAGGGGGCACTGGGGCATAACTAAAAACCTATGAGAGAAGAAGTGACCTGAGAAGGAGCAGGATAAAAGTGGGGTAGTTCTTGGGCGCATGGTTTGGCCTCCTACCCTGACTATAGGAGGGCCGGAAGTGACACCCCAGAATTCCTGCAGAACCGAGAAAGTAGCTCCTGTACCGAGGAGGAAGGTGACAAGGCGCCCATCTACTGTGAGAGGCACCCTGGGCTCCTGTGCAGTGATAGTGTGCGTCGGTGGGGGGAGTCCCAGGGCTCCGTCAATCATCAATGGCCAGTCCTAAGAGGTCGGGGCCGGGGTCTGGCCCAACCCCCCTCCGGGAGTTGGGGCAGTCGACGGCCCAGTGACCGGGCTGGTGGCATTTTGGACACAGCTTGTGTGGAGGCCTGGGATTGGGACACTCATGGACCCAATGCCCTTCTTTGCCGCACTCGAAGCAGGGCCCAGGGGGCTGACAGTGGGCAAATGGTGGCTTACGGTCACCAGTGTTTATAGCTGGCCAAGGAGGGGCTTGGAGAGCTTGAGCCAGCATTTGACAGTTTTGCCTCCTCGCCTGCTCATCACGGTTATGGTATACCTTGAACGCGGTGGCCAGAATCTCGGTCTGCGGGGTGAAGGGCCCTCTGTCTAGCTTCTTTAATTTGGCTCTAATGTTTGGGAAGCTTTGTGCGAAAAAATGGGACATGAGACGCTGCCTGCCATCAGGGGCTTCTGGGTCTTTGTTGGTATATTGTTGGAGTGCCTGTGTAAGGCGGTCAAGAAAGGCGGATGGGTTTTCATGTTTCTCTTGTACAATTTCGTGAAGTTTTTCAAAGTTGACTGCCTTTTGGGCTGCTTTAAGCAGCCCGGTTATTAAACAGGTGGCGAAGTGGTCCCGGGCAGCGACGCCAATTTGGGTGTTGTAATCCCAGTTAGGCTCTTGCTCGGGGACTGCTTGCGACCCTATGGGCAGGGCTGGGGTTGTTCGGTGGACCTGGTCTGCATAAGTGCGGGCTTGCTCCCAGACTCACCGGCGCTCCTCAGGGAGAAGGGTGTTAGAGAGGATCAAGTAAATATCGTGAAAGGTAAGGCTGTAAGCTTGGAGAAGATACTGGAATTCTTTGCTATATGAAGCGGGGTTGGAGGTATAGGAGCCTAAGCGTTTTTCGATTTGTAAAAGATCAGCCATAGAAAAGGGGACATGGACGTGAACGATGCCTTCTGCCTCTGCTACTTCTCGCAGAGGAGCGAGGACAGGGAGGTGAGATCTGGAACGAGTAGTAGGAGGGCTGAAAGGTGGAGGAAAGGAAGTAGGAGAGGTTGGAGAGGACGGGGAAGGAAGGCCGGGGTTGGCAGAAGGAGGTGAGGCTGCCGCCGGGGGTGGGGCCCTTGCGGGCTGGGCGGCAGCCAGGGGGGAAGGGCTATGGATGATGATATGGCGGGGGCTCATCAGCGGGATCAAAGTCAGGAGCGGAAGGAATGAGGGGGGTCAGGGAGGGTGACAGTTTGAGGGCCTTTAGGAGGAAAAACCCATGGAGGTACAGGATTTCTGCCCATTTTCCTGTTCGCTCACAATAGTTATAGAGATTGTGGAGGATACCAGGATCGAGGGACCCACAAGGGGGCCACTTGTTTTGGTTATCTAAGGGGTAAGTGGGCCAGTCTTGTGTGCAGTATTTAATTAGACGTTTTGGTTTGAGGCCGGCCACTAAGCCTAGGGCTGACAAATTGTTTAGGAGGCATAGTAGGGGAGAGTCGGCCGGCAGGGATGCGGAGCCTCCCATTGCGGGGCTACGAGAGGATATGCAGTGAGGGCTAAGTAGGGCGTCCCCTAATAGCCGAACACTGCGACGTGACTCAGAGCTTCCGGTTTGGTCGTCACCAAAGTGAAAGGACTGAGGGGCCGACTATGGCCGAGGACCGTGGGCCACCTGGTACCAGGATTTTTGAGACGAGAAAGGGAAGGGGGGCCCAGGCCGGAGACGCGAGGAGGAGAGGGAGAAAACTCCGTTCCCTGCAGACCGAGTCTAGAGTAAGATTTATGGCGGCCGAGAGCGGGCGGCTGAGACGGGAGTTGGTTGGCTGGTGTTGGACACCAGGAGGGGAGACTTACCGAGATGAGGCCGGCGTTGGGTGGAGAGGTCGGCGAACAGGAAAATGGGCGAAGACCGGCCGGGGTCTGGACCGAGCCCGAAGAGGATCAGGGTCCCACTGAGAGGAAGTGGGGTGTCCCGATCCGAGTCACGGCACCAATGGAAGAGGCCGGGCAAGGATCAGACTACACTGGTCGTGGTCAAGAGATCTTTATTGGAGGTATTGAGCAGAGAAGGAAGAGAAGAGAAGAGAAAAGAGAAGAGAGAGCTGCTGGTGTGCTGGGTTTTATATCCCTTGGGCCTATGTGGGGCGGGCCCAAGGGAAGTTGGGAGATGCTTCTTTCTGATTGGCCCTCCTTTGGCGGGTTCAGACAGTGCCCAGTCAAGTGGGGGAGAAGAACCCGGAACCGGTGCCATTAAGGTACCCCTGTTACCTAACAGTGCCAGCCCGAAACATCCGCGTTTTTCTGACAAAAGGAGGCGCTATCAAGCAAGCACCAGCTCCATTTAACTGCATGCCTCCTTTTCTGCAGGAGAGTGATGGGCCTCAGCAATGCTGGGTGTGGGCAAGGCTGTGCTGGCAGCACCAGGACGGGGCAACCCAGCCACCCCCTCAACGGTGATTCCATAGCATGCAGGTCACTTGGTGCCTTTGCACCTATTTTTCTTCTCCATAAAATGAACCTCACAAGTTTTAAATGAGGCTTTCCCTGGCAGTGTTTGCCCCGAAGAAGTCATTTCTCCTCATTTGAAAAGTTTACTAAGCAAGCACAGGAAAAAGCTGACTTGACATACATGATTGATGAAGAAAAAGGGCTCCATGGCCTGAGCCCATATGCTGTGCTTAGACTGTGGTGAACAGGGCTCATCTTCACCTCCAAACAGCAGCTTTCCCTGGCATCTAGACAGCAGATGGAGTGATCTGGAACCTCCCCCTCCCACCAACTGGACAGAACCCACAGGGCTAAACAGCACAGCAAGGTTGTCGGTGTGTGTGTGGCCACACGTAACAGTGATGGGACCATAGCTGCAGAAAGGTTTTCACAGAGATTTATTTTAAACCATGGAGGCAACTCGACATTGAGAGTTGTACATTGGTAATGGCTACACGTATATTTTGGTTAGAGGGAAGCACAGTGAGAAAGTGAGCGGAGTAAAAACATTCACAATATTCAGCAGCATTTGAATGGGGGCCTGGATACAGACATTTCAACATCCTAGGAAATTCTTGCTCATTACCACCTAATCACATTCAGGAAGTCAATGTCAGGACTGGCAGGGAGTGTGGCAAATGCCGGAGGGGTCCAGCTAGACCACACGGGAGAAATCTGTTCCAATGTCAGACATTACATTCTCAGCCTGACCCCCTGAAGAATCTCCTCACTTCAAAAAAAGAAAGAAAAAGATATCCATACAGTAATATGCCCACTGCAGCCAGGTCCAGATGTGGGCTGCAGTCCGGTGGATGTAGAGAATGGAAGATCCGTGTCCCTGGTTAGAAGTAGAGTGGTAGGCAGGCACTAATGTGGGGCCAGCACCTTCCCTGTTGTCCAGTTAGTAACAGTTTTTGTACATTTCATATAAAGATTTCCTTTTGCAAAATGACAGTACCTTGAAAAACAAAGTCATTTAAAAAGCAAGGCAAATGGTATAAGACACGAATCCATAAGAGTACAATGGTTACAAGTGACACTAGTGTTTTGGTCCATACTTCATACTGGCATACACTACTGACGTAAGGCTGCCATCCACTAAAATGATAAAAAGAGTGTGTATATGTGAAACATATTTTTCAAATCATTTTCTCTTTTTTTGTGAGTGACTGACAGCTCACCTATTCTCATGCATCCCTGAGAACCAAGGGAAAAAAGAATCGTAAGTAACAAGGTCAGATTCTCAATCTAACTTTTCAGCCAACTTGCAATTCCTGACACTTCCAAGAAAGTCAGATACTCTTCTTGACTTGTAAAGGTAAACATTTTGAAGTATCTATTTTTAATGAGATGGTACCATGATTAATTTCCACCCTTACCATCATTAAAAAGAATTTTTTTTCCCCTACAAACTCATGAAAAGAAACTTCACCATCTTTCCCCAAATGACTTCGGGGTTTCACCAAACCTAGCAGACTCTAGATAGAAAAAGTCCAGAAAGCAACTCACTTGATATGATGGAAGACAACAAAGGCATGTGGTGATAGGCTCTCCGTTATCCAGGCAAAGCCAGCAATATGCGGGCAGGTCACTGGTGATGGGCTAGGCACGTCCAATAATAAACGAGACTCAGAATCAGAGAATCACAGGATTGGAAGGGACTTTAAGAATGATGATCAAATTCATCCCTCACTCAAGCCTTTAATCTCCCTTTCAACATCTCTGGCAAAGGCTCTACACTACGTGTTAAAAAAATTCCCTGGTATGGGACATGCAAGGAAGACATCCCATTCCAATTTAGGACTGATATAATTTTTAGACACTGCTTTCATGTGTTAAATCTAATTAGGCTTCTTGGTGGAAAGGAGATAATGCTTAAAGGCAAAAATACAAACCACAACCCTGGAGGGTTGACAAGTGGTTCTTGGTTAAGAAACTGAGCTGAAGTTTAAACAGGAATGCAGATGTTTCTGGACTCAGTTTTGGACATAGATCTTTGGGTCCTACAAGGAAAAGGCAAATGTGATCGCAAAGACAGGCGCTGCCATGCCCCTGCACGGTGTTCCTGCCCCCACAGGGCCAGGTCTCCCAGACAGACCTGTACCTGAATTGACGAAACTCTCTGCCTTCCCCTTGCAAGTGGCCCTGTAAGGAGGACCTCCCACATTGTACTAGAATCATCTGTGACTTGCAAGAGCAGGAAGTGGAGGGCAGCAGCTGCCTGTGTCCGCACCCAAACACTCGGCACCGCCTGTCTGTGCAATGCCACACTTGACTAAAACAATCCCCTCCTGCCACAGGGCCAGGGCTTTCCTTTTCCACAGTGGAGCAGCTGAGCCCAGCACACCTTTGATGTTAGTCTGTGAGTCCTCTCAGACTCCAGTGAGAGGCTGTGCACCCAAAGATCCAGAATTAGTTACCCTGGGTCACCTTCAGTTAACAGTTCTAGGGATTTCCAAAGAAAAAGAAACTGATACTATTATAATATAAACTAATAGTAGCATTGGCTGCAGGAGGAGCCTCTGGGGAAATCCCTCGCGGTGAGCTGTGTGCTGCTTTCCTCTGAGGCCAGGGAGCAGCAGCATCTGATAGTGACGAGCTCAGTTCCGGGATGGCAGCTGAGCCACTTGGCTGTTCTCTGGCAACTCCAGCCCACTTGTGATCCCTGGACACACCACACTGACTCCAGCTCTCAGGCCTTTGTTTATGCTGTTTCTGAAGTCTGGAAAGTCATTTCCATTTTTCCCCCTTATGACTCACTCCTCATCCTTTAACACTGAGCTCAAAGTCCCTTTCCTCTGTGAAGCCCCTCCTGCCACACCTGCTGGGTTAGTGGCACCCAGGCATGCCTCTACCATGACCACATTGCACTGAAAAGACCCATTTACTCACTGTGTGACCTCTGCCCAGGCTGAGAATGGGCCTCAGACACCTTGCACTGCCAGTGCCTAAAGCGTGGTGGCTGGTGAGCACTCAACACGGTTGACATGAACATTCAAATCTCAGGGATCATCTAGATAACTCAGTGTTCAACATGAACTTAATTTCTGTGTTTTCCAATCAAGTTAATAAATATCTGTCTTCGTACCAGGAAAAATTCAATATTATTTTAAAGTAGAAAAATAAGAATGTATTGGTAAAATGCTTTCTGTCACTTCGAAATACCTTAGTGAACAAGAACACTGACATAGAATTAAAATTCTATGAACAGCCATAACCAAACGAATCTCATTTAGTGAATAGTTATGTCCAGTAACTGCAACCCACACTTACAGCTATCCTTTTGCTTAAAAACAAAAATTTGGGCCCTAAGAAGTGATTAATATCAGGCAAAAATAAATTACACTTTATTTATTCAGGGCCTTGCTCTGCTGCCCAGGCTAGACTGCAGTAGTGCAATCATAGCTCACTGCATCCTTGAATTCCTGGGCTCGAGTGATCCTCCTGCCTCAGCTTCCTGAGTAGCTGGGAATACAGATGTGTGCCACCACACCCAACTAAGTTTTGAATTTTTGGTAGCAACAGGATCTTGCTGTGTTGCCCAGGCTGGTCTTGAACTCCTGGGCTCAGCAATCCTCCCACCTTGTCCTCCCAAAGTGTTCAGATTATAGGTGTGAGCCATGGCACTTTTATAAAATGAATCTCAGAAAATGAAAATGTGATATTCCATAAGGGCAGTGCTGTAAGCCTGGGAATTGCAGCCAAATGGGGTAGGGTGAATTTTAAGTGCTGCTGGATTTCCATTTCAGTTTTGCCTCTGGGGTGGTCTGAGGGGAATGTATAGGAAGGAATTTATGTGGATGAAGGCAATAATTACCTCCCCCACCACAGGGCTGGAGCCAAAAAAAGTGTCACATATGCTTTCGATAAGAGGAACAAAGCTGGTTCCAGACAGCGCCCTGTCTCAAGGTGCTGAAAGTCTCTCCTCCCACTCATGCCATTAATAAGTAATGTTCAAAAACAGCTATTCCTTGAACATTCTTTTAGATTCTCTTGTTTACATCTCAGCCGTATCTAACTGCCCTGTATAACTAATGTGTTTTCTGCTTGGAACACTCTAGATCTCTGAAGATCCCCCTTCCAGTTTTGTAATTTTATGGTTTCTGGAATAATTAAAACAACCAAATGAGAAACACGTTATGGTGGATTGACCTCACACAAAATGACATAAGATTCCAAATGCTTAATCTCAAACTATTTTGCTATTGTGAAGACACACTCAGGCAGTAATGTCAAGTAACGTCATTCGTTTGGAAGAACCAAGAGCATGTGGCTGGTTTTGCCCATCAGGTAGAGAACAACTCTGCGTATGATATGTGTAGATCTGCCACTTTCTCAGCGCAGGCATGCTAGGCATTATTTGTAAGAGCTGCTGTATGTTTAAGTAATAGAGCAAAAATATACGTAAAGTGCAAATCCAACAGGGTAAAACAAGAATTATGAGAGTTCACCTAGACAGAATAAGAGCCAAGTGCTGGCGCCAGCTTTCACTCCTAAGGAATGGAGCCTCTATTTCCATAAAATACTTGGAAGACACCCAACACCAGCACGTATTTCTCTACAAATTACAAAAATAGGGGAGACACTTAATGCAAAACTCAAGAATTCACAGTATTACAAACACACAGTTGGTTTGCTAAATGCATTTCACCAAATTCAAGCACCCACACAGACGAGAGAAAAGGGAAGAGCAATGGATACCTTGACACATCTGTGGTTTTCTGATCATGATTCTCAACACCAGTGGGATGTGAAGTGGCTTCAGCCTCTGAGTGGCTCTGTGGGCTGGGAGGGAGAAGGCAGAGTGGTGTGCAAGGTCATAGGCCAGAGCGACTGTAGAGGACATATGTGATCTGACGGGGACACTCTGCTTCCCAAATGAGGTCTGAACGCATCTAGACCTATTTCAGAACCCATACAGGCTTGCTGGGTGCCTGGGCCTTTGCTGCCTTAATACTGTGTTCCTCTCTCTGTAGGCAGGCCAAGCTCAAAGTTTAGGAAGGGAAAATGGAGTGATTTAGCTCTATTACTCATTTCCAACAGACAGTCCTATATTACATACAACTTAGTAAGTGGCTGCAGCTTCTAGTAATAAACTACAAAATAGACATTTGAATATTTTAAATTTAATTCCCTTATTAAAGCTCTCTCACAGGGCAATCATGCAGAAAAGACTCAAAGTAGTTATAACAGTTTTGATTGACACAAGCAAGGGTAGCATGGACCAGGGCAGCGAGGTGACAAGTGCTAACAGCCTGTGCAGGGCATGCGTGTGTGCCTCTTCAGAGCTCCGGTCACATGGGCTGAGCCGGTCTGCTGGCTCAGGTGACAGCTTCCATGTACCACGGCTGCATGGGACACATGCACTGGTCCTGCTTCCCAATGCTGGGGCAGCAGAATCACCTCTAGCAAGGCCCCATCCCTGGGAAGCACATGTAGGGGCAGTACCCGAGGATGGCTTGTGGTACTTCCCCCTAGTTAGAGAAGTAATGAATGATTGTGAGGGCAAAAAACGGCTTTCCAGGAAAAGAGGGAAAATAATAGGGAGGATTTCAATTTCACTCCCATGTGTATTACCACCAAAAAAAACCTGTAAAATCAGAAGAGAGCAAGACACTGTGGGGTGGGGCTTGGGTCGGGAAGGACAAACGATTGGCCTGTGATCCTCAAGAGACTGGTGAGCTCCCTGATGCTCCCGACACGTGAGGTTGAATGAGCTGTGCGTGTGAAGTGCTTGGGAGGGGCAGGCACCGGGCGCAGGCTTGCCATTAATTTTTATTCTATTTTTACAGGTGAAAATAAGATTTTTAAAAGGGACTTCAATATCCTGAGTTGAATCACTACACACAAGAATATTTCATTTTCTCAAGCTTGATTGGATTCCCTTAGAAATAAGAGCTTTTCAGGTTCACTTTCTAAAGTCCTCTTTTCCATTCCCACAGGAACACAGCCTGCGCTGTAGGTACCATTCTGTCTCGGACCAACCACATACTGTTTTAGTAAGAAAGTGTGCAAAGTGTTCTGATGAAACACATTAGGATAAAATGTTTAAATATCTAGTTTTTAAAGGGATAGAATACAGAGGGCGAGAAATACAGCAGGATTACAATCTTGCCATAATGAACATGTTCAAGTTCAGAGATGATGTCACACAGAAAAACACAACTTAAAGACACTTATTTTCAGAGCATGTATGGTGGGGGTCCCCAACCCTGGGCTGCAGATGGGTACCGGTCCATGGCCTGTGAGGAATGGGGGCACCCATCAAAAGTGAGCAGTGGGCAAGCAAGCATTACTGCCTGGGCTCCACCTCCCATCAGATCAGTGGTGGCGTTAGATTCTCATAGGAGCAAAAACCCTATTGTGAACTGCGCATGCGAGGGATCTAGGTTGCATGCTCCTTATGAGAAGCTAATGACTGCTGATCTGAGGTGGAACAGTTTCATTTTGAAACCGGTCCCTGCTGCCAACAAGGTTGAGGGCCGCTGATGTAGGATTTTGTGTGTGTGTCATTTGTTTTCATTGTTACGAGTGAGGGAGAGCTGCGTCAAAAAAGCTAAAACATAAGAGGCTCAGGAGGCTCCAACTGAATTCTAAATGATCCAGGCACTGATCGTTGAAGCTCTGAGTTAAAATAATCTACTTCTGTGATAACCATGGTTGGGAGCAGCTTTCTCACAGCATTTTTTTTTTTTTTAATGTGGGAAAGAGGCAACTGAGGCAGAAAGACAGTCTTTTCTACTTCATAAGAACGTGAATGAGGCAGACATTACAAACAAATCACTCTTCAGGCGATACCAGCAGCTGGCTGGTGAATCCACATGATGGGTTTCCAAATCTCTCCACTGAGGAGGACATGAAAGCAGAAACACTGGGAATAAATAACATAAATACATCCCCTCCAGGAAAGGCAGAGAAGGTGCAGGTAGGTGCAGAGGGAAGAGAAGAAAAAGCCGCTGGCCACGTGACACATGTTGAAGTAAACACAGAAACTATAATGACCAAAATACTCTGAGTAGCTACTTCCCTTATTTCTCTGACAAAGCAACAAGTAAAATGGGGTGTTGAAAAGTATAAAAATTAAACACCCCACACAGATTTTTCGGTATACTCAAAACAATGCAGCACAGCCAGACTGTATAAACCATTTGTTAAAAAAATAGCTTCTTTTATATTGTATGAACAAGTTGGAAGAGTCCCCTTGCTAGTACTCACTCGCCAGGTCCCCACTGTGCACATGGGTAATCTGCAAATTCATTCAGCGTCTTTAGTTTCTTTCTTACTTCTCACATGTCTGCTTTACCACTCTGGTAATGATTTGGATTAAAACAACCGTTTCTTTAGTAAATACTATCTTTCTGATTCCTGGGAGAGTCATCAAGACACGACTGGGGTCATATCCCACAACTGCAAAAAGAAAAAGAAGATACGGAATGAACTAAAATTAAATTGTGTTGAGGATAACAGTCCTTAGAACTGAATTCTTCAAGGAAATTTTTTTTCATTTAACAAACAACCACATACTATACTAACATTTCTAAATCTGTAAAATATTTTTTTCATCAAAAAAGTTCAAATAAAGCTAAAAAACAAGACAATGACAGCTTGAAATTTTGATGCAGCTAATGAAGAATAATGGCAGATTCAATCTATTAATGGCTGAGAGGACTAGGAAGACAAGCTACACTGCAGATCCTCCTGTGAGTCACTAAAAGGAAAATGCTGCAGAGCACTGTGTTTACATCTGAGGCAGCATTCGATGAGCCAACATGAAAGAGACAATATAGATTTGTCCCGCCCTCCAAACAGATTGAATCCATTAAATAATCCATTAACTGGACACCAAGCACGTGCTGTGTCCTTTCCATTTAAACTTCCAAACCATTTTACAAGATACCTCGTTTTCAAAAATAAAGGACCTGAGGCTGCCAGAGTTTATCCTATTTTAATTAATTAATTAATTATTTTGAGACAGGGTCTTGCTCTGTCACCCAGGCTAGAGTGCAGTGGCACAATCACGGCTCATTGCAGCCTCGACTTACTGGGTTCAAGTAATTCTTGCACCTCAGCCTCCCAAGTAGCTGGACTAGAGGCAGGAACCACCACGTCTGGCTAATTTTTAATTTTTTTGTTAAGACGGGGTCACGCTATGGTGGCCAGGCTGGTCTTGAACTCCTGGGGTCAAGTGATCCTCAGTCTCACCTCCCAAAGTGCTGGAATTATAGGCGTAAGTCATCACACCCAACCCCAGAGTTTATTTTAAACTTCCTGTCAAAGTCACGGAGATCTGGTAGCTTCCAAAGTGGGTTATTTTAGCCATCTCATCCTGCTGTGACCTCCAAGAATGGGTCAGGGAGGTAGAGCTCAGTGCGCTATAAATTCTCATATGTATTACTGTTTTGACTGCTACACATGTGACCTATTACAGTCTTTTTAGTCTGTCCCAAGTAGACTATCTATTCCTTGCAGGCTGGAGCTCTGTCTTATTTCTTTGTGTAGAGCCAGTGCCTGGGATGAGGCTGTGCATGTATCGGGTTTGTAATAGGTTCTCAAAAACACTCACCTTCAACGGTAACTTTATTTATTTTTTTTTTTTAAGAGATGAGGTCTTGCTTTGTTGCCCAGGCTAGAATGCAGTGATGTGATCAAAGCTCACTGTAGCCTTCAACTCCTGGACTCAAGCAATCCTCCCTCTTAACTCTCCTGAGTAGCTGGGACTACAAACACATGCCACTATGGCTGGCTACCCAAGGATAACCTTTAGAGCAGTGCCTCCCACGTTCTTGGTGCTCCTGTATATCTATATGAGGCCAAAGATGGAAAGCTTCTTAATAAGATGGCGTCTTACCTTAATAACCTTGTCAGTTCCAGAAGTCAGTAACCATCCTCTGGTTGCATCAAAATGCACATGCACAATGTTATGTTTACTGTCATGGAAGGTGGCTGTGGGTGCACGTCTAGAAGGAGCAAAGAAAGCTTCTGAGAGGAAAAGGTGGGGACATATGAATGAGAGAGATCTAGGATGACATTAGGCTCTAAATTTTGGCCTCATGGCTAAAACTGCTTCACTGATAGGAATGCTCCTCAGATCTGCCTTTATTCCCTAGTGACCAGTTATGATTAAAAAAAATATACAAGAAATCTTATAGTCTTTAAAATGGGAAAGAGATGAAAATTTCTAAAAGTCCTTCTGGAGAATGTTGCTCCAATGGTGTCTGTGATAATCTCCACCTGAGCTTTTAAAACCACACGGCTTTTGCTAAGTTTGCGCTCCGAAGGACTTGCCAGTAAAATAGTCTATTTAATTAAAAAAGAAAAAAGGACCAAGATAGTACTAAGTGTCCCATGATATTACTAAGTGTCATTCTAATAGGAGAACTATCCCCCTCCATTCATTTTTCCTTTTTCACTGGTATGACTGCAGACTTGGTTTTTCTATAGTATTCTAAAGCTGTAACAAGCAAAACAAAATAAAAAACAAACATCATTAGTTTTGGATTTTTAACATATACCTTTTTTTTTTTTTTTAAGAAGGCTTGTCAGCTGCCTAGGTGCTCTAGAGGCAATGCAAGTGCTTCCACAAAGAGGCAGAAGAAACAGAGGTGGGAACAGGTACAGGGTGTGGTCTAGGAGACAGTGCTCTTATCATGCTTCAAGGGGCCCACTCCACTGCAGTGGGCTCTCTCAGGACAATTTTTTTCTTCTTCTTCTTCTTCGTTTCTATAGCTAAATCTGCAGGATAGATCTTCAGTATCTTAAAATGGTTACTTTAAATTTTTAGAAGACTTAGGCTTAACTATAAGTCCCTTAAACTCTTAAAGTCTATGTCTTTAGCTATAAAATGAAGAATTAAAGTAGGCTATCTCTAAGGTCTCTTGCACTAATTCAATGAGAAAACCCTCATTAATTTCATCACGTATGATGAGTAGAAAATAATCAATGAACATAAATGCATACTTATGCAAGGGCATCTTATTTTATATTTGATATGGATAAATAAGACTACTTATGATTTACTGTAATACAAGGTGCTGGGAGGATTGGGAAGACAAGCTACCCTGCAGATCCTCCTGTAAGTCACTAAAATTAGGGAAATGCTGCAGAGCACTGTGTTTACATCTGGGGGCAGCTTTCAATGAGCCAACACTAAAGAGATAACACAGATTTGCCCCCACACCTCCACAGCACACCCAAGGGGTAGTAACCTATATCCTGGGTTACTGGGCAGGGCTGACAAGCAGCCAGCTGAGTAACTGGGCAACTGGGAATATTTGCCTCTTGGGTAAAGCGACTTAGCTCTTCCCGGAAAATGAAATCTTCTGGACCCATGGACTCACTCAACTCCTGTAAAGATACCAGCTTGGGACAGAAAGTGAATCCTGAGCCCTTATACTCCTGGGTAATTCTCAAGTAAATGAGCAGACAGAAGGGTTTGCTCTGAGAGCACCTATTTTAAAGGCACATAACCTAGAAATTAGAAAGAACACAGAGATGAATTCTTTGAGTGTATTTTCTCTTCTCCCATCTCACAGGATACCACAAATCTTTTGGTGGCAAAGGAGAGCTTTTACTACTTGCCGTGGACTATATTCTAAACCAGCAGAAACTAAAGCAACCCGAGTGATGGCTGCGGCGCTGAGCGCAGGGCTCAGATTAGATTCTTGCCTTAACCTGAAGCGGTCTGCAGGCTGCGGGAACTTACTCTTCATCTGTGATGGCCTCGTGGCAGCTGTCACAGACCCTCACTTCAAACTCGAAGCCCATCAGGGGGATGGAGGAGCGCTTGGAGCTGCACTTGCCGCAGACGGCCTTCCCACACTTGCGGCAGTGGTGCTGGAGGAGGGAGATAAAATAGATGCTCATCATGGCTCCCTCAGCTCCTGAGGCCGCCGCACCTCACCCCTCCTGGCAAAGAGAGGTGTAATCAACTGCATCCAGGTGAGGATGCTGAACAAGAGAGCCCCAGAACTAAAGGGAACACACTGGATGTGTTCTTTTTTGGGGCTCTGTTTATTCAACAAGGACTGTTGGGTAACACACCTGACAGGGACACCACCCCACTCTCCTGCTTTCCCTACTCTTGGTCCTTTCCAATGATCATACTAGGAACTACAGAGGAACCACCCAGGGGCCAGGTGATCTTAAAGCGGGGTGTCTGAGAAACTGCCATCTCAGGAGATTATGGTGCTGGATGAAGGAGAACATGCAAGAAACCTGATTCAATCTGCTGACTTTGGCCATGGTAAGCCTAGGTAACCTAACATTTGATTTCCTTGGGGAAAACCAAACAGAACCATGGAATCAGATTGAAAATGCTGTATTATAAGTAGATCTAAATAACTAAAATTAATCAGAAGGAGGGAAAGTAAAATAAAGAGAGAAACACCACTTATATAATTTCATGGTCTGGTTTCCATACAAACTAAGCATGACACCTCTAATTGTAAGGTGCACTGCAATAGAGGCCACTAGAATTCTAAAATCACATCCCTAACTGCTTACTGGGAACCAACCACTACAGAAACTGAATCCAGTAGGAATGAGCTATGGTAGACAAACAGAGTAAATTACTGTGTAATCACGAGGTGACTCCAGGATCATAATTTACCCTCACCACAACTCCCACCCAGGGGTGTTATTTCTTCTAAGATCACATGGTTGAGCTATTTCCACAAAATTACATTTTGATGAAGCATCCATATCACTCACCTGTCTTAGACCAATTTTCTTACTGTCCCACATTTGCTTGAAGTTCCAGAAGAAAGGCTGATCACACTTTTGGCAGGAATCACTGTCCAACCATTCAGGGGTCTTGTCAAATAAAGCACAGGACAGGTCACTGTGGCCAGCAGTCAGGACAATGGAAACCACTGACCCCGATGAAACTTATGGAGCAATCAGGATGTGTTTATAAGAAACACAGGTGTGATTTCTCAGTCAATCATTCAAAAAATATTTACTGACTGTCTATTCTGTGGCAGGCCCAGGGGATGGGATGTAGTGGTGAATAAGAATCTCCACCATCATGAAAATATGATTAATAATTATTTAGATAAGCATAAGTGTGTGAAGGCCCAAGAGGGAGAAGCACAGAGTGCTTTGGCAGAGGGATCACAGGAGCCACCCAGGCTGAGATTCTCAGACAAATAAGACAACTGAGACCTGGGGATGGCTGGAGCACAGATGGGGAAAACGAGAGATGAGGCTGGAGGGGGCAGTATTAATGTTTGTTTGTGAAACAATTTCTCAAATACCAGCTTATTACCATTAAAATTATGTAGTAAAAACAAATATTTAAAGACATGGAACATGTTCAATATATAATAAACTAACACAAAACCCCCAGGTTATTAAATAGTATCATAGCACAGAGTTAAGAGAGACTAGGAGAAGATACTTATAAAGTTTGTAACAAACAACTCCTGCAAATTACTATATAAAAAGAACCCCTGGAAAATCAATATGGAAATAACAAGAAGCAGTTGAGAAACTGGCAGAAGATACAAAAGATATGAGCATGCAGTTCACAGTCAGGGAAGTCTGAATGGCTAACATATACGAAGAGAGGCTCAAATTTACTGTTAAGCAGAGAATGCAAATAAAAATGAGATACTGTTTTACCTCTGTCTCCAAAAGGGCAAAACCAGAAAGGGAGGGAAATCACTATTGGTGGGGATGTGGGATGTCAGAAAACTCCCTGTTCTCCATTAGAAGTATAAATGAGTACAGCTGTTTGGTTATTTAGCAAAATCAAGAATATACCTTCAATTGATCCCACTCTTGGGTTTATGGCCCTGAGAGTCTCACACAGGGCAGGTCTGTGAGGGGACACATATAAGAAGGTCATCTGGGCACTGTGTGTGGTACCAGGGAGTTTGTGCCAGTCTACACGCCCTTTGCTTGGGAAACAGAGAAGTAAAACGTGAATGGTACACACGATGGGGTCCTATGCAGAAGCACCACAAGAAACAGCAGGATGGGAGAGCTCAAAAGGGTTCAATGGCAAAAGCTGGAAATAGAACCAGACTAACAGTACATCAACTACATAAACTTTTTTTTTTTTTTTTGAGACAGCCTTGCTGTGTTGCCCAGTCTGGAGTGCAGTGGTGCAATCTTGGCTCACTGCAACCTCCGCCTCCTAGGTTCATGCAATTCTCCTGCCTCAGCCTCCTGAGAAGCTGAGATTACAGGTGTCTGCCACCATGCCTGGCTAATTTTTTTTTTTGTATTGTTAGTACAGACAGGGTTTCGCCATGTTGGCCAGGCTGGTCTTGAACTACTGACCTCAAGTGATCCATGTGCCTCGGCCTCCCAACAGCTGGGATTACAGGCGTAAGCCACTGTGCCCGGCTGAGTTATGTAAACTTTAAAACACACACAGAGACACACACACACACAAACACACACACACACCTTTTATAAGGAAGCATGTGTGTTCAGGACACACATCAAACACATCATAGTGGGTATCTGTGAGGAGGCATTTGAGAGTTAAGGACCAATAAAGGGGAAAAAATAAATCAGCATATTTGTGCTTCTATTTTTGGTTAAAAAAAAAAAGTCTTACACACGTGTTATGTGTAGAGAAAAATGTTAGGAAGGATGTATGCCAACATGTTCAGAGTGATATTCTGGGTGGTGGTAGTATGAGTAATTGACATCTTTTCTATTTACTAATGAGCATTTTGTAACTTTTCTACCAAGAATGTTATATACTATACTTTTAAAAAATGCTAAAAGTTAACAAAACAAAAATGGATTTCATTAACTGTATAAAACACCTGCTGAACCTATGCGATGTCACTCGATCTACATCCAGCCACTCAAGGTCTTCCATTGTCTGCCCTTATCTTTCAGGTAGCTGCCATCCTCTCATCTCTGACTGCTTCTCTAAACCGCTCATGAGCGTTAATGCACCACATCAACCTATCGTGTTCACCTTGTCCTTACTCTTGCTGTTTCTTGGCCTGCAAAGCCCATGTGCTCCTGCTCAGAGCACATCCAGACTCTGTTGATCCTTCAGCACAATGTTCCTCCCTCAATCCTTCACTGGGAACATTAGCCAATGATGACTCCATCACTTCTAAAATACCCAGCGCTGATGCTCTAGCATATATCAACTATAATTTCATCATTTACACCATTTAATAGAATTCTGAAGTTTCCTCCTACAAGCCTTTTCTTCCAGAAAGTCTGTCAGTACTTCAGGTTAGAGATGACTTCAATATATGTCACAGACCTCCCAAGGTGAGCATCACACAGCACTTATAACCACGAAGCAGCTCCACAGAGGCTAAGATTAAAACAAAAATCTCAGGAAATTTATGTTTATAAAAATGATACTTGTAAAAAAAATGAATGGAACCATCTCCATTGCTTATTTAGAGTGTTGACTCACTGAATAAGATTTTAAATTAGTCAACAGTATTGGGTGCCTCTATATCTGTGTATCAATAGGCTCATAAACAAGGTTGCTCAAAGAACTGCCCATCAACCACTTGGTTTCATCTCTGGACACCACACTGTTATCCTCCTTTGGCCTCTGTCCATAAAGGGTCCAGGCTACGTGCACCAAAGGAAAAGAATTGGGTCCTTCTCCCCTCCCCTGGTTTGGTTAGAAGGGCCCAGAAAGAAGTCAGGACAGACCAGGTGTGACTGTCCCTAACCCAAAGCAGGCTACCATGCAGAACCCAACTCAGGACATAATCACCAGCCATGCGGGAACATGGTTAGCATAACCGGCACTCATCGCAACGATCCCAGCCTTTGTATTAATGGTGCCAAGTATAGTTTTCAAAAGCAATGTTCTACAATTCCCCACCTTCTGACAGTAATGATCATTTTGATTAGTTACTAACAGAAGTCCTATGGACTTAAGATCTGAGCAAATAAAGCTTTAATCTTCTTAAGCATATAATTACTTGCGTTTGAAAAGGCATGACATTGTGGGTAATAGCGACTACTCTCTTGAAATGAGACTGGGGTGAGGGCATGGAAAGAAGGTGGGAGACCGCTTTTGTCTTTTTAAAGTGTTGCTTTTCTATGTAATTTTTGTATCCTGCAAGAAATTAATTATCAGAATGTGCATTGTCAAAGGGAAAGTCTACCCAGAATAATTGTAACGTAATCGGAAAATGGTTAACTTCAAAGTACTTGTCAAAGGAGATATGCAGGAAACATGTTCGTTGTTAAGATGCTCAAAGATCAAAATGAAAGCTCATAAAAAAGAATGTTCTGATAACATGTAAATACGTGCTAAAAAACTAAGGATATATTGATATCTGGGGAACTATTTAGAACATGTCTTATAAAGTACAAAATAATTATTTCTAGTATTTCTATTAATACCAAACTAAGAATTCTTGCTTCATCTTAGGCACTATTTTCTTCCATGACATAAATCACGTGAGTCCTCTGTTTTTGTAGGGCATTTTATACCAAAGGACTAATCACCAGGAAATAGATGGTTTCTTTTCCTCACCTGTACTTTTGCTGTGAATGGTGTAACAGATTTAAACAGCTTAGTCTCAGTCAAAATTCTTATGAACTCTCCATCACAGTAATGTTACATGCCAACTTGTGAGGGAAAAAAAAAAACAACCCAAACAACTCCTTTTATGCTATAATTCTTTGACGTTACATGCCTTATTTCATGGTTTAATCATAAAAGAAATAAGAAATAAGCAGGAAGGGAGGCAGGGCTAGAACCACAGGGCCCACCCCACCCTGCTGTGCCACCTACCTCCTGCCTCTCCACGTCCATGTTCCAGACGACAATCCCACCATCACCGCCACAAGAGATCAGCTGTCGCGTGTGCTGTGCATAGGAAAGGGCCTGGACTTTGTCACTGGGAAAGAAACCAAGGGTTAGTGACAGTTTAGGAGAACAAATGCAAGGCCTCGCAGCAGAAACCTCGGCAAAGTCAGCCAATGTGCTCACTCACTCTGAGCTCCAAGTGTAGATCTTAGAAACCTGATGGAATTTTCAGCAGGCTAAAGGTCAGAAGAGTATCCAGGATTTAAAATAAGTCTGAATGCTCTTTGCATGTTCAGGCCCCAGGAAGAGGTAATCTGTCAGTTATGACATTTTCCTTTAAGGAAAAAAGCTGATTGTTGAATGGGCTGTAACTTCTTATTGGTTCCCTCCTTCCTTAAGGAATCAAAACCTGTAGCGTATGTTCATTTTACATTTGTTCAAGAGTCATGATTTTCCCCGTTAAAAAATTATCCTTGAAGAGTTTTGGAGGTCATCCGTTGAGATGCCCACTGGATTTACCTGACACAGCCAGGTAAACTGTGTTGTCTGAGGTGTGCACCTCACAAGTGGCTTGGGACCAGGCATGCCTTTACTTGGCTCCCAGAGTGAATCCATAGCAGTAACAGACTTGAATTCCACAGGCTCTCCATTTCTCTAGTTTTTACTCTCTCCTGATTCTGTTTTATTTTTCTTTCTAGTTTGTGCATGGCTGACAAGTTATTCCCTCTTGGCGGCAAAAATGATGGAGAATTTATTTAGTTTTATGGTCTGAGTGATTGCTAGCAATGGATTACAGAGGTCTATTCTCTATTGGGTGAGAGAATAGGGTACATAGTTTCTTTGTCTTTTTTTTTTGTATGTTTGTCTATTTTGAGCTCAAACCAATGAAGAATTTTGTTTCTACTGGGAAGGAGAACAGCTCTTTGATATCTGGACTGGTGATTTTTTTGTGTTTCTATTTATTCTTGATCTGTGGCTGAAGTTGAAAAACTAAAGCTATTAAGCTCCGTGTGTCTATGTGTTTATAATCCAGAAAAGCCTTCACCTCTTGCTGTGTGTGGAATGCTTTCCTATTTCCAGAGGGTGTCAATAAATTGGATTACAATACCTTTTAAATTAAAAGAACTTCTGATTGATAAACAAGTGCTTTTATAAATTGAATCCTCCTAAAATCACAGGACATCAAACCTCTAATATTTTGAACCTGCTAGACTTAAACATAAAAATTCTTTTAATAGAAACTGCTAGCCAATTCAGTAATATTTTAAGAATCCAAGTTCATAAAATTAAGTTTCATTTGGCAAATGAGACTAGTAACATAGCTTTTAAAATGTTAAATCTTTCTCTGATTTATTAGTGTTGAACAGAATACAAGTGTGCATTTTGTTTTTATTTCTCCTAAATTTATTCAGGATAGCTGGTCAAATGAACTCATACATAATGTTTAAGATTATTAGAAACATAAATTTGTGTTCAGCTGAATTGAATAACTATCCTGACAAACTTTTTATATGAATAGCAATTATGTTTTGTAGCATATCAACTTAAAGATAATTTCCAAGATCTTTAGGTAACAAAATGGACTAATGTTAACCTGAGCTAATCAATAATCATTGGATACCCAGATAATTGCTAAGTAAGTTAGAATACTGTGACTTTGATTATAAAGTATAATATTAAGTTTATATATGTTTGCTTCTTATTTTTCTATGCTATAGTGAGGCTATACCTTTGAGTTGTCTCAATACATGAGTTCATTTTTTGCCACTTTAAGGGAATGTAAAAGTGCCTTATGTCACTATGGAAATTTCAGTAATGTGTGTTCATGAGTTTTGCTAGTCTGCTAAAACGATTATATGGGATGATTTTCAATTGTCCATATCCTCCCTCCTCCTAATTTTCTCTATGAAATATAAATTAGTTTCTTTGGTTAATTATTATAATTTAAATGGGTGGTTGAGATTATGCCAGGAGCATTAATGAAAAAGAAATACAATGGTTTTTGTTTTTCAAATAAAAACAGGGTAGCTTTGTATCAAAGCAGTGGTTCTTGAACTTTTTGGTCTCACAATCCCTTTATACTCTTAAAACTTATTTGACGACACCAAAGAGCTTTGGTTTAGTACGTGATAATGATCGATATTTACTGTATTTGGAATTAAAACTGAGAAATTTTTAAAATATTAATTCATTTGAAAATAGCAATGACGAATCCATTTCATTTTAACATAAGTCACATATTCTGTAAAAAAAGATATTTTCCAAAACAAAAAATTTTGATGAGAAAAATGACATTATTTAATATTTTTGCAAGTCTTTCTAATGTCTAGCTTAATAGGAGAGCTGGATAATCATCTTTCTGCATTTATCATAATCATAATATCACTTATCATGTAGCTTCTGGAAAACTCCATTGTATACTTTTGAGAAAATGAAGATGAAAAGGGCAATACTAAAGTGTCTATTTGTTCTGGAATATGAAAGAGAAAAATGAAGGACAAAACTTGGAAAGTCAGTTTTACTTGCTTTGGCTTATAATACTTTAGTCTGAAAAAAAGCTATAAGATGCATTACAATTTTGGCTAAGTTCCCTCAGTTTTGATGGCCTGCTTCCTTAGTTTACTGATTAATGCCTACAATGTGAAAGGATGTTCTTTACCTTCTGTGGAATCTGCCTAGCTAGCAGACATTCTATGTCTCACCAGAATTATTTTCAGCACTTTATGTTGACTTGATTAATGCTCTTAAGAAAAAAAAAAAAAGAGAGAGAACAAGGAGTACTCACATGTGAAAAGAATTTTAAATTATTTAAAATTGTGTTATCATCTATGTTTATTTTTAAATGTTTTACTGCTTTGATTATATAACCAGGTATTGCTTCTTAAACACCTGTGCTCCTATCTTACCCTACTTAAAATTCCCTTGACAACTCTTGTTAGAAATAAAGCTCGAAGTCACAAATGAACACTCCAATACTTGATTTCTCAGCAAGGCAAAGTTTACTTCTGCAGAAAGGTGCTGCTCATTAGTCTGGTCACCACAAGAGCACACCAAACAAAGGAAAGCAGCGGCTTTATCACCAACGCATTGGCTCCTACTGCTGTGTCCAGTCCCCACTGGCTAGAGTTGGACTGCACAATCTAAGCTGAACATGGTTGGCTAACTTGAGAAGTGCAGGGATGTGGTTACACTGGTGGGAAAACAGTTTTGGCAGTGGGGGGGAGGGGGCGTTGTGATGGGAGGGGTGATTTACAGAGTGAGTAGCAGATGTGGAACGTGGGCTCTATAGATAAAGACTGAGAGGAAGGTTGTTTCCCAGGGCAAGGGAACACAGAGAGTAAGGGAGTCTGGCCTTGAAAGCAGGGAACAAAGGACAAGGGAACCCTTTGAAGAAGAAGGTCTTACTGTATACAACTCTGGTTTTGCCTTTGTAAACTGAACCTCTGTTTTGAAAAAATAAATTTTTTAGGATGTGTTTTATGCCTAAGATTTCCCAGAGAGGTCCTAGAAAATCATAAAGACTTGTTCCCTCATCTTACAAAAACAGAAATGTGGTGAGGCGCAGTGGCTCATGCCTGTAATTCCAGCACTTTGGGAGGCTGAGGCAGAAGGACTGCTTGAGCCAAGAAGTTTGAGACCAGCCTGGGCAGCATGGTGAGACCCTGCCTCTACAAAAATTAAAAACTCAGTCAGACGTGGTGGTACATGCCTGTAGTCCCAGCTACTAGGGAGGCTGAGATCAGAGGATCACTTGAGCCTGAAAGGTTGAGGCTGCAGTCAGCTGTGATCATACCACTGCACTCTAGCCTGGGTGACAGAGCAAGACCTTGTCTGAAAAAGGAAAAAATTTTTTAAAAACAAATGCTATAAATAATTGCACTTGTTTGATGTGTTACTAGGTTAAGAGTAAATGGGAATAATTGTCAGATCAAAAGAGATCCTCAGCCTGCTCTAGGTTAAGTCAGTAGGTAAAAAATTTTATTAGTATTTCAGAAATTACATGTTTTATTGGAAGACTGTGGAGATTTCCTGATGTCATTATTGTCTATGTGTTTTTACCCTTGGAGAAATACTGATCACAATTCTTAGGAAAGAGTTATATAGCATATCCCAACGGGGAATTTTACTTTCCCTCATTCTGATATCATTGGTCACAATTACAAATTAACCCTTAAGTTACAAAATCTCTATAATCTGTAGATAATTTCTGTATTATTCTGATCCTTGCCTGAAGGCTCTGCTATAGAGTTTGTGACTTCAATAAAGGACAGCCTCAGAGTTTCATGGAAAAGAACTATTTGTACTAGGTATTTTAAAATATTGATATTTCAAAGAACAGACTCTTTGGCACAGGCCGCTGAGCTGACATTGCTTAGATAATTTTTAAGCTGTGCCAGTGGATTGAGTCAGGATTTCCTTGGATTTCTGGACCCTTTTTAGTCTGGATGCAGATGGCTTCTTGAATGTGAACTGCTAAACCAAGAACCATCAGAACAAGAATTAATTACAGTTCATTCATAGAACTGAATGAACAGAAGAGGGAAATTTTATCGTGGTTATTTGTCTGGAATACTGTTGATGTTGTTTTAATGTTCTATTTTCTGGATATATGAGGATGCCTTTTCTCTATTTTAAAGCTATCTCTAACCCACAATTTCGTAAACTCTGTTATTGTAAGTTAAATCAAAACATTTAAGAAATGATACCCAATTCTCACTGATTGCCCAGAATTTAAGAAAACTGTTACACAGATTCCTTAATTTTCATGGAAACATAGTTATTTGCATCGATTCAGTGAGACTCTATCTGCAAGATATAACTGGGCAAATCAACTGTATAACCTGGGTGTCATGTGTGAGAATGATGCTCACTGAATCAGATATGACTAGCCACTTTAAGAACTCATAGAGCCAACTTACAAAGCCTTCCCAGGAAAACTGGCCTGGTACCTGATTTACAGGGTCCTGGCCTTACAGCTGGTAAGGAAGGTACCAGACCAAGAACCTAGCAAATGGTGGAAACTTTGAGGAATTCAACTGTTGTTGCAAATACTGTAGGTGAAATACAGTAGAGTTTCTTGGGCTTGGTTTTCTAGCCTTGGTATGGCAAATTTTAGAGGCTTTGAAAAGTCCAGTTCAGCGGTGGCTCACGCCTGTAATCTCAGCACTTTGGGAGTTCAAGACCAGCCTGGCTAATGTGGAGAAACCCCGTCTGTACAAAAAATACAAAAATTAGCTGGGCTTGGTGGCGCATGCCTGTAATCCCAGCCACTTGGGAGGCTGAGGCAGGAGAATAGCTTGAACCTGGAGGTGGAGATTGCAGTGAGCCAAGATCACACTATTGCACTCCAGCCTGGGGGACAGAGTGATGAGACTCTGTCTCAAAGAAAAAAAAAAAAAAGAAAAGAAAAGAAAAAGAAAAGTCCAGTGCAAGATTCTTTATAAAAACTTCCAGGTAGAAGTAAATTTTGTGGGCTTAACACAAAATTGTTGAATACTGTGTGGCTCTGGATATGCAAAACAAATCCGAGTGGCCTATATGGTTAATTAACACTTTACTGTACCAATATAAATAATCAGGACTAACCTCATGAGACCAGCCTGGGTTTTTTTTTTTTTTTTTTTTTTTTTGTGATGAAGGATAATCATTGAGATTATTATGATCACAGGGGAGGAGGGGGGAAGCAGAGTCAGGTAAACTGAGAAAGATTTGAAATGGGCAAAAAGTGATCACTGGGTATCTTTTCAGCAGAACTTCAGGTGTTGTCTAGCACACTCTTCTGGGCTATCTGATTCTACAGGGGACTACACCTTTTAGTATTTTTACTAATCTATTTACAACTCTATAAAGAATACTGATATTATTGCAAACAAATCTTGTCCAGTGAAGACACACCTAATCCCACACCCCACCCTGCCCATGGGAGAAGCCAGCTGTGCATCTGCTAACAAATTCATTTTCACATTCTCCATTGCCTATGTATGTGTCTACTCTTTGGATTTTCCTTTGGACTGTAGTAACCACTTACTTCGCCAGTTAATTAATTGTTAATTAATGCCTAATATAAAATCTTTGACATGTATTTATTTTTTTTAAAGCCAATTGGGTTTTCCCTATCTCTCCTGGTTGTTATTTCACACTTTTTAAAGTATAGAGTGCCACCACTGTGACACTCAAGGGCAAGAAAAATCTATCTAGTTGCACAGACTCGTAACTCTATGATTTGAACTACATTTCATTTGTTGAGGCATCTTGATACACATCAATGATCTTGTAAAACCAAAATAAGCTACATAAGGAACTGCTTTTCCACTCATAGCTGGCAGCAACATTCAGCAACAAATACATAATTTATGGGACTCCAGTGCTGTTAATATTCTAACATAGAACAGTGAAACACACTGATGAATGCTGGATTCCAAGTTTGATAATAAAGCTGCTCTGGGATTTCTTGATTTAGGGATTCAAAATATAACCACCTTTCAGTTAAAAGCTAGGTGAGGGAACATCCTAGGTTTACAGGTTAAGGGTTACAAAGAATGAAAAGATACCTTCTAACATTCATGTTTCAGCTGACATCACTGTAGCATTTATACTAGAAAACATTTCAAACTGGTCATTATTTCATGGATGAGTGTTACCATGTACTGCACTGCAAATGCTCTTAACAAGTGCACAAAGCCCCCACTTTTCACAACCACCAGGATCTGCCATCTATAAATACTACAGTTAGTGGGATGGCCTCATTTCCTTTCTCACCAGTCTTAGCAGCAACATATGTCTGTCAGGTCCAAACATATAATTGGAGGGACTACTGCAAAATGAAAATACAGAGTCCCTTTAAAAAACTTGATTAAGAATTACAAGATGGTGGCAGCAGCTCATTAAACCAAGTGTGAGGCCCTTCTAAGAATGGGGCCTTGTGTGACTGCACACGTCACATGCCCATGAAGCCAGTCCTGTGTCTGATGATTAAGGGAGAGGGTAGAGAAGGCCTTATCCTTTTTAGAGAAACAGATCTTAGACACAAGCTAACATCTGTCCAACGGTCAACTTAAGCCTTTCTTCATCCCTCAAGAGTAAGAGGGACTCAAATGCATAGCATTGTTCATTACTTTGATGAAAAGTTTAGGTTATTTAGTGGGCATCTAATTAATTATGCTTCTACTACCAGAGATCTCACTCTCCTATATGCATAAGTCTTCCAAGCTCCAAGGACCAGAGAAGGCTATGAGCAATCCACGCAAGTGAGGTCTCCCAGACAATAATATCTAGGGTCATCCCAAGCCAAAGCACCCTAAAAGGGATCTGCTTCCTCGGGGATCCTTGGCCCACTGCCAGGCTAAACCTGAACTCAGGGACCCCCGTCTGGGGGCACTGGTTTGAGCACCAGCGATGTTGTGCTGCTTGGTGGCAGGATGGAGGTTCAGATTAGGCTCTCGCCCTCTGTCCACTTGTATTTCCTAAACCCACTGTATTTTAGTTCATGCCATTCTCTGTTCTGGGGAACCTCCTAATCCTGAGAACTATGAGAATCTCTTCATCTAACATCCAAACCAAGAGTGACCCCCGCACTGAGGCCTCCCACTTTCCAGTAAAACTGGCGAACGGTGCCACCTTTGCCTATTTTCATACTTCTAGCACATCTCCACAAAGGCAGGGCTATTTCCTAACTCACTTTTGTGTCCTGAGTACCTAACACAAACTCTGGTATGTAGCTGGAGCTCAGTAAACACGTGTTGACTGAGTTATGAATATATGTTAATATTTCCACAGGAAATTCTACAGATAGAAATAGTAGTCAGATCCCAAGGCAGGATTTTTGACTTGGAATTTTTTATTAACAAGAGTAATCTTAACAACCGTCATTTAACAGGCCTGTACTCCTGGGCTGATTATTTTATATGCATTACATCATTTATATTTTTTGACAACCTTGTGAGGGTTTTTCCTTCCAATTTTGTCCTTATTTTAGAGATGAGAAAACTGAAGATAAGAAAGGTGCAGTGCCTCGCCGGAGGCTGTAGGCCATTGGCAGAAGGGCCAGCTCAAATATAGTTTGACCTGACTCAGAGGCCTGCACACTAATGACCACATTTTCCAGCCCTTCTGTCTTTGAGAAGAGTCTACCTTCTATGAAAACTCTCATAGCTGATATTTTGATCTATTATATGTTTAGCTAAATAGTTAGAAATAAAAAAGACATCTCTTCCCCTCTATCTTAACAGTTCCCTAGCACCACAGTGGGAAATGCTCTTAAATCTCACAGATTTGAGCAGAAAGAAAGCTGTCATTTGTACTGATCCTTGTCCTCCTGTCCTCTAACCCAGAAGCTGAATGCAAGAATTCTACTCCTTTTATAACTTTCAATGCAATTTACTTGATACAAGGGGAAAAGCACAAATTCTCTCAATGTATATTTATTTACAAGTGGCCTATTTCTTTACCAAAAGGCTTTGAGGACTCTTATAACAAAATTCTCATGCGTGGTAAGAGTAGTAAGAGAGAAATCAAGAGCTTGGATTTTGGAAGGAGAAAGCAAATACACAGACTGGAAGTGCCAAGGGTCATGGCTGTGACCTAGCCTCACATAAGCTGCTGAATCCAGTCTTGGTGGAGGGTTCCAACATGAGGAATAGCAAAGATCTTTACTGGTGCTTTAAGTCAGATTATATTAAATTACCATCAAGTCTTAGAAGGATAGGAAAACACTATTAGAAAGAAAAATTATGTGCATGAAGTTGGTCATGAAATGACAGTATTATGTAAGAATTTAAAAGGGTTCTAAAAAGACCAAGTACCGTTATTAGCTATGACAAGGTAGGCATGGGACAATAAGTGTCCAGCTTTATGTTTCGGTAATAACCATCCAACTAGTAACTGATGCTTGCAAACATAACTGGTCCCAGAATCTGGAACCTTTTTTTTTTTTGCCCTTCCTCCCACAGAGCTAGCACAGCACACAATCACGATCTACTTGCTACAGGGAATAAATACACCAGAATGCTTCCAATGCAGATAATATTGTATAAAAGAATACTTTCTTAGCTTTTTTTCCTTTGGACTTGGAAACAGTTTCACTGTCATCAATCACTTTCTTTGGTGCTAAAGCTTTCTCTGCTTTATGGGATTTTTACACACCAAATCAAGCTAGTTATAAAAATGTCACATTTTCTGTTGCTGAAGGATGGTAAGAAGCTGTGGAACTCAGAACAGAAGACATATGCAACTGTCCCTCAACAGAATGGCTGGACATTTCCATACCAAGGAAAGGTAGTCTCCCTATCCTGGGGAGGCCAATCTGCTCTCCCCGGTTTCCAGGCTCACCAATTATGCCCCTAATTTGGAACTCAGGCCACCATCAGTCACTTTAACCAGGAACTGTAGGAAAGCAAAGGGCAGCCTTGAGGCCTAAGCATCAGCACACATCACCAGGCATGTCGGGGACCATGTGTTAGTCAATAAATGTTCACTTTAGTACCCCCAGTGCCTTACTGAGGGCTGGGTATACGAAAGGTGCTAAGCAGCTCCCTGCTGGACTCAATTAAGGTTCAGAGACCTAAGCCACCAGCTGGGGTCTTAATATTGAATATTAATATTGAATACCTCAATATTCTCTTCTAAAAATGATATCTGAGCTCTCTCTTTTATAGTGTTATTGCAAAATTAAATGGAGTCTGTGTGTTTTAAAAGCTCTTTTACAAAATATTAGGTGTACTCAAATATGAGAATCATTGAATGCCAGCAGCTGACCTTCAGGGTAAAGGAATGGCGGCTGCGAAAGTTCTTCCCTGCCTGCCTGAAAGTGGTCTCCCTTTCTGCCAGATGATCCCAAAACCTTCTTTCCATGCCATCTCCCTACTTCTGGCGGCTCCAGGGGCTTCTCTATCCCCACCCTGGCATTCAGACTCACTCTAACAGAGTGACACTGACTGATGCTGAGGAAGTTTAAATTAAATTTTGGAGGACCTGGCTCTGTGATACCACAGCAACCCCTCCCCAGGGTTAAAACCTGATGACAAGGAGTCCCTCATAGAGCTCACTTTATGTATTACTAAGCTTGAATTAAATAAAGCACCAGGCAAAGGCCTTCTGCCCTTCATCCTGTGTAAAGCCACTTCTGCCTGGTGGCTCCTGATCTCAGCAGCCTGCCTGCTTACCTGTGCAAGTTCTAAGGGCATGATTCTATCAGCATGGACTCCAAGCAGGGTCTATTCCATTTTCTAAAAGGACAAGTCTGTACTTAGAAACTGGAAGACCTATTTGTTAAAGTTTTATTTTTCTAGGACTGAGAGACTTATCTAAACTTTATAGCTTTCCCTTTCTTAACAAACTGTAGGCGTAAGTTTCCTAGAACCACATTTTCCATTCAGGTCAAGGGCCCTTTGCACACAGTGATGCTGGTGTTAAGCACTGCTGCAGTTCAGCATCTGGTGCATGAAATCATGCAAGAGTGCTTGCAGTCTTTATTAACCACTGTGTACAAATAAAACTAGTTAGGAGTGAAACTGAATGAGTCCAGTAAATATTAGTCATCTTCATTCAAAACCTGCATTTCATTTCTCTGAGAGAGTCCAAGTTGGCAGGAATTACCTGGCAGATTAGATGATAATAGTGTTATTAAACACAACTGTGCTTTGGCTTTTTTTTTTTTGAGACGGAGTCTTGCTCTGTTGCCCAGGCTGGAGTGCAATGGTGTGATCTCGGCTCACCACAACCTCCACCTCCGAGGTTCAAGTGATTGTCCTGCCTCAGCCTCCCGAGTAGCTGGGATTACAGGCACGTGCCACTATGCCCAGCTACTTTTTGTATTCTTAGTAGAAACGGGGTTTCACCATGTTGGCCAGGCTGGTCTCAAACTCTTGACCTTGTGATCCACCCGCCTCGGCCTCCCAAAGTGCTGGGATTACAGGCGTGAGCCAATGCACCCAGCCCTGGCTTCCTTTTTTCTTCTTTTACATGGATGATGTGAACTCCTTCTACAGGACCTGGAAGTGTGTTCCCTTGTCATAAAGATGAACATAAGGGAATGATTCCTCTAATGAACTGATGACAAGGGCTGAGTGGCCCCACAAGCCAGGAGTGACCCCAGACAGCTGTTCTGTTCTCCAACTTGAGAAAGAAGGGCTTAGTAGCTACTTCTCTAACACTAAATTCTAAAACTAAAACAAGTATTTGCACATGGGCCCTCCAAAATTTAATTAGTTTATGTCCAACAATTCCAAACTAGATTTAACTATTTAGAGAATATTTTGAAACCAGAGTTTCCAAGCAGATTTACAGGAAAAGCTAATGTTGCTTAAAACCAGTTAGTTCATAGAAGCATTACAAACATTTGTTTATGGCTGTCAAGGGTTGCTCAATATCGTTTTGAAAACTTAACAAGTAAAAAACAATTCAGATGAGCACTAGAGTTGTAAAGCAGATCTAACATTCTTTTATGCAAAAAGATTAGGTTTTGCCCCCAGGGACAGCAAGGCATCTCAGTGTGTGGGCTGAGGGTCACCAGTGGGGAGTTGCCTGGGAAGCTTGTCAAAGCACAGATCCACACCGCTCCTGACGGCAACCAGAATCTTAGCAGACAGGGACCGGGCATCTTTTCACAAATTCCTCAGAGATTCTCTGTACCCAGCAAAGTTTGAGAACTGCTCCAAGGAAATGCAAGCCTTTCTCTGTACTTCCTCTCAGCCCCCTAAAATCTATCCTTTAAGGAAGAAAAGCCTGACATGAATCAAGGCAAGTACTCAATAAATATTTGGTCAAGTACAAAATGTACTGTGAAGGATCTTACCTCTCCTCTTTTCCGTATGCTGCCAAGGAGCTTGAAGCCACATTTGAACTCAATTATATAAATTTTATAAGCCTTCACAGCTTGTATTTTTAAGCTCTTTTTTTCCTCACTCTCAAATTTTTACCGTTATATTCTTCCCAGTTCTAATTTTTACCTTTTATTTATTCGCTGCCATTACTTTATTTTATGGTTTTTGTAAGCACTCTCAGATGCTCTGTAGAATAAAATGGGGTATAAGTATATAAACACAGTTTTACACAAGTTATAAATCAAAGTGGCCAGTATTTGTGTTCCCGCCATGTTCCTTCCCATGCTAAGATCCTGCCATAGAGACTGGGCTGCACTCCTTTGTTCTAGCTGTCAGCTGAGAATCTTTTCTCAGAGTCTTTATGAAAGCACCAGCAACCTTACTTGTGTCCTTGGAGCTCGATGGCTGTTCCTTTTCTCCCACCGATGTCCCACATGATGACAGAGTGATCTGAACTGCCTGAGAACAACACCCGCTGGACTGGGTCCCAACAGAGAGCGGTCACCCCACCTGAGAGGACAGACACAACCAGACATCAGTCACAAGGTAAGACTCTTACCCACCAAAGAAATGTGAATGCAGCAGAGACAGGACCTAGTGCAGTTCCTGGCATACAATAAATTCTTATTGAAAGAACAATCAAATAAGTCTCCAAAGAGAAAAAAGTTGGCTCCAAGGAAATTCCCACCCTTTAAGCATTTTTCACCAACATTTCATGTACCATAAAATCAATTACTGTAAAGACCAAAAGAAAATAAAAAGGACAATAAATTGACCTTCAAAAGGGAGACATAATTCTAAGAAGAATGGAAAATATTGCACTGTTTGGAAATATTAACCACATTTTCTTAAATGCTCCCTACCTCCCACCCTTGACAATAACAGATGAGAAGGAAATGGGTTTACAAATGCTCAATTAGATTTTTTATTCTTGAATATCAGATTTAATTAGGCCACAATATCAGAATTTAAAATTATGTTTGCTCTTTGGGAATTTTAATTTACAGATTCCGGGCAAACTTCTTATGTTCTTAAATGTCAGTTTCCTCAACCGTAAAATGCAGATGATGGTAACACCATGATCACTACGACTATTACTAAGAATGGTAACATCAACCCAGCCATTACCTACTTCATAGGGTTGTAGTGAGAATTAGATCAATTACACAGGACCATTCTACCACTCTAAACTTGTTGTGCAGTATAGATGTGGGTTATTAGGATTACTGTAGTGGTATGGCTATAAAATATTATAATAGATTTTCTATGGTAGTCCCTTTGTAAATCAAACCCTTATATACTGAGAACAATAATAATTTTTTCCACTTAAGATGTGCACAAAGCCTGCAAACACTTAAGAATGTCAGAAATACTCATTTTTTACATTATTAAAAATATCGTATTCTGAAAAGAACATAAAATAGCTTCACATTTGTTGGAATCTGACATTTTTCTTATTGAGATTATCAGTTTGTTCTAATGAAGTGCTATACTTAAGAGCTTTCAGGGAAGTTTCTCTCATACATTTGTTTCAGGAGAATACTTTCTTATTTGTCATGACTCTTCTTAGTAAGATTTTTTTAAGATCAAAAAGTGGGGGGAACCCCAAACTCTACTATTCTGGATTATGCTTCCTAGCATCTTCCTAAACCTGCACGCCATGCTGCTGGTATACACTCCTGCTCATGTAAGAATAAACATGGCTTCCCCGAGTGCATATGTGGTTAGCCACTGCATGCAGCCCAGCCCTCACCCCCGACCACCAACATTCCCCACAACAGCAATCAAACACAGTGATGGGTGCAGACAGGCCGCTCACGGTGTTGTCTGTTAAACTGTATTGTCTGCTGAATGAATGAAGGAGCAGATGAATGCAAACATAAAGATCATTTTCTCCACTTCACACAAGTTCTTGCTTAAAGGTCACCTCCTCAGAAACACCTTTCCTTGACTACACTCATCACTCACCTGCTTATTTTTTTTTTTTTAATTGATTGTCTCCTGCCCCAGTAGAATAGAAGCTCTAGGAGGGCTGGAACTGTGGCTTTTTCACCACAGGATCACCAAAATCTAGAATTCTGCCTGGCTTACCTACAGCAAACACTCAATAAGCCTGGACAAATGGGCAAATGATTGAATGAAGGAGTGAGAATATGAAAGAAATGCCCTTGGCTTTGTTCTTGGCAGATTAAACAGGCATATGACATCTATTAATGGGTTAATATTAGATTAAATGGGTTAATTAAATGAGTTAATATTAAATGGGTTAATATATATAAGCACACAAAACAGTACCTAGTGCATGGGAAGCATGTGCCTGGCTGACTACTATTGTTACTGTGATGCCTGCATCTATTCGACTGCTCACATCTTTAGGTCATGGAATACCCATCTCAAGGACAATCTCTGAGATGGTCTTGCTTGACTGACTAAGCCACTCCAACGGCGGGGGGGGCTAGATAAGAGAAAGGTGGCAAGTGTTTGATTTCCCCTATATAACACGTGAAATGGGTAGCTTAGGTTCTTTAAGGCGTCGTTATCAGATTTAATAGTGGTAGGCACCGGTAAAAAGAATGATTAGAAAGGCTTACTTGACTCAGTTAAAAAGACTTAATTGGAAGGTTGTTCATTCTGTCAGAATCAACATGGAAATATTGAAATAGGGCTTACCATGACCCAAGTGACAAGATACCTTTAGACTTCCCTGACCAATATATACCTACACATCTAAGAACACTGCACCATGGGGCCGGGCGCGGTAGCTCACGCCTGTAATCCCAGCACTTTGGGAGGCCATGGCGGGCGGAACACGAGGTCAGGAGTTTGAGACCAGCCTGGCCAATATGGTGAAACCCCGTCTCTACTAAAAATACAAAAATTAGCTGGGTGTGGTGGCACACGCCTGTAGTTCCAGCTACTTGGGAGGCTGAGGCAGAAGAATCGCTTGAACCCAAGAGGCAGGGGTTGCAGTGAGCAGAGATCATGCCACTGCACTCCAGCCTGGGCAACAGAGTGAGACTCCGTGTCAAAACAAAACAAAACAAAAAAACACTGCACCATGAGGAGCCAGCTCTCTGCCTTCTTTGTTGGTGACTATGGGATGAGGATGGTTTATGGGGATAGAAGAGAAAGTTTGGATATGGTATTATAAGTGTACAGGCTCTGGAACCAGAATCTAGTCTTAAATCCCAGCCCTATCTTTATTAGGTATAGGACCTTGGGCAAGTTACTTAATGCTTCTGTGCCTCAGAAGTCTCATCTGTAAAACAGGGATGATAATAGTACCTAACCCACAGTATTGTTGAGATTAAATGGGTTAATATATATAAACACACAGAACAGTGCCTAGCACATGCGAAGCACCACTCAACAAATGTCAGCTACGATTACAGTATAGGAAACCTCATCTATACAATCTCTGTGACAGTGTCCTTTGTTGAGTTAGCCTTAAGGCAGTGACCAGCTTATTCTATGCTATCCCAGCCATCATGAGATCAATTAAGGTCTTAAAAACAAGACCAATCTCTAGCTTTGTCACACTGTATCAGGCCAGAAGGGGTCAGGGCTAGGAAGGGGAGTTCTTGGTAACACAGAGAGTTAGGAAGGGAAATAGATAATCTGGTTAAAGCAAGTCAGGGTATATTCATAAGACCCTCCCAGGGCCCAGAGTGGAAGAGATAGAAGGAAAAGCTGCAAGACAAGAAAAAGTTTAGGATGGTGTAGGGAGTAAATACTCTGGGGTCCCATGCCTGCTCTACGTAAATGTCCTAACAATGAGGTCATTTGAAAGTTGGCCTATAAATGATAAATCACAGCATTCATTTCAAATCAGTTCAACAAGCATGTATTGAGCCTCTTCTATGTGGAGGAACTGTGCTAGGCTCAGCAGATACAATGAAATAAGACTTAGATTCTACCTACCAAAAATGTACAATGATAAGATGATGGATTACTTTTGAGAACAAGAAGAGCATGCACGTTATGTTTGGTCAAGCCATTCTCTTACGGGATATGTGACTGCTTCCCCTGTCTGGAATGCCTGTCCTGCCTTTTATCACCCAAGTAACTTTTTCTGCCTCCAGGAAGCCTTCCCAACACCTTCAATCCAGGTGAAGTTCCAGTCTCTGTGCATATCTCTATTGTTACACAGACCCCACTATATTGAACTTGGTTGGATTATAAGTCTGTCCCCACAGCAGACTTTGGGTTATGTATCTTTCTATTCCAGCACAGCACACAGTGACTGGTATGCAGCAGGTGCTCAGTAAATGTTTACTCAACTGATCTGTTGCATTGAGTGGCAGAGAGAAACAGGAGGACAATAAGCAAGAGGCATCCAGGACAGCCTGGGATGGGGGCTGGTGGGAAGGCTGTGCAAGACACCAGGATCAGAGATGCAGTGGGGAGAGCTGCTGATGGAAACGGCCTCTCCATTCCGAGGGAATTTTTCCTGCACCTCTCTGCACACAGGGCTTCCTGATGAACTGTATAGTTCTTTCTCCTAACACTTCTGGCAGCAGAGGAAGTCAACCACCTTCAGCTACCCTGCATTCCAGGCAGTGCAGACACACATCTCATACCCCAACCCACACTGGGGGCAGAGCTTCAATGCTTGTGGTTTCAATGCTTGTGGTTTTCCAGTGTTTCTATTTTAAATGACAAAAAGCATTTCTTCCATTTCATTTGACTTCATTTCAAGTTAATCCATCTTTCTGGTCCCTTTCAGTGTTTCATTTTAAGCTTCTCCCTTCCTTTGACCTCCCTAATATGACCTACAGAATAATTTTTAAAATAAAAATGGTTTAATTCTTAAAAATAAAGTTTTCCAACAACGATAGAATGGATTAAGAAAATGTGGCACATATACACCATGGAATACTATGCAGCCATAAAAAATGATGAGTTCATGTCCTTTGTAGGGACATGGATGAAACTGGAAAACATCATTCTCAGTAAACTATCGCAAGGACAAAAAACCAAACACCGCATGTTCTCACTCATAGGTGGGAATTGAACAATGAGAACTCATGGACACAGGAAGGGGAACATCACACTCCGGGGACTGTTGTGGGGTGGGGGGAGGGGGGAGGTACAGCATTAGGAGATATACAGCAAACCAACACGGCACATGGATACATATGTAACAAACCTGCACGTTGTGCAGATATACCCTAAAACCTAAAGTATAATAATAAAATTTAAAAAAATAAATAAAGTTTTCTAGTTATTCTTTAGTGGGCACAGGTCTTCTATTAAGGATGATGAAAAAGTTCTGGAAATGGACAGTGGCGATGTCTGTACAACACTGTGAATGTACTTTATGTCATTGACTTGTGCATTACTTGTACACTTAGAAGGTTGAAACAGTAAAGTTCAGGTTACACGTATTTTATCAAAGTAAAAAACTGCCAAAATATTTTTTAAATAAAAGTTTTCATAATTATACAATGTATACTATTATATACTCAGAAATATAACTGTTAGTGCTTGGCTAATATCTCCCACGTATGTATCTTATTTCAACTATTTTTAGATTTTTCTCAACTTTTAAGTATAAATTTTTCTAAAATGAACATTTTTACACATACAACTTTGTTCACGTTTCCAATTAGTTAGAAGAGAATCCCAAACGTAGAAATGAATCAGAGAGTATAAAGATTTTTAGAAATTTAATATATATTACCAAAATGCTTAGGGAACAATTTTTTTTGACACTTTTACCACATACCTTGCAAAAGTGAATGACCACGTGGAGTGTTACAAAATCAGGGTTGGAAACTGCTGGGTCTGTCTTTCCCAGAGTGTGATCTGGTAACTCAGCAGAGGGAGTGTCACAACACACCCTCAAGGGTAGTATGTGCAGGCCAACACGAGGCTAAAGGAGACTAAGAGCCTGTTGAATAAAATATCTGACCTTTTGATTGTTGCATTTTGCTCTAGAGTGAAGTGACAAGGGTTTTTGTCAAGCTAAATGCCCTCCATCTCTAGACTATACCTTCTTCCTGAGATCCATAACTCTTCACCCAGCTGTCTCTTTGCTGCCACCCCAGGGAAGGGTTCAGTTCAAGCACAGTGCTATTCTCTCCCAGACTTGCTCTCCCAGCAGTACTCCAGGTTTCAGGAAATGCCATCCCCAGCCAATACATGCTCCAGACAGAAGCCTTGGGAGTCACTGCTACCCCAGGCAGTTACCAAATGCTGCTGACCCCTGTTCTCCAAACAGATCTTAAATCTCCTCCACTTGTCTCCACACACACTGCTGTCCCCCAGTCCAAACAAAGTCAGCTTTCCGAGGGACTCCAGCAGTAGCCTCCTAAACAGTTTCCCTCCATCCATTCTGTTCCCAGTCAATCTACCACCTACTGCTGCCACAGTAGCTTATTAAAATGCAAACCATGTCACTACTCTGTTTAAACTTCATCACTGGTTTCCCACCAACCTGAGAATAATGCCTGAAGCTCCTACCACTACTTGTAAGGTCACTTGCCTTTGTGTGGTTGCTAACATTTTCCCACTCTAGGCTGCTGTTCTGCAGGTCTGGAATGTTCCCACCACCTACGTAACTCCTTTTTCTCCTTAAGGTGCTATTTAAACACCACTTCTGGCTGAGCACAGTGGCTCACGCCTGTAATCCCAGCACTTTGGGAGGCTGAGGTGGGCGGATCACCTGAAGTCAGGAGTTTAAGACCAGCCTGACCAACATAGTGAAACCCCATCTTTACTAAAAATAAAAAAACTTTGATGGGTGTGGTGGCATGCACCTGTAATCCCAGCTACTCAGGAGGCTGAGGCAGGAGAATTGCTTGAGCCCAAGAGATGGAGGTTGCAGTGAGCTGAGATTGTGCCACTACACTCCAGCCTGGGTGACAGAGTGAGACTCTGTCTCAAAACAAAAACAAAAACACACTTATTTGGGAAGTCTCCCTTTAATTATCTGCAAGAGGAGTGGACCTTTTATTATTTGCTTCCAAAGAAGCCTCTGTGCACATCAGGGCTCCGCGGCACCTGCTACTCATAGTGTTTGGATGAATTCTCTGTAACTACTGGTCTAATGCATGCATTCCATGCTGGCTGGAAGATGGATAAGGGCAAAGATTATGCTTGTTTTATTCACCCACATTTCCTGGCACCATCATATATAGAGAGAGCGGATGACTGACTATGGATGACAATTCACATCTCTTGACCTGCACTTTATATAAACTGGATCTGTGTGAGTCTCCACTGTAAACAAAAATTGAAGTTCTAAATTATATGAACTTGCATCTTTACACTGAACTGTGACTTTCTTAGTTTGTTTAGTTATTCTTGTTATAGTTACACTGTTCCCTTCAGTGAGTCCCCTAACAGCTCATGAACAAGTCTGTATTTAATTATTCAGTAATTAGTATGCTTTGGCAGATTTACATTCAAGCCCTCCTGTTTCAAATATGTTCATGCTAATAAAATAATTTATTAGAAATAAAAAAGACTGTACTAACATTATTAATTTCCAATGGTCAAAATATGATTTTTGGCCAGGTGCGGTGGCTCATGCCTGTAATCCCAACACTTTGGGAGGCTGAGGTAGGTAGATCACTTGAAGTCAGGAGTTTGAGACCAGCCTGGCCAACATGGTAAAACCCTGCCTCTACTAAAGATACAAAAATTAGCCGGCCATGGTGGCGGGCACCTGTGGCCCCAGCTACTCGGGAGGCTGAGGCAGGAGAATTGCTTGAACCTGGGAGATGGAGGTTGGAGTGAGCCAAGATCATGCCACTGCACTCCAGCCTGGACGACAGAGCGAGATTCTGTCTCAAAAAAAAAAAAAAAAAAAAAATTCTCCTCTGTTCAAGTTACTTTTTGACTTTTTCATAGAAATACATTCTACTTTCTGCAGAAATAGCAAAGAACTATGATATCTGGCATTTAGCTCCAGAAAGAAAACCAGTAGAGGGAGCATAAGAACATAAAACTGGTTTCCTAAATCCCTAGGGATTAGAAAAATGTTATGCTTTGGCCTCTGGGCATGACTACTAGGTCGATTCCCTCATTAACCCACATTTTTGTACGACCTTCTGTACTGTAAGAGAGAATGATGGGGTGAAGGGCTACGACTCTGGACACATACTGAAGACCTGTCTGCTTCTGAGTTTGGATCTGGAGTGATGGGACCTCCAAAGCTGCCCTTTAATGGAAATGGATTAACTTTAGGGTGTTCATTTTGTCCTTACAAAAATCTCTTGTGCAGAACTGAGACTTGCTGTGTTTGGGACCTCCCATGGCCCAGAACGAGCCTACTACTTAGGAAGAGCTCAACAATATGTCTAAATCACCATGGACTCTCTTAAAGGTCCTCACTCTAGCTTTACAGGAATGAGTTGTGTTGTAGCCACATTAGTGATGGGCAGATACTACTGTTTAGGAACAATAATAAGGTAACCATCTGACCTGCTACATTTGCCTTCCTGTTAGTTAGTGACCTTCCTGGGCCATTTCCTGTTTTTCTCAAATATATTTCTTGATAAAAATAAAGTGAAAATGCTTTAAACTCTTTAGGAAAGATAAGACACAATGCCAAGGTCATATTTCATATCAGAACAAGCCTGCAAAACATGGGACCTTTGAACCACATGTGGCTGACAAGAGTGCTTAGAAGCCGCTACTGTCCCTTTTCTGACCTGGAGTCAACAATACAAAACTCACAGGGCTCCTATCAGCCACCATACAGTGAGTGGGTGAGTGCCTGATTACTTTAGAGTCAAGAAGTCAGGCTGAAAGCCACCTCTGCCTAAAGCAAACCTGGGAACCATCAGGTCCATCACCAGGCCTGTGGAATGCACCTCTGAATCCTACCTTGAATCCATCCACTCCTTGTTTTCCCACTGTCACAGTCCCATCTCAAGGGACAGTTCCCTACAAGCTTTCCAATTCCACTCTCTACTGCCAGACAACCTTTTAAAATCCAATCAGGTTACCTTCTTTGCTTCAAACTCTTTAATGGTCTCTCAGCGACATCGGGATAATGCCCAGCATGGTCTCAGTGATGGGAAGTGACTCTTGCCTTCTGGCTGCCCCTCCACCCTGACCTCCCCTCTCCCTCCCTCATACCCAGTGTTCCCGCTGAAAAAGAGTGACTGGCAGTTCTCAAGAGCCCTGCTCTCGCACATCTCCTTGCCTTGAACACGCTGGTTTTCTCTGCCTGAGATGCTCTTCTCAGTTGTTTTCTATGAACTCAATACTTACACATCCCCAAAGATCTGAGGTCAGGCAGACTCCCGAGGAGGCTGTCACTAACTGCCTCCACTTCCTTGGAGTGGGCGGCCCTTCTGTGTTCCCAGAAACGCAAGGTGCTTGCTCCCCACCAGCCCTTGCCATGATGCACTAGAACTGTGCTTTAGCTTTTGTCTCTCTCACTGGGTTGTGAAGAACTTGAGGACAATGACAATTTTACTCTGGGACTGGGAGGAATGGCTGAGATGGCAAGGGACAGCACAGAGCATAAAGAGAAGGGGATCCAGGGAAGATCCTGCGAAACCACAGAACACAGTGGAGCCTGAGAAAGCCAGCAGCATCATAGAAGAAAAGCCAAAGGAAGGCCGTTACAGCCAGAAGGAATGGCCACAATGTAAAATGCTGCTGAAAAGTTAAGTACGACGAGGTTTACAACGTGTCCCAGCAGGCCACTGGTCACCTCGGGGACAGCAGTTTCAGTGGCGTAATAACGACAAACCAGATTGCAGGGAGTTGGAAGGCAAATTGGAAGTGAAAAATATGAAGCAGCTGGGAAAATTATATTCTTTTAAGAAACACGGTTGTTTGCTACAACTTGGATGAACCTTGAGGACATTATGCTGAGTGAAATAAGCCAGTCACAAAAGGACAAATACTGCATGATTCCACTCCTATGAGTCACCTAGACTAGTCAAATTCATAGAAACAGAAAGCAGAGTAACAGTTTCCAGGGATTGGGGGGTCGGGAGGGAGAATGGGGAGTTAATGTCCAAGGGAACAGAGTTTCAGTTTCACAAGATGGAAAAGGTTCTGTGATGGATGGTGATGATTGCACAACAGTGTGAATGTAGTTAATGTCATTGAACGGCACATTTAAAAATGGTTAAAATGGTAAATTTTATGTTTTATACATTTTACCACAATTTTTTTAAAAAGAAGCATTGCTATTGAGAATAAGAAGGAACTTGCTGTAAGACACGGGATTGAGAGGGTGTTGTTTTTCTACTAGAGGCAAAAAACATAAGCATGTTAATAAATTGAGAAGAATGAGTTAGTCAAAAGAGAGATCAAGGCAATCCATTTTGGTGTGGAGACCCTGCGAATAGCCTGGGGCCAGAGGAAAGTAGCTCTCCTGCACTGAGAAGAATGGGCTGGAGGAAGGCAGCTCTCCTGCACTGAGAAGAGAAGTGGGGAGAGAAAAAGTTTGTTTGTTGGGATGGGGGGGATATACAGTGGGCAAGAAATATGTGTGGTTTTTTTGTTTTTTTTTTTTAAAGCTTCTATCTGATAGCTTTTGAAGGAAGAGGCAAGGAATGAGATGGCGACGGGGGCTTGGGAAAGATGGTGAAGGTCTCTGTTTAGGGGCCTGGGAGAAGGAGTGAACTGAGGACAGGGAGAGGGATTATTAGGCAACTTCATGAGTCTGCACAGGAAATCGTGAGTGTGCAATGGTAATAATGGTCTAAGCCTCAAGGCAGCGTGACTACTGTAGACCCAGCAGCTGGCTGCACAAGAAGAAAAGGTGGAGAGTTAGTCTGAATCAGACAGGCTTGCCAAAAAGACAGAATATTTACATTCACAGAACTGAGAACGCTGGGAAGGCGTGGGTGAAGCGACGCACCACTGGGAGGAAAGGTGATGCAGGGGATGAGACGCTGGGAAAATGGAGGGACCGCGGGCTGGAATGCGCCACAAGGGGAAAGAGTAAGTGGAATGAAGAAAGGTATAGGGAATTGGAGGATGAGGAGGCTGAAGTCTGCAGTGACGCACAGAAGTTTAAGACTTCTGAGGTGGGACAGTTCTGGGTCCCCCCAAGAACCCCAGGCCCAGTCTTGGCCAAAGTGTAGGTGAGGGTGTAAGTGGCTAAAAAAGAAATTCAGTCAGGGAAGACCAGGGTCCTATCCACAGGGGATATTTCCATGTGTTCTTCCTCCCAAAGGCATAAATAATAAAGATGATCTTTTATGAATCTTCTTCCTTGGATTCAATTTTGTCCTTACTATATGTTTCTTATTCTAGCATTCCAATTTTTCCCTTTAGGAAGCCCCTTATGATCCAGGTACTATCCAGCTTTACATCCTCTTTCCCTTACTTTTTTTCTTATACGACATCTAAACTCAGTATTCTCCTGTTTTACACAAAATCATGGGTAGAAAATGGAAAAGCCCTTTAAGAACCATGAAAACTGGCGATGATTCATTTTCTAGGATCGATATGTTCTAGAGTCAATAGTACATGTTAAAACTACTAGTAAAAAATTAATCATTATCATCTATCAAGTCTTTCAAAGGCTAAGCATGAATATTTTATTTTACCTTGCTTAAATGACCCTGAGCAGAGCAATAACATAAAGGGGACCTTAGGTTTTAATCTGAAAAGGATGTGAAAGAAGGAAAGTTGGAGAGGAACTTGACCTTTTTCACAAAGTCTAGCTATTCATGAAGAGTATATCTGTCTTTTCATTTGACTTGGAAGTGGGAATCTTTCTTGTACACCATCTTCTAACTCCAGGAAGGGCAAGGTCAGACCGAGGCAGCTGCCTTTTTGGCCTTCTGGGGTTTGAGCCGTCCAAGGCCACATGGTCTCAAACAATGCCTCATTAATGTATGCCAACACTGGCTTTCTCTGGTGCAATATGACAGAGAACCAAATTATCAACATTTTCAAAATAGATTGGTTTCTCTTTTGTTTGGATTATACAGAAAAATGTTTGACGTTATATCTTACTGAACCATTTTGAAATCAGTTAAGCATATCATGTGTATCTTTGCACAAGCATGGATTGTACTTTGCCACTTTCAAAACATATCTGAACATCAGGAGATGCAGCAGGCGATATCTCCCTGTGCTATCAGCACATGACGATTTTACTGTTAATCCTACCTGTGTGTCCTCTGAATGTTGTGACCAGGGTGCAGTTTTCTTGCTCCAGTTTGAGGATTGTTACTTGGCCTGAGTGGTCACCAATAAACACATGCCGGGTTTCAACATCAAATCTATCATGTAAGCATTAAGGATTGTTTCTCAAAATTAAATGGGGAATTTACAATGAAAAAACAGGGCATAAATGTAATAAGAAATATGCAAATCCCATCTGAGGAAAATGTGAAGACAGTGCTGAAAGACACAAAAGTGAACTTAACCAAATGAAGGACATACTGTATTATTGGACAGTAAGACTTAAAACTTAAAGATGTCACTTCTTGCTCCTAAATTAATAAAATAAATCTATATATTTAAAAAATATCAACACACATTTTCTATAGCCAGAAGTGTTCATATGGAAAAATAAATAAGCAAAAAGAGCCAAGAATACTCTGAAAATAAGAACAATATGGTATGTGATAAGGAGGTGAGCCCTACCAGATATTTAAAAATGTTATAAAGTTTCTTTAATTAAAAGTGTAGTATTGGTGCATAAATAGACTAACAGAACAGAACACAAAGTCGAGAAATAGACCCAAAAGCACATTGAAATTTAGTAAATGTCTGATGAAGGTAGCTTTTCCAATGAATAAGGAAAAGATGAATTTAAAAAAATGATGTTGGCACAAACTGGATAGCCATTTGGAAAAAGAAAATAGAATCTGTATTTCACAATGTATACCGGGACAGATTCCAAATGAATTAGGGATCTAAATGTAGAAAATGAAAACATAAGCTTTAGATAGGAAAGTTTCTTTGTAACCTTGGAGTGGGAAAAGCTATGACTCAAAAACACAACAAATATTATGAGCAAAGCCAAAAGATAAACTGGAAAAAAATATCTGCAACTTATGTCACAAAGGGCCCAAATCTCTAATATAAAAAGAGCAATCAAGAAGAAAAGGATCCCAAACCTAATAGAAAAATGGGCAAAATTTGAATGGAACTATTAATAGATAGTTCAAGAAGAAATCAAAATGGTGCTGTGCAAAAAGAGTTAATACAGCAGCTCTGACTGTGATCCTCTGAAAGTCTGCTTAGAAAGTTGGCATAGTGTCTGGGAATTTGGATTTTGGGAAGGTTCCCACCATTAACTGATAAGAGTGGCTCACTGTGCCTTAACTGTTCAAACAATGTGGCTTACACTGAATACCTGCTTTCCTTCTGGGAGTCTGGAATTTTGGAATGTCCCAGGTAGATCTGCCTACATGACCAGTAAAAGCCCTAGGCATGGAGTCTCTAACAAGCTTCTCTGGTTGACAAAGCCTAGCAACCCTATTTCTAAAGATCCACCCAGAGACACACAGGCAAAAATACAAAATGACACATGCCCAAGGCTAGTCACTCCATGTTATTTTAATAGCTAAATTTTGAAAATAACCCCAACGTCTATCAATAGGGGACTTACTAAATTAACTATGCTACATCCACACAATAGAATATTATGCAGCTGGGGTAAAAATGGAGATCTTTATACACAGACACCAGGATATATTATCAAGTGTGTGTGGAGGGGGCAGCCAAGGCATATGAGTTTATAAGCTATACTACCTTTGTGTAAGAAACAGAGAGAAATACAAATGTGTATGTATGTGTGTGCATGTGCATGTATGCACTCATATTTAGAAAGGGAAGCACTAGAAGGATTAAGATCTAACCAAAGTGGCAAGGTGAGGGGACAGTGATGGCAGTGAGACTTCTCCCTTGTCATAGTTCCTATTTTAGAATTTTGTAATATCTTTACATATTAAAAGGTACAAAAATTTGTGGCCAGGCACAGTGGCTCATGCCTGTAATTCCAGCACTTTGGGAGGCCAAGGAGGGAGGATCACTTGAGCCTGGGCAACAAAGTGAGACCTCATCTCTACAGAAACTAAAATAATTAGTTGGGCATGGTGGCACATGCCTGTGGTTCCAGCTACATGGGAGGCTGACACAGGAGGATTGCTTGAGTCCAGGAAATTGAAGCTGCAGTGAGCCACGTTGAAGCCGCTGCACTCCAGCCTGGGTGACACAGTGAGACCGTCTCTTAAAAATATATATACATATACATACACATATATATCTCAAATTATTTTTTAAAAAATCCCCCAAATTGAAAACAAAGTAAAATGAATGAACCTAACTATCAAATTGGTGACATAATCACACAATTAGAACGATTTCGAGTGCCTTTAAAACACAACATTTTCAACGTTTCAATGTCTCACTTTGTTGCCCAGGCTGGTCTCAAACTCCTAGGCTCAAGTGATCCTTCCACCTTGGCCTCCCAAAATGCTGGGATTACAGGTGTCAGCCACCATGCCTGAGCAAAAATTTTATGTATTTTTAATATGTAAAAATATTATAGGATTCCAAAATGGGAACTATGACAAGGGGGAAGTCTCACCCCCATCACTGGTAGAATATATTCTAAGGACAAAGAGAGTTGCAAAGAAATCTAAAATCTCATTCAGTAGTCTTATTGTTATTTAGTATTGCTCATTATTTTGGAACCATTTAAATAAACCATAGGATAAAGCAAATGAGGAACTATGCCAATGTTTTAACAACCAAGATTTTCAGCCTAAGATAAAAGAATCAAGTACAAAAACCAAAAAGTAAAAATCCCGTAAAGTTAAAATTGAATAAGAAATATTATATGAACTTATGATTTATTCTCTTTTAAAAAATACAAACACATTTATATATACTTCTTAGCTATCTCTGAATATTGTTCCTCACTAAAAAAATGGCTGATTCCAGGACTGGGACAGGAAAAGTACAAGATGAACTTGAGACATGTTGAGTCAGAAGGCAAGGAAGCTACCGAAGGCTAAGTGGGCTTATTTCAGACACGGTGATAAGGGATGAACAGGTAGAGCACAGAGGCTATTTAGAGCAGTGAAACTATTCTATATGACGCTACAATGGTAGATACATGTCTTTATATACTTGTCCAAATCCATAGAATGTACAACACCAAGAGTGAACCCTAAACTATGGACTTCAGGTGATAGTGACGTGCCAATGTAGGTTCACTGATTGTAACAAGCGTAACACTCTGGTGGGGGATGCTGGTAATGGGGAGGCCATGCATGTGGAGGTCATGAGGTGCACAGGCAATCTCTATACTTTCTGCTCAATTTTGCTGTGAACCTAAAATTGCTCTAAAAAATAATCTTTAAAAAATAAAAATTGGGCTGGGTGTGGTGGCTCACAACTGTAATCCCAGCACTTTGGGAGGCCGAGGCAGGCAGATCATGAGGTCAGGAGTTCGAGACCAGCCTGGCCAACATAGTGAAACCCCGTCTCTACTAAAAGTACAAAAAATCAGCTGGGCGCGGTGGTCAGTGCCTGTAATTCCAGCTACTCAGGAGGCTGAGGCAGGAGAATCACTTGAATCCAGGAGGCAGAGGTTGCAGTGAGCTGAGATCGTGCCATTGCACTCCAGCCTGGACGACAAGAGTGAAACTCCATCTCGAAAAAATAAAAATAAAAAAAAAAATAAAAAAGACATTGGAGCCCATTTAATGGAGCTGTTACTGGCCAAAAATAGGATAATTTGAACATAAAATAAAAAGATGGCAGTTTATTGATATATACTGAACATATTATTATTTAAAAACAAACAACCAACCTAAGATTTCATAATAGTGCTCAAAAAGAAAAAAAAAAAAGATTTCTATTAAAGGTGACCAGGGCACCAAATCGGTACTCTGAAAATTAGGAACTAAAGAGCAGATATAAGAATTTATCTTGCTTTTCCTATAATAATTGTATTTCAGGGTAACCAAATAGCCCTAGTTAATGAGGCAGGGGAAGTTATCCTTTAGGATTCCAACAAATACATGAGAAAAATATTACAGGATTAGAAAATCACCATTTTGCAACCTTAACGAAAAATTGTTCAGGCAAAACTCAGCAATGGATGAAACCATTAAAAGGCTGGTATGGAGGACGGTGCTGAAGGGATCGGGCTGTCACCACCCGAACTGCCGATCAATCTCAGCATAACTGAAAGGGCGACAATCCAATGCCATGTGCCTTATAATGGGAAGCTCTATGAAGTACACTTGGTGAGAACCAAATGCTCTCACTAAAAGGCTGAATCTGAATGAAATCAAGATTATAGGGGCAGTTTTTCAGTTTACTGAAAATATGTGAGGAGGGTAGGTAAAGGAGCAAGTTAAATGACATCAATTTAGAATGTGGGACTGTGTGCAGGAGAACTGATTCAGTACCTTCAACAAGGCAGTGGCATTAAAAAAAAGTGAAGGGGGCACTGCTCTGGATGAAGAAAGATTTAGAAGATGTGACAACCACATGCAATGTGTGGATCTTGTCTAGATCCAATTTCAAACAAACCCACTGCACAAAAGCCATTTTCAAAATAAGCAGTGAAATCTGAAATTCAACAATATCAAGGAGATCAAAGAGTGATTGTTAATTTTTAGATGTAACAATAGCATTGGGATTACTGAAAAAGTAACCCATATATTTTCAATGAAGTATATAAGGATAAAATGATATAAGGTCTAGAATTTGCTTTAAAATACTCCAGCAAAAATTGAGAGAAAGCAAAAAGGGATAGAAGAATCAACAGTGGATGTGAATGACTGGCATTAAGTATGATAGGAAGAAACTGACATAATCTTAACAGCTTTTCAGAACTCTTTACCAGAACAGAAATAAATCTAAGAGATTACATTAGGTGGGAAACATTCCACTACACAGGGTGACATTGTGGAAATATCTCCGACATAAACAAAATCCTAAAATAGAGTATTTGAATTATTTTTGTGAAAACAGGAAAAATATTATCAAAACATGGGTCAAATAACAAGACACTGACAAATGACGCTGGATAAAGTATTCACAGATTTAAAGACTAACAAGTGAAGTGGGGAAGGAACACATTTCTATTTACTATCATCTACCTGCCATGGGGCCTTTGGGAAATAATCCCATTCTGATGTACCCAGTTGTGCAGAGGGCTGGCTGAAAAATTATAATCCCCCAATTCTAATCCTGGTTCTGCCGGCTAACAGTCACGTGACCTTGAGCAAGTCACGTACTCCCTGAGCCTTGGTTTCTACACTGTGAAAACAGAGAATTAGGTCTTTTGTTTTTACTTCACATTATTGTTTTGACAGTGAACAAAGTAATGTGTAGAAGCCTGAAAATCTAAGATATTTTCAGGGCCTGCAAATCTAAGATATTTTTTCTTTTTTCTTTTCCTTTTCTCTCCTTCTTATTATTGTCACTTTTGTTGTTCCTATTACAGGTCATTTATATTTGAAGCTTCAGATCTTCAGTCAAAACAATCAAAGAATTTGAAGTTATTCATAAATTGATAATTCAATTTATGAACCAGACTCTTTGTCTTCCTTTACTTTTCTACTTGAATTTTGGTTATTTTCATTGCATATTTACTTCTCCACTAAGACGACTGAAAGAAGAGGAATAAAGGCTGAATTCAATTTGATTTAGTCTGTCACTTGTTGCCTTGGCTGACTGTTTGAGGTGGAGATAGAAGAGAATGAGTTCATCTGTGGAGGTCTCTTATCAACCACTAGCTGTCTACTATGAAGATAAATAGGGTTAATGATATTATTCATAATATTTTATGTTGATTCATAAAATCTTCCTCCTCCCCTCATCACTAAAACAAACAAACAAACAACAAACAACGACGAAACCAAAACCCCTGTAAGTGTGGAGGGTGACAAAAAGAAGGAACAGAGAAGGGTGGGGGTGGGAGGGTCTCAGAAAGAAATGTTTTTAAAAGCTAAATTTAGATGTGAACCCTAATACTGTATGGCTTGCCTATTAACAATCTATCAGCCAGCTCCCAGAAAAAACTTCCAGCCTTAGAAAAGTCACGTGGTTCTTCGCTGAGACCCTCTGGCAAAAGCACAGAGCTGTCATGCCATCAGTGTTTAGCAACGGAAAAATACTCAAGAGTAAAGGTTGGAACTATGGCTCCAAAATCATAGTTGGCAAGGCAGAGCTGGCAGAGGTCAGGGAATCTTCTGGGAGGGCCTGTCTGTAGTATTGCAGCTCTCCACCACCTGAACAGTGAGGCTGGCTGGATGGAACTGAAACCAGAGGCTCTCACACACACAGGCTTCTGATACCCAATCATACGACTTTCTGCTTGGTAAACCACATGCTGTGGCAAAAGGGAATAGTCACAAAACGAGGATGACTCCTGGAGATGCCCGAAAGGAGGAGATGTGGTGGTTACAATCCTACATCAAAGACAACAGTCAGGGCAATTGGACATTGTCCGTTTGTTTTTTATTTTCAAATAGTTTAAAAAGTTAGCTTCCTGAGGGCAAGATCTGTATTTTTTTTTCCATACTCCTTGGGCTTGGCTAAGTGATACAGAAACCAGCATAAGACCAAATTATATTGATGCTATTAGTTCCTTCTTCAAGGAGCAATGCAGTACAATGGGAAAAAAACAGGAGTCCAAGGCAGAAGGCCTGGGTTCTTGTGAGGATTTTCCTACTTACTAGCTGGGTGGCCTCAGATAACACACAGGACTCTTTCTGGGCTTCAGCCAGCTCATTTGTAAAATGAGGGTAGTGTAGACTGAATTCTAAAAAAGTATTTAATTGACAAAGATTGTATATATTCAAAATGTTGAATGTGATGATGTGATATACATACACACTGTGTAATAATCATCATGGTCAAATTAATTAACACATCCATCACCACCCATAGTTACAGTGTGTGTGTTTGCGTGTGTGTGTGAAATAGAGAGAGAGAGAGAGAGATAGGGAAGACAGAATGATTATGTCTCCCCAAAATTCATATGTTAAAACCTAATTCCCAATGTGATGTTGTTTGTAGATGAATCCTCATGAATGGGATTAGTGCCCTTATAAAAAAAAAGGCCACAGAGAGCTCCTCTGCCCTTTCACCATGTGAGGACACAGTGAGATGTTGTCTATGAAGCAGGAAGCAAGCGCCCTCACCAGACACTGAATCTGCTGGTGCCTTGATCTTAGAATTCTCAGCCTCCAGAATTGTAAGCAATAAATTTCTGTTGTTTAAAGGACACCCAGTTTACAGTAATTTATTATAGCAGCCCGAATGGACGAAGACAGAGGGTTGGACTAGGTGTTCTCTAAGTGCTAACACTAAGTGCTTCCAGCTGTAACACTGTAAGAAGTCATTTATGGATTGGCAAGAGAGTTCATGTATTTCAACTTAAGTATTATGCTCATCTGAATTGGCTTTTAAAAAGTAAAGTTTGGAGTTTCTTTTATTAACAAGTAATACTACCCTCTCAAAGATGAGCTGATCCTGCCTGCCATTCCTTATCATCCTTGCCTTTGGTCTTCTTGCTACTTTTACAACTTTCCACAAGGGTCATTCTTAGTTTCTTCACCTTGCTCTTCCAGTGAGAAAAATAAGAGTGATATTAGCATATATATACACAAAAATATACCTTTGAATGCCGCACAGTTTCAAAGAAACAGCAATGTACTTTGTCAGATGTTGAGAATCACTGAATAGGCATTTTATAAATATGGAGATGAAATTAGAAAGCAGGACTTACTGTTTCTTCCTGCTTTCGCTGACAAGTGACCTGTTTCTATCTACTTCTCAATTTGTCAGAGGATAAAGAGACCATATGCTTTTTAAACTAAGAACCCAGGGTCCTTTACTCCCTACAATGGTACCTGCATCCACACATGCTACACACTAGTCAATACTGTGCTTGCCAGAGCCTAGTCGGCAGCTGTGAGCATTACCCAGCATCAGCAAGGATTCACCATGAGCATGAGGACCCTGGCGATTAGGGAGACAAAAATATCACTCTATATATCCTGAAAGTGTCTCATTCCTGGAACAAAGCTTTTAACATTACCATGTAGATACCAGCTCACCCACTCTGGTCCTGGCATGGTAGCCTCTCAATAACTATTTAAAACTGAACAGGATTCCTATGGTTCTTTTCCCAGGCACCAATGGGAATGTTCACAACTTTGGTATCTACATGTAAATTACTTCTGTACAAAGTGCAAAGATTACGTTTTGGTGATGATTTCATCTTCATGTACCATAATTATTTCTGACAGCTGAGGTTCATGAATCTGCACTGTGTTCTGTCTAGATGTCACACCTCGTGTTACAGTAGGCTTACAAATAGCTCAGCAGTCTATTATTTCAGGTCAAGTGACCGCACTTCACTCTACTTACATGGGGAACTCAATGATTTGTGCCTTAGGAAATTCTATGAGCATTGTAATCCACACTGGGCAACTGTCATTAACAAAACTTTCAAGCTGCACATAACCCAAAATTTCATGAATCAAAGAGGTCAACAGTTAAGTTCCCACTAAGACATTTTTGTCCAGCAAAGGATACTGCAGGCCTGAGGCCACAGCACTGGTCCGATAGCCTCCCAGGCGCTGCCCACTCTCAGAGCAGTGCCAGGCAAATTGCTTGTCCTGTCCTGTGCTCAGCACCCACTCCAGCTCCAGGACAAACAGGATCATCGTCACTCTGCTCTGATGCGCTGAAAACCAAGAGAAAAGAAAACAACCTATAAAGCATCCTAAGGAGGTTGGAAGAACATGGCCCACAGAGATGCACCATTCTCTTCTCCCCACCCCAGAATAAACTGAACAGCAGAATCATTTTAAGGACAAGGTAGAACAGTGGTTCTCGTCAGGGGTGGGGGTATTCCCCTTTAGACAGGCGTGTCTGAGTGTTTTTAGTGATTAAAAAAAAACTATCCATCTCTTCCCAATGTTCCCCCTCCTGCCCCACTTGTGCCAACCCAAGGGTTACTGCCACACATAGCTCCTGTTACCAAAGGGCCTGGGTCACCTCCCTCAGACACGCTAGGGCTACTGGACTGGAGAGAGCCACATCCAGTGTGACCACAAAACACATTAGAAGCAATGTTCATATAATATCACTACCGTCAGTTTATGTGCACTTACAAAAAAACTGGAGCATACTGTTAATCTTTTAATGAAGTCTGTCTTATAAAGCCATACAAAAGTTCTAGATGCGCACTTTCTTTCAGAAATTAAATGCATGGAAAGGAGGACAGAATTATTCCTAAGAACCATATAGAAGAAAGTGAAGTATCCCTTATGTCACAGTGTGTGTGTGTGTGTGTGTGTGTGTGTGTGTATGAATGATAATAAGAGCAAATTTCCTAGAGTTGTTAATAAACAAGAGCAATATGATCACAGTTATCACATCACACAATTCCAGAATTAGAAGAGGCTATTCATATCAGTTAACCCATCTCCCTATTTTACATATGGACAAAGTGAGGCACAATGAGGTGGAGTAGTTTGGCTGAGGTCTTACAGCTTCTCAGTTACCAAATGAAATCAGGTGGAAAGATTTTTGCCTTCTTATTTTATATTCCAGGCAGTAAAGTGGAGGGCATCTGCAGTCACTGAACACAGCTGACTGGAATGAACAAAGACTGACATCCTGCAACCTGGATCTCACCGGGCCCTGCTCCCAAGAGCTGGCAGTCTGATGGGGCATGAACACACTCATCATGACTGTGGTGAGGTCACAGAGAAGACACTGGTTTCACATTTTGATCATGAAAACAGTTAGACAGTATGGATGGACAAATGCAGCTCCGCTGACAATAATAATACCATCTGCCAATTTCTGAATGTCTAACAAGTGCGAGGCACTTAAATACATTCTCTAGCTTAATCATTGTAATGACCCTGCAAAGTGGATGATTTCATCATTTTACAACAAATACAACCTTAGCAAGATGGCCCTTTGGGATTGCTACCATACAATACAGTCAGAACCAGTGTGAACAGCCACAGGGCAGTCATTCAACAAATGCCTGATGCTTTAAGAGCTGGTATTTGAAGCTTGGAGAATCTAAGGGAATAGGGAAGCAGTGACACTGTGGTGTCTCTACAATACACATCTGCTTTCAGAGTACCAGTCACCATCAAGATCAAAACACAGGCTTTAACTAAAAGATGTGACTTCTTGGAGAAACTCGTGAAGATCTTTTTATGTCTCTATCATCAAATGCTCAATTCAAGTTCTATCAGTGATGGAATAAAAAGTGAACTCTCTTAATGAGTTCAAGTATACTCAAGTCTATTTCAAGCAGAAAGTGGCCCCTAACACCTCACCCCTCTTTTTACTGAGGGGGCCTTTAGACTTCTATCTATCATATTTGAGTCCAAGGGGATGACAGCAGCCCTAGATGATAAGGGGCTTTAGCCCTCTGAGCAGCCTTCCTGTGCCAGAGGAGGCAGAGGCTAAAAATGTTAAGTGGCTTGCTCAAAGCTACAAAACCAATGAATGACAAAGAATCAAAACCCTATTCTCCCTGATGTCAAAGTTGGTTCTCTCTCTCAGTGTCAGGCTACCTATGACTACCAGAAAACAAAAACAAAAGAACCCCAAAACTCAGATCACATACTTTTGTTTAAGGTGAAAAAGATTCTTTTATTGAAAAAAAATTTCAAAGATACATAACTTATCACTAAGCTTCAGAAACTCATAAGAAAAAACGTGGGTTTGATGTCTGGCTATACTTCTTTAACAGGAGTGGTGAGGGGGACATCTTTCTTGCCTTGATCCTGATCTTAGAGGGAAAGCATCTCTTTTCTCACCATTAAGGATGATGTTAGCTGCAGGGTTTCCGTAGATACTTCTTTATTGAAGAAGCTCCCCTCTAGTCCTGGTTTGCTGGGAATATTTTGTAATGAACTGAATTTTACCAAATGCTTTCCCACATTAATTAATATAATAATATGATTTCTCTTCTTTAACCTGTTGACGTAATGGATTACATTGATTTTTGAATGCTGAATCTGCTTTGCCTATCTGGAATAAATCCCACTAGGTCATGCTGTGTAATTCTTTTTAATATATGGTTGGGGTCAATTTGCTAGTTTTTTTTTTTTTTTCATGAGAGATATTGGTCTGCAGTTTTCTTTCTTGTAATGCCTTTGGTTTTGGGATCACTTGTTGATTTTTAAAATTTTGTATTGAGATAAAATTCACATAACACAAAATTCACCACTTTAAACATTTTAGAGTGTATAATTCACTGTTTTGTAGTTACTCACAATGTTGTGCATCATCCCTATTATCTATTTCCAGAACATTTCCATCATCCCAAAATGAAACTCTATATCCCCAACTCCCACTTCCCTCATCCTTGGAAAACACTAATCTATTATCTTTCTCTATGAATTATCTCCTATTCCTGACACTTCATATAAATGTAATCATACAATACGTGGCCTTTTGTGTGTGGCTTTTTTCTCTTAGTATAAGTTTCCAAGGTTCAACCATTTTGTAGCATGTACTTCATTCCTAAATGGCTAAATAACTCACTGTGTATATATATATACCACATTTTGTTTATCCACTCATCACTGATGGACATTGAAGTTATTTCCATTTTTTTGGCCATTATGAATAACGTTGTTATGAAGAGGTATGCATGAGTTTTTGTGTGAATACTGTCATGCTCCACATAACGATGCTTCAGTCAATGATGGAAACTGTGGCACCATACGATTATAATGGAGCTGAAAGGGCGTGGCTGTTCTAGCACAATGCATTACTCACCTGTCTGTGGTGATGCTGGTGAAAACAAACCTACTGTGCTGCCAGTCATATAAAACTATAGCACCTACAGTAATGTTACTTGATAATGATACTAAACGACCATGTTACTGGTTTATGTATTTACTATACTATACTTTTAAAATCAGTATTTTAGAGTGTACTCCTTCTATTTATATATATATTTTAAAATGTTAACTGTAAACTGTAAAACAGCCTCATGCAGGTCCTGCAGGAGGTATCCAGAAGAAGGCATTGTTATGATAGGAGGTGACAGCTCCATGGGTTAACGGCCCCTGAAGACCTTCCAGTGGGACAAGCTGTGGAGGTGGAAGACAGTGATATTGATGATCCTGACCCTAAGTAGGCCTAGGCTAATGCATGTGTTTGTGTCTTAGTTTTTAACAAAAATGTTTAAAAAGTAAAACAAAAATATTAAAAACTTAACCAAAAAACCTAGAGAATAAAGGTATGAAGAAAAAATATTTTGTACAGTTGTTTGTGTTTTAAGCTGTTATTACAAAAAAGCTGAAAAGTTGAAAAAATTAAAAAGTTTATAAAGTAAAAACAGAGTACACTAGGTTTATTATTGAAAAAATATTTTTAATAGCCTACAGTGTTTATGAAGTCTACAGTAGTGTACAGTAATGTCTAAGGCCTTCACGTTCACTCACTACTCACTCACTGACTCACCCAGAGCAATTTCCAGTTCTGCAAGCTCCATTCATGGTAAGTACCCTATCCAGGCATACCATAACATTTTTTAAATCTTTTGCAGCAAATTTTTACTGTACCTTTTCTATTTTTAGATATGATTACTGTAACAAATACCACTGTGCTACAACTGCCTACAGTATTCATAACAGTAACATACTGTACAGGTGTGCAAGCCTAGGGAGCAACAGGCTATACCCTCTAGCCCAGGCATGTAGTAAGCAATCCCATCTAGGTGTGTCAGTACACTCTCTCATGTTCACACAACACTGAAATCGCCTAGCAATGCATTTCCCAGAATGTGTCACTGTCATTAAGCAACACATGACTATATATGCTTTCAGTTCTCTTGGGTACATAACTAGGAGTAAAAATGCTGTGTCACAAGGTAACTTTATATTTAACTCTTTGAGGAACTGCCAAACTGTTTTTCAAAGTGGCTATACCATTTTACCTTCCCACCAACAGTGTTAAGAGGGTTCCAGGCCTGGGTGCGGTGGCTCACACCTGTAATCCCAACACTTTGGGAGGCTGAGGTGGGTGGATCACCTGAGGTCAGGAGTTCAAGACTAGCCTGGCCAACATGGTGAAACCCCATCTCTACTAAAAAATACAAAAATTAGCCGGGCATGGTGGCGAGCGCCTGTAATTCCAGCTACTTGGGAGGCTGAGGCAGGAGAATCACTTGAACCCGAGAGGCAGAGGTTGCGATGAGCCGAGATCACACCACTGCACTCCAGCCTTGGCAACAAGAACGAAACTCTGTATCAAACAAAACAAAACAAAACAAAAAAACAAAAACAAAAAGAGGGTTCCAATTTCTCCACATCCTTGTCAACACTGCTTTCTTTTTTTTGAAAGGAATTAACATTTATTGGACCATTAAACTATGTTTCAGATACTTCACTAAGTAATCCACATATATAATCTTTTAATTTTTTATTGTATTAAAATATACACATAACAAAACATTTACAACTGAAACCATTTTAAGTATACAGTTCTGTGGCATTAAGTACATTCACGCTGTTGTATAACCATCACCACCTTTCACTCTCTAGAACTTTCTCATCTTCCCAAACTGAAACTCTGTACCCACTAACTCGCCATTTCCCTCTCTCCTGGGCCTTGGCAATCACCATTCTCCTTTCTGTCTCTATGAATTTGATTGCAATAAGTATCTCATATATAAGGGGAATCCTTCAGTATTTCTCCTTTTTTTTTTTTGAGATGGAATCTTGCTCTGTTGCCCAGGCTGGAGTGCAGTGGTGCAATCTCAGCTCACTGCAACCTCCACCTCCCAGGTTCAAGCAATTCTCTTGCATCAGCCTCCCAAGTAGTTGGGATTATAGGCACACACCACCACGCCAGGCTAATTTTTGTATTTCAGTAGAGGCTGGTCTCGAACTCCTGGCCTCAGGTGATCCACCCGCCTTGGCCTCCTAAAGTGCTGGGATTACAGGCGTGAGCCACTACGCCTGGCCTTGTCCTTTTTTTGATTGGCTTATTTCACTTAGCATATGTCTTCAAGGTTCATTTCCATGTGTCAGAACTTCCTTCCCTTTTAAGGTTGAATAATATTCCACTGTATGTATACACCAAACTTATTTATTCATTCACGTGTTGATGGGCATTTAGGTTGTCTCCACCTTTGGGCTATTGTAAACAATGCTGCTATGAACATGGGTGTACATATATCTGCTTGAGCCTCTGCTTTCATTTCTTCTGGGCATATACTGCTAATTAAATTTTGAATGTTAATCCAACACTATTACTGAGATAAACTTCACTTGATCATGATGTATTATCTTTTTTACATACTGCTGGATTTCATCCACTGAAATTTTGTTTAGATTTTTTGTACCCATTATCATAAAGAATGATGGCCTATAGTTTTCTTTACTTGTATCATTTTGGTCTAGTTTTAACAAGAGGTAATGATCTAATAGAATGGGTTGGAAAGTCTTTCACTTCTGCAACTTCTGAAAGAGTCTGTGTAAAGCCTGCATTGCCTCTTCCTTGAATGTTTCATAAAATTCACCAATAAGGGCATGTGGGCCTAGAGCTTTATTTGTGGGAAGGTTTTAACTATACACTAAATTCAATTTCATTAGTAGGTACAGAACTATTAGGATTATCTATGTCTTTTTTAGTAATCTTTCACAATTTGCATCTTTCAAAGATTTTTAAAATTTCAGTTTTCAAATTTATTAGTATAAAGTTATTCACAATATTACATATTATCCTTTAAATATACCTAGACTGTAGTAATGTCACTTCACTCATTCCTAATATTGATAATTTGCATTTTCTCTTTTTTTTCCCTGTTAACTCTGACTAAAGATTTATCAATTTTATTGAGCTTATCAAAAAACTAGCTTCTGGATTTCACTGATTTTTCTCTATTTTCTGTTTTCTATTTCATGAACTTCTACTGATCTCTCCTTTCTTCTGCTTAGGAGACTCTTCTTTCTCTGGTATTCTAAGGTGGAAGTCAAAGTCACTGTGATGAGTCCCTTCTTGTTTTCTAATATAGATGTTTCGTTCTGTAAATTTCTCCTTAAATACTTCAATGGCATCATACCATAAATTCTGGTATATTGTGTTTTCATTTTTTTTATTATTATACTTTAAGTTCTAGCATACATGTGCACAATGTGCAGGTTTGTTACATATGTATACTTGTGCCATGTTGGTGTGCTGCACCCATTAACTCGTCATTTACATTATTTCTCCTAATGTTATCCCTCTCCCCTCCCCCCACACCACAACAGGCCCTGGTGTGTGATGTTCCTCAACCTGTGTCCACGTGTTCTCATTGTTCAATTCCCACCTATGAGTTAGAATATACAGTGCTTGGTTTTCTGTCCTTGCAATAGTTTGCTCAGAATGATGGTTTCCGGCTTCATCCATGTCCCTACAAAGGACATGAACTCATCCTTTTTTACGGCTGCATAGTATTCCATGGTGTATATGTGCCACATTTTCTTAATCCAGTCTATCACTGACGGACATTTGGGTTGGTTCCAAATCTTTGCTATTTGCTATTGTGAATAGTGCCGCAATAAACATACATGTACATGTGTCTTTATAGCAGCATGATTTATAATCCTTTGGCTATATAACCAGTAATGGGATGGCTGTGTCAAATGGTATTTCTAGTTCTAGATCCTTGAGGAATCGCCACACTGTCTTCCACAATGGTTGAACTAGTTTACAGTCCCACCAACAGTGTACAAGTGTTCCTATTTCTCCACATCCTCTCCAGCACCTGTTGTTTCCTGACTTTTTAATGACTGCCATTCTAACTGGTGTGAGATGGTATCTTATTGTGGTTTTGATTTGCATTTCTCTGATGACCAGTGATGATGAGCATTTTTTCATGTGTCCATTGGCTGCATAAATGTCTTCTTTTGAGAAGTGTCTGTTCATATCCTTCTCCCACTTTTTCATGGGGTTGTTTGATTTTTTTCTGGTAAATTTAAGTTCTTCGTAGATTCTGGGTATTAGCCCTTTGTCAGATGGGTAGATTATAAAAATTTTCTCCCATTCTGTAGGTTGCCTGTTCACTCTGATGGTAGTTTCTTTTGCTGTACAGAAGCTCCTTAGTTTAATTAGATCCCGTTTGTCAATTTTGGCTTTTGTTGCCATTGCCTTTGGTGTTTTAGACATGAAGTCCTTGTCCATGCCTATGTCCTGAATGGTATTGCCTAGGTTTTCTTCTAGGGTTTTTATGGTTTTAGGTCTAACATTTAAGTCTTTAATCCATCTTGAATTAATTTTTGTATAAGGCGTAAAGAACGGATCCAGTTTCAGTTTTCTACATATGGCTAGCCAGTTTTCCCAGCACCATAAATAGGGAATCCTTTCCCCATTTCTTGTTTTTGTCAGGTTTGTCAAAGATCAGATGGTTGTAGATGTGTGGTATTATTTCTGAGGGCTCTATTCTATTCCATTGGTCTACATCTCTGTTTTGGTACCAGTACTACGCTGTTTTGGGTACTGTAGCCTTGTAGTATAGTTTGAAGTCAGATAGCGTGATGCCTCCAGCTTTGTTCTTTTGGCTTAGGATTGTCTTGGCAATGCGGGCTCTTTTTTGGTTCCATATGAACTTTAAAGTAGTTTTTTCCAATTCTGTGAAGAAAGTCATTGGTAGCTTGATGGAGATGGCACTGAACCTATAAATTACCTTGGGCAGTATGGCCATTTTCACGATATTGATTCTTCCTATCCATGAGCATGGAATGTTTTTCCATTTGCTTGTGTCCTCTTTTATTTCAATTGAGCAGTGGTTTGTAGTCCTCCTTGAAGAGGTCCTTCACATCCCTTGTAAGTTGGATTCCTAGGTATTTTATTCTCTTTGAAGCAATTGTGAATGGGAGTTCACTCATGATTTGGCTCTCTGTTTGTCTGTTATTGGTGTATAGGAATGCTTGTGATTTTTGCACATTGATTTTGTATCCTGAGACTTTGTTGAAGTTGCTTATCAGCTTAAGGAGATTTTGGGCTGAGACAATGGGGTTTTCTAGATATACAATCATGTCATCTGCAAACAGGGACAATTTGACTTCCTCTTTTCCTAATTGAATACCCTTTATTTCTTTCTCTTGCTTGATTGCCCTGGCCAGAACTTCCAACACTATGTTGAATAGGAGTGGTGAAAGAGAGCATCCCTGTCTTGTGCCCATTTTCAAAGGGAATGCTTCCAGTTTTTGCCCATTCAGTATGATATTGGCTGTGGGTTTGTCATAAATAGCTCTTATTTTTTTGAGATACATCCTATCAATACCTAGTTTATTGAGAGTTTTTAGCATGAACGGCTGTTGAATTTTGTCAAAGGCCTTTTCTGCATCTATTGAGAATCATGTGGGTTTTGTCTTTGGTTCTGTTTATATGAATGATTACGTTTATTGATTTGCATATGTTGAACCAGACTTGCATCCCAGGGATGAAGCCTACTTGATCATGGTGGATAAGCTTTTTGATGTGCTGCTGGATTTGGTTTGCCAGTATTTTATTGAGGATTTTTGCACTGATGTTCACCGGGGATATTGGTCTAAAATTCTTTTTGTTGTTGTGTCTCTGCCAGGCTTTGGTATCAGGATGATGTTGGCCTCATAAAATGAATTAGGGAGGATTCCCTCTTTTTCTATTGATTGGAATCGTTTCAGAAGGAATGGTAACAGCTCCTCTTTGTACTTCTGGTAGAATTCGGCTGTAAATCCGTCTGGTCCTGGACTTTTTTTGGTTGGTAGCCTATTAATTATTGCCTCAATTTCAGAACCTGTTATTGGTCTATTCAGGGATTCAACTTCTTCCTGGTTTCGTCTTGGGAGGGTGTATGTGTCCAGGAATTTATCCATTTCTTCCAGATTTTCTAGTTTATTTGCATAGAGGTGTTGATAGTATTCTCTGATGGTAGTTTGTATCTCAGTGGGATTGGTGGTGATATCCCCTTTATCATTTTTTGTTGCATCTATTTGATTCTTCTCTCTTTTCTTCTTTATTAGTCTTGCTAGTGGTCTATCAATTTTGTTGATCTTTTCAAAAAAGATCAATTTTTCAATTTTTTTTTATAGAAACAGCATCTTGCTATGTTGCCCAGGCTTCAACTCCTGGCCCCAAGTGATCCTCCCACCTCCGGAAGCATTGGGTTAATGGGTGTGAACCACTACACCTGTCCCAGAGATTTTTCTGTTATTAATTCTTACTTCGATTCCATTTTGATCAGAGAACATACTTTGCATGACTTAAATCCTTCCAAATTTATTGAGATTTATTTTATGGCCTAGAATATTGTCTGTCTTGATAAATATTCTCCACGTACTTGAAAATAATGTATAAATAAAACAGACTTTAGTTGGATAGAATGTTCTACAGATGTCAATGAGCGCAAGTTTGTTGACTGTTTTGTTCCAGTCTGCTGTACTTTACTGATTCTCTGCCTAGTTATTCTATCAATTAATATCTTCAATAAATTATTGAAAATATTAAAATTTCTAACTATAACTTGTATCTATTTCTCCCTAAAGTTTCATCAGTTTTTGGGTCACATATTTTAAAACTATGTTATTAGATGCATAAACATTTAAGAGTTTTATGGTCTTCTGGTGGACTGGCCCTCATGATACCTTCTTTATCCCTAGTAATGTTCTTTGCTCTGAAATCTACTTTGATATATTTAAAAAGTCACTCCAGTTTTCTTTTGACTAGTATTCTCATTGTATATCCTCTCCCATCCTTTTACTTTTAACCTATTTGTGTCTTTATATGTAAAACACACTTCTTATAGTTTATATCTGGGTCTCACCTTTCACTCAATCTGACATTAACTGCCTTTTAATTGCCTTTAGATCATTTATTTTTAATGTGATTACTGACATTGTTAGGTTTAAATCTATTATTGTGTTATCTGTCTTATATTTTTCCACCTGTTCTTTACCCCTTTTTTCCTCTTAGTCTGCTTTTCTTTTTTTATTAATTGGGAATTACTATATGATTCTACTTTATCTCCTTGGTTTGCCTATTAGCTGTCATGTTTTGATTTGCTGTTTATTTTTATTTTATTTTATTATTTAGAGACAGGGTCTTGCTCTGTTACCCAGGGTAGAGTACAATGGTGCAGGCACAGCTAACTGTAACTTCAAACCCCTGGATTGAAGCAACTCTCCCACCTCAGCCTCCCTGGTAGCTAAGACTACAGGATAATTGTTATTTTTGTTTTTTTTAGAGATAGGGTCTTCCTGTGTTGCCCAGGCTGGTCTCAAACTCCTGGGCTCAAAGGATCCTCCACCTCAGCTTCCCAAAGTGCTGGGATCACAGGTGTCAGCTGCTGTCCCTGGTCCTCAATTTGTTATTTTAATAGTTGTTTTGGGCCAGAAGTGGTGGCTCATGCCTGTAATCCCAGCACTTTGGAAGGCCAAGGCAGATGGATTGCAAATATTAGCTGGGTGTGGTGGTGGGTGCCTATAATCCCAGCTAGTTGGGAGGCTGAGGCAGGAGAACCGCTTGAACCTGGGGTGTGCCCACAATTGTTTGTGCCACTTCACTCCAGCCTGGGTGACAGAGCAAGACTCTGTCTCCAAAAAAAATACCAAAAAACAAAACAAAACAAAAGTTGTTTTAGGGTTAATAGTATACATCTTTAACTTACCACAGTCTTTCTCCAACTGCTATTATACCTCTTTGTATATAGCATTCTAGAACCTACAATAGTATACTTCCATTTCTCCTGGTCTTTGTGTTATTGTTGCACATTTTAATTTACATATATTATTAACCCCTTGCTACTTTGTCTTTACTTAAAAGTCAATTGTCTTTTAAAGAGATTCATATAACATATGAAAAAAAACCTTTCAGTTCCCATTTTTAAAACTGTTCTTTCTTTTGAGTAGACACATAGTTTCTTTTGGCATCACTTTCTTTTTCCCTGAAGGACTTCCTTTAACATTTCATTTAGTGAAGGTCTATGAATGATGAATTCTTTCTGTTTTTGTGTGTCCAAAAAATGTTTATTTTACTTAAGTTTTTGAAAGATACTTCCTCTGGGTATATAATTCTATGTTGGAAGTTTTTTCTTCTTTTAGAACTTTAAAAATGGGCTGGGCACAGTGGTTCTTGCCTGTAATCACAGCACTTTGGGAGGCCAAGGTTGGTGGATTGCTCGAGCTTAGGAGTTCGAGACTAGCCTGGGCAACATGGCAAAACCTCATCTCTACAAAAAATATAAAACTTAGCCAGGTGTGGTGGCATACGCCTGTAGTCCCAGCTATTTGGGAGGTGAGGTAGGAGGACTGCTTGAGCCCAGCAGGCAGAGGTTGCAGTGGGTTGAGATCACACCACTGCACTCTAGCCAGGGCAAATGAGACCCTGTCTCCCCCTGCCCCCCACCAAAAAAAAAAAAAAAAAACTTTAAAAATGTTCCATAGACATAAAATCCATCTGCCACTCCACTAATTTGTCTGTGTCTAAAATATCTATTTTACCCACTGATTTTTTATTTCAATGACTATATTTTCCTATCTAAAAGTTCTATTTGGTTCTCTTAAAAATCTCCCTGTTTTTTCCATAATCATTTTATTTCCTTGTTGTTCCTGAAACTTTTTTCTTCAATCATTTAACATATTATGTTACGGCTTCTTTTGCTTTGTTGATCATTATCTAAGATTCTTGGTACTCTAATCATCCCATTTGTGATATCTGCTAATATTTACTCATGGTGGATTGATTACTTGTTAGTTTTACAATTTAAAAAAAATGAAGAATTAAGCAGTGCTTGTTTTTGTTATAGGGCCTTTGTGAAATTCGTCTGAAAAGAGCTTGCATTCATTTCTAGCAAGTAACCGTGGGGTCTTATGGGCCAAGGACCAACTTTATGTTAATTTCTTAACATGGAGTTCCAGCATGTTATAATTGGTTAAAATTTATATTCCAAACTCAAAAGTTTTCAGTTCAGGTTTTGATTTATCAAGGTAAAATTCCATCCTCTATCCAGAGTTGGGGTCAGGAATAAATTTCCTTGTAGTCTTCAGGGCCAATTAGTGGAAAGTCTTGTTCCTCTTTTTATAAGGGTACAGTCCTTTATGAGATTCAGCTTTTTATGGAAATCTCAGTTCCAATTTTTCATCTCACTCAGGCTCTGGGCCTTATTTCTTGTCCCCAAGTGCATGTTCATACACAAGTATCTATCTCTTACTGGTTCTCCATCTCCCCAAGACAGCTGCAATGACAGGTTATATGTATATCACTCTGAGTTTTAGTTCTCTCTTTGGTTTTGGCTCATAGAAATTTTTTTATTTGTATCTCCCATGAGCCTAGTATTGTATTAAGAAGAATGACAAAAACAACAAGAAGTGTCGTTTTATCATTATCTCCAGGAATTTGTGGAGAACAGGTTTCCATAGTACTCTATTATCAATTTTTTGCGATCCTCTGTAGATAAAATGAACTTATATGAAATATTAAGAGACTCAAAGAATAATGGCATATGAAGAGAAGTTTCTAGTGATATGCTCAATATACGTATACCTGTGAGGCCAACCATTATTTTAACAAAGACATAGGAAATGGCATTTTATGCTTATACATTTAAGAAAAACACAAAATTAGGCAGAAATTAATATATTTAATGACAACTGGGATTTCTAAATATCTTGATAAGCTGAGGTGATGGGCTAAATAAAATGAGATTGTGAATAACAGGATGTGAAGTCCAGCATTTAGGCTAAAACCAAAAATAAAAACAAGAAACAGCTTCAAAAGTACTGAAGATATAGCTTTGAAATAACTCAGTACATTTTAAAATAACTAAAAGAGTATAACTGGATTGTTGGTGACATGAAGGATAAATACTTGAGGCGACAGATACCCCATCTACCCTTACGTGATTATTATGCATTTCATGCCTCTATCAAAATGTCACATGTACCCCATAAATATATATACCTACTATCTACCCATATACCTACTATCTACCCCATAAATATATATACCCTACTATCTACCCATAAAAATTAAAAATTAAAAAAAAACAACAAAGAAAAAAACAAACAATTCAAGTGAGAACTGTGGAGGAGCTTGAGTTGATTGCTCCACATGAGCCCACAGTGTAAAATGGCTGCCAGAAATTCACCCTATATAAGTACAGTGCTGAGGAAAAGAGAGAAAGGAAATATAATTTTGTACTTATCAGATTACATGCATGTATTAGTTACCTATTGCTGTGCAACAGATTACCCCAAAACTTAGCACCTTAAAACAGTGAATGTTAATTATCTCAGAGTCTGAAATATTGGTGCAGTTTAGCTGCATGCCTCTGTCAAAAAGTCTCTCACAGGATGGAATCAAGGTGTGGAATGGAACTGTGGTCTCATCTGAAACCTTGACAGGGGGAGAATCTGCTTCCAAACTCTCTCACATAGTACTGGCTGGATTCAGTTCCTTGTGGGCTATTAAACTAGGGTGTCAGTTCCTTACTGGCTGTTGACAAGGCCTCCCTCAGTTCCTCAGCATATGGGCTTCTCCACAGGGCAGCTCACAACAGGGCAGCTCACAACATGGCAGCTGCCTTTCCATCAGAGCAAGCACACGAAAGCACAGAGTGGGCAAGCGAGGTGGAAGTTTTGGTATCTTTGTAACCTAATCTCAGAAGTGATATCCATCACTTGCCATATTCTAGGTCTAGCCCACACAGGAGGTACAGGGTAAATTCCAGGAGGCAATGATCATTAGGAACCATCTTAAAGGTTACCTACCACAAGGTATCATATTTTCAAATGGTATTAAAGGTACCACATGATATCCCAAATATGTGACCAAGCCAATTAAAAAATTTTTTTAAGTAATGTATTTTTAAAACTTGATAAATAATAATCATATATATTTACAGGATACATGTAAAAACTGTTTTAAAGAATAAAGGCTCAGGTAACATAAAATAAAAATTAGAGATGTAAAATATATAGGCTGGAAAAGAAGTGAGAACAGAACACTGAAGATTGAAACAGCAGACAGAAGGGAAGGGGCAGAAACCTTCATGCTATTTTAAAATAATTGAAAGGTTGTCATGTGTAAGAGAGATTGTACTGTTTCTGTAGGTCCAACAGGCTAAGCAAACACCAATAGGGGAACATTTATCACTTATCACACAATGTTTTAATGGCCTGCTTACCATCTGTATCATCTCCATGATTATAAACTGCTTATGCATAGATACTATACATGTCTGGTTCACTATTACAATTCTGTTACCAGAACACAATAGACACTCAATAAATATTTGATGAATGATACGTGAGAAAATTAAAGAAGAAAGAGAAATAAATTTTACCTCCAAATTTTAAAATAAAGAACTTAATGCTTAGAATTTTCCAAAATCATAATGGTTCCTATGTTTCCGGAAGTACTAAAGTAGAGGCTGGATGATCATCCTCTCATTAAAGGCGAGTCAAGAGAATTGGATGAAATGACCTCTAAGTGTTAAAAGATCTACCTCAAACTTTCTGGTTCCACAACATTGTTAGTTTGAATAAAGAAATCCCTTCCAAAAATTGTTGGCAGATGGCCTGTCAATGTTGAACACATGATAAAACCACAATTCTTCCCCTTGGACAACACACTCTGAGCATTTTAAAACATTTAACCAAATACAAGATGAGTCCTATTAAGGCAGCTTTTTACTGGACCCACTTTCTAAACCTGCTGTACTGTTGAAAAGCAGCACGGTATAGTCGGAAGACAAAGGCTGTGGGTTTGGGAGTCACGCTGACCTGATCTGGCTTTGCATTTAACTAGAACCCCAGGCAAGCCACCCAACCTCACTGGGCCTCAGTTTCTTAATTCAAAAACCAGGGATAACATTCACTCAAAAGGTTGTTCTGTTTTGTTTCCCTGATGATTATACAGTACGTATTCTCTTGTGGCAGTGAAAACCACCAAGAAGTATTTTACAATCTGGGTAATGAAGGTACTCCTCTCACTCCCTACCTTGATAGTTTTTCACAGGAGTCATCTTGTTATAATCTTCTGACAATATAAACTCCTGTAAAAGGAAAGAAAAACATTAAATAAAAATAAATTCTTTAAGTAAATGACTATATTTGGTAAAACCAGATTGAATAAAGCAAATTATCATGACGATTACATCTAATATTAGTATTTTGCCCATCAACTCAGAATTTTTGTACCCTTTTAAAAGTAACAATCAAAATTATGATCCAATGCAGTTATCATAATTTTACCTTATAAGTGCTGACTTTTTGTTTATGCACAAGAAGAAAACCAGATCAGTTCAGCATCTTGATACTGGTCAATTTTGAAGATAAACCTAATTCAAAATACTTTTCTTTCAAGGGTGCCACAGCTAAAAATTTGCAAGGCTCTAACCAGTAAGGAAATGGATGGCATTTCTGCTAAGGAAATAAATTAGATATTTTAAAGATTGTTTTTCTAAGATTAGTAATTTATTTCCTCTTACTTACTACAAGCATCTGAAGGTTGCATCTTACTTATCCCTGTATCCCCAGGACACCGGGCACAGTACCTTGGCACAGTAGGTAATTAATAATGGTCACACAAAGGCACTTCTCAATGTAATGAGATTAGTCTGAATGTCAAATTTACTGAAAAAATCAGTTTCTGTATCGCGCATTATATATACCCTTTGTGGGGACACATAAGTGTGTGTTGTTTCACCCATGCATCTGCACATACAGTGACCTGTGTGTAGAAGCTGATTGAGTGTTTATGAGATCCAGCCAGGTTTTGAGTCCTTAGGCTTTATTCAAATGCAAAATATCCAGGTATTCTTAAAGAGTATATTATGAAACATAAGGAAAGCTGCAAAGTATAATAAATTGATGCCTTCATCTGAGTTTAGAAACAGGGCAATTAATCTTTTCAAAATATTTGGAAGCATCCAGGATTTTTCTTTGATAACTTAAAAAGGGGGGGATGGGAAGACAGACACCTAAATGCCTTACTTGCTATCTGGGTCTTCCTGAGTTTAGTAGTTTGTGTAATTTTTTAGAAGGAAATAATTATTTTATTGTTTTTGTGATAAATGTCACAAACGTAAAGTAGGAGATGATGTGAAAGAATATACAAAGCAATAAAGTTCCTTTGCTTATTCATTTTTCTATTCCAGCCCCCTTTAAGAAGCTTATCTACAAATGAATTTTCTTCACCATGATTTTCTCAGTAATAACATTATTCAACTTGTCACTTTAAAAATCCATATCATTATTTCTTCAAGGAGTGGCACTACATCCACTTCTTGTTTTGGAAGAGTTAGACCTACAATTGGACACAGCAGACTAATTTTTTTTTTTTTTTTTTTTTTTTTACAGAGTCTCGCTTTCTCGCCCGGTTGGAGTGCAGTGGCGCGATCCTGGCTCACTGCAACCCCTGCCTCCCAGGTTCAAGTAATTCTTCTGCCTCAGCCTCCCTAGTAGCTGGGATTATAGGTGCGTGCCACCATGCCCAGCTAATTTTGGTATTTTTAGTAGACACGGGGTTTCACCATGTTGGCCAGGCTGGTCTTGAACTCCTGACCTCAGGTGATCCACCCGCCTCAGCCTCCCAAAGTGCTGGGATTACAGGTGTGCACCACCGCACCTGGTCAGAGCAGACTAATTTTTAAAGAAGTAAAGTAGCTGGCCCATAAAGTGCTTATAATGTGGGTAAGGAAACCTAGGAGGTGCCTAAGCAACAATTCACTAGCAACTTTTAATCACAGGCAACAGGACCTTGACCCTGACCCCCAACTTTACAGGGTCCCAAATATCATGACACATACACAAATAAATTTATTAAAGACAATTATTATCTGGCCAAGTGTTTTCTGAGTTCATATTGTTCATGTTATTTTGAATATAGTGAAATGGTTCTCTGACCTGGTCAAAAGATACCTCAATTCCTTTCAAAACAATGTAAGGTATGAAATAACACAGCGTAATAGAGGTTTACATTTAGGATTTAATATATACATTAAAAATAAAATTACCAGGCCGGGCGCGGTGGCTCACGCTTGTAATCCTAGCACTTTGGGAGGCCGAGGCGGGCGGATCACGAGGTCAGGAGATCGAGACCACGGTGAAACCCCGTCTCTACTAAAAATACAAAAAATTAGCCGGGCGCGGTGGCGGGCGCCTGTAGTCCCAGCTACTCGGAGAGGCTGAGGCGGGAGAATGGCGTGAACCCGGGAGGCGGAGCTTGCAGTGAGCCGAGATTGCGCCACTGCACTCCAGCCTGGGTGACAGAGCGAGACTCCGTCTCAAAAAAATAAATAAATAAATAAAATAAAAAATAAAATAAAATAAAATAAAATAAAATAAAATAAAATAAAATAAAATTACCAGTTCACTGTATTGGTAAACCTAATTTCATGGTCATTTATTTTTCCTATGATAATAAAAACATATAATTAGGGAGAAAATTTAGATTTTGTCAGCTTTTGTTATTATTATTTTTTTTTGAGATGGAATCTTGCTCTGTCGCCCAGGCTGGAGTGCAGTGGCGCGATCTCGGCTCACTGCAACCTCCACCTCCTGAGTTCAAGTGATTCTCCTGCCTCAGCCTCCTGAGTAGCTGAGACTACAGGTACGTGACACCATGCCTGGCTAATTTTTGTATTTTTAGTGGAGACAAGGTTTCACCATGTTGGTCAGGCTGGTCTCGAACTCCTGACCTTGTGATCCGCCTGCCTCGGGTTCCCAAAGTGCTGGGATTACAGGCGTGAGCCACCACGCCCGGCCTTGTTATTACTTTTTTGATCACAGAAACACAATATACTACTCTAAGAAATGTAAGAAAAATAAACACTAAAAATCCCTTGTGATACCATTTCTCAAACATAAGTACTATGGAAAGTACAGTTGTAATAATGTATAATAAAACAAAACATTAAAACTACTTGGCAATGCTGTTTTATTTTCACAGTTCATGCATACAATTCCACATGAGTACATACTCATCAACTTCATTCTTTTTGATGACTGCATAGGATGTAGTATAACATTCTTTTTTTTTTTTCTTTTCTTTTTTTTTTTTTTTTTTGAGACAGAGCTTCGCTCTTGTTGCCCAGGCTGGAGTGCAATGGTGCAATCTCGGCCCACTGCAACCTCCGCCTCCTGGGTTCAAGTGATTCTCCTACCTCAGCGTCCTGAGTAGTTGGGATTACAGGCATGCGCCACCACGCCTGGCTAATTTATTGTATTTTTACTAGAGACAGGGTTTCCCCATGTTGGTCAGGCTGGTCTTGAACCCCCGACCTCAGATGATCTGCCTGTCTCGGTCTCCCAAAGTGCTGGGATTACAGGCATGACCCACCACGCCTGACCATAATATTCCTTTAATATTCCTTTATTGATGAATCTTTGTTTCTAGTTTTCCTTATTGAAAATATTACATTAAATGTATTATATCTTTATATGTCTCCAGCAGTATTGCTATAAAATAAAAGTCTGAGAAGTAGAATTGCTGGAGCAGAGAGTATGACCATTGAAATTTTGATAGACATGGCCAAATTGAGTTTTTAAAAGATTTTATCTGTTAATACTCACGAACAATTAAATGTAAAGGTTTGGCTGCAATTACTTTGTTAGGATTGACCAACCAAAGTTCAAAAGAAATTAGATCAAAGATACACACATTTGAAATATTTTGGATAAAATAGTTTCTATTCCTTCTTTTTTTATTATTTCTATCCTTTCTTCTTTCCATTCAGCTGTCCACCCATCTCTCACTTAGTTGTTTTTAATGCTCACTGTAATACATCAAACAATATAGGATATACAAGCAAAAAGCTAACAATTGTCTTCACCTTCAATCTCACCCTTTTGAGGCAACCAATGTTAACAGTCTGGCGTATCCCTCCATGTCTTTTTTTTAAACCCTTATACAAACATATATGAACATATATACATTTTTTGTTGTATAAAAACAGGATCACGTTATAGATATTATTCTGTAACTTTCTGTTTTCACCTAAAATACAGCATAGCACTATTTTCCAGAAGCACGTAGTTCTAACTTATTTCTTCTGATGACTGTATAATATTCCACAAAATGGATATGCCAAACTTTATTCAAGTACTTCACATTTTAAGTGGGCATTCCATTTCTCTGCTATAATTTACAATTATAGCAATAATTTGAGAAAGGTCTTTGCAAGTATATCCATATGAACTAATGTCTACGTAGAAGAGATGCTGGCTCAAACATTATGTACATTTAATGTCTTAATAAACACTGCCAGATTACTTTCCAGGAAGCATGCAGCCATGCACTCTCTCACCTACCCCCATCTTCATTTGACAGCATATTTTCCCACATCTTATCAGCATTGGATGCTATTCATCTTTTCAATTTTTGCCCAACTGATGTGTGAAACAAGAGGGTATCTCATTGTGGTTTATGTTCATTACACTATGAGCTGGATAACTTTTTGGTTATTTGCTATTTTCATTCATTTCTTGTTTTATGAATTTTCTGTTCAAATTCTGCTGTAGCCTGGTTCTCTGAAAAACAGCGTGAAGCAAAGCTTAAGTCTAATGCTTTATTTGAAGGTGCAATATCGGCAGCAGTAGGTGAGGGTAAAGCAAAGCAAAGCGGAGAAAGATGGTGATGCATTACCAAGCTCGCCTGAGTTTCACAAGATGCCCAGCTTCTTCTCCAGCATTCAGGAAGTCTCTGGACAGACAGAACTGAAACACCAGGTTTTGGAAAAATCCATGAAGGGAGGGATGGAGAGGGAATTTATCTGCCAGCTCTCTCCCATATCCCTTTGCATTTTAATCATAGCTCTACATGAATCTAATTTCTCCCTCCTTGTAGAAAGTTGTACCACCTAGCCCTGTTGCAGCCACTGGTGAAGTCAGATCTGTGGCCTTGCAGAGCTGTGCTTCATGTAATTCAGAAGCAGCAGGGGAACCAGATCCTCTGGGCTTTGGCCTCAGGGTGGAACAAGGTGCCAAGAGAGCCCAGGAAACAAGTACAATCAAGAAAATCTGAGGCAGTATATGTGATGTGGTCCAGGCATATCCTGTGGTTCTTTTTGTCTATTGCATTTGTAATTGTCTTACTAAATTGTAGAAATTCTCTTATTATTAGGGATAGTTATCCTTTGTTTAATATGTGAATTGACAGTATTTTCTCTCCTAATAGTCTGCCTTTGAATTTTATTAAATCTTTTGTAGTACTGAAATGTTTTATTTTTTTTTGCTTAACAAACAACCATGGCATTATGAGTTAAAACTGCATTATATCTTTTAAGTTTTAATTTGGGAAGGGATAATATTTTAACTGTAATATACTCAAGTACTTAAATACAATTTTTCTTTACTAGTTTAAACGGCATTTCCCCCAAACCCATTTCAATTTCCAATGAATTACTTCTCACACATAATGAAAATAGCTCTTGGTTTTGGGATACACATGTATTAATAGCATTAGTATGCTATTGTAGTATTTAACACGGTATTTGTTGTTGACTTACCTAAACCCTGACCAAGTTTAGGTAATCACTGCTATTTTAGTTTTATCTGGAATTTTTATTGAGTAGCTGCCAAATTTAATTAAATTGAATGGAATTTGTTTTTGATATCTATTAAACGAAATTTGTTAAAATCCTTCAATTTATAAAAGTAATTGATTACTGTTAAACAGTTTTCTAATATTGACCCATTCTTAACTTCTTGAAAGAACCCAAAGTTGCCCTGATGTATTCTTCCTTTAATACACTACTGGATTTGATATGCTAATATTCAATAAGAATTTTTACATATACATTTAAGATTATTATTGGTCTATAGTTTTCCATTTTGGTGCTATCTTCATTGGGTTCTGGTTTAAAGACAGCAAAGCACAGTGGTTAAGAGCTTGGGCATTGGAACCAAATTGTCCAGTTTAAATCCGAGCTAAAACACATACTTGTTAAACGATCTTGACAAGCTGCTCAAGAGCTCTGTGCTTCACTTTCCTTCTGTGTACTAGCCTCATAAGACTGTATGAGGACTGAGTTATTATTTATAAAACATTTTAAAGCAGTGCCTGTCACATACTAAGTACTCTATGAGAGCTAATTAAAAAAAATGGATTAAGAAGCTTTTCTTTAAATCTTTTGGAAGATATTGAACAATTATAATTGAAGAATTAGCATTCAGCTTCTTAAGCTTTTCCCCGTGTATACACAGAAACACATACAATTGGAATAGTAGTACTACTGATGACGTTTTGTAGCTCTCCTTTTTAACTTAACACTGTTACATGGGCATTTCTCATGTCACTACCTATTTTTTGAAAAAATGAATTTTAATGGCTACATAATATCTCATTGGAAGGCAATAAAGGATTTTACCTAATTAGTCTTTAACTGTTACATTTCCTTTTTCTTTCTTTTTTTTTTTTTTGAGGCAGGATCTTGCTTTGTCACCCAGGCTGGAGTGTAGTGGCGTGAACACAGCTCACTGCAGCCTCAACCTCCTAAGCTCAAATGATCATCCCACCTCAGCCTCCTGAGTAGCTGGGACTACAGGCGCGAGCCACCACACCTGGCTAATTTTTGTATTTTTTGTAGAGACAGCATTTTACCACGTTACCCAGGCTGCTCTTGAACTCCTGAGCTCCAGCAATCTGCCTGCCTCGGCCTTCCCAAAGTGCGGGGATTATAGGGGTGAGTCACTGCATCCGGTCTGTTACATTTCTAAGACACCAATGTTTTATTATTATAAAAACAGGAATATCCTTATGAATAATCTTTGTGTATTTTTATGTTTATTTTCTTTGGATGGTTTTCTAGAAATGAAATTATTGACATAAAGGAAAAATATTTCTAAAGCTCTGAATATTACCAATATTTTTTCTAAATAGTTTGTGCCAATTTATGTCCTTTCCCTTAGTGTTCTGGAGTGCCTACTTTATTTAATTCTAGCTGATACGTATATTCTAAAATTACTACAACTTAGATAAAAATAGAATCAAAACATTTTAACACCTTAAAATGTTTACAGGTCCTTAGTATTTCCTCTTTCATGACTTTTCTATCTACAGGATTTTATTGTTTTTCTTATCTATTTGCATACGCTTGTCATGGACTGAGGATATTTTCCTTTCTCTGTCATATTTCACGGAACTATTTGTTGCTTTTAAAAAACTGCGTTTAAGTAGATTCTCTTAATGCTGGGAAGTTCTGCATTTTATGTAGTTAAATATAATAATATTTTCATTTAGGACTTCCATTCTTTTAAGCTTACAACATTCTTCTTGATAGATTGTTTATAAATGTCTAGTCAACTGACTTCTAGCTTTTCTTTTTCTTTTTTAAGGCTTTACTTACATGTAATGCTGCTTCATGCTCCTGGAATTAATTTTGGTATAAAGCAAGAGGTGAGAATTAAAATCGATCTTTTTCTTAAAAGCAAACCAACTGCTCCAGCACCATTTGTTTAATAACTTTTCCCAGTCACACTGACTTGTGGCCATCTTTACCATATTTTATTTGCTTTCAATGAACTGAGTCTGTTTGGGGGTTCTCTAACCCTGTTTTATTCCTTTGCCGGAACCAAAATGATTTAATTACAGTAGATACAACTTATATGTAAAGGCTATGTGCTCCTAAATTCTTTTCTTACAGAAAAATGTAGCTAGATAAACATAAATAATCTTTTTAATAGCAAAAAAGAAAAATCACATTAACAGTTTTGATTGGAATTGAATTAAACCTTTAAATTCAGGAAGATTTGACATTTAAAGGTCTTCTTTTATGTATATTAATCAATTTTTATAATTTTCTTCAACTGTTTTACATGTTTTTTGAAATTATTTCTATATTTATGTGATAGTAACTTCTGTGAATGAGATCATTTTTCTATTACTTGGTAAACTCTGAATTAAAAAAAAAAAAAAGGTAGATTGACAGTTGCTAAGTTTGGACCAAAACTGAAAAACAGTGATTTCATAGGTCCCGGTAAGCTCACTACCAATCCATTTAAAATCTTGATATCTGGTAGTCAGAGTGAGTTGAACAATCGTGGATAGAGTATTTGGCTACGTGGGACACTTACACTCCTAACTGCCAAGATTTAGAAGGAAAGGAAGAAGGGTTCTTTGATGTTTCAGAACAAATTAAGGAAAGAGAAGAAAAGAGAAAAAGACTATTTAAGAAGACTAAGCTGCAATGTTATTAGTAGCCAATGCTTTGAGCTGGGGGTGGAAAAAAGAATAAAAATGGAGAAAACTAATAATATAAGCTTGTTTGTACATTTGTCAATGCCTTTTCCACTCCTCTTTGTCTCTCTAAATTCCTATGAAAACCAAGCCTTGCAGAATGAGTCAGTCAGGTGGTAGTATTACTGTATTTAGGCAACATTATTTTTTTTTAAAAGGTTCCAACATGCCCTGTTGTTAAAGAATGTACAAGGCCCATGCCTGTGTACACAGATGCCATTCACAACCCTCTTGGGGCATTTTTCTCAAGAACGGTCCTTATTTTCTATTGGGTTATAAAAATACACCTGCCAAACAGATACCATGTCTCTTGTTTGGTAACAGAGGTCATCTTATCTGAGTCAAGTTGTTATTCAGCTTTCTGTCAGTCTAAGTAAGAGGCCAAGAGGCAGGACTTTCTTTTTTTCCTTAAATGAAAGGTACAATTTTGTTTTCTGGTCAGCCTTAGGTTCTTCTTGCACATCACAAGTTCTCAGTGACGTCTTGAATCTTTTTGTGAAAAGCAGGAAGAAATGGAAAGGAAGGCTACGGGGTCCATAAGTGCTGTGGCTTCTGGTTCCATACACGGAAGTGGGCATGGCAGGGCACAGTAAGGCCTAGGTGCAGTGCTATGGTTTAAATGTTTGTGTCCCTCCCAAAATTCATGTGTTGAAACTTAATTGCCAATATGATATTATTGACAGGTGCAATTTTGAAGAGGTTATTAAATAGGATTAGGGACCATATTTAAAAAGTTCAAGGGAGCGTTCACCCCTTTTGTTCCTTCCATCAATTCTGCCATGTGAGGACACAGTGTTCGCCCCCTCCAGAGGACACAGCCTTCAAGTGCTAGATTGGAAGCAGAGCCTGGACCCTTACCAAACAATAAAGTTGCCAGTGCCTTGATCTTGGAACTCCCAGCCTCCAGAACAGCGAGAAATAAATTTATGTTGTCTACAAATTACTCACCTTTAGTTGTTTTATTATAGCAGAAGGAACAGACATGCAGGAAGAAATTTAAAGTATCTGTACCCCACACAAAGATACTTTCAATTTCACGTACATGTTAAGGCAGCAGCCCCTACCCTGGGCCAAGTACTTTTACTGGTCAGTTCTTGTTTCCCACTCCCCACCCCACCACCACCCCTATGTCTCTTTTTCTTTCTTTTTAAAAGTAATGCTCAGCCACTGCAAAATATAAAAACTTTTAAACAGGTGGGCACAGTGGCTCACGGCTGTAATCCAGCACTTTGGGAGGCTGAGGCTTGACCACTTGAGTTCAAGGTCAGCTTAGGCAACACAGTGAGACCTCTGTTTCTTTAAAAAAAAATTTTTTTTAAAGAACTCTTAAACAGCAAAAAATTTAATTAGAAAGCAATAAGCTTGGTTATTTTGCTGTTCCCATGGTCACCCTGACTTTTCACGCTGGGTCTTCACTGGTAAAGGAATACTATACAGTTCTAAGCACTGCCCACCTGCTCACCTATTAAGTAAGTTTCAGTGAAATAAATCCTCAAGAATTACAATAATAGAACCACAGTACCTTACACATTAAAAAAAACTCAATTGTGAGTTTCCTTATTTGAAACTTTGCCAATGATCTCTCATTTCTTAAAATATAACACTACTTTAGAAACAGAAATATCATCTAAAATTCAATTATTTGCTACTGATTCCTTGTCATGTTTGTTGCACATCAGAGATAAAAACTGATGTAATGCTTGATAGATCCAATTCTTTGAAGAAAACTAAATGGTAGTTACTTTTCCCATGTAGATTTTTCTCTCCTCCCAGAAAATTACACCTCAAACCATCCAGGAAGGTCATCTAAAAAATAAACAGGAATTCATAACTTGGCCCAAATGTGATAAAAAATGAAGGAAAGAATAATGTCATTGGTTTAACTACCCAGCAGAAGTGTCATATGAAATTACATGGTTTTGAAGTATTATTATTTGTGTGCCTATGTGAAGCCATTACTGAAGAGAAGAGATATATACGTAAAAATTTTCATGAACACAGAGGTACTATGTTTCTGGTTGAGGATAAAGGTATTTTCTTTCTACATCTGCCTCCATAAAAAAGAAGTTGGTTTAAAGGCAAAATCTAGTTGGGAAGCCCGATATTAGTAAACTTCTCATTTATATTTTCATATAAAATTTATTTCTATATCTGCTTTAGAAATGCCTAGGATACAAAAAAGAAATGCCCAGGATATTGTCAAATATATTTAGTGTCTCGATTATTAATTGAAATGAGAGTGACTGTTTTTTTTTTTTACTGTGGTAAAAAACACACAACGTTAAATTTCCATCTTAATCATTTTTAAGCATATACTTTAGCAATGTTAAGTATATTCACATTGTTGTACAACCAAACTCCGCCACTTTTTCATTTTGCAGAACAAACTCTATATCCATTAAACACTAATTCTTCTTCCTCTCTACCCCCAAACTGTGGCAACCACCTTTCTATTCTTTCTGTTTCTATAATTTTAACTGCTTTTGATACTTCATATGCATGAAATTAGAGAGTATTTGTCCTTTTGTGACTGGCTTATTTCACTTAGTATAACGTCCTTGAGGTTTATCACGTTATAGTATGTGACACGATTTCCTATTTTTTAAAGGCTGCATAATATCCCATCGTATGTATATACCACATTTTTCTTCATTCATCTGCTGATAGACACTTGGGTTGTTTTAACCTCTTGGCTATTGTGAATAACACTGCAAGAAACATGAGTGTGCAAACATCTCTTCAAAATCTTGCTTTCAATTCTTTTGGGTATATACCGAAAAGCGGGATTGCTAGAATATGGTAATTTTTTTTTTTTTTTTTTTTTTTTTTGAGATGGAGTTTCACTCTTGTTGCCCAGGGTGGAGTGCAATGGCGCAATCTCGGCTCACTGCAACCTCTGCCTCCCAGGTTCAAGCGATTCTCTCCTGCCTCAACCACCTGAGTAGCTGGGACTACAGGCATTCGCCACCACACCTGGCTAAGTAATTCTATTTTTAACATTTCAAAAAACCTCTATGCATAAGACAGTGACTGATTTAACTTCAGTATTAGAAAAGTATTACTACCTTTAAAACTGCCTTTTTAAAAATTATATAGTTTCAAGATTAACAGTCTCCTTTTTGCTTTGACTACCAAGAAGTTGAGAATCAAAACCAAGTCTTAATCATAAAAACTGTGCTGGTCCTTATAATCCCCATACTTGTGTTATTCTAGGTTTTATTTGGCTCTTTTGGTTGCAAGGACTTCAGATGACTAGAAAAGAGAGGATTTACTGTAAAGAGAAAGTATAATGGGAAAGTTACTGGCCAATGAAGCTGTACTAGTTACCCTCTGTCTTGCAGGCTGATCAGGGCTTCTTCCTTAGTGTCTCTGCTTTTTTCTGTAAGTGCAATAATCTGTTCATATTATCCTTTCTCAACCAACTGTTCTCTTCTGATAAGTCAGTTTCTGTTCTCTCATAACTGGAGTGTGCACATGGCCATCACAAAGCACAGAGGATTTTTAGGGTAGTTAAGACTACTCTGTATGATACTACAATGGTGAACACAAGTCATTACACAGTTGTCCAAACCCATAGGATGGACATCACCAAGAGTGAATCCTACTTGTAACCTATGGACTGTGTGTGGTAAAGAGGCATTAATGATGTAGGTTCATCAGTTTTAAGAAACATATCACTCTGGTAGGGGATGTTGATGATGAGGAAGGCTATGCATGTATGTGGAAGGGGGTGTGTGGAAAGTCTCTGTACCTTCTTCTCAATTTGCTGTGAACCTAAAACTGCTCTAAAAAAACCCCCATAAACTGTCAAATCCCATAAGAATGGCTCTAAGAAAGTCCCTCTAAGATACTTAATGCCTCTTACTTATGGCTATCTCCACACTTAAACAACCAGTGGCCTAGAACTTGCACCCTTTGGTTGTCTTTTTGTTTAAGTCAGCAGTTCTCAAACTTTTGGGTCTTAGGTTCCCTTTACTCCTAAAAAAAAAACTACTAAGGGCTCTGATGAGCTTTTATTTATGTGGGTGGCATTGACTAAAATATATCACGTTCTAAATTAAAATGGAAAACATTTTTAAATATTAATTCATTAAAATAACAATAGCAAATGTATTACATGTTAATATAAATAACAATCTATAAAAAATAACTATTTTTTCCAAAACAAAAAATTTAGTGAAAAGAGTGGCACTGTTTTCTATTTTAGCAAATCTCATTAATGCATAGCTTAACAGAAGAAGATCCCCATCCTGCTTCTGCATACAATTTGCACATTTCTTAGAAAATGAGAGTGAAAAAGGCAAATCACATCTTAGTATTATTATGAAAATAGCTTTCATCTCACAGATCACAGTTTGAAAACTACTGGTTTCAGTGACTGACTCGATGTTAGGCTTTGCTTAATCTTCATTTCAGATTCTGCAAATGTGCCTACAGAGTTCAAAGATTATTCTTGTTTGTTTATAATTATGAAAAGAGGTTTCACTGGCTACCAAACAAGGAGACATTGTTTCACCCAGGAACCCAGAGGGTAGGTGCCTTTTTCCCCTCCGGTCAAATGCTTATGAGCCTAATCTTTTCTGACCACATGTATTTTAAAAAGTGGGGGGAAGGGATGCCTCAAATGCAAATCCCCCACCTAGGCTCTGAGCTCCATAGGAAACCCCATGTCACATTTCTAAGATGGGCATATGCCACACTACATGGAAGCGTAGGAAACAAGAAAACTAAAGATAACTGGGGTTTGTGCAACCACAGCAGCTGCTTGCCTCTCCAGATTCCACATATCACCTACAAAGAGACAAATTCAGGTTTACAAATTCTTCCTATAAATTCTTCCTCAAATTCAGGTTTACACATATAACACGCAAAACAAAGCAATTTCAAGGTTTCTCCACACATGAACTGTTTGTCTGGCTGCTGCCCCTCTAGTCTGCCTGGATGCTTCACAGTTTACCTGTCATCATCTTTTCTCATCAACGGTAACAGGTTTTTGTGCCCTCCCACCCCCGGTTGCCCAACACTGACTGCAAGTAACCACATGCAGTTGGTTTCTCAATAATATCCCTCCCAAGAGGATGGAAGGGAGAAGGTAAAAGAGAAAAGACACACAGGTTTGGATGTAACCACTTTCAAGACCACCTCTGGCAAATTTCAGAATCTTAAGGACAGATGCTCTTGGGAGTTATTCAGTGAATGGGGAATATCCTGCTCATGGCCAAACTCTGAAGCCAGAACACTGATGTATCACACAAAGAAAGCTGCTAGCTAAAGTATTCTGTGCCCCTGCCACCCTTCAGTGAAAGAAGGTGTTGTATATTTTAAATAACATTTATACACATAAAAATTCTGCTGTAATATTAAACAGCAAATGATATGAGATCAGTTTAGATAGTTTAGTTGCCGATATTTATTTTTAAAAAGAAAAAATAGCTCAAAACTTTTGAGAAAATTATTCTGAACAAAAAAGTTGCCTGCTGAAATTGAAAACTGCTTGCACCTAACATCATAATATTTAGCCTAATGGTTAAGAGGCTGACAATTACTGTTTCTCTACTCAGGAAAGCTGCTGGTGAAAGAAGTTTGGATCTTTGGTTGTTAAGTTTTGGGTTTTGTGAAGTTTTAGAGTTTGTAAGGGGTCTTAGAGATTACCTAGCACAATGACTCATTTTTTAGATAGGGAAATGAAAGTCTAAAGATACTAAGGAAAAAGTCTCAGGGTCAGAGGCTTACTTGGTTGCATGTTGCATAGCCCACACTTCAAATGTGGGTCTGTCTCTCGATTTTTTATCCACTGATCTTTTGACTCACACAAACCTCAAAGAGCCCCCTCAAAATGACACTAAAACTCAGGAGAGTATTTCATTGAATCTCTATGAGCAAAGAAAAAAACTAAAGTACAAATTCTCAAGTCACTATACTCTTCAGAAAATCCAGGTGGCAATGCATTATAACAAACACAAAAGAAAAATAAGCAGAAAGCACCACACACCACTAATGCCTCCATCATGATCCCTGTTACCCAAGTCTGACACCTGGAAGCAGGACCAAATGGTTGGCCATGGACACCGGCTAATCAGAACAGATGCTGGCTGCAGACAGCAGCAACTGTGTACTGACTGAACACAAGCTTGGTTGGGAGTTATTTTTGCGAACTACCCCTTCTCCCCACTCAATTTCTCCTACACATTTAGTCATCAGATCCTTACATCCTTCTTGAATCCAAGCCCCTTCCAATGCATTTCCAAGTAAACTACGTTTATCTTTGACAGTGACCTGTGCATCCACATTTCCTAGCCTTTGATCTAGTGTCTCATTTCCCCAATCTTCATCATTTTTCAAACCTATCCTTCTGAATGGTCTGCTTTCATATAATCACCTCAGGTAGGATGGAGCTTTCTGTTCTGAATTTCAAGAGACTCTGTAGCTCTTTTAGGCTATTGATCATAGTCTGCATTAAATGAAAGCTATCAATGACCAGATCACTTTACCTTTCTTTATAGATTTTAAGGAATGGAGTTCTGGTTTTCCTAACATGTCTCCCCAACGTGTCCAGCATTGTTCCTAATATACAATATATGAGAGGTAATCAATAAATATTAAAAATAAAGAAATAATACTCCTTCTTTTTTAACTCAAGTCAGGATTTTCGTTGTACTACTATTATAAACACTCCTGCTGTGGGGCTTGTGTACTAACTGTTAACTCTGCCTTAAACACTCTTCCCAAGACAAATGCTGGACTCACTCCTCCAACCTTCAAGGCTTCTGCTCAGATGGTATCTTCTCAATGAAGCCTAACCTACTGGCATCCATTCCCTCTACCTCACGCTCACATTCCCAATCCCCCTTACTCTGTTCTATTTCTCCCCATAGCATGTATCACTTCTATGACCTTCTAACACATATAAATTATAATGTTATTTATAAAGAGATTAGTAAATGCAACATAAACAAGAGGAGGGGTTTTTCAGTAGGGGAGGGTATATTTTGATGTATCTCAAGTACCTAGAACACTGCCTGGCACATAGTAGGTGTTCAATATATATTTTAAAAATTGAATAAAAGTGTTATTTTAAGTGTTATATTAATTTACATAGTAGCTCTCTATTAACATACTTTTAAAAATCTGAAAATATTAATACATAATATACTATAAAAATATTAACTATAATTTTTTCAGTGATGGTTTTATATATATACATATATGTGTGTATATATATATACATATATGTGTGTATATATATATACATATATGTGTATATATATATACACACATATATGTATATATATATATATAAAGTATGACATTATTAGTGTTTTCACTTAGATAGGCCATCAAAGAAAGATTCAACAATTTGCTCATCAATAGTAGGCTTGAAAGTAGGAAATAGATTTCTCAGTTGGGGGGGTCAATGTTACCCACAGTAATTTTGAATGAAAATATGTGCAATTACCAGATATTCAAATAATAAAAGAAAAAAAAAGAGAGCCTAGTTGCTAAGCTATTACTTTTCCTAATCAATACTGAAAAACAGAACAGTACATACTTTTGACTCAAATCTCAGTAATAACCAATGCTTTACTTCTTGGGTTAATAGAAAACACAGTAATGTGTTGCTTTTTCAAGCTGTTTATAACCATGGTCTCCATACTAAAATGTTATAATTATCTGTTTTTCTATATTTAAATTCATATATTTTCAGTCCTGAACATTATTCAAACAAAAATACATATTTGGCAAGTAATGAACACCAAAAGAAAGCCAATATATTTTTTTATGTTTCTTTTTTTAATTTTATTTTATTATTATACCTTAAGTTTTAGGGTACATGTGTACAATGTGCAGGTTTGTTACATATGTATACATGTGCCATGTTGGTGTGCTGCACCCATTAACTTGTCATTTAGCATTAGGTATATCTCCTAATACTATCCCTCCCCCCTCCCCCCACCCCACAACAGTACCCGGAGTGTGATGTTCTCCTTCCTGTGTCCATGTGTTCTCATTGTTCAATTCCCACCTACGAGTGAGAACATGTGGTGTTTGGTTTTTTGTCCTTGCGATAGTTTACTGAGAATGATGATTTCCAGTTTCATCCATGTCCCTACAAAGGACATGAACTCATCATTTTTTATGGCTGCATAGTATTCCATGGTGTATATGTGCCACATTTTCTTAATCCAGTCTATCGTTATTGGACATTTGGGTTGGTTCCAAGTCTTTGCTATTGTGAATAGTGCCACAATAAACATACGTGTACATGTGTCTTTATAGCAGCATGATTTATAGTCCTTTGGGTATATACCCAGTAATGGGATGGCTGGGTCAAATGGTATTTCTAGTTCTAGATCTCTGAGGAATTGCCACACTGACTTCCACAATGGTTGAACTAGTTTACAATCCCACCAACAGTGTAAAAGTGTTCCTATTTCTCCACATCCTCTCCAGCACCTGTTGTTTCCTGACTTTTTAATGACTGCCATTCTAACTGGTGTGAGATGGTATCTCATTGTGGTTTTGATTTGCATTTCTCTGATGGCCAGTGATGATGAGCATTTTTTCACGTGTTTTTTGGCTGCATAAATGTCTTCTTTTGAGAAGTGTCTGTTCATGTCCTTTGCCCACTTTTTGATGGGGTTGTTTGGTTTTTTCTTGTAAATTTGTTTGAGTTCATTGTAGATTCTAGATATTAGCCCTTTGTCAGATGAGTAGGTTGCGAAAATTTTCTCCCATTTTGTAGGTTGCGTGTTCACTCTGATGGTAGTTTCTTTTGCTGTGCAGAAGCTCTTTAGTTTAATTAGATCCCATTTGTCAATTTTGGCTTTTGTTGCCATTGCTTTTGGTGTTTTAGACATGAAGTCCTTGCCCGTGCCTATGTCCTGAATGGTAATGCCTAGGTTTTCTTCTAGGGTTTTTACGGTTTTAGGTCTAACATGTAAGTCTTTAATCCATCTTGAATTAATTTTTGTATAAGGTGTAAGGAAGGGATCCAGTTTCAGCTAAGAAAGCCAATATTACATGTAAAACCCAATCTTATTTGTCAAAAATGGCACACACAAGAAACTAGTTTAAAAACGATGAGTTTTTAAACATTATTGTTAAAGCTGAGGTGGCAAATAATTGTGTAAAATATACTACTCTTTAACTTCAGATAAAATTAACCTTATCTAAAAGTAAATTAAAGTTCACCTACTGCTGAAATGAATATAATTTCTGCCATGAAAACAGTAATTACCACTTTCTGAGGGCTTACTGAGTGCCAAGACCTTTAAATTACCTCATGTAATCCTCACAGCAACCCCATGAGGCACAGATCACCCTCAATCAACAATGAGTAAACTGAGGAGTATGTGAAGTTAACCAACTTGTTCATGATGATCAAGCTCGAAGATGGAAGACCTGGGATACAGATACAGACCTTTATGGGAGCAAAGTTCGTACCTCCAACACCACCACATCTGCCCTTGCTACATGAAGGCAAGGTATGTTAACAATCATTTCTCCCACAAACTCTGAGAAAGCTCTACCTGACAAAGGGAGGGAAAAGAGTAAAACAATTGCTTCCCTATCAGAGTGTTGGGAAGAAAGGGCTTCTGTAAGGATGACTAGATTATGAGAATGAAGGTGAAAGGAGAACAAACTTCTGGAAGGAAACACAAAGCAAACTGGTTTGGCTTTTATTCATTCAAAAAATATTGCCATTCCAATTTGCACAAGGCTCTCTACTGGGTATTGGAAATGCCAATGCATATGTTTCCTGCCTCCAAGTTGCTCTGGCCAATGGAGATAAAGAAAACAAGGAAATTAAGTGTTATTTACTAGACATGTTTAGGGACTACACTGACCCTTGAACCATGGATTTGAACTGCACAGATCTACTTATGCGTGGATTTTCTTCCACCTCTGCCACCCCTGAGACCAACCCCTCTTCTTCCTCAGCAGCCTACTCAACGTGAATAGGATGAGGATGAAGGCCTTTACGATGATCCACTTCCATCTAATGAAAACATACTTTTTCTTCCTTATGATTTTCTTAGTCACATTTTCTTTTCTTCAGCTTACTTTATTGTAAAACTACAGTATCTAATAAATATAACATATAAAGTATGTGTTACTCAGCTGTTTACACCATCAGTAAGGCTTCCAGTAAACAGTAGGCTATTAGCAGTTAAGTTTTTGGGCAATCAAAAGTTATACTCAAATTCTCAACTGGAAGGGGAGGTGGGGTCAGTGCCCCTAACCCCCACATTGTTCAAAGGTCAACTGTATATATATCTTACTTAATACAAAATTAAATAAATGAAATATACATGTAATCTAATGATACATAAATACTAAAGTAGAAATTTGAACTAAGGGCTGTGAGAATTATTACAAAGAGTCTTTCAACCCTGCTCTGTAATAAGGCAGGCTTCTCATAAGAATGGGTTTGGGGCTTAAAGCTAATTCTTGAAGGTAGAAGTTCCATAGAGGTGGCAGGAGGTCAGTGAAGGAGAACGTCTATTTTTGGCAGAGGACTGCACGTACACAGGCATGGATGTCTGAATCAAAAAGTTTGATGTTTGGTGGGAAAGTTGTGACAGGTGAGACTGACCAAGTGGGGAGAATGAAGGGCTTGGAGCTTCATTTTTCTAAAACTGGTTGAGAGTCTATACACTGGGGAACGTGTATAGAACTTTGGATATCTGATGGTGGAGCAGCTGGAGGAACCTAGAGGCAACAGGCAGTTCGACCAATCTAGGGCTTATTGCAACAATCCAAGTAAACCTGTAAGAGATGGAAATTTCAAAAGTACTCTTGGGAATAGACAAAGAAGGCCAGAGTCTGGAGACAGGTCTGACTAAGTCAGCAGGCCATGGGCACTGATACCGTGAGGTTAGAGGGAAAATGCGGGTCTTATTTCTGGTTGGAGTTACTCATTGATGCCATTTACTGAAAGAAGAGAGAAGAGCATATTTGGAGGGAAAGAGAATTATTTCTATTTAGAATATGCTAAACTGGAGTGCAGTCTCAGGCTCAGGAGAATAGAATGGGCCACAGTCTTGAGAACTGTAGGTATAGGATAATTAAGCCACAGATGTAGATCAACAAAAAAAAGAGTAAGCAGCAGGAGGGCAGAACCTTCGGGAGCCTCATCTAAGGCTCTGACAGAGAAAGAAGAACCAACAGAAAAATCTGGAGGTAACTCAGGGTTTACCAAACTTAAAAAACAAAACAAAACAAAACAAAAAAAACACCAAATACTCAACCATGATACAACTCAATCCACTGGAAGGCATCTTTTTGGCTCCTTTCTTTTCCTACCCATAACAATAGCTCTGGGCTGAAGAAGCTGCCCTAATGTTTTGACTTCTCTCCAATCCAGGAAACAAGCTGGACTTGCATGATTGCTGCAGATGGAAAAGCTCTTCTGTTCTTTGTGCCAATATGGTTAGAAGTCCTTTTGCAACCGCGAAATTTGTTCCAATGGCTTAAGGTCTAATACTGATGGTTGTCTTCCTATGCTAAATGAGTATGTATTTATAAAAATGTAAAACATTCACTGGTAACTGAGAGAAGAGCTATTCCTCCATCTGTAATGAGGTGAAGCTGCAAGAGAGTGAGGTGTGGAGCCAGCATTCAAGGCTTAGTGTAGGAGGAGCAGTAAATAAAGAGGGAAGGGCACACATCTTGGAAAGAAAAACTACTCGGGTTTCTACCAACCTGGGTCACTGTAGCATCCAACTGCAGCCAAGCAAAGACATACAAGCCCAGCATTTAACCCCAGCACTAAACCCCAGAGACTAGGACATACCTAATACCACTCCCCTCTCTGCTAACGTAAGCATCTAGCCAGCAAGGGGTGAGGCTTTTGCCAAGACTGCCTCAGATCACACAGTAGGTGGAGCAACACCAGGTGACAGCAGTTCCGCAACCACAGGGGCCATAAAAGAATGACTGCTTCCTTCATGCATTTTGGCTCTTGTGAGTTCTCAAGCTTTACAGCAAAAGAGTAAATGTCAGATGGTTCCCTGGAGGATATATTTCATGACTCTGTTGTTGTCAAGGTACTCTTGAGAGGAATGCCTTCCAAGGTGATTAACAGTAAAATGCCATGCACCAGCCTATCTGGGCTTGAAACCTTGCAATACAAATGACAGTTACATGGGAACCATGGTTCACCTCTAGTTTGTATAAAAGATGAACTCAAAGTAAAAATCAGCAAAATATTTGTGTATACAGAGAATATTTTCAAATGTGTAGATGGAAATGGTTAAGAAAAGAATTTCGATACCAACAGGACTGATTCCTATCGTTGATTTTAAAAGTTGTAGGACCACAGATGGCTCTCTGGACATTGGTCTATAAAATCCAAATTCCTAAAACAATAGAAACCAATTTAACCCTTAATGGCTTGCAATTTTTCCTTCTTCCATGATCTCAATCCACGAAAATAAGGGAGTCACTTGTGATGACAAATTTGCTACATCTTCTCTAGTCATCCATTCAGAGCATCTTCAGTACTCTGTACACCTCTCCAAGCCCAACCCCTTTTCTTGAGGATGATGAAGATTAAAATGGCAACAACTTGGACAAGAAACTCCTTTGCAGAAAAAAGAGTGTCCATGTCAGAAGACAGCCCATGTTTTGCAAATCACTGGTAAATTCCTCTGAGGCAACAGCAAAGACTAAAGATGGGACCAGAAATAAGTTGAATCGTCCTAAGGAATATGCCATGACTAAGATATTTCCTCCCCTTGGAACTGGCCCACTAAATGCTCATGACATAGACTTTAACCAAGGCTTCCTGGTTACTGCAAATGGAGGATGCTGCTACTGATGATGATGATAATGACACTGACAGGAGCTAATATTTATGGAGCATTTGATACACACAGGGACTGTTCTAAGAGCTTCCAATGTATATATCAGATAGTCCTAATAACAACCCTATAAAATTGGTACAACTATTATTCCCATTTTACAGATAAGGAAACTGAGACACAGAGAGTAAAGCAACTTGCCCAATGTGACACAACTTGAGGGGGGTAGAGGCAGTCTGATACCAGGGCTTGTGCTCCGAACCTCTATGTAATATCAACTCAATGAACTATATTCATTCATTTACTCGCTCATTAATTCAGTCTATAAATATTTATGGAGCACTTAAAATTCATGGACATTGTACTAGGTGCCAGACTGTAACAGAGTCAAGTACACACAGTCCCTGCTTTGCAGAGTTTATGCTGAATATATGCCATTAATAAAATAATTACATCAGTTATTCTAATGTAATTATTGGGGAGATAGATTATTTAGATATAAGGTTCCTAGGACAAAGGGAAAGTAACTTGGAACATAATACTCTGATCAGTTCCCAGCCATTGCCTTTCTGAAGTGTAGATATGCTGTGTTGATGTGGCCAAGGTAACTCCTGTAGACAGTGTATAAATGATTTCAATCCACCACTCACTCTACTCAATCTCTTCAGTACCTAATTCAAAACACAGAGCAATCTGGGTGCTCCTACGGGTATTCACACTACAGAATTGGTCTAAAAGTTGGTTCAAGAAGGCCTTTGAAAATTCACAACTGCAATGGAAGTGCAACAAATTAATCTCAGGTCAAAAAATGCTCTTGATATCTGCATTCACGACTGCTTGACCAAGTTTTTAGACAACATGTAGGTGCTGAACAAAAGATGACAGGACTACATGTGCAATGACATAACTGAGGGAGAAGGTTAGTCTTTGAGAGGTCTTTGATCCACACAAATACCAAGGGCACAATACAGCAAGAGTTTTCTTTGATAAAACCACCTTCAGCAAATGATATTAAATGAATAAATAGTAAGCAACTGGAATGTCAGTACTCTAAGACTATTTTCCTGCTAAGCATAGCTCCACACCTATAGTATTAAAATATGCATATATTTTTATATATTATATATGCAATATGTAAGTTTAAATTCATTGTAACTTAGCACAAGCTCAGAAGAAAATGTCTACTTAACACTGTGTAAAATGAACTCCTCACATTAGGAAGTCCAGTGACTCAGAATGATAAAATGACTCAGAACTATGCTGGTCTTCTATGGTAGAAACCATGGTATAATGACAAAATCATAAGCTAGTGTAAATAATGGCAGGGTTATGTAACAGTTTAGAAGGAGGAGGCCCCGTAGATTCCACGCACACATTTCTCTGAACACAGAGAGCTTCCTGAAATTTTCTTCAAATTCACCTTCTATGCCCTCATGATTAGGATATTATTCATAAATGGTATCACACTAGAAATCCTGGAAAACAGAAAATTTCAGAAGCAACATCAATTCTCCTGTAAGTACAAAACTTGGAACGCATCATGATGACTGATGAGTGAGAGTCTACTATTACACTGCTGTTTTGAAGCTGATTAAGGGAAAAATTTTCAAGACTGTCTCTCCAGTGAGTGAACTAACTCTACAGTCAGCTTGCTTGGGTACAGCTGAGGTGCTTTATTCAGAGGCCATTTGTCGTCACTGTAGAACATGACCTTACCATTTGGGTTCAGTTCCCCATAGGCTCGTTATAATCCATGGTAATAAACAACTCATCCAAAACACCTTGTTAGATTAAATGCTGAAATTCCTGCCCCCAACCCAACACATATTTTTTAACAGTGGCTGGATGCACAGAATAACACAAGCTCCCTCCTAATTCACTAGTGAGTACCCTAGGGCAATTCCTTGCAGCTGGGCTGTCCTATTTGTATGAAGAAATTGGCCTGGTATAATACAAAGAAAATTTGTCTAGTGCTCAGGAAAGTCCTAGCTCTGCCACCATTATCCTGACATGGGGCCTATTCAAGATATCACTTAGTCTAGAGGAGAGTGGCATTAGCTGCAGAAGAAGATCCTTTCAATTATATTTTCTTAGCTCCCAGAAGAGGATTTTGAATCATCTTCTTTTAATATCCTTGGATACTTCTTCCTGAAGACATCACGTCTCACATTGAGAAAACTGTTTCCAAATCAACTGCTCTAACACTGTCAGGGAAACACAGTAGATACAATATTACCAGATGTACTGAGTTAAACAGTAACCTCTCAAAATTCATGTCCACTCAGAACCTCAGAATGTGACCTTATTTGGGAAATAGGGTCTTTGCAGATGTAACTAAGACAGGATCATACTGGATTAGGGGGAGACCTAAATCCAATGACTGGTGTCTTTATAAGAAGGTCACGTGGGGCCAGGCACAGTGGCTCACACCTGTAAACCCATCTACTTGGGAGGCTGAGGTGAGAGGATCCCATGAGCCTAGGAATTCAAGACCAGTCCAGGAAACATAGTGAGACCCCATCTACGAAAAAAGCCAAAACATTAGCCAGGTATGGTGGTGCACATCTGTAGTCCCAGCTACTTGGAAGTCAGAGGCAGGCGGATCACTTGAGCCCAGGTCTTTGAGGCTGTAGTGAGCTATGATCACGCTGCTGCACTCCAGCCTGGGAAACAAAGCAAAACTCTGTTTCTAAAACAAACAAACATCCAGGAAATGAGCCAAGCATGGTGGTGCACATTTACAGTCTCATCTACTCCAGAGGCTGAGGTGGGAAGATCACTTGAGTCCAGGAGCTCAAGGTTGCAGTGAGCTATGATAGCACCACTGCTCTTTGGCATGGGCAACAGAGTGAGACTCCATGTTTTGTTTTGTTTTTCTTAAAGGAGTCCATGTGAAGACATAGAGACATAGAAAGGAAGGCAATGTGAAGATGCAGGCAAGGACTGGAGAGACACATTCCCAAGCCAGGGAATGCCAAGGATTGCTAGCAACCACCAGAAGCTAGGAAAAAGCAAGGAAGAATGCTCTACAGCTTTCAGAAGGAGCATGGCCCTCCTGACACCCTGATTTCAGACTTCCAGGCTCCAGAACCATGAGAGAAAAACTGCTGTTTGAAGCCACCCAATCTGTGGTACTGTTACGGCAGCCCTAGGAAACTAATATACCACATAACCCACATGAACTAACAGTAATGTATACTGTAAGAGTATAATAATCACAATTACAAGAACTACCAAAACAACAATAAATACATACACAGTCAATGTAAGTTATTTTTAGACAGTAATCATTATTCTGAGTGCTAACCATTTATAGATCAATCCTCTCATCCCAATCAAACTTCCCATAACACACACATGAGATTAATCTTCAGAGAACAGAGATTTTACCATTTTAAGGCCTTTTTCAAAAAATCTTCAATGACTATGCATTTATCTTAGCAAGATATTAATAAAAATTGTGGCTCCCTATAAGTTTTGATGGAGAAGAAAATAAGTATTTATAAAGATATATATATATATCTCCACCCTATACTATCCTATAGCAATTATTCAGTAGGGTTTGTGAAAATTAGTTTAATGGAAATGCTTTACTTCTGTGTTGACATTTCCTCATTAGTCCATTATCCCCTTTAAATATGGTATGAAGTCTTGGAGAGGGATGGGGAGAATCTTCCATGTTACGATCCAGTACCTTTACATTACATAACACTTACTACTCATCCTGAATCAAAGCTTTCACATTATCCCATTAATCCTCTTACCAAATTAGTTTATATCTCTCCAGACATCTATGGTCCTTTGGTACCTCCATGGTTTGGGTGGGTTTTTTTCCCCCACTCCATTAATTTTGTCTGAAATACCTTACTTTCCTATCTTTAGCTAATCCAATCCTGGCCAGTCTTCTAAATCCAGTTCATATCCAGGGAGCTGTCCTAGACCACTATCTCTCACTGTCTTCTGACCTCACTGCTTTGCCAACATCACACTCATTGGTGTACCAGTACTTCTGCTATCATTTGTTTACTTTGTGTTACTTATTTCATAATTTCATAAAAATGAAAAATGTCTCCCTAACTGAATTATAAAGTCTTTGAGACCAGAAGCCACACTATGTTAGAATTGAGCATAATCTTTTGTACAGAGTTGATATTTAAATATTTGTTAGTTGGCTAGAATACATGAGACATAAAAATGCAAAGTTTAAAGTTCCACTTCAGCGTGAATAGCAGTTAGCACAATCTGACTAACTTCTCTCAATATTAAAACAGAAGACATTTCTGAAAAAGGTCAAAACAAATTAAACTATCAGCATAAATTTTTCCCCTACAGAAGGTCATTGTATTTTGAAAAACATTTTGAATGGTAATAGAATTGCACAAATAAACTATCTCAGAATTTAAGCAAGTGTTTATTACAATCAGCTATATTAAATAATAATAGTGTTTGTACTTTAGTCAATAAACTATTTAACAAATTATTCACTGAGTTCCCAATTTGTAAAAGGAGCCACAATAAGATCTACCAGAGGAGAGATGAATAAAAGACTGGCCAACTCTTCAACATCCAACAGTTTAATGGAAGAGACAGACTTTTAAACATTGTGCAAAGCAAAAGTTAAATATGCAATACAACATAGCTAACCTACTGAGTATCGTGTGTGACTAATTTCAATAGGTAGGGCTCAGGAATCATCTGCCAAAAATAAAAATACAAACAAAAAGAACATTTGAGTGAGGTGGGGAAGATAATTACAACTTTGTAGACCAAGATGGCAGAGCAGGATTCTGAGCTATCTGATTAGAAAGACCAAAAGGTATAGGTAGGAAAATTTACTCTCACCTCATTATCTTTACCTTCTCTCACTAGATGACCTCGCCTGCTACCTCACAGGAAAAAATAAAAGGCATTCCTCTCCTGTATGGCAAAACTGAATGACATTTCTCTCTCCTTTCCTGCTCTCTCAACTGTCCCCATTCTTTCCCACAGCTAACTTTTCCAAATTGTTGAGGACCCTCTTGCTGCTTGTCTCCTACCAGATCTTGCTCCAGTACTCACGCTCTCTCTCCTGCTCTTTGTGGCCACATTTTTTGAAAGAATGGTCTCTATGTCTTATCTCTACTTCTTCTCTAATTCACTACTCAGCTGCCTAAGTTTAACTGTCTATCTTACACAATGTGTTCTTTTTATTCAGTAAAATAAAGTGAAATAATGATGTTACTTTCTGATTTCACACTTTCTTAGTTTTAAAATAAGTTAACCACTGTTTCTTCTTAAAATATATTTGCTATAACCAGGAAACAGAATATATAGTCTCTGACTAGGATTTCTCATGTCTAAAAAGCAAATTATTAAAACAGCTGAGACTAAGTATTTTCAGTGAAGAGCCTGTTACTGTAGTGATCAATGCAAATCCTGAACCTTAAACATGCTGTTCTCTCAGTGTATCTTTCCCTAATGTAGAACTCTTTCTAATTCTGTAGATGAGAAGAGGTAGGGTGTGTAATTCATCTTCCTCAACAATACAAAGGAGGTACTTATAACGAAATTATTTCACATAAGCCAGGATCCTGAATCTTTTTCAGAAGATTGGAGTAAGTTAAGGTTTGATATCTCAACCCTGTACTGACATACTTGGAAAGATGGATCCTGACTGATGCTATGCTTCCCTGGCAGTTTCATTTACTAAAAGAATAATGGCTAAGATGGTTTCTCCTCTTAAATACAATAAATAGCTAGAATTCTCCATAACTTACTTTGCTCATCTTTCTTGCCTTCAAAGCCAAATTTATCAGTATCCATTAACCACGTACATTAACTTCAAAAGTGCAACCAACCACTCCTATGTTATGTAAACCTAAGTTTTTCCACGGACAGTGAGCGTTACACAAACTATCCTATAACGGGAAATAGAGGGATCTCAGTTCATCTTTTCACATCTCCTTTGTAATGAACACTTCAGAAGTCCACTGAATAATCCAATGATCTCCCTTTATCTTTTAAAAATAAATTTATCTCATACAGACACCTCCTTTTAAAAATGGCTCTCCTCAAAGTAGACAACTTCGTATCATAAACTATCTACCTAAGAAACAGAGTTGACAGATCTACCAAATATATTGGATATTACAGAAATTTCATAAATACTTGTCACTAGGCTGATTTATATTTAACAATATTGTTAATAGTCCCAGAAAGGCCACCAAGCAAATGTTTTGACTAAAGATCAAATACAAAACTTTAGGCCCACTAACATTTGTAGGGGCTGGGGCAAGATTACAAATAGAGGCCCACATTCCATGTTTACATGTTTAAAAGTTACAAGTCCAGTTAACTATTGAATAAAATACAGTCTCATCCTCCAGTCTTGACAAATACACCCTCCACCGCTGGAGGTACAGGTTCAAATTTAGAATTCTTAGTCTCCTTTAAGTTCCACACCATATTGTGGTGACACGGGGGCCAGCCCACCCCCCCTTGTCTTTCTCTTTCCAGTTTTGTCAAGACCTTGAGGGGCCTTGCACTCAAGGGTGGACATACTGTCTACCGCAAACTGCTACCTCTTTGCCACCTCTCAGGCCTAAGAGCATACTCACTGGTTTTATCTAAGGACACATCTAGGAAAAAGGTCAGTGAAGACTCTGGAAGCACGTTCTGAGCAGTTTGTGGCAGGAAATTCCAGGGTCTTGGTAGGGGGAGGATGGAGTGGGAGAGGGGGAGGATGGAGTGGGAGAGAGGGAGGACTTGGGCTGATCACATACATCCCCTTGAGCCCTCAGATCCTTCACCCTATGGGGAAGTGTGAGCAGAGCAGGGCCTTCTAATTCATAGGTTCTGAAGCAGGGCTTCTCTCGCCCAGGACTAAAAGCAACGCTGGATAATTTACCAAATGGAGAATTTACCAGATCAGTCTTGTTATTAGTTAATGTACTAGTTGAAACTTAGTATGTAGAAAGATTAAGTAGGTAAATAAAAGCCAAAATTCCAATCTTTAATCGCTTCAGTTCCCCCAACATCTGTAATCAAAGGGTCTAATATTTATGTGGATCTATCTACAGACCAAATCTAGATTCTGTGCTTTTTTTTTCACAAATTCATACAAATTTACAGAATTCTATTCAGATGCTAAAGAGAGCTGGAAAAAACAAGAAGCAGAAGGAACAAAGAAAGAACACAGAGTATCAAAGACAGGATCAGACATGCAGACATAAGGGAAAGCATTTTCCTCCTGTTCTGTTGCTTATGTGGCAACGCTTAAGGCACCATGATTAAAGCCACTAGTATCACAGCTTGCTCTCACTAATGCAGACTCATGCAGTTTACTCATTGGCCTCTGACTGCCCCCATCCTAGCCACTCTGTATAGGGTAGGTCAAGCTGAACCTTGTCAGCATTTAAGTGGATACTGATGATAGCTCTCCCTACATTAGAATCTCTTAGCTCGCCATAATTTGCTATGCTACAGTTTTCATTCTACTTAGCAAGAAAATTCTTCTGTTAACTTGAAAAGACTAATAAATACATATACATACTCCACAGGAAGGGAAGTATTTCAACTGGAAATCTTATTTATGTGTACTTACTGAGATTGTACCATTGTCTAGACCTATGGACAGTCTTCTTGTTTCCGGGTTAAAAGACATGCATGAACATGGAGCTGAAAGAAATGAACATGTTGATGAAATTAACAAAACCATGATTCTCATCGATTCAGGAGTGTCTAACTAGCTAACAGTATGAGGCTGTATTTTCCCCACTAACTCCTGGAAAACATTTCATTTAACACCCACTCACCAAAAAATAAAAACAGTAATTTTACAGCCACCCCATAGTTGTTCAGTTATCCTTTTAATGAATATAACAAATAAGATATTCCCAAACTGGGCTAGTTCCAAGGGGCTTGGTCTTGGCTGGTTCTGTCAGTATGGACTCTAAATTTGCTTCACTAGATTAACAATACTTTGTGCTGTGTAACGTTTCTGTTACCACTCTCGCTGTACCACCCCAATTCCACCTTAAATAGAAATACCCTATCCTTTCTGAACTAGACAAACAAAAGAAAGATCTTATTATCCCTCCACCCTCCCCACCCACATACAGACACATACACACAGGAGTATAGAAGTCTATTTTTTGATTCAGAATTGATTTGGGGCGTGTGAATTAACAGGACTTTTTTGTTTTTGGCCTTTGGGGGTGTGCTGGAGTCTGCTGATTGAAAATGACTGAGGAGGATTTGTCTCAACCTAAAAAAGAACCAACTCATCATAGGGCTTGGCATTGTAGGAAAGAAACCAGGTGAGTCAGTACACCCAGGCCTGGATTGGGTCTCCCTGTTCCGCAGGACTGACTCACTGAGTACACCTGATCCTAAGTAAATTAAGTATGCTTGGAAGCCACGTGTGGTCAACAAGTGCTTACTAAACAGTCAGCTCCCAGGCCCCTGCCTTCTCTACCTATGCTTGCTCCTAATTGCTGCCACTAAATAGGGGGTCTTTTGACAATTTACCCAATACTGAAATATTTAATAGTTGTTCTAAAGAGCCCAGTATAGTTTTTATGTCTCCCTTCATATTCACAGAAGCCATGTAGATCATGAACTACATATTATCATAATCACAATCAGCATCAAATATTTTTTATTCCTACTTTTCACAGTTATGATTAGATGTTTTACCCAAGGTCACATAGGAAACATTGGAGAAGGTTCAAAGACATCATTCAAATACACAGTCCCATTTTCAAACAACCAACTTAGATTATTTTTAAACTAAAAAAGAACTTCAAGTTCTACTGACAGCTACTTCATAAACATATCACTTAGTAACATATTTTTCATTCTCTATAAAAGGGCCCTGAATAAAACAACAAAAAGATCTTCTAAACTGCATATTTGCTTTTTTCTAATTTTCTATCATGATATATTCAGAAAATAAAAACTAGCAGAATTTCCCCCAAAAACTTCCACCAGTACAACAGACTATCTTCTTTCTACTTAGCTACAAAATTAAACCAGATTCCCAAGAGTACACTGCTGAAAACAGCAATCAAATGATATTTAATGCACTGCCCTAAAAAAGTCAGTTTTATTGCCCTTGACCAGTAAACTATGTTGCCACAATTTCTATACAATACTAAGATGCCAGGTCTCATAATCCCATAACATGTGTGCAGAATTAAAATCTAATAATCTCATGGAAAATTGTTAGCTGAAAAAAAACTACAGAAAAAATACACTGTGATTACAATTGTGTAAAGTACATACACACATAAGTACAGGATACATGGAAAAACTACTCTTGTGTTCAAATGACAAAATTATTTCTCTAACACTGTCTTTACTCTTATTTTGCCATTCCTGTTAAAATGAATTTTAAATATCTGACAATTTATGAAGATGTAAGTATGAGCATATGAAGCAAAACTCGACTGCAGCCTCAAGGGGCTAGTGACTAGCCAGGAACAACCTTATCATTTAGCTGCCCACTTGACCATCTAAAAGTATTTCCTGTGTGATTTCCTCCAAAGTCCATATCCAGCTATGCTATAATTAGAAAACCCACTGAAATTTGAATGTGATTTAAAATACTTTTTTACAACACTGCATAGGCTACTCTTAAATCTTCATTGCCATTCCCTTATTCCTTGTTTTTTCCCCAATTTCCTATATTTCTTGTTATTCTTTCAAGAAAAATTTAGAATCCTTACTATGTTCAAGGCATGTCCTACAATGACACATAAGGTATTATTGCTACCATCAAGGAATTAAAAGAATTTATAGATTGTGAAACCAAAGGTATATAAGAACTGTAAGACAATTTCACCCTATTGGTTCAAATCATTTTATGCATAGTAAGAAACACCACCATATTTCAAAGTAAAGAACCGTTCCTATAATAAATGAATTCAGCAAAGTTTCAGAATACAAAATTAATGCACACGAATCAGTAGCTCTGCTATATACCAACAGTGACCAAGCTGAGAATCAAATCAAGAACTCAACTCCTTTTACAGTAGGTGCAGAAAAATAAAATAACATACTTGGGATACCTAACCCAGGAGGTGAAAGACCTCTACAAAGAAAACTACAAACACTGCTGAAAGAAATCACAGATGACACAAACAGATGGAAACATATCCCATGCTCATGGATGGGTACAATCAATATTGTGAAAATGACCATACTGCCAAAAGCAATCTACAAATTCAAGGCAATTCCCATCAAAATAGCACCATCATTCTTCACAGAACTAGAAAAAACAATCCTAAAACCTATATGGAACCAAAAAAGAGCCCACATAGCCAAAGCAAGACTAAGCAAAAAGAACAAATTCAGAGGAATCACATTACCTGACTTCAAACTATATATAAGGCCATAGTCACCAAAACAGCATGGTACTGTTATAAAAACAGGCACACAGATCAATAGAACAGGAAAGAGAACCCAGAAATCAACCCAAATACTTACCGCCAACAGATCTTTGACAAAGCAAACATAAACATAAAGTGGGAAAAGGACACCCTATTCAACAAACAGTGCTGGGATAATTGGCAAGCCACATGTAGAAGAATGAAACTGGATCCCCATCTCTCACCTTATACAAAAATCAACTCAAGATGAACCAAAGACTTAAATTTAAGACCTGAAACCATAAAAATTCTAGAAGATAACATTGGAAAACCTTTCTAGGCAGTGGCTTAGGCAAAGACTTTATGACCAAGAACCCAAAAGCAAATGCAGGCTGGTGGCAGCGGCTCACGCCTGTAATCCCAGCTCTTTGGGAAGCTGAGATGGACGGATCACTTGAGGTCAGGAGATTGAGACCAGCCTGGCCATCATGGAGAAACCCCATCTCTACTAAAAATACAAAAATTAGGCGGGTGTGGTGGTGCACACCTGTAGTCCTAGCTACTAGGGAGGCTAAGGCATGAGAATCACTTGAACCCGTGAGGCAGAGATTGCAGTAAGCTGAGATGGCACCACCGTACTCCAGCCTGGGCAACAGAGCAAGACCTCGTCTCAAAAAAAAAAAAAAAAAAAATGCAACAAAAACAAAGATAAATAGATGAGACTTAATTAAACTAAAAATCTTCTACCTCAAAAGAAACAATCAGCAGAGTAAACAGACAACCCAAAGAGTGGGAAAAAAATCTTAGCAATTAATGCACACAACAAACAATACATCCAGCGAAGGACTAATATGCAGAATCTACAAAGAACTCAAACAAATTAGCAAGAAAAAAAAACAATCCCATCAAAAAGTGGGCTAAGGACATGAATACACAATTCTCAAGATATACATGTGGCCAACAAACATGAAAAAACGCTCAGCATCACTAATGATCAGGGAAATGCAAATCAAAACTGCAATGCGGTATCACCTTACTCCTGCAAGAATGGCCATAATCAAAAAATCAAAATATAATGGATGTTGGCATGGATGTGGCGAAAAGAGAACACCTCTGCGCTGCTGGTGGGAATGCAAACTAGTACAACCACTATGGAAAACAGTGTGGAGATTCCTTAAATAACTAAAAGTAGAACTACCATTTGATCCAGCGATCTCACTAGTGGATATCTACCCAGACAAAAAGAAGTCATTATACAAAAAAGATACTCACACACACACAGTTCACAATTCACAACAGCACAATTCACAATTGTAAAAATATGGAACCAGCCCAAATGCCTACCAATCAAAAAATGGATAAAGAAATTGTGGTGAACCAGGGAATATTACTCAGCCATAAAAAAGTAACAAAATAATGCCATTCACAGCAACCTGGATGGAATTGGAGACCATTATTCTAAGCGAAGTAACTCAGGAATGGAAAAGCAAACATCGTATGTTCTCACTTATAAGTGGGAGCTAAGCTATGAGGATGCAAAGGCATAAGAATAATACAATGGACTCTGGGGATTCGAGGAAAGGGTGGGAGTGGGGTGAGGGATAAAAGACTACACATTGGGTACAGTGTACACTGGTCGGGTGATAGGGGCATCAAAATCTCAGAAATCACCAGTAAAGAACTTTTTCTTGTAACCAAGCACCACCTGTTCCCCAAAAACCTACTGAAATAAAAAAAAAAAGACTAATCAGCATAAACAAAAGAAATCTGAACAGAAATCTTACTGTTCTACAATCCATATGCCTGAACCCAAGATGTTCTAGACAGAGGAGTGTCAGAGTTAAACAGCATTAGCTCCCAGGCACATCCAAAGGCATAACCACCCCTTCAAAGAGGCATTTTGGGAAAACACCAGGCAAACCTCTGTGTGTGTGTGTGTGTGTGTGTGCATATGCGCACAGTAGGTGAGACGTACAATGCTCCTCAAACCATTTTCCAACTGTGACACTCCCACAGGAACAGGCCTTGGATTGGCCCCTAGTAGATCCAAAGAAGCAGAGAGCAGATTCGAAAGAATACTGACACCCCCATTTGTTGTTACAGTAAAGTCTTCCTTTTCTTTTATGGATCAGAGGAGTAAACAGATTGACACAGAGATCCTTCTAACTTCAACTCACCAGAAATTAACAAAAAAGCAACTAAAAAAACTAGTACTGTGGCCCATACAAAATGGGCTCCCATCCATGCAAGACAAATATCAAAGGGGCAAAACTCTCTGGGGAAGGATAATGAGACAGTAAAGTAAAGGTAACTATGACCCAATGGCAAAGGGAATCCTTTGGCAGGAAGAATAAGAGGAAGTGACAAACATGCAAATTACAGACAAACTGGCTGGAGACTGTTCTATTCCCCCACCTTAAAATTACTTTCTCCAAAGGGTGAGTGAAGTGCCTGACCAGAACCATAAAATTATAATACAGCTGCCCTCCATTGACTTCCTCTATCAAAATTGCATCCCTGAACTCTAGATGAAATAAATATAGCATGATACAAATTGTGAAGATCTATTTATGACCCCCACTTTTAACTGTTTCCCCATGAGAATAACCATACAGAATGAAATGCGTAGGGTGATGCCATTTGCCAAGACTTCTAACATGTATCATGGTATATTTAGGTCGTCTAAGACTTCTTTACTAACCCAATAACTGAAATTCAAGGCCTTGCCACTGGTTTTGTTGATGTTATATTCTAGCTTCCTATATTTTCCCCAACATTTTTATTAAAATTTAGGGGAAAAGGTGATTACAGTTTTTCAGTAAATAGTACAGGACTCATTTTCCATGTTACCTGAATAAGATTTCTCATCTACCTTTTCTGTCTCAGACTAATGACAGTCAAAAGAAATATACTAGAAAAAATTTAGGAAGCAATGAAATGCACAAATAAGATAAAAAGAGAAACTGTGAAGGTCTATGAGAAATGTGACCTCTTATTCTCTCATATTAGTATCAAGACTTTAGATCTGACTGGTCTGTCAGAGTCTCACCTTTAAAATTAGACCCTTTATTTCCTTGAATTCTGGATATTTGGTAAAATAATAAAGAAAGAAAATAAAAGTAAACACTTTCATAACACTGAGTGTTTGGTAAAATGAAGTCTTTGTAACTTAAGACAAATATTCAGCTTAAAATTTAGTGAAAATCAAAACAAAGAGAAGCTCCAGTATGGGTGATTAAATTAATGGCCATATAATTTGAAGGGAGGAAAGCACAGGAGACATAGCCCTAGACAAAGGGGACCCAAGAGATCAGCATAAAATCTCAGCAGAGTCAATAATTAAATGGATTAGAGGGAAAGTGACTATTTACATTTATAATACTTCTATCTCAAAATTGGTATTTTTAAAATTGCCCTTGTTTATTTAAAAATCATGTACTTAAGAGGAGGCAATCTCAAAATATTTCGATTTGGGAGGAAAGTTTTCTAATTTGTTACGTATACCAATAATTCTTTCATTTTGTGACTAATGTATTTTCTGTCCTTTGCTGACCAGTTGAACTTTGCTCAAATAAACACAAGTTTCATTGAAGGTTAAGCTGCGGATTTCAATCACACTGCTTTACAATGCTGAGGGCATTATTTGGCAGGAGACACTAATCTTCCTCATGAGACATTCTGGTTCAAACTTTAAAACTAAATAAACAATGGTGACTTCTGCAAATAAAAACTTCAGGTGCTAACGGTATCCTGGTGAAGTTGAATGTCAAGATTTCACAATAAGAGGGTCTTCAATAGAGCCTCCAATGAGCAATACACCCTGACAAAGCAAAAATTTATGGACACTATTTCATTCAGCCCTGTTTATAATAGAATAATATTTATTAGATTTTCAGTACTCAACACGTTTTATTTTATTAAGCATATCTATATTTAGGACTTCAATTTTCCAGCACTAACAAGCATTTTACATCTAAATCCAACATTTTATTTACTCTACTAACATTAACTATTTAGTTTTCTTTTCATCTAGGCTGAGTAATATCGGCAAAGCGAAAGTGGTAACTCCCAGACAAGTTTTAAGTTACAGTAAAGTGATCTAACTACACTAAATTTTAAAATGCCCCGTCAGGTGACAATCAAAGAATAGTATGCTAAATAAATGCCGTACTTAATCAGATTAAACAATATCTAGCATGTTTAGTTTGGATAATCTATGTTTTCCTTCATTTCCATTAAAAATGAGAAGTTCCAGGCCAGGTGCGGTGACTCACGCCTGTAATCTCAGCACTTTGGGAGGCCGAGGCGGGCGGATCACGATGTCAGGAGATCGAGACCACGGTGAAACCCTGTCTCCACTAAAAATACAAAAAATGAGCCGGGCGCGGTGGCAGGCGCCTGTAGTCCCAGCTACTCGGGAGGCTGAGGCAGGAGAATGGCGTGAACCTGGGAGGCAGAGCTTGCAATGAGCCGAGATCGTGCCACTGCACTCCAGCCTGGGCAACGGAGCGAGACTCCATCCCCCCCCCCCCCAAAAAAAATGAGAAGTTCCTCAGGTACCTTTTTCTTCTTAGTAAATATAGAATTAAAAGATCACATTACATTATGGTTTATAAGAATATGAATAGTAAAAACAACAAATTACACATGGTTCCATAATATAACCTATACCAAAAAGAAAGCAATAAATGGATCAATACATTTCACAACCAGGAACCCAGAGGTTTTTTTGAAGTAAGGTATAAATTAAAACAACAGAATGAGCATATCTCAGGTATATACACATTCTCCCAATCTGCCAAGAAACTCTCTCAACTGAGTTAAAGATGTTTAAAAGTCAGGAAAACAATCACCACCTTATAAAAGCAGAACTGCCAAGTTCATAATTCTAAATATCTTTCTATAATACCACTAATATACTCACATGAACTTTTCCCCCAACTCCAAAACACCCAGCAGAGGAGGTGGAATAAGCACACACACCACCTCCACAGTCTGAAGTTACCGAAAGTCCTCCTTACCAATGGGAAAACTAACACTTTCAACTTACTTACAAAATAACTCATTTCCATTCCAGATAAAAGCATATACACACATTAATCAACGTAATTTTCCAAATCCCCAATTTTAACTTATCTGTTACCTTAAAATTATAGTCCCAATAAATGACAAAAAGAAACCAATCCAGCTACAACCTCACAAAGTAGCCAATTTTTCTTAATAACTCCAGGTTAATATCAGCAATGACAGTAATATTGTTAAACATCAAGAACCTGAAGCCATTTTACAAGTAGTTATTTGGTATATCTAATAACCAAAATATCTTTGCAAATTTGAGAACAAAGATAACAGTTTATCTGTTAGGCTTCAAAACAGAGAAAATGTGAAGGACTTGCCCAAAGTGATTCAGCAAATTGTAGCAAAAATGAAAATCAAATTCCAGTTTCCCACCCAGGCACAAGGTCTAACCTACAAGCCATTTTGAACACTGCAATTGGAAACAATACATTTTTGGAGGTTAAATTCAATGTAAACAATAGACTGTTCAAATATCCTTCCCATAGATATCTTAACTAAGATTATTTATTATATTTAATGTATTCCCTACCATTTGAAATGGCTTTAAAAGCAGATACAATAAAACCAATAAAACCAAACAATACAAATAAGCAAAAAGAAGTTATGACTGAGAGAGAGAGAGAGAGAGAGAGAAAGAGAGAGAGAGTGTGTGTGTGTAAACAGAAAGAAAATTAAAATAAAGATCTGTTAGGAGATTCAGTTAAGTTTCATGTTCCACATTATCCACAATGACGAAGTACCAGATCCCAGGGCTAATGCTACCAATCTTTTCTGCCTCATAATACACACGGAAAATTATATTTGTACAGCCACTGGAATAAACAGAAGAGACTAGCCCTCCCTCCATCCTCTTCTCTACCTCCCTGCTCAGCTAAGGGGATCAGTTCTCATGTTCTAACGTAATCCATTTAGACCACACCAGTAGGCTGTGTCACATAGGCTGGGAAGTTCTGCCTTTGAGAGAGCAAACAGCTCCTGGCCCTCATGTCTGAAAAATATTCCACCTTTTTGCTCCTTCATAAAAGGGGCACTGTACATTAAGGTAGATGATTACTTCAAAAACAGCCATAAAGCACTTCATATAATGTACACATCAGTATAAGCTGAGGGCACAACGAATGAAGGCATTTCTGCAGAGGGCTAACACAAAGTGGGAAAACTCCAAATTTAAAGGAATAATCAGACTATCGTTCATGCTGTTCACCACAAATAGCCTTTCTCTCAAACAGGCTTTTGATAAAAACTGGGAAGCAAGCAGTTCAAAATCACATGTTTCAGAGAGGACTTGAGTTCCTATACTTTAAAACGTTAACTGAACAGGTATCCATACTTGTGTGAAAACTGAGCAGCCCAACCACACTTCAGACTGGGTAAATGTCATCCCACCAGGCCAAGGCAGAGAACTGGGAAGGTGACAAGACAGGTCATTTTATTGCTACGTTAGGTGTGCCTCTTTATTTGTAACTACCTTTGAAAAAATGAAAAAAATGTCTTGCTTGGCTTTGTGGAAAAATTTATAAATACTTAGGAGCCAAAGTAAATTCCATTTGCCTGCCCTGGCAGGAACAGAACCCACAGTGGGTTTCCAATTATCCAACACACCCGGCCTGAGGCTCTAGCCCTCTCAAGCCTCTTATTCACAACATCTTTGGTGGCCAAGTTGATCGATCTATTCTCCATACCCAGGGAGGAGTTGGCAATACATGCCAGGCTTGACATCCAATCCTCCGATAGAGTAAGAAAAATCTCCAACTCTTTCCACCAACTCCTGCAAGAGGTTCCTCTGCTATCTCTCAAAGGACAAAGGTCTGACCCCATGAATGGCAAACCTAGTTGGTAAAGTAAATATGAAATAAATCAACCACAGAAACAGAAATGCTTGTGCTTTTTACATGATTTTTCTCTAAGTGTGATCCAACTATGGTGGTTGAAATTATATCTATTAGAAGCCTGGAACAAATAATCACATTTATGGCTGTAACTGAAACTTGCACTCTTACCCTGAGGGCCTGGTTTACAAGCTCATGCAGGGTCCCAGATGAGTGTGCTGTAAGTTGATACTGTCACAGGCAATGTGCAGCTACTACATAAGATACACCAAGGGGATATTCTTCTTGAAAGAATATTTGATAAGGAAAGGCTCTGATTTCTCATTCATCCATAAAAATCAGCTAGCTCATAGCAAACTACAAAACAAGCCAGGGGTCATCCCCAAATTCTCTATAGAGAGTGGGGTTTAAAATGAACTTTCCTTAGGCAGACTTTGTGACCACGTCCCCATTATGCCTACTTCCCACATTAAAAAACTCACCACACATGATGGTTGGTATTCATGTAATGTCTGCCTTCCCCACCAGATTGTAAACACCGCAAAGACAGGAACAATCTGCCATATTTAACTACTACATCCTTAGTACATCGTACAATGTTGGAGGTGGAAGAAACACTTAACATTTGTTGAATGAACTATCCAAAGAAATTAAACAAGATCAAATACTACTTTTTGCTTTCCTTCTTTACATGCCCTTACCTTTCCCAGGGTATGTTAATCTCAACTCTACTGTGTCACCAATAGGGCCATGACTCAGTCCTTTCTCATTAAAGATCACAGAGATCCAGGAAAAACTGAAAGAGTAGGAATTAGGAGGTGTACAACGAGGCCCGGGCTTAGTCAAATACTTGCAGTTACAAGTAACAGAAATCTGCTCAGGTGAACTTAGGCACAAATGGACATATCCAATAAGAAAGAGTGGTATCTTTCGAGCTCAAAGGCAGAACACAGCCAGGATTCTCAGGGGATTAGGAGGATGAGGAAAATCTTGTGCATCACTTGTTTGGGCTTTCTCTTTATCAGGAGCCAGATGTTCTTCCTTCTCTGGTTCACCCTACCTTTTCTGCAGATCAGCTTTTTTACTCTTTCTCCATGCACACAAATGCCTCACAGCTCTTGGGTTTATATTTTCCCAGTAAAATGGCCCTGCCCAGGCTGAGACTAGCATTTCTGCCTCCAAATTCTAAGTTCCTGGGAAAATCAGATTGGCCCAGGGACAAACAGCCTTAACCAGGCAAGCTTGGTTTTTCCCGGCTCCCTTCTATGGAGGAGGAGCTTCTCAGAAAAGACAGGGTATGAAGACATCTCCCCAAAGCAGTGCTTTAGTTTTTGACCAGGATGCGTCTGCTCTTCTTTCTCTTGTCTGCAACTCCTCCAAGATCACTCAGCCTCATCACACTCTGCCTTTTAAGCTGGTTTCCTGTCATCAAACTTGGCCTTCACTATTTATTCTTTCTCATTCAATGCCTTCCACTTTCTTCCTTTCATTAAACTTCAAATTATTCTCAAAGCTGTAATGCATTTACTCTCTTACCTGGAACATGACAAACACTATATTTAAAAGGTATTTTAATGGACAAAATTAACAAATAAGTCATTTTAATACATGCACAGAATATTTTCTTTTTATTTTCTTCTGTACTTGGAATGCTACTTATTATGTAGTAGAATAAACATAAAATATGGTCATATCTGCTTTGTGGTGTTTATTTTATAGCCTCTGAATACATTGTGCATTTTTACTTATTTTGAAACCAATATCACATAACCATTATTTAAGACTAATACCGAGTAACCTCTTAACAAAACCCCTTTCAATAGGAAGGACTACAAAACAATGCCTTGGAAACTCAAATCTATTTCATGTTCTCTAACTGACTGAAATGTAGCTTATTTCCTCATGCAATAAGATTCTGCCTCTCTCAAGTTAAACAAATCTTAAATTCCTGCCCAGGTCAATTACTATGTCATCTGAATGCATAAGATTCCTAGGAACACAAAAGCCAATTTCTAACCAATTGTGATGAAGATAACTTTCTTTTTCACCTCTACAGAGTAGTAATCTTTTGAATGGATTCAAAAGATCATTTCAAAATGATTTCGAGAGAAATCATCTTGACCATATACATCTTGTTTGTCTGCAAATCCCTGGCATCTAGATCTGTGGCCTGTATACAGTAGATGCACAGTAAATATTTGATTGACTAGCATGTATACTTATATCCATATATTTACCAATCAACACTATATACACATGGCTTTACATGTGTTCATATAAACATGTACATAGATCATCAACATGTTTGCTATAATGTCACAAGACAATGTTTTCAAACCTTAATGTATATTCAAATTATCTACGGTTTGGGTTTGTTTGGTTTTTTTTTTTTTTTTTTTTTTGGGAGACAGAGGGAGAGAGAGGTGGCATCTTGCTATATTGTCCAGGCTAGTCTTGAACTCCTGGCCTCAAAAAATCCTCCCGCCTTGGCCTCCCACAACACTGGGATTACAGACATGATCTAACCCGCCCAGCCTATTTAGGGATTTTGTTAAATGCAGATTTTGATTGAGCAGCTCTGGGGTAGAACCCAAGAGTACATTTCTAATAAGTTCTCAGGTGATGCTGATGCTACTGGCACACAGACCACATTTTGAATAGCAAAGTAATCCTTTTTTAACTCTATTTAGTAGAACAGCAAAGGCAAAGTATACAAATAATCACAAGGTCCTCTTTCTCAAAGTTCACGTTCAGTCATAAGGAAAATGGATGGTAATCCTCTCAGGGAAACACATCTTTATTATCAGACCAAATCCTTCAATAAGTATTTACTGAGCACCTATGCCAGGTGTAAGAGCTATACTGAACTTAAGTCATTCTTGCATATAGCTTAATAAATGATGAAAACACAACTAAAAGCTTCTCTGTATCTCAGTGATATCCAAATAAAGATAGCATTACAGGATGACACCAAAATGTATATGTATAGGGGAAAGGGAATGAGTTAGCAATTAGGATCCTGTGCCTTCATGAGGTTCCTATTAACGCTCTTCTTATCTCAAGAAGATTCTTTGCTTGCCATCCCCAAATTACCATTATTTTGCCCAGGTCGGCCTCTTCTATTTGCAGAGTCATGGGAGCTATTGATCTCTGAGGCCAAACTTCAACTTGCTGGATTACAGCCCTCCCTCATCTCTTACAGTTAGATACTGTGGCAGGTTTGATGAAGAAGTAAGACCAGAAAAAATACTGGTTATATCATTTAAAAAACAGGAAAAAAGGCTAGGCGTGGTGGCTCATGCCTGTAATCCCAGCACTTTGGGTGGCCGAGGCTGGTGGGTTACCTGAGGTCAGGAGTTCGAAACCAGCCTGGCCAACATGGTGAAACCCCATCTCTACTAAAAATATAAAAATTAGCTGGGTGTGGTGGCATGTGCCTGTAGTCTCAGCTACTTGGGAGGCTGAGGGAGGAGAATCGTTTGAACTCGGGAGGTGGAGGTTGCAGTGAGCCAAGATCGCAATACTGCACTCCAGCCTAGGCAACAGAGGGAGACTCTATCTCAAAAACAAATAAACAAACAAAAAAACAGGAAAAAAAACCCTAGAGAATTCTCTACTTTTCCATTTATCTAAACCCTCATCACTGCCATGGCTTAAAAAGAAAGTTCAGCTTGATCCTATAATGTACGACAGTATCTTCTAGAAGCAAAACATGTAAAGGAAGGATATAGCATTCAGAATTACAAGAAGTTTCTTCTTCCCAAAAGAAGGGTTGAATACTTTGTTCAGCTTGGTTGTCATTGTCTATTTACTACAAAATTCTAAAGACATGCAAAGCCTCAAAGATAATTTGAAAATCATTTAAAATTATTATATCATTAATAATCATTTGTTTATAAACAAGCAAAATTGTTGTTTGAGTTATTACAGTATTCTTTCGCCAGAAGCAGAATTTTAAGCAAATCTACAATTTAGCATGAATTTATTTTGGCATATGCTTCTGAAACTGGGATACTTATATCAAGAGATGAGGTGTACACTGCAGCAAGCCAGAAGGTATAGGAGTCCAAATAACAAACCTGGGGGATTTTTCTACAATGTCAATTTTAATTAAGGTTTGAAGGGTGGGAAGTAAGGGAAATGTTTAATACAAGTAATAATAAATTTAAATAATTATTTTACGCTAAAATAAACACGGGATAGGATGCCCAAACTTCATTAATTTTAAAGATAAAAGACTAGACTAAAAAGAAATTTCCTATTCTGGGGGGCCAGGTCTTCTTCAGTTGAGGGGAAGCTTCTGCCAGTGGGATAATCTAAGAATCACACATATCTTTTCTTTTAAAAGTGTACTTGGAAGATTCATTATTTATCAGTGCAAGGACGTAATTCTCAGATAAGATCTTGGGGAAATGAAATCAACTTCTAATTAGAATGTTTCAATCCTAAGCAAATCCTTTTGAGAACTGAATGCTCAATGCTGAATGTCTTGAATTTGAATAAATTATGTAACAATAAGGCAAGGACAAATTTACTTCACAAATGTAATCACTGGACAAAATTCTGAATTGCCTAAGGACATACTTTACAAAATAGCTGAACAAAAAGTTGGAAAAGAGAGGGAGACTGCTGTAATCAGAAAGCCTACGTGCTGTAGTCTTTCTTCCATTAATCTTATTCAGAAGCTATGAATATAGAGTCAATTTCAGAACAATCTGCTTACTTTACATAGTGAAAGCCTTAGAAAATCTAAAATGATTTAATATGGTACTTTTCATTATAATGAGAATCCCAACCTCAGTCTTCTCTACTTAAGAAGAAAATACAGAGAAGGCAATCTGGGAAGGACATGTCTGGTTTTTCAAGACAGAGATTTGGATACTTACAAGGCATTGCATGGTATATGCTTGGCCAATACTGCCCACTGTCTCTCTTTAACCAAACACGAACTGTCCTACAACAGAAGAAAATATGTACATGAAATCACATTATTCTTAGCCATGGGAAAATGCCGATACATAGAAGACAAACCTCTTAATATTATACATAGAGAGAGGCCAGGCGCAGTGGCTCACGCCTGTCCCAGCACTTTGAAAGGCTGAGGTAGGCGGATCACTTGAGGTCAGGAGTTCGAGACCAGCCTGACCAACATGGTGAAACCCTGTCTCTACTGAAAATAAAAAAATTAGCTGAGAGTAGTGGTGTGTGCCTGTAATCCCATCTACTCGGGAGGCTGAGGCAGGAGAATCACCTAACCCGGGAGGCGGAGGTTGCAGTGAGTCAAGATCACGCCACTGCACTCCAGCCTGGGTAACAGAGAGAAACTCCGTCTTGAAAAAAAAAATAAGAGAGAGAATATCTTAACATACCTATGTATCTTAACCATAAATACATATAAATGAACACCATATATACCTGTCTAAAGATTCTATATTCCTTAAACTTGCGGCTTCTACATATTTAGAATTATATGTAACTCTTCAAATATCATGCCACACGTGTGTAATCATGATAGTGTTTGAAAATTATTATTTTCATTCTTGTTGTTTTGCCTTTCCAAGCATCTGACCTTTGCTCTTGACGACTGGAAGCATTCATCTTACTGGGGAACTATTTGGTTTTATTAGTGAAGGGACTACAAAGAGATCAAATGAAAAAATATGCAGTATCTGACATGAACAGAAGGATTATGTGGTCCATGGTCTTGTAAGCCAAGCCATTGTCTCAAGGGAGTTTTTCTAAACATGCTCAAGTAATTATAAGCTCTGAGGCAGATTTTCTGAGCTAGTGGTGTCCATGGGGCTTGCTATGGAACACAGTGATGCTGTAGCAAAGGCTGTGCATGAAGTTCCAGGCCAACAGCTGTAGAGAGACAAGGCAGACAACTAGGAAAAGTCAGAGAACAGACGCCAAAGACTCAACTAGCTGGGAAGTATCATGATGTTCTGACCAAACAGAAAGGCCCGACCATGAATTATACTAGCCATAACATCATCAGCATATGTCAGCAAGGCAAACACAAGTAGGAGATTGAAAGGTATTATCCTGGAGACCAGAGGAAACAGTGAACATCAAACATACGGAAAAAGTCAGTGTCCCACTGCCAGGGATCATATGCCACACAACTCACCCCACACTCTTAAGCCATCCCAGGGTTAAAAGCAGAGTGACAAACTGAGCACTTTTATCTCAGAGAGAGTTGGAAACTTCCTAAAGATACCATTTAAGTCATCACACTGGACTAAGTTTTAAATTATATTGGATATCTGCCACCTGCCCCACTCCAGCTAATCAGGAGTAGGCTGTGCGCGGTGGCTCACACCTGTAATCCCAGCACATTGGGAGGCCAAGGTGGGCAGATCACCGGAGGTCAGGAGTTCGAAACCAGCCTGGCCAACATGACAAAACCCTGTCTCTACTAAAAATACAAAAATTAGCAGGGTGTGGTGGTGGACGCCTATAATCCCAGCTACTCAGGAGGTTAAGGCAGGAGAATCGCTTGAACCTGGGAGGCAGAGGTTGCACTGAGCCGAGATGGCGCCATTACACTCCTGCCTGGGCGACAGAGCAAGACTCTGTCTCAAAAACAATAAATTAATTAAAAAATAAATAAATAATTAGTAGGAAAAAGACTAGACCAACTACAGATATAATAAAGAAAGAACATTTAAGTTATGATGTAGTGATATGTAGTGACACCACTATATATACATGCAAAATTCAGTCTTTTTGGTCAATTATATTAATTTGTGAGGTAAACAGATACAATGGTAAATAACTTATAAGAATTAAATCGATGCACACACATACTGCTAATATAGCGATACGCATATCAGCATTCACTCTTCTCTTAAACGAGTTCTTTTTACAATACATGTTAATACAACATTGTTATATTGAGATTATCACCTCAATAAGAATCAATACCAGAGTAACATCACAGAAGATGGTGGAGTAAGACACTCCAAAATCAGTCCCTCCACAAAACCAACTACTAAGCTGGCAAGAACTGTCAGCCCCATCCCTACGGCAAGCAGCCATGGGACTGCGGCTCATATTCCTTGAGTGGCCTGCTTGTACCAGGAAGCAAACATTGTCCTCCACAGTTTGTAGGGGGTGTGTTTTGATTTGCCTGGAAATTCACTGAGAGATTTAACCAAAAGCTGGCTATTGTTTCAAACCCCTAGGGCTGAAGGGCTTCCCAAGCAGTGTCTTTCAAAAGAAATTAGAGACAGAAACTTTTTTATCCTTACCGGATGCAGGCATTTAAGGAAATCACTGGCTGACCTCAGACATAACAGAACAGAGACCTCAGTGATCACATACAACAAGGAATATAGTCTTTGCAAAAATAATTTGGAAAAGTCACTAAACAAATGGATAACTACAGCACTCAACAAGTAAGAACAGCAACCTCTGGAGAGGGAGAATTATATGACTTCCAGAATTACTGCATTATAATATTCAAAATGTCCAGTTCTCAACAAATATTGCAAAGTATACAAAGAAAAAGGAAAAGAAAAACAAATAAACTGACAGAAAATTGACAGAAATTCACAGAAAAAAAAAAAAGAAATTGACAGAAACCATCCATGAAGAAGCTAAAACAGGCTTACTATACCAAGACTTTAACAGTTTTAAACAGACAAAGAACAAAGGAAATCAGGACAAGGTTGTATGAACAAATGGGGAATATCAATAAAGAGACAGAAATTTCAAAAGGGAATCAAAGAGAAATTCTGGAACTGAAAAGTACAACAGCTGAAATGAAAAATTCCATAATGAGGTTCAACAGCAGGTTTGAGAGTCAGAAGAGACAGCAAACCTGAAGATGGGACAACTGAAATTTCCCAGTCTGAGGAGAAGAAAGAAAAAAGAATAAAGAATAACAAATAGAGCGTAAGAGACCTATGGGACATCATCAAGTGTACCAACATATGCAATATGGAATTCCTATAGTAAGATAGATGAATTCTCTATCTAGCTGCACTATCCTTCCAAATGAAAGGGAAATTAAGACATTCTCAGATAAACAAAAGCTAATGAAATTCATTACTGGTAGATCTTCCTTACAAGAAATGTTAAAAGGAGTTTTTCAGGCTGAAACAAAAGGACACTAGATGGTAACCTGAAGCCATACAAGAATTAAAGATTACTGGTAAATTTTAGTCACCACAAGACTAAATATAAAAGCAAGTATCACTGTATATTTTGTTTATAACTCCTCTTTCTGTTTCCTAAATGGATTAACAGACATATGCATAAAACAAGAATTTTAAGTCTATCTATGTAAATGGGCAACAAAAGGGGTAGGAACAGAGCTAACTAGGAGCAGAGTTAATGTACACTAGTAAAAATAAATTGATATCAATTCAAACTAGATGATATAAATGTAGGTATACAGAAGAGAAAAATAAGGGAATCAAAATGGTACATGAGAAAAAATCAAACGTAAAACAAAGCAATAGTGGAGAAAAATTGAGAAACAAAAAACAAAGAGATTTAAGACACAAAAAATAAATAGCGAAATGGCAGAAGTCTTTCCTTATCAGCAATCACTTTAAATATAAATGAATTAAATTCATAAATTAAAAACAGAGACTGGTAGAAATGAATTTAAAAAAAAATATGGTCCAACTTTTTGCTACTTAAATGAGACTCACTTTAAACCCAAAGACACAAATAGGTTGAAAATTAAACAATAAAAAAGACATTCCATTCAAATAGTAACCAAAAGAAAGCTAGGTGGGTATAGAGATAACAGATAAAATAGTTTTTGAGTCAAAACTTATTACAAGAGACAAGGACACTATGTATTGACAAAAGGGTCAATTCATCAAAAAAACAATAATTGCAAATATATATACTCCAAAGAACAGAGCCCCTAAAATATTAATATACGAAAAGTAAGCACTGACAGAACTGAAGGGAGAAATAGAGAGTTCTACAATAATTGCAGACTTTCACTTGCAATAAAAGATAGAACATCCATACATATAAGGAAACAGAAGACTTGAACAACACTACAAACCAACTAGATCTAATGATATATAAACAACACTCCAACCAACAACAACAGAACATACATGTTTTTCTGAAGTACACATGGAACATTCTCTAGGATTGCTCAGCTGTTAGGCTGTAAAACAATTCTTAATAAATTTTAAGATTGAAATCATACAAAGTATCTTCTCCAACTATAAGGGAATGAGGCTAAAATCAATAACAAAAAGAACTTGGGAAGAAGTAACTAAGAAAATTAGAAGATACTTCCAGATGAATGAAAACAAAAGCGCAACACATTAAAATGTATTAGGGGCTGTGAACGCAGTACTCAGGAAGAAATGTATAGCTATAAATGCCTATATTAAAAAAGAAGATCACAAATCAATAACCTAATTTTATACCTTAAAGAAAAGCAAACTAAACCCAAAGCCAGCAAAGGAAGGAAATAACAAAGGCTAGAGCAGGAAAAAAAAAAAAAAAAAGACAGAGAAAGATAGAGAATCAATGAAACAAAAGGTCAGTTCTTTGAAAAGATCAGCAAAAGTAACAAACCTTTAGCTAAACAGAAATTTAAAGGATTATAGGAGAAAATTTATATGCCAGCCAATTAGATCATCCAGATTAAATAAACAAATTCCTAGAAACATACAATCTACCAATACTGACTCAAGAAGAAATGGATAATCTCAACAAACCTATTACAAGTAGAGACTGAATCAATAATCTAAAATTTCTCAACAAAGAAAAGTGCAAGATGGCTTCACTGGCGAGGTCAAACACTTAAAGGAGAATGAATGACAATCCTATGCAAACTTCAGAAAAATGGAAGAGGAGAAAATACTTTATAAAACATTCTATGAAAGCTGGACAAAGACAGCGGAAGAAAACTACAGACTTAAATATTCATGAAAAGAGACTCAAAACTCCACAACAAAATATTAGTAAGCCAAGTTCAACAGCACATTAAAACTATTATATACCATGACTGAGTGTGATTTATCCCAGGAATGCAAGGGTAGTTCAATATAAGAAAATCAATCAATGTGATACGGCACACTAATAGAATGAACACACACACACACACACACACACCCCTCAATAGACACCAAAAATGCATTTGACAAAATTCAACAATCTTTCATGAAAAAAAACATAGCATACTAGGAGTAGAAGAAAATTTCCTTAACCGAATAAAAGATATTCATGAAAAAGCCACACAACATCCTACTCAATAAAAAGGGAAAACATACTCCTGAAAATCAGTAATAAGGATGCTCAATTTCATCACTGCTATTCAAAATTATTGGAAGTCCCAGCCAGAGTAATTAGGCAAATAAAAGAAATATAAGGCATCCAAACTGGAAAGGGAGATGTAAAACTATTTCTACTGGAAGATGACATAATTCTACTTATAGAAAATCCTAAATAATCCACTCAAGAAAAAAAGACTGAAGTTAATAAATTAAGCAAAGTTACAAGGTGCAAGATCAGCAAACAGAAACCATCTGTGTTTCTAATAACAAACATTTCTAAAGAAATTACAGCCCCGAAAACACTTTACATATATATTTAATCTTTACAATACCCTATTAAATAGAGCTCTCTTCACTAAATGTACTACCCTCCTTATGCCAACTTGTATTAAAGGCAATTGATAAATCTTTACACCTAAAAATAAAAGTACAGTATATAAAAATACCTGTTCTCTTATCTCCTGAGGTACAAGAGCAGTTTAAAAAAGAAAAAAAAGGTTCTGCATCTTAGAGATCAAAAGTGCCATTTGGATGGTTAGGAATTTCCTAAATGAATGTGAATTTTACTATACAAAGCCTTAGAAGTAAGTTTTAATTTTTCTGAAAATTGTTATTTTAAAAGAAACACGAAAAACACCTTTCCCTGAAGAAAATTTTCAGAAAATGACAACTATGGTTAAGAGCCATATTAAGCCAGCAGAGGTTAGGGTATTGGGGGAAAAAAAATGTCTGGGTGGAGCCAAGATGGCCGAATAGGAACAGCTCCAGTCTACAGCTCCCAGCGTGAGCCACGCAGAAGACGAATGATTTCTGCATTTCCAACTGAGGTACTGGGTTCATCTTACTGGGGATTGTTGGATAGTAGGTGCAGGACAGTGGGTGCAGCGCACCGAGCGTGAGCCAAAGCAGGGCGAGGCATCGCCTCACGTGGGAGGCGCAAGGGGTCAGGGAGTTCCCTTTCCTAGCCAAGGAAAGGGGTGACAGACGGCACCTGGAAAATCAGGTCCCACCATAATACTGCGCTTTTTTGATGGTCTTAGCAAATGGCACACCAGGAGGTTGTATCCTGCGCCTGGCTCGGAGGATCCTACGCCCACAGAGCCTCCCTCATTGCTAGCACAGCAGTCTGAGATCAAACTGCAAGGTGGCAGTGAGGCTGGGGGAGGGGCGCCTGCCATTGCCTAGGCTTGAGTAGGTAAACAAAGCAGCCAGGAAGCTCAAACTGGGTGGAACCCACCACAGCTCAAGGAGGCCTGCCCGCCTCTGTAGACTCCACCTCTGGGGGCAGGGCATAGACAAACAAAAGGCAGCAGAAACCTCTGCAGACTTAAATGTCCCTGTCTGACAGCTTTGAAGAGAGTAGTGGTTCTCCCAGCACACAGCTTGAGATCTGAGAACAGACAGACTGCCTCCTCAAGTGGGTCCCTGACCCCCAAGTAGCCTAACTGGGAGGCACCCCCCAAGTAGGGGCAGACTGACACCTCACATGGTTGGGTACTCCTCTGAGACAAAACTTCCAGAGGAATGATCAGGCAGCAACATTTGCTGTTCACCAGTATCCGCTGTTCTGCAGCCTCTGCTGCTGATACCCAGGCAAACAGGGTCTGGAGTGGACCTCCGGCAAACTCCAACAGACCCACAGCTGAGGGTCCTGACTGTTAGAAGGAAAACTAACAAACAGAAAGGACATCCATACCAAAACCCCATCTGTACATCATCATCATCAAATACCAAAAGTAGATAAAACGACAAAGATGGGGAAAAAACATAGCAGAAAAAATGAAAATTCTAAAAACCAGAGCACCTCTCCTTCTCCAAAGGAATGCACCTCCTCACCAGCAACGGAACAAAGCTGGACGGAGAATGACTTTGACAAGTTGAGAGAAGAAGGCTTCAGATAATCAAACTACTCTGAGCTGAAGGAGGAAGTACAAACCCATGGCAAAGAAGTTAAAAACCTTGAAAAAAGATTAGACGAATGGCTAACTAGAATAACCAATGCAGAGAAGTCCTTAAAGGACCTGATGGAGCTGAAAACCATGGCACGAGAACTATGTGACAAATGCACAAGCCTCAGGAGCCAATTCAATCAACTGGAAGAAAGGGTATCAGTGATGGAAGATTGAATGAAATGAAGTGAGAAGAGAAGTTTAGAGAAAAAAGAATAAAAAGAAACGAACGAAGCCTCCAAGAAATATGGGACTATGTGAAAAGACCAAATCTATGTCTGATTGGTGTACCTGAAAGTGACAGGGAGAATGGAACCAAGCTGGAAAACACTCTGCAGGATATTATCCAGGAGAATTCCCCAATCTAGCAAGGCAGGCCAACATTCACATTCAGGAAATACAGAAAAGGCCACGAAGATACTCCTCAAGAAGGGCAACTCCAAGATACATAATTGTCAGATTCACCAAAGTTGAAATGAAGGAAAAAATGTTAAGGGCAGCCAGAGAGAAAGGTCGGCTTACCCACAAAGGGAGGCCCATCAGACTAACAGCTGATCTCTCGGCAGAAACTCTATAAGACAGAAGAGAGTGGGGGCCAATATTCAACATTCTTAAAGAAAAGAATTTTCAACCCAGAATTTCATATCCGCCAAAATAAGCTTCATAAGTGAAGGAGAAATAAAATCCTTTACAGACAAGCAAATGCTGAAAGATTTTGTCACCACCAGGCCTGCCCTACAAGAGCTCCTGAAGGCAGCACTAAACATGGAAAGGAACAACCGGTACCAGCCACTGCAAAAACATGCCAAAGTGTAAAGACCAGTGAGGCTAGGAAGAAACTGCATCAACTAACGAGCAAAATAACCAGCTAACATCATAATGACAGGATCAAATTCACACATAACAATATTAATCTTAACTGTAGAAGGGCAACATGCTCCAGCTGAAAGAAACAGACTGGCAAATTGGATAAAGAGTCAAGACCCATCAGTGTGCTGTATTCAGGAAACCCATCTCACATGCAGAGACACACATAAGCTCAAAATAAAGGAATGCAGGAAGATCTACCAAGCAAATGGAAAACAAAAAAGGCAGGGGTTGCAATCCTAGTGTCTGATAAAACAGACTTTAAACCAACAAAGATCAAAAGAGACAAAGAAGGCCATTACATAATGGTAAAGGGATCAATTCAACAAGAAGAGCTAACTATCCTAAATATATATGCACCCACACGAGCACCCAGATTCATAAAGGAAGTCCTTAGAGACCTACAGAGAGACTTAGACTCCTACACAATAATAATGGGAGAGTTTAACACCCCACTGTCAACATCAGACAGATCAACAAGACAGAAAGTTAACAAGGATATCCAGGAATTGAACTCAGCTCTGCACCAAGGGGACCTAATAGACATCTACAGAACTCTCTACCCCAAATCAACAGAATATACATTCTTCTCAGCACCACACCACACCTATTCCAAAATTGACCACACAGTTGGAAGTAAAGCACTCCTCAGCAAATGTAAAAGAACAGAAATTATAACAAACTGTCTCTCAGACCACAGTGCAATCAAACTAGAACTCAGCATTAAGAAACTCACTCAAAACTGCTCAACTACATGGAAACTGAACAACCTGCCCCTAAATGACTACTGGGTACATAATGAAATGAAGGCAGAAATAAAGATGTTCTTTGAAACCAATGAGAACAAAGACACAACATACCAGAATCTCTGGGACACATTCAAAGCAGTGTGTAGAGGGAAATTTATAGCACTAAATGCCCACAAGAGAAAGCAGGAAAGATCTAAAATGGACACCCTAACATGACAATTAAAAGAACTAGAGAAGCAAGAGCAAACACATTCAAAAGCTAGCAGAAGGCAATAAATAACTAAGATCAGAGCAGAACTGAAGGAAATAGACACAAAAAACCCTTCAAAAAATCAATGAATTCAGGAGCTGGTTTTTTGAAAAGATCAACAAAACTGATAGACTGCTAGCAAGACTAATAAGAAAAGAGAGAAGAATCAAATAGACACAATAAAAAATGATAAAGGGGATATCACCACCAATCCCACAGAAATACAAACTACCATCAGAGAATACTATAAACACCTCTAAGCAAATAAACTAGAAAATCTGGAAGAAACGGATAAATTCCTCGACACATGCACCCTCCCAAGACTAAACCAGGAAGAAGGTGAATCTCTGAATAGACCAATAACAGGCTCTGAAATTGAGGCAGTAATTAATAGCCTACCAACCAATAGCTATTAATTAAAAAAAGTCCAGGACCAGATGGATTCACAGTCGAATTCTACCAGAGGTACAAGGAGGAACTGGTACCATTCCTTCTGAAACGATTCCAATCAACAGAAAAAGAGGGAATCCTTCCTAACTCATTTTATGAGGCCAGCATCATCCTGATGCCAAAGCCTGGCAGAGACACCACAAAAAAAGAGAGAATTTTAGACCAATATCCCTGATGAACATCGGTGCAAAAATCCTCAATAAAATAGTGGCAAACCGAATCCAGCAGAATATCAAAAAGCTTATCCACCATGATCAAGTGGCTTCATCCCTGGGATGCAAGTCTGGTTCAACATATGCAAATCAATAAACATAATCCAGCATATAAACAGAACGACAAAAACCACATGATTATCTCAATAGATGCAGAAAAGGCCTTTGACAAAATTCAACAACCTTCATGCTAAAAACTCTCAATAAATTAGGTATTGATGGGATGTATCTCAAAATAATAAGAGCTATCTGTGACAAACCCACAGCCAATATCATACTGAATGGGCAAAAACTGGAAGCATTCCCTTTGAAAATGGGCACAAGACAGGGATGCTCTCTTTCACCACTCCTATTCAACATAGTGCTGGAAGTTCTGGCCAGGGCAATCAGGCAGGAGAAGGAAATAAAGGGTATTCAATTAGGAAAAGAGGAAGTCAAATTGTCCCTGTTTGCAGATGACATGATTGTATATCTAGAAAACCCCATCGTCTCAGCCCAAAATCTCCTTAAGCTGATAAGCAACTTCAGCAAAGTCTCAGGATACAAAATCAGTGTGCAAAAATCACAGGCATTCTTATACACCAATAACAGACAAACAGAGAGCCAAATCATGAGTGAACTCCCATTCACAATTGCTTCAAAGAGAATAAAATACCTAGGAATCCAACTTACAAGGGATGTGAAGGACCTCTTCAAGGAGGACTACAAACCACTGCTCAACGAAATAAAAGAGGATACAAACAAATGGAAGAACATTCCATGCTCATGGGTAGGAAGAATCAATATCGTGAAAATGGCCATACTGCCCAAGGTAATTTATACGTTCAATGCCATCCCCATCAAGCTACCAATGATTTTCTTCACAGAATTGGAAAAAACTACTTTAAAGTTCATATGGAACCAAAAAAGAGCCTACATTGCCAAGTCAATCCTAAGCCAAAAGAACAAAGCTGGAGGCATCACGCTACCTGACTTCAAACTATACTACAAGGCCACAGTACCCAAAACAGCATGGTACTAGTACCAAAACAGAGATACAGACTAATGGGACAGAACAGAGCCCTCAGAAATAATGCCACACATCTACAACTATCTGATCTTTGACAAACCTGACAAAAATAAGAAATGAGGAAAGGATTCCCTATTTAATAAATGGTGCTGGGAAAACTGGCTAGCCATATGCAGAAAGCTGAAACTGGACCCCTTCCTTACACCTTATACAAAAATTAATTCAAGATGGATTAAAGACTTAAATGTTAGACCTAAAACCATAAAAACCCTAGAACAAAACCTAGGCAATACCATTCAGGACATAGGCATGGGCAAGGACTTCACGTCTAAAACACCAAAAGCAATGGCAACAAAAGCCAAAATTGACAAATGGGATCTAATTAAACTAAAGAGCTTCTGCACAGCAAAAGAAATTACCATCAGAATGAACAGGCAACCTACAGAATGGGAGAAAATTTTTGCAATCTACTCATCTGACAAAGGGCTAATATCCAGAATCTACAATGAACTCAAACAAATTTACAAGAAAAAAACAAACAACCCCATCAAAAAGTGGGCGAAGGATATGAACAGACACTTCTCAAAAGAAGACATTTATGCAGCCAAAAGACACATGAAAAAATGCTCATCATCACTGGCCATCAGAGAAATGCAAATCAAAACCACAAAGACATACCATCTCACACCAGTTAGAATGGCGATCATTAAAAAGTCAGGAAACAACAGGTGCTGGAGAGGATGTGGAGAAATAGGAACACTTTTACACTGTTGGTGGGACTGTAAACTAGTTCAACCATTGTGGAAGACAGTGTGGTGATTCCTCAGGGATCTAGAACTAGAAATACCATTTGACCCAGCCATCCCATTACTGGGCAATACCCAAGAGATTATAAATCATGCTGTTATAAAGACATATGCACACGCATGTATGTTGCGGCACTATTCACAATAGCAAAGACTTGGAACCAACCCAAATGTCCAACAATGATAGACTGGATTAAGAAAATGTGGCACAATACACCATGGAATATGATGCAGCCATAAAAAGTGATGAGTTCATGTCCTTTGTAGGGACATGAATGAAGCTGGAAACCATCATTCTCAGCAAACTATCGCAACGACAAAAACCAAACACCGCATGTTCTTACTCATATGTGGGAACTGAAAATGAGAACACTTGGACACAGGAAGGGGAACATCACATACCGGGGCCAGGCCTTGTGGGGTAGGGGGAGGGGGGATAGATAGCACTAGGAGATATACCTAATGTTAAATGACGAGTTAATGAGTGCAGCACACCAACATGACACATGTATACATATGTAACAAACCTGCACGTTGTGCACATGTACCCTAAAACTTAAAGTATTAAAAAAAAAAAGTCTGACCGCTGAAAAGCAGGGAAAGTGTCCTTTCACCCCCCACATAAAGCCCTGGGTTCACAGTAACAGGACAGGGCCAAATGCATTGCACAGTCCATCTTGCACATGCTGTTTTCTTCTCTCCCTGCCTCTTCCTCTCTCCCAAGCTCCTAGCACGAGGCACAAACCAACACTGGGAGAAGACAATGCTCATTAAAAATACCAAGATGAGGTAGCCCATAGTGGGTCTCAAGTAGTTCAGCAACTGGGCTATTTATTTTTATTTTTTATTTTTTGAGACCGAGTCTCACTCTGTTGCCCAGGCTGGAGTGCAACGGCACGACCTTGGCTCACTGCAACCTCCACCTCCCAGGATCAAGTGATTGTCCTGCCTCAGCCTCTTGAGTAGCTGGGATTACAGGTGCATGCCACCACACTAGGGTAATTTTTGTATTTTTAGTAGAGATGGGGTTTCACCATATTGGCTAGGCTGGTCTCGAACCTCTGACCTCAAGCAATCCACCTGCCTTGGCCTCCCAAAGTGCTGAAATTACAGGCGTGAGCCACTGCGCCTGGCCTGAGCTATTTAAAAACAGCATAATTTCATTCTATGTTGGATATAGCTGATCACATTTCAACAGGTTAAAATTACTTTTAAATATCAGCCCTACTCCTTAGACCTAAAACAAAATTGATTTTTATTTTATTTATATTTTACTTTAAGTTCCGGGATATATGTGCAGAATGTGCAGGTTTGTTACGTAGGTATAAGTGTGCCATGGTAGTCTGCTGTACCTATTGACCCATCCTCTAAGTTCCCTCCCCTAGCCCCAAAATTGCTTCTTTAAGTTAAAATGGATGTTAGATAAATTGTGGTGTTTATATCAAAGCTCTACTAGGATCAGTGCTGGTTTGCTCCTTGACTAGGCTATAAATGCAAGCAGAGAAGGAACCACATTTTACCATATTTGATATTTGCCCCAAGGTCAAGCACTGTATCAGGCCCAAAACTGGTGCTCATTGTTTGTGAAAGATTAAAAGAATCAATCAAAAAACTCTCCCTATGGCCATGGCCACCCCAACCTACCTGTCCACTGTCAGGAAGTCCTCTGATTGCACTTGGACAGACAACTAGTGCAAAAAGGCAGCAAGGAAGCTAGGTTGATACTGAGAAGTCTATACACTGTGCTGCATAAGATGATGGGAGGGAACTATGAATCCTTAATTGCACAGCTCCAGCCTTTATTTCCTAAAGAAATACTGATGGGCAGGGAATTCCCATGTGCCTCCCATCTCACCCCAACTCTCTCCAAAGGACTAAATTCAGTGCCTGCCTAGTTACAACCTTAACTTGAACAAATGCGACCTCAGGGACAGCATTCAGCACAGTAGCCAGTCTGATCAGGCAGAGGGGGACTCACATGTTCAACTAAGCAGGGAATCATATACTCCCTTTTTGAGATCCCAATTTTTTAGTTTGTATTTGACTTTCTTGTTTTAAACTGTGCCGACACACATAAGCTGGCAGTAGTTTCATCAGACACAGTTGCTAAACTGACTCGTGTGTGTGTGTGTGTGTGTGTGTGTACATGCATACACATACATAGTCACAGGCTGCATAACAATGTTTCAGTCAATATTGGACCACATATATAATGGTGGTCCCATAAGGTGTTTTGTTTTTTTTGTTTTTTTTTTTTTTTTTAACAGAGACAGGGTCTCGCTTTGTTGCCCAGGCAGGAAGGCAGTGACACAATCATAGCTCACTGTCACTTTGAACTACTGAACTCAAATAGTGATCTTCCCACCTCAGCATCCCAAGTAGCTAAACTAGATGCTCACCACCATACCTGGCTAATTTTAAAAAAAATTTTATAGAGACGGAGGTCTCACTATGTTTCCCAGGCTGGTATGGAACTCCTGGCCTCAAGTGATCCTCCTGCCTTGGCCTCCCAAAGCGCTGGGATTACAGGCACGAGCCACTGAACCTGGTCCCCCTAAGATTCTAATACCATATTTTTACCTTATACTTTTTATGTTTAGATACACACATACTTACCATTTGTGTTACAGTTGCCTACATTATTCAGTATATTTACATGATACAAAAATTTGTCGCCTAGGAGTGACAGGCTATATATATCATACAGCCTAGGTATGTAGTGGCTAGACCATATAGTTTTGTGTGAGTACATTCTATGGCAATCACACAATGACTAAATTGCCTAATGACGTATGTCTCAGAATGTATCCCCACTGTTGAGTGACACATGACTGTATCCATGGGGGACTGGTTCCAGGATCTCCCCCAGATTTTGTATGCTCAAGTCTCTAATATAAAATGGTACAGTATTTGCATATGACCTACATACATCCTCTCGTAGGCTTTAATCTCTAAATTACTTATAATACCTAACACTACGTAAATGCTATGTTAACAGTTGTTATACTGTATTGTTCAGGAAATAATGACAAGGAAGAAAAGTCTATACGTATTTAGTGCAGATAAAACCATCCTTCTTCCCCACTTCCCCCAAATATTTTCCATCCAAGTTTTGTTGAATCCATGGATGCAGAACCCACAGATAAGAAGGGCCAACTGGATATGGCGAAGCACCACACCAGGTTCATGCCCCTACCCATCCTAGCCTGCAAAGATATATCCTTTGTGCTATATTCTAGCAATCTTTAGGAGTCTGCTTATAGTGATGCAGATAGTGAACAACAGGTTCTGGAACAACTTGGATTTTCCAAGACTACTAAAATCTAGAAGTTAGGAATTCTCCCCCACTGCCTCACAAGTGCGCTTATATACATTCATTCATTGACTTGTTGATTCATTAATTTACTCAACAAACATTTATCAAACACCTACTAGGTACTGGTATGTGAAACACACTGGAACCACAAAGAAAAACAAGTGCCACCTCTGTGGGAGACAGGTCATAGAACATTACAACACAGCAAGGTAAGAGCTAAGATATGGAGATGCCCATGCTGTGATAGGAGCACGTGGGGGCATCTAACTCTGACTACAGAGCCCGGGCTCAGGCAGGGTTAGACAAAGCTTCTCAGAGATGATGGTGTCTGAAATGCAGGGTGAAAAGGCATTTGGCAGAGGAAACTGGAGAGGGCATAGGAGCACATTCTGCAGGAGCATTGCCTCTGCCGCCCAGGGAGACAAGGCGAGCAGGAGTGGTGAGAATCCAGCCTGGACAAAGAACAGGCAGAAGGCCACGGACACTGAGGATGAGGAGCTGGTCACAAAACCACGCTTGTTTTTGTTTGTCTGGGGGCAGCCTGGAAAAGGTGGGGTTACTCTGAAGTAACCAGTTTGGAGGATGTAGGCAGCAAACCAAGTAAAAAAGGATGAAGGCCGAAAAGAGAGAGGAGGACAGATTTTAGAGCAGTCAGGAAGTAGAAGCATCAGGACTTGGGGGCTGGCTGGATGTAGGGTGTCATATGAATGGTGGTGTCATTCATCAGTAAGTGATTTTTGTGGAAGGCAATGTTGAGTTCATCTTGAACACCCTGAGTGCGGGGAAAATCCAGTTAGGGCTGTTGCAGAGAAAACTGTCTACATGAAGTTCAGGTGTAAGACCTGGGCTGAAAATTAAGATTGGGAGACATGAGCATATAAGGAGTAGTTATCAGAGAATAAGAAAAGAAGGCCAACAACAAAGACAAACACCAAGAGTTAAGGGGTGGTCAAGAGAAAAACATCTGCAAAGACCTTAGCACAAGCCAGCAGAGAGGCAGAAGAATAATCCTTCTTTACTTTACAGACACAAAATATGTCCTGAATTTTGGTCCAGAAAATAAGGTCATCATAAGCACACCTAAGAGCTGAACTATATTCACAGTGAAAACGTGCCTACAATAAAATACTATCTATATAGGTCATCTTTCTGAGAGAAAAGGGAAGGCTGGGGGTGGCAACAAACAGTATACCACAGGTTGCTAAGCTACTGAATAAAATAAGACGGGGCGTCTACCCATGTTGAAATCAGGCTTTTAAAAATGTGCCCTAGAATGATGCAACCTTCATTAGTTACCATAGCAATGAGCTTCATTTCCCAGGGGACAATTGTTATTTTTGCCACCACTGAAGTAACTTGGGGTAGGGGCTGGGAGAAGTGAAGCCCACTGGGTTTTGAAGACCCTGAATTTCCAGGGAATACTTTTCTACAGATCACACCCTGCAACAGCAATACAAACAGAAGGAAGGCAGCCCCCAGTGATCTGCAAACTAATAGAAAAACTTTGAGCAACAGGATGTAGTTTTTAAAGACATTTGTTTAAAGAGAAAAAAGAAACGCTTCAAATGCAGAAAATGTTGCAGAGATTCTTAGAAAACATAGCTGATTTTTTAAAAGTTGATTTCTCTATGATTATCAGATTTCTTTAATTACTTGTAATAAAAACAAACTGAGAGGTTCCCAGCAAATGCAATCTAACCACATATAGTAAATAACCTAAATCCAATCTTCTACAATGCACTGTGTATCTTTTGTTTCCAGGGTTTCTCCATGATAGACAGATGCTACTGTGTGGAAACTGCAAGTGAATTGAGGTGGCCAGGGGTTTCAAGAATCGGGGACTCAAGCTGGGTGTTGTCCAGTATTGTCCAGCCTCTGGTCCCCTCTTGCCAAGGAGCTCAGTTCTCACATTAATAACCTTGGTACAACAGACCCAAATAACTTTGCTGAATCATACACCTGGATTTTTTTTTTCCTCACAGCTGTAGCAACTCAGCAATCAGTGGCTAGAGAAGAGGTGTGGCTATTTTGTATTTCAACACCTCAGGCTTTTAATGGCACTCTTGCTTTCAAAACACTCACCGCCATTCCAGTTATTTGCAGTAATTCGCATCAGCAAGGTGCATTATTTATTTCAGCCATCTCCCCTTGGAGTTTTTATCAGTTGGGTCATTTCTCTTAATCCAAAGGCTGTGAAAGCCTTCACAATTTAGAATTTTTAAAATCACAGTCAAGTGACAACATTTTCAGTGTTTTTAAAATCTATAAAATGAAGTCTCAACATGAGGTTAATTTGACCCATATACCAGGTGAGAAATTACAAACCATATACCTGGAAATGGTTGTCTTAAGCAGTCAGTAGTAAGACCCTTGAGAGAGGGAAGGAAAAGATGAGCCACAAGGTCTTAATTTGGAGCAGTTTTCTTACAAATAGCACTATTTTGTGTCTGCAGATAGTGCCCTTGCATTGTAGACTTGCTTTTGTTTTTTTAGTAATTTAACTCTTACTAATGCTTAAGCACTGCTTCCTGTCCTTGCATAGTTGTGGGTTTTATACCTCCCTGACTCCCTCTGTCTCTCCCCAGAGTTACAAACATATCCACTTTCCCTATGAAGCCTTTGCAATTCCTCAGGCAAAACTAAGCTCCAGAATCCCACTGTACCTTGCACAGGCCTGTGTTAGGACACATCACATTAATCAATGTTAGTTAGCAAGTCCTTCTTCCCATGACACAAGAAATTCCCTGAATAATCAATGATTCCTTATTTGAATAAAGATTCAAACATTTTTGTTTTTTTAGAGTACCTACAATACTTTCATTTTTATCACATGCAGTATTTAGCATACAGGAAGTGCTTTTAAAGGGTCATATAAATACAGGGAAAAAAAGAAAAAAGAAAGGGAAATTAAAGAGGAAAATGCACATTGTCCAAGCAGTGGTGAGGAAGAACCCACAAGGAAGTAGCAGGAACAGCAATGCACCAGAAATCAGGGAGGCTGGACAGGGCCCTGGTTATCAGCATCAGCCATGCCATCTGCAATGCAGCCAGAGTCCCTCACAGGCAAGAGAAACATGAGTACTGCCCTTGAACTGGCAGCCTAAGCTATTCAACAATATGAGAGTGTTCATCAATACCACCCTGTAGGAGAAATCGGGATGATATCATTAGAGGAATAATATAGATTTAAATATTGTTCTTGGCTCCATACACAGTGGGAGGGCATGGTCTGTGTCATCCTACTCACCACCATATTCCTCCAGCCAGTTACAGTGGTAGGCATGTGAAAAATGCTCAGTAGAAACAATGAAATAGTAAATGGAAAGAGCAGTGATTCAGAGTATGCCCCTGGCTGCTACTGTTCTGAATCTGAGATGGATTAACTGCTGTCTTCCAGGATAGTCATCTTAAAAATGCAGCAAATCCTGGAGGAAGGGGAACAAGGAGTGATTGTGTAACGGATACAGAATTTCTGCTTGGGATGATGAAAAAATTCTGGAAATGGATAGTGGTGATGGTTGCACAAGACTGTGAATATACCTAAGGACACTGAATTGAACACTTACAATAGTTAAAATGATACACTTTATGTTATATATATTTTACAATTAAAAAAAAAGGAAAATAGCAGAATTACTCTCTCCCCAACTGTAGTCTTCATAGAGTTGCCAAAGGTGCAGCAATTAAAGACAGATGGCCGCATGGCTGGGTGCAGTGCCTCACGCCTGTAATCCCAGCACTTTGGGAGGCCAAGGTGAGCGGATGGTCAAGAGATCGAGACCATCCTGGCCAACATGGTGATACCCCATCTCTAAAAATACAAAAATTAGCTGGGCATGGTGGTGCGCACTTGTAGTCCCAGCTACTCGGTAGGCTGAGGCAGGAGAATCATTTGAACCTGCGAGGTGGAGGTTGCAGTGAGCTAAGATTGCGCCACTGCACTTCAGCCTGGCGACACAGTGAGACTCCGTCTCAAAAACAAACAAACAAACAAAAGGACAGATGCCCACAGCCTGGTCATGAAGCAGGTTTGTAAAAGTTATTCTGGTTGTGAATGTTATTATTAAAATAAAAACCTCTGGCTAGGTACGGTGGCTCACGTTTCTAACTACAGCACATTGGGAGGCCACGGTGGATCACTTGAGCTCAAGAGCTCCAGATCAGCCTGGGAAACACGGTGAAATCGCATCTCTACAAAAATACAAAAAAAAAAATAATAGAATTAGCCAGGAGTGGTGGAGCACACCTGTATTCCCAGCTACTGCGGAGGCTGGGGTGGGAGGATTACTTGAGCCTGGGAGATGGAGGTTGCAGTGAGCCGAGATTGTGCCACTGCACTCCAGCCTGGGCAACAGAGCAAGACTCTGTCTCAAAAAACAAACTAAAATAAAATAAAAATCTCAATGGACAAATAAATCAGATTAGCTACAAGTGAAGAAAGAATATATAAATTGTAAGATAAATGAAAAGCAATCTCTTAATAGAATATGGTCTTCACAGAGACAAAGATATGGAAAACGTGAAAGGTTGAACATGAAAAACAAGGTAAAAAAGATTAGAATGAAAAGGTCTAAGATATACATAACTGGAAAGACTAATAAGAAAATGGGGAAAGGGTCAGTAATTGAGAGATAATATCTCAGACTCTTAGACAAATTTTGAAAAATGCCAATCCTAAAATGAAGACAACTAATGACAAGGAAATTAGCTCAAGATCAGATCAAAATTTATTTCCTTTCCCAGATGAAATAAATTACGATAACTGTAACTCAACTACACTCCCATTTTCCTGATATCCTGGAACATTAGACAAAATATTCTATAGGAATGCATGCAGACCTCTTCAGAGAAAAGAGAAATCCAATCATGCATCATTAGATTATAACCACTTTTCTTTGCTATGCTCTCATAAGAAACATGCCAAACACATTTTTCAATACCACCTCTTATACTTCAGTGGTGACTAGAAATGCTCCATGAACAGGCTGGCTGCGGTGGCTCACGCCTGTAATCCCAGCATTCTGGGAGGCCGAGGCGGGTGATCATGAAGTCAGGAGTTCAAGACGAGCCTGGCCAAGATGGTGGAAACTCCGTCTCTACTAAAAATACAAAAAATTAGCCGGGCATGGCAGGCGCCTATAATCCCAGCTACTCGGGAGGCTAGGGCAAGAAAATGGCTTGAACTCGGAGGGCGGAGGTTGCAGTGAGCTGAGATTGTGCCACTGCACTCCAGCCTGGGCAACAGAGTGAGACTCCGTCTCTAAATAAATAAATAAATAAATAAATAAATGCTCCATGAATAAGATGGACCCAACTTGGATAGAACGTGGTTTTAGAAAATAACTTCCACTAACAAAATTAAATAGAGCAGAGCAGAAAACAGAAAGTCCAACTCTTCTGCCTGCGCTGTCTCTATTTATCCTTTATAAATCATCCCAGTGAGCACAGCAAAGATATAATCGTCCCCAGCAGGTGTGTGAAGGTACTAGCTAGGACTCTAGAGGAATTAAATGATTTGATAAATGTTATATAGGAAAATGTTGGGGAAAGCCACATGAAAATCTTATTGTCTTAAATACAGTGTATGAGCTTTGATTGTCTACTTGTTTGAATAAATCAATAGTAAAAAGATGTTCAAATTAGGAAAATTTGAAAATGTTAAATGATATGAAGAAATTATTATTCATTTCTTTCTTTTTTTTTTGAGATGGAGTTTCTTGTTGCCCAGGCTGGAGTGCAATGGTGTGATCTCAGCTCATTGCAACCTCTGCCTCCCGGGTTCAAGCAATTCTCCTGCCTCAGCCTCAGCAATAGCTGGGATTACAGGCACCCACCACCACACCTGGCTAATTTTTTGTACTTTTAGTAGAGACAGGGTTTCACCATATTGGCCAGGCTGGTCTCAAACTCCTGACCTCAGGTAATCTACCCGCCTCAGCCTCCTAAAGTGCTGAGATTACAGGCATGAGCCACCGCGCCCGGCCTATTCATTTATCTCTGTGTGATAAAGAGGCACTAGGGTATGTGGAACCAGTTATCCTTTATAGATATGTACTGTAGCATTAACAGGTAAAATGATAGAGTAATCTAAAATTTGTTCACAGCAAATCCCAACATCCATACCCAACAAAGGGTGGAAGGAGTAGATAGATGCATGAAATACAACTGACAAAGGTTGATAACTAAAGCTGCATAATGGATATATTGCTATTTCTGTGTGTTGTATATATTTGAAATTGCCCACAAGAAACTTTTTAAAAATCTTCAGCTTTTGACTCATATCAACAATTGTATAAATTATATACAACAACCTCTTTAGGGAGCACAAAGAAATTACAAATAGAAAAATAGTAGTGATTACTAATTCAAGTAGTACTAAACACTTTTGTCATTTACTTAGCAATCTGAATTGATTTAATATCCTTTATTGATATTAATAAAAAGTTCACAGATAAAACACTTTATTTCTAGATAACAAACAAATTCTGGGCTTCTAAAATGAATGAACCACCTTGAATAAATTGTGCTTTTAAAGATCTGAACAGCTGAGGCTAATTATCTAGCATATTTGCCCAAATGTTAAAAAAAAAAAAATTGATACACAGTATCAGAATAATCCTGCTAGAAATTCTTTAAAAGCTCTCATGTCAAATGTTCTCAATATATATGATGGTAGTATATGTCAATGAGAAAGGAGACAATAGCATATGGGCATCTTTGAAGTTAGCAGAGTAGATGAAAATGCCTACTTCTGCAGTGCTTAAATGTATTTCATTAGAAGATTAAATTCTCCTCACTACTGAAAAACACCAAATGGCATGAAATAATTCAGATTCCACATTACATAATCTACATTATTTCAAATATCCATCTACTTTCCTTTATGACAAAGAGACAAGTACTGAGTTTCTGGATGGAATCATAAAAGCCCTCATAATCCAGCCTATATTAAAAAGTAAGACTAACCATTTCTCACAAACTTTAAATACATCTGATATGCTTTGTAGGAATACAAAGGAGGTATAAAACAAAAAAATCTAAAAGACAATGATATCTTTCCTCTGCCAAGTCAAATAAACAAACGACAGTAACTATTGCCCTCTACAATTTTGCTTGGAATAAAGTGATGATTTTGAATAAATGGCTGAAAAAAATCTCATGTTATCTTGGAAAACCACAGTATACAGATAACTCCTCCTCCTATAATCAACCTTTCTTCCTGTGGGTTTTTGTGATGCATAATGTATACTCATGAATGTTAATAAATCCCATAAATCAAAATCACATTACCTTTTCTTCCACATTGAGCCTTTCCCATAAGCTTCTATAGAATTGTGCATCAATGTTCCTTGATATATCAAAGTACATGGTGTACAAAAATGGAGATGAACCCACGATAGCAAAATTTCTTTATATTTTTGGTTGAGAAAAGTCTCTTGCAAGAGACAATTCATTATATTCTTGACCTCCCTTGATTTTGTGCCAATAAAAAAAGCATACATGTAAACTCATTAAATGCACAAAGAAGCCATAGAAACAGAACCTTCTGTTTATTAGCCCTTATTTTTGTTTTCGTGGGGAAAGTGGGGTAAAAGCAATAGCTGTAACTAAATTATTTTTGAAAATTTTCTTCAAGAATTTATCAAACTGCAAAAAGATCCTGAAATTCCAGAGAATCTTGAGCCTGAGCTAAGGCTGACAAGCCACATAGTCCCTTCACCAAACGCCATTCTGTAATGAAGCATAATACGTAAATCACTGTTCTGCATAATATGCACCACTATCAAGTTAAGCCCTGCAAAAATAAAAATCCAGAAAGTTTAGCAGTGCCCAATATTTTTACTAGCCAGCATACTCTCAAGGAGTTATGTAGGTAATAAAATGAATGAAATCAGCATTTTCTGACTCACACAGCATAGCTTTTCATGAATGGGGATTTTTGTGTGCAAATGTATCAACCCTCTGATCTCATTTTAATGAGTTTCTTTTTATCTTTGAGGGACTACACTGCACGGAAGCTCAATCATTCTATAGTCATTTAAATCAATCCATTTAAGAGTTTTAAGAAATGCACTCACTTGCACTTATTTGGGAATACTAAATTCACCAAAATTTAAACGCAGAGAATAAAGTTATCTCTTCCATCCAATAGGTTGCTCAGCCCTGTCAAATTCTACCTCCTTAATGTGACTAAAATCTGTCTTCTCTGCTATCTGTACTGCCTTAGTTCACACTCTCATTAATACCCCACCCCCAGGAGCATCCTAGCTGGTCTCCTTACTCCTTTTCATCCTTCTCTGATCCCTTATTCACCCAGGCACTGGAAGTCATCTTTCTAAAATCCAAGTCTAATTATGTCAGAACCTTCAAAGATTTGAGGACCATGTTCAGCTCTATAGTTGACCAGGCCCTCCAGGATCTGACCTCTGTCTGTTTCTCTGGCCCTATCCACCCTAGCTGCCCAACGCTGGCCCCATTAGTAAACCACTCTTGTCAGAGGCATTCAAACCACAGTGACTCCATCTAGAGTGAGGGCTAGGAAAATGAGGCTGGGACTTGCTGGGCTGCATTCCCAGAAAGTTAGGTATTCCTAGCCTCTAGATGTTTATGGTTAAGAGAACAAACTGGTAATGTTTACTAAACAGACCCAGACTTGGGAGTGTCCTAATATCCCAATATCTTGAGAATAAAAGCATTCCTAATTTTGCTTTAAATAATATCAATTCTTGCAAAATATAGTAATTAAGACAATTAATCCTTTATCACAAACCCTTGTAGCAGAGCACATCTCCCCATGATCTTTTTTATTCTATATGTAGAAGCATTGTACGTAGGGTGGACGCGTTCCTCCTCTTACTTTCAGGAATGCCCTACTCTGTCTATGGAGTGGTTATTCTTTCACCACTTTACTTTCTTAATAAACTTGCTTTTGCTTTGCACTGTGGACTCACCCTGAATTCTTTCTTGCACGAGATCCAAGAACCCTCTCTTGGGGTCTGGATCGGGACCTCTTTCCTGTAACACTCAGTTCTCTAACATGGTAGCTGACAAACATTTGGATTTCATAGGTCAAAAAAACAATAACAAAAACAACTAAAAGGGTAGTGAGTGAAACACAGGGTTGCCAACTTTTCATTTGCCAAAAAAAAAAAATTATTTCAAACAAAAACAAAATCTACAATTTGTTAGCACGTTCATTTTACAAGAAGTCAAGAAAAACATGATCTTATCATTTTAAAACACAAAGAAATTTAATTCTAGAAATAAAATGCTCATTGCATTGCCCCATCCCCTTTTTTAAAAATTTCACTGCACACTAGTAAAAACTTCTGCATGAACTTGTTCAATGAAACCCCTGCCCTAACTCATCACACCTTTATGTCCCTGCACATGCTGGCCTGCTGCTGAGGCAACTGTTCCTCCTCCATCCCCAGTTTTCACCTGCAAAACTAACACACCTTATAGTGCCAGGCAGTCCTTTTCAAATTTTAATGTGCATAAGAATAACCTAGGGATCTTGTTAAAATGCAGATTCTAGTCACAAATATTTTGTCTGGTGTTTCTTCTAGAAGTTTTATAATTTGAGGTTTTACATTTAAGTCTATGATCTGCTTTGTATTCATTTTTGCATGTGGTATGAGGTATGGATCAAAGTTCATTTTTTCACGTGTGTATCCAATTGTTCCAGCACCATTTGTTGAAAAGACTATTCTTTCTCCACTGAGTTGCTGTTGCTCTTTGGTCAAAAATCAAGTGACCATATACATGTGGGTCTCTTTCTGGACTCTATCCTGTTCCACTGACCTATCTGTCTAGGCCAAGTGATCTCACTCACATGTATCTAGATGGATCATCATCCAAAGACAAAGAGCATTCTGTCAGATGACAGAGGACCTGGAATATCCCAGACCTCCTGAACATTTGCCTTGTTTTCTTTCCCCTGCTGTACTGTATCCTTTGTCTTTATTAAAGCCTTAGGTAAATATACTTTGTGGAGTCTCATGAGTCTTTCCATAACTGACTCTGGGTAATTGCTGTGGTATTTTGCTTTCCGTCATTAAAAAGACCTTTCTTATCACGAAGCCCAAGGACTGGCTGTTCTCCATCACGCCTCAATGGGTCAAGGTCAATTCCCTCTTTGCCTCTCTGCTAGAACTGGCACTTCCCAGGTTAACTGAGGGCTGATCATAGCCTACAGGCCTATTTTGATAATAACCAGTTAACCATGACCAAGGTAACCAAGCGCATTGTAAAATGAGGAATTTTTTAGTCTAAAGCGTGTTTACAAATCAGAGTGTGTGCCAGCATGTGAACTGCAAATATGCATGTATAAATGTGTGTTACAGACGTAGCTGAAGCTAACAGACTCATTGACCTGAAAATGAACAAAACTCAGCAAAAACCAAAATCTTTCAAGAAATATCACCAATTACCTAACGGACGATTGTTGGGGTTCCTGATATATGTAAGGGATGACAAAATTGTGCACCCAGCATGTTGAAAAAAAAGATGATGAAACTTCCGGCGGGCATTCCTTCCATTAAGAGAGTCAAGCCAAGTTAAAGTGTATGTAGGTGCTTCCATATCTGAGAAGGGAATTACACTTTGGCACTGCCCAGATATAGGGACACCAGAAGAGAAATGGGGAATGAGGGTATGGTTACAGTAAAGCTGCCAGTTTTCCTTCCATTAGTTGAAAAAATTAAATAATAGTAGCAGAAGGACTAATAACATATTGAGCATTCATTATTTTCAGACACATTGTGTTTTATTTGCTTTATGTCATTTAATCCTTACAAAAGTACTAGGAGGAAGACAGATCCTGTTTTCACTTCCCCTTTAGAAGTGAGAAACTCTAGTGTGGAGACCCTCACCTGTCTGTACTTCCCAAGCCATTGGGAAGAAGAACCAGGAGTTCCCCCCGGGAGTCTGACTCGAAAGCCTAAGCCTTACCATGAGACTATTTCTGAAGCTGTCTGAATGCTCAGAGAGAGGAAGAAATCAGACATGGAAGACAAAAGGTGAAATGGAGGAAGTTTGGTGAAAAGTTTTCACTATTTAGAAAACAGAAGACAGGAAGCTAAAAAATTGGCTTATAGGCATTTAGAGCACCTTGCACAGTGCATTAGCTAGATCTGGATTTGATCACATCTAATTTATGCCTCAAGGTACAGAGACAAAATACACGCTGTTCTGTGAAATTCTCTCAATTACGCAAAGCTGGTGTTCTTCACAGGCTGGCATGAAAAATGATCATCACGTCATAATTTCTCTCTCAACTCTTACCATTTAAAAGGTTTAGGACTTCCTACCGGGGGTGCAGTAGCTCAAGCCTGTAATCCCAGGACTTTCAGAGGCCGAGATGGGCAGATCACTGAAGGTCGGGAGTTCAAGACCAGCCTCGCCAACATGGTGAAACACTGTCTCTACTAAAAATACAAAAAAAAAAAAAAAAAAATTTAGCCAGGCATGGTGGCAGGCACCTGTAATCCCAGCTACTCGGGAGGCTGAGGCAGGAGAATTGCTTGAACCTGGGAGGCAGAGGTTGCAGTGAGCCAAGATGGTGCCACTGCACTCCAGCCTGGGCAACAGAGCAAGACTCCATCTCAAAAAAATAAAACTAAAAAATTAAAAAATAAGTAAAGAAATGTTTAGGGCTTCCTTATGGGGGGACTCTGCATTCTTCCCTTCCCTCTACTCCAACTCTGACCTATGGATAAATCCACTTAACCCAACCATGATGCACCCTATTGTTTTGATCAATAAACAAATGTCTTCACAAAAAAGTCCTCCTTGGTCTACTATAGTTCTTTCCTGGTATTGAATACATGGGGGGAAAAAACAGCCTTTTCCAATCTTATAGACATGCACCACCACACCCGGCTAATTTTTTTATTTTTAGTAGAGATAGGGTTTCCCCATGTTGGTAAGGCTGGTCTCAAACTCCTGACCTCAGGTGATCCACCAGCCCCGGCCTCCCAAGGTGCTGGGATTACAGGCGTGAGCCATTGCACCTGGCTGCCTTTTCCAATCTTAAAGTGCTAACAGGTATTATAAATTTACAAAAGCTTAATTGACTCTTACCTGGATTCATGATATATTTTTAAATCTTTGTGTATTAAAAGGCTGAAGTACTACTTTTCCTTAGGTTTGGTAAATATATATTGAGTATTTATCATGAATCAGGTCTAGTACTAGGAATACAAAGAGGGTAAAAATGGGTTCCTGGCCCTCACAGAACCCACAGAGTAAGATTTTCATCCACTACTTCTGAAAAAAAAAAAAAAAAAAAAACACTTCTAGGGCTTTGCAAGACTACACTATCAGTTCTTGGTTGTTAAAGCCCTGTAATAATTCAAATAATTCTCATAAAGCCAAGCTCAGTTTTAATGACATTATGAGAATTATTTAATCTTTACAATGGTCCTCTAAATTGAGATTATCCTCATGTCCATTTTGGAGCTGATTTAAACTTCAGGTGGTTTAAAGAATTACCTGTGATGGTCTAGAATCAAGATGATGCATGTGACTCCCTCCCCTCATCACTTCTTGCTAAAATGATCCAATTCAAGAGAAAAAAAAGTCTCCACCACTAACTGCCTACTTCATAAGTGACCCATCCACAAAAGTGACCCCTTGAGAAGAGCTAACAGGAATGATTTAGCAAACAGAGTGAGTGGAGAGGCCAATTAGCAGCCAGTTCCCAGAACACCCACAACAAAACTGCTGCCATTCATCAATTATTTAGATCCAGATACCCACTAAGTGCCTTAAGCCGTTAACAAATTTCAATATTATTATACACACGAGTAAACTGGGGCTCAGAAGTTGAACAAGATGACCAATGTTATACAGTTCTCAAGTAGCATAACCAAGATTGGAACACAAAGGCGATCAGACTCAAGATTAAACTCTTAATCACTCTACTACACATGGGGTGGCCAAGTCCACCAGGATCCCCACTTCAGAGCCTACTGACAGCTCCAGGATTGGAGCAGAGGCTGGAGGCCAGGCCAGTGCTGGGGCAGCAGCCATGCTGGTTGGAGTTTCTGCCTGGATGCCTAGGCCAGGCAGCTATTCAGGGGGAAGGGAAACTACCCCAGTGGGCCAGAAGCTGCCAAGGCAGACACAAAAGGGACACTGTTCCTGAACAAAGACAAAGTCTGCCCTGCAGTTGTCTCCCACTGCCTACAGCTTCAACTCTGCCCCACACAAACTATTAGAACTCTAAGCTGCAGATAAAAAAAATCACAGTAAATCTAACATTTTTCCCTATTTTTGCCTGGAATGAAAAGAACTGAATAATGACCTACACAACCTCTGACAAAGCATATTTCAGTTACCAATAATGAACAAATTAGACCTACTTGGCAGATGAGTGAACAGAGAAGCTAGCAAGGAAAGACCCAGTATTTTAGGTGAAGTGAAAATGTTTGAATAATTAGGGTAACTGCTAGAAACAAGACAAGTTTGTACATTTAAAAATTTTTAAGACTGCACATTTTAAAATTTTCTCAGTGAGATTTAAACTTTTATATCTGTATCACTGATACAAAAGTTATTATGAAGAGAGATGAAAAAGGAGCAATAGGACATAGCAAATGAAAGTAAAAAGCGAAGTGGGTAGCCTAAAGAAGAGATGCACTGAAATGCAGACTGGCTCCTGCATAAAACCAAATGGGAACCTGAAAGACCTGCTCCACGAAATCTCCCAGAACGCACAAGAAAACAAGGAAAAATGGGAAATTATGACTGAAAAATACAGCACCTGATGGTAGATCTAGAAGATCAAATCTGTGTCTAATAGGTATTTCAGAAAGAGAAAACAGAAGAAATAACATTTAAGTAAAGAAAAAGTAATAAGTAAATAATGGGAAAAAAACAACTCAAAATGAGTTTTTTAGAATATAATTATTCATTCAGAGCTTGGCAAAATTAATCACAAAAGAACCATGCTCATCCCAGGAGAGCTTTGGAATGTCAGAGAGAAAAACAGTCCAACAGACATCCGCTCCTCCACCAGGATTAAAAAAAAAAAAGGAACATGAATGAGATGAACACTGGGTTTCTCACCTACCACACTAAGTGTTAAAAGACAATGGAGTAAGATTTATAGGACTCTGAAAGGATAAGTCTATGACACACAAATTCTAAATTTAGATGAATTATCAATACTATAATTATCATTACTATAACATAGAAGAAATATATTAATAAACAGGGGAATCAAAAGTATACTTTCCACATACCTTATCTGTAGAAATATTCTTAAGGAAGGGAGGACATATAATCAACTGAAAAAATAAAATAAAAAACTCAAGAAAGTAAAAGATAAATAGAAGTATAAGAGAAACAGCAGTGAGCAATAAAGCTAACAAAGCTAGAGAGGTCTAGGCTGGCCACAGTGGCTCACACCTGTAATCCCAGCACTTTGGGAGGCTGAGATGGGAGGATTGCTTGAGCCCTGCGGTTCAAAACCAGCCTGGGCAACGTGGCAAGATCCTCGTCTAAATAATGCATGTCAATATTGAAATCATAATGCAAATTATGCTTTCAACATTGTAAGTTGAAAGCATGCTTGAAGGAGAAAAATGTAAAAAAAATGAACAAATGTTTCTCATTATTTCAACAAAATGTAGACGGTAAGGAGAAGAAAAGAAAATGTGCTGAAGTGATCACACGGCTTAGGGGAACTCCACAGATATTGTTCTAATGATAAACAAGTAAGTTCAAATTTTAAATTACCCACAAGAACAAAAATTGGACATATAACTTCAAAGTCACAAAAAGAATTGTTTTCCTCTTTTCAATTTTTTTTTTTTTTTAAGAGACAGGGTCTTGCTTCATCTCCCAGGCTGCAGTGCGGTGACACCATCATGGCTCACTGCTGACTGAAATTCCTGATCTCAAGTGATCCTCCCACCTCAGTCTCTCAAGTAGCTGAGACTACAGGCACAAGCCACCACACCCAGCTAATTTTTACATTTTTTGTAGAGACGGATTTCTCCATCTTGCCCAGGCTGGTCTTGAACTCCTGGGCTCAAGTGATCCTCCCGCCTCGGCCTCCCAAAGTGCTGGGATTACAGGGGTGAGCCACCATGCCCAGCTTGTTTTCTTTCCTTAAAAAACAGAAAAGCTTGCCGGGCATGGTGGTTCATGCCTGTAATCCCAGCATTTTGGGAGGCCGAAGCAGGTGGATCACCTGAGGTCAGGAGTTCGAGACCAGCCTGGCCAACATGGTGAAACCCCATCTCTACTAAAAATACAGAAAATTATCTGGGCGTGGTGGCACACACCTGTAATCCTAGCTACTTGGGAGGCTGAGGCAGGAGAATCGCTTGAACTCAGGAGGCGGAGGTTGCAGTGACCCGAGATAGTGCCACTGCACTCCAGCCTGGGTGACAAGAGCAAAAAACTCCGTCTCAAAAAAGAGAAACTAAAAAAAAAAGAAAAACTTAAAAAAAAATTTCAGTGAAAGCTAAACAATCAGAAAGCATAATAACTTGAAAACGTAACACAAAAAGCCAAGGGTAAGACCAAACATTCAGTAAACGCTAATGGGTTAAATTCCCCTATAAAAGAGAAACCGCTCACCAACTGGGTGAAAGAACAAAATATCACCCATCTTACTAGGTTATTAAATAAGGCAATGTGTGCAAAAGTGCCACACGTATAGTTGTTCAAAAAGTATGCATAAAGAAAGAAATAATGTTGCGGGCACTGTGGTGACCCAAACATTAAAAAAAAAAAAAAAGGAAACTCTACCAATTTAAAACACCAAAAAAATTCACTAAAATAATAATTTTTTAAAGTCTTATGATGAGCTGACAGGAAAATAAAACAAATCATCAGAAATCAAAAACAAAGTATATAATCTGTGACTCAGAAATTCCACTTACAGAAATTTACTCTACATTCACATACTATAAAAGTAAGAAATCGTACATAGGAATAAATAAGAAATTTAGGACAGTTTTCTCAGTTTAAGATGATTTGGGCTGCAAATAACAATACCTAACCTCAGTGATTTAAAGAAAAAAGGGTCTGACTTAAACAAAAGGACTAGAAGGTAGTTCCAGGTTGATTCAGTAACTCAATGTCTTTAATGGCTAAGGCTCCATATTTCTGCTCTATCACTGTCAATGTGCTGGAGATATTATGTTAAGTGAACACAAGGTTTATAAGACTGTGTATATAAAATGATTTTAACTATACTAAGATCAAAGAAGAAAAAGTTAGGAAACATATGAATGTTTGCTAACGTTAGTGGTTGCTCCAAGATTGTGGGATCATGAGTGGTTTCATACCTCCTGCTTCATACTGTTTTTGTACTTTCAATATTTTTCAGATGTAATACATGTATAAACCAAAAAAAAAAGAACGAACGAAAAGAAAAAAAAAATCAAAGAACTAAAGAGAAATGTTACTGAAGAAAACAAAAAGGCTCAATCACCCCTTGGCCACAGTGACATAGGTACTTTCTCCTTGTTTTCCAATTAGAATTATTTCAAGTTGATTTGTTTATGAGGTTTTTAAATTCTCCATGACACACACAGTAGTTTTGTATAAAAAGGAAGCTCATGATGTTATTAATGATTATCCTCTATGTAGAGTGCAATGCTTGTACAGAACAGTTCACAGAGCATTTCACACACCTTTATTTCATTTATATTACTGAATACAACACTTATAAATAAATAGAGAAAATTAAAAAATAGGTAAATAGACCATTTTGTAGTGAGGAACCTCTTCCAAAGTCATATTAAATTGAGAAATTTAAAATCAACCCAAATAACATCCTCTTTTCATACACCATGCTTCGTAAACATAATATTAAAACAAATACATGGTTATATCAATGGCCAAAGACTTAAAATTCTTTTAGGTATCTAATTAATACCAATAACCATCTGCATTCCTAAATCTACTGTAATCTATCTATGTGAACATCTAGAGACCAAAGCAGGCTAGGAGAAACCCACACTATCCATTTGGTGTGCTTCATGGTCTTCCTCTGTTAGCCTTCCTCACTGGAAGAGAGAGAACAGCTTGAGAGATTTCCCATGTGAGGAGTATCACTTATCCCTTAGTTTCATAGGCATTTCCCAAGACTGTCTTATCCACAGCTTAAAACTAAAAATTTGGGTCTCAGAGTTTCAATTTCAAAGTTGAAGGGGACCTGAGAAATAATCTATTCAAACTCTTCATTTCACACACAAGGAATCTGTCAATGTATAGTTTAAAACCATCAAAATGGATCACAGAAACAGAAAAGTCCCACAAAGCGCACAAATATGTCTTCAGAAGTGGTCAAAACCCTGGAAGAATTTAGTCTGCGGCTCAATCTTAAAGTTATGACACTATTTTTTAAATGCTGGTCAATGGCTTTCTAAGGCCCTTTTTAGACACCGCAATTCCACCTGTTAGAAAATTCCATTCAGTTAAACATGACTTGCAGAGTAAAGCAACTAACTGGCATCTGTGATGCATCAAGGGCTCTATTAGCTCATCCTGCCTCTCTTCTTCTTCTGATGGCAGCCGTGGCCATGTGGAGGGAACACTCGGAAGAGGCCGGCTGCAGCAGGGGTGGTGCCGCCAGGGATGCTCACTCTGTGGGGACAGCGGGAGCAAGGAACAGGCGGAAACCCTGCCCCCTACGGAGTTGGTGGGGTGGGAACCCGGTGCTCCTGGGTGTAGCTGCAGCCATCCAGCTGAAGCTCCAGATCCGAGCATCCCTGGACTCTCAGGGGCCTGGGAAGCCCTCCTGTCCCCACAGGCTCAAAAAGACCTGCTCCCATGCCCTGGCCTCTCCCACCTCCTGGCGTCCGCTCTGATTTCAGAACAAAGTTGAAGCAAAGTCCAGGCACTGCCATGACATGCTCGGGTGTGCATGCACATGGGGCAGTACTGCACACCAGCACCCCCAATGCCGCCTCGGCCCCCTCTGAAACTTTGGGCACCGAGGAGCTCAGGGAGGGAGACCAGTGGGGCCTGAGGGGTGGCTCAGCGCAGGACTGCAGGTGCCTCTCGGCACGAACAGCCTGGGTGCTGTGGATGGCATGTTGATGCCAGGATGCAGACAGGTTCCTGGGCAGAAAGGGGTGGGTTCCCAGTGAAACCCCACCTTCAAGCCAGGGATGGCCTGAAGCCTGCCAGTTCCAGGTAGAGTCTGGGCCCCAGAACGAGAACTTAACGGTGCTTTTTCTGAGCCTGCCCATGGCTGCCCATGAACCAATCAGCATGCACTTCCTCCCCTCTGAAGACCATAAAAACCCCCTGGACTCAGGCAGACTCTAGCAGATAACTGGACCACCAGCCTGTAGAGAGGAGCTACCCAATGTGGGTCTCCTCTCTGCTGAGAGCTAAGCAGACAATGGGATGACCCACCAATGGAGAGGAGCCACCTACTGCAGTCTCCTCTGAGCTGTTCTGTTGCATAAAGAACCCCTTTGCCTTGCTCACCCTCCACTTGTCTGCATGCCTCATTCTTCCTGGACACAGGACAAGAACTACGGACCCAGCTGGGCGTGGTGGCTCACACCTGTAATCCCAGCACTTTGGGAGGCCGAAGCGGGCAGATCACCTGAGGTCAGGAGTTCAAGACCAGCCTGGCCAACATGGTGAAACCACATCTCTACTAAAAATACAAAAAAAAAAAAAAAATTAGCCAGGTGTGGTGGCAGGTGTCCGTAATCCCAGCTACTTGGGAGGCTAAGGCAGAAGAATCACTTGAACCCAGGAGGCGCAGATTGCAGTGAGCCAAGATCATGCCACTGCACTCCAGCCTGGGTGACAAGAGCAAGACTCCATTAAAAAAAAAAAAGAAAAGAAAAGGACTACGGACCCATTGAATGGAGGCACTGAAAAAGCTGCAAAACAAACAGAGCTGAAACATGTCCCCCTCCCTGCCCCTTCCCACTCACCACACTGATGGTGACAAGGAGAGAAGACCTGCAGCCTTTCTAGGATCCCAGAGCTAGGAGCTCCCCAAGCTAGGGCTATGACACCCTCTTTGGGGCTCTGCAGTTCCTGGTGTCTCCAAGCTTCCAGGTGCCACCATGTTCCCCTCGTCTGGACACAGGTGCCTGCAGCAGAAGCTGCATGCAGTACACCTGGTCCAGCCACAGGCTGGCATGGAGCCAGCACCCATGCCAACACCTGAAGCTGCCCACCCTTCACAGCAGCCAGCATGCCTGGCTGTGCGCAGTGGCCACATCCCATGATCGCTGGCTCACACCCCCATTACCACTCTGCACCTGGCTTGCCCTTGGTAGGTGTGGGATCTGGGCCGGCAGCACGAGCCAAGCAGAGCCTGCTGGGCTGAATGGGTGGAATGAACCCAGCAGGCATGAGCAATACTCAGGCAAAAGGCACCACTGGCCACAGCGGTTCCTGGCTGGCAAAGCAACACCCCAAGGATCCCATGACTTCTACAAGAAATGGAAATTAATCTCTGCCTTTTTTTATTATTGTGGTTGTCTCTAGTAACGTGATAGGAAACACTGAAACGAGGAATTTATAAACACCAAATAGTAAACAAAAGTATGCTAAAATAAAAATTTATATTAGGTGTGTTTCATTTTTTTTAGCCCCTGCCACATTAATCACACAACTTATTAATTATATTTGATATACAAAATTGAACAAACTATAAATACCTGTTAATCATCCATCAAAATTTATGGAGTGAACCTCACTGGTGGAGAAAGAGAAAAGAGCTATTATTGAGCCTTGTGCTATGGAAGGTGCTTCCTGTATTTTGTGTATGTTCCTATATTCTTGTGTATGTTGGTATAATCCTTGCACACCTCTGGTAAGCAGATATTTAAAAACCTTCTTTTACAGAGAGGGGAATGGAGGCTTAGGAGGTTAAGTTGTTCAGGCCTCACAGATAGCAGAAAGAGATACTAGAATTTCAACCAGCTCAGTCTCACTCCAAACCCTATCTTCTTTGTATTGTACAAATGCTGCCTCAAGTATTTATAGAAAATGGAAAGAGATCCAGGTCTTATTGTTGAAGAATGTATGTTCTAAAGACAAGCTTGGGCCTCATTCCCTCACTTATTTAAGAGTTCAGGATTTCAAGTGAAATGTGAAATATTCTTTCCCCTTCTGCATCTGTCCTCCTTCAGATCTGTGCTGTCAGGCCACTGGTGTACCAGCCAGCAGGCCAGGCTTGGCTGCCAGGGTGCTCTGGGCCACCCAACTATGACCAGAGGGTGTGTGAAAAATTGTTACCTGGGCTTATTTATAAATATATAAACAATGCATGAAAACATTAAAACAATCAAACAGGAGGAACTCACTGGAGTGTTAAGCATATGAAATGCTGCATCAGGTGAAAAATTCCCTCCATTGATATCAGTTTCCTTTTCGAAGTCCTGGCTGCACCTCATCCCTGCCCTGTCAGCATTCCGCCCTCAGCCAGTGTTGGCAGTGCTCTGGACTGGCTAAATCTTGGCTGAATTCCATAGGATTTCGGTTGGCCTCAGTAATATTTTTGCTTAGCTCTCAAGTTCAGAGATACTTACTCTATACATGACTGCCACCTTTGTATCGAATTTCTGAAACCCTCTCAACTGAGGAGGATTTTTAATGGACTCTCATTAAGAATGGGTACCGAATTTTAGTGATGGTTGCCTTGGGATGGGAGGAAACAAAGCAAAATATCAATTTGTGTTTTAAAGGATATACCACTTTAAAGATAAACAGATTTACCTTTTCTCTTTTATTACTAGTTAAGGCTAAAGGATAGCTACATTCCTTCCCACCTTAAAACAGAACAAACTAAAACTGATGAACAGGAGCGTTACAGTACAAACATTTACACACACAAATGCTGGGCACATGCACTCTTAAGTGAGGAGGAAACCATGCAGATACTAGAAATGTCTCTGGCTTAGGTGCTGTCCAATCAGATATACTTAACCAGAAATACCAAGCCAAGTCTAAATTATGAAAGAACTATTAAAGTATATCCAGACCTCACCACCTCTTACCACCCCAGCCACCATCACATCACCTTGGTCACAGCCACTTTTACGTCTCCTACTGCAATGTCCTCCTAACTGGTCCTCCAGCCTCTGGCCTCACCCACCCCACCCTGCACCTACTTGGCTGTCACACAACAGTCAGTTGATACTATCAAAATGAGTGAAATCCCAATCTTGATCTGCTCAAAACTCTGCAGTGGCTCCCCATTTTACTAGAGCAAAAGACTAAATCTTCACCGTGGTCTACAACACTTTTTGTCTTGTGACATCCCCCTAATCTTGCCTCCTAATACTCTCCTTTCTCTCACTTCCTCCCAGACACACTGGCCTGCTGAAAACCAGGGACGTTCCTGCCTTTGCACTGGCTGTTCCCTCAGCCAAGAAGACTCATGTCCAGATAGCCCCAGAGCAAACCCCCCCACCTCCTTCAGATCTTTGCTCAGATGTTGCCTCCGTGAAAAGTGCCCTAGCCATTCCTTTTTTAAAAGGAAAAACTTCACCTCCTCCCCCACTCATACCTACATTCTCAGTCCTTTACCCCTGATCTGTATTTGTGTCCACGGTGCTTATCACTTTCTAACATAGGCTTATCAATCATGATCATTGCTTACTATTTTTCCCCCAAGAACATAAGCTCCATGGTGGCAGGGATCTTTGTTTGTTTACTAATATTAGCCCCTGCCTAGAATAGTGCCTGGTGCAGAGTCAGGGGCTCAACTAACAGTTGTTGAACACATGGTGAATTAAAGTAAAATTAGCAGAGTGAAAGTGGTCTGATAATACAGTCATACCAAGAACTCAACACACAAGACTCTTGCCACTTCCAGCAATGAATGGAACAGGAAAAAGCAAATCAGGGGTGGAAAAGGTGCAGGGGCAATGGCTAGCACCACAGTTCTTGGGGGCAGAACTATAAATAATCAGTTAAGGCTTGAGACATAGGGTTAGAATACATTGAATCAAATCTGAACTCCCACTTTCATCAAGTTCTGACTCCATCAGAATCCAACAGTAATCTGTCCAAACTGCCCCAAGAAAAAGTGTATGCCTTGAGTAGCCTCTGATTAAATGAATCAATTTCACCGTATATGGGTTTCTCCCAACCTGGTCCTTTCTCTAATTCGTCATCCTTTATTATCTTAAAGTAGAGGTCAATCACTTCCAAGACAGCTCTTTAAAGGAATGCTGAGCAAAAGTGGGAATACGACTAGTTATGTTTCTTTATTCTGCCTCTTTGTTTTAAAAGCTTGGTGTGCAGGGCAGGGATGGTGTGGAGATACAGAAGAAATAACTTCTATAGATTAAAAAAAGTGCCTATTCCTTTAAAAAAAAAAAAACTGTCTGTAAAAACTGCCTGTTGTGGAAAGACAGAAATGACCACAAAATTAGAAGGACAGGAACCACAGAATAACCAAAATTTCTTATGGGAATGAGAAAAAGTTGGAAACGAGGTAGCTTCCCAGTGTTCACAGGATGTGCATTCTGACACGTGGTGCACTGGAGAGATGGGTGGTATTGACTGGGGTAGAATGATGAGGTCTGAAAGATTAAACCACAAACATCTGTTGAGAGGCTATTTGTAAAAAACACAACACAAAAAATCAGCAACTATAACCAAGTATAGTCACAAGTGGTTATTAAAAAAATGGAGATTTTTTTTTAATGGAACTCTTACCTTAGGCAGTAATCCAGGACCCTGAACTAACTCACTGAATCCTCACAACTGCTATGAATTAGGTGCTAAACTCACACCCATTTTATACACAAGGAAAGTAAGGCACAGTGTTCTTTCACATCCCTGTTGTTCTCCCCACTCCTCCTCCAGCCTCCTTTTCATCTTTCCAGTCATACTGCTCTTATTTAGCTTGTCCATTCATCTCATTTGCCCAGGACTGTCCTGGTTTATCTCTTTTGGCCTGGCCTGAATATTAATAGCACCTACCTTCATTTTTTTTTTTTAGAAAAATTACGCTTTAAAAAAACATGTAACATAAATTGTATCATTTTAAAGGTGTACAGTTAAAGCCATGCATGGTGGCTCTTGCCTGTAATCCCAGAACTTTGGGAGGCCGAGGAGGGTAGATCACTTGAGGTCAGCAGTTCAAGACGAGCCTGGCCAATATGGCAAAACCCCGTCTCCACTAAAAATATAAAAATTAGCCAGGCATGGTTGTGCACGCTTGTAATCCCAGCTACTCGGGAGGCTGAGGCAGGAGAATTGCTTGAACCCAGGAGGTGGAGGCTGCAGTGAGCCAAGATCGTACCACTCACTCCAGCCTGGGTGGCAGAGCTAGACTCCATCTCAAAAAAATAAAATAAAATAAAAGTGTACAGTTAAACCTACCTTCACTTTTAAAGGTATTCCGGTTCGAACTATAATTACATGATCATCCTTGTTTTCCCCTACTCTACTGTAACTGTTTACTTACCTGCCTCCCTGACTCAATTGTGAACTTTTTGAGAACAGTTATGTGTATCCTGTGTTTTTATGCTCAACCCAGCACAGTGCCAGGCATACTGTTAATAAATGTTTAGGCTGGGCGCGGTGGCTCACGCTTGTAATCCCAGCACTTTGGGAGGCCGAGGCGGGCGGATCACGAGGTCAGGAGATCGAGACCACGGTGAAACCCCGTCTCTACTAAAAATACAAAAAATTAGCCGGGCGTGGTGGCGGGCGCCTGTAGTCCCAGCTACTCGGAGAGGCTGAGGCAGGAGAATGGCGTGAACCCGGGAGGCGGAGCTTGCAGTCAGCCGAGATTGCGCCACTGCACTCCAGCCTGGGCGACAGAGACAGACTCCGTCTCAAAAAAATAAAAAATAAAAAAAATAAAATAAATGTTTAATAAATGAACAAATGCATGAATGTTATCCTAAGCTGCCTCCTGGTTCATTTTCATTTTACAGAGGGAATCTGCCCTCCACCAGGCTCAGAATTTGAAGCTTATAAACTGCTTCAGCTGTATCTGAGATGGTTAATGCAATTAGAGAATGAGCCAATGGTCTAGAAAATGCTGTGAATGTGGGTTGTTGCCCAAGTAAAGAACAGTCATTTACTCACCTGTGGGTCACCACAGGAGACAGTGGCTACAAAGAAATGTATGTAGGGTTATAAATATTTGGACAGATTCACAAGGCTAAAATAAAAAACAATAATAAAAACAGAAATTAAAGGAGAAGGGACTCAAAAAAAGGTGGGGGGGGAGAGAGAGAGGAATGTCAAATGCTCCACTTAAACATTCTTTTAAAATTCAAATATCATCTTCAGGAATACAAATATTGCAAAGCTTAGCACGGTTGGCACATGGCCTCCTGCAGCAATCACAGCACAAATGTGCTTTGGGTTAATCCTGTGCTTTAGTGAAAACAGAACTAATAATGACCTCCAATTTCAGTGCAATTTTATAAACCCAAAATACAATGTTGAAGATGAAGCTAAACAATCTATCTTTCCTGCCTCCCTTCTCTCTCACACACACACTCATCTTTCTACATCAAGCTAAATTGAGCAAAAAAAAGCTTAAAAAAATTAAGAAAAAAGGATGGAGGTGTGATTTTTAATTGAATTAAAGACAGAAAGTCCCACTGCAATAATGGGAGAAACAGGGACTGTTTCTCATAATACTTCAGTTCCTTTTTTCAACCCTCCACCCAAATTTTAGAGTCATTAGTACCACATGGCTGTTCCAGAATCAGTCTAATCTTAACTGTATTTTTTCTGATGCTGACTGCCATTTAGGCCTGAGGGAACCCAAAAGGACGAACCTGGCCAGCATCACACTGCATTCTTCAAAACTTTCAGAGAGGTGAGGCAGTCGCTACTTTATTATTTGCAACTCTGTTTAGGACATGAAGTCCATAAGAATCTTCAATTCAAAATAGTCGCAACTGCATCAAAGTCTGCTTTCCCAGGTAACTGATACCCCTTTAATTCCTCTAGATTTAATGAAGAGAGTATTTTCTTTCTTTTTTTTTGAGACAAAGTTTCACTCTTGTTGCCCAGGCTGGAATGCAGTGGCGCGATCTTGGCTCACTGCAACCTCTGCCTCCCGGGTTCAAGCGATTCTCCTGCCTCAGCCTCCCAAGTAGCTGGAATTACAGGTGCCCACCACCACGCCCAGCTAATTTTTGTATTTTCAGTAGAGACGGGGTTTCAACATGTTGGCCAGGCTGGTCTCAAACTCCTAACCTCAGGTAATCTGCCCACCTCGGCCTCCCAAAGTGCTGGGATTACAGGCGTGAGCCACCGTGCCTGGCCAAGAGTATTTTCAAAAGCTATTAATATACTTGTTCTGCACATAACCACTTCCAATCTATTAAAAGTATGCGTTTGTGTAGGTAAGGCTTGTACTACAGCAGAAATGCAGGAAGGGGGAAGAGAGGAGAGGACGGGAAGTTTACCTCAGGCTTTATTCAGAGAAAATTTCTTCTAAATCCCTTTCACATCAATAAACATATTAAAAACAACAGGACTTGATGGCAGAGTTTTATATATTGTGTGTAAGGGCAGGCAGTACTATTCTGACAGGATGAGGACAGAGGGAAAGCCTGGAACAGAGGAAAATGGGAGACGGGAGGAGAGCCAGAGGCAAGAGAGGAAGTGGATGAGATGAGTGCGTCCGACTTCCCTCTTGGAAGGAGTGCTCATCGGGTGAGAGAAATATCGACATGTGAGGGGTTCTGCCACACTTCCCATTTAGGATTCTGGGGAAAGACTGCCTCACAGGCCACACCACACCATCCCTGGCTCAGCTACATCAAAGAAAACTCAGTGCTACAGCAAAGTCAGACAGAACAATGGCTAGAGTGTATCCTTCCTCTGTGGCCCTGACTTTTGTTTACACAGACCCAGAAAAATCCTGTCTGGATAGAGGTGGATGGGAGTGAGCAGGTGCAGATGGGCTGGGATGGGTTGAGAGCCCACAGTGGTACGGGAGAGACAATGCCACTACAAAGGTTTCAGGGGACCACTAGGGCAAGAGCAGGATGAAGGATAAGACAGAGACCCAGAGAGGAATCATGCCATGAGAGATGAAGTGAAGTGGAGCCCTCCAGAGCACCACCAGGCATGGCCAAGCAAAGACAGGCAAGGACCCGCCAGAGTCTTCAACAGAGGACACCAGGGAGGGATGCTGTCCTCAGCCATCTCCAGTCCATGCAACAGGCCAGAGCAGCTGTTCCATGGCAGAGCCAAAAAAGACCTGAGGTCACTCCGTGGGGGTCTATGGATTCCATCCACCCACATAGTCTCCCAACCCACCCACCCCACACCCAGATGCCATCTTAGTGAGGAAATATGAGAAGCACAGCATTTTACGTTTTTTAAAAGGAACATTTATCTAAAAGGTATTAAATTATTGCATCAGACTAATTTTACTGGGTGGAACCAGATTTGGGCACTGCCTCCTCTCCTGTATTTCTGTACCAGCAAGGAGCTTGTAAGGAGGATCAGCCCAGATTATTAGAAAAGAAGGACTATTAAATTAAGTTTGATCTAAAGCTGCCTCCATACATACTTTAAGTTAGGCCTAAAGGTTTCTCCATACACAGGGAACAATAACCTAACCTGATGAACAAGTAGGTGAGTCTCAGCCAACTATAGGCAGCCAACTATGCAAGGCAGGTTCAAATAAGGCAAATGCCCAACTGTAACCAATCCAGCTGTTTCTGTACCTCACTTCTGTTTCTATCTCTCACTTTCCTTTTTCTGTCCATAAATGTTATCTGACCATGTGGCAGCTCTAGAGTCATTCTGAACCTATTCTGGTTCTGGGGACTACCCAATTCATGAATCATTCCTTGCTCAATCAAGCTCTGTTTAATTTGTCTAAAGTTTTTCTTTTAACAGGACTTATTTTCTTTGCCTGCATGCTCCATAAATAACCATTGTTTGTTCTGACCCTTATTTTAATTGCTCACATATGAGATAGAATGAGGAAAACAGTCCCCAATTGTATTTGAAAGTCCTAGTTTTCATTATCTAAACTTAAATAGGGGATGGAAATATCTTCTGATACCTTCTGGAGGCTTTTTGTTTTTTGTTTTTGTTTTTTGTTTTTTTTGGAGATAGTGTCTGGCTCTGTTGCCCAGGCTGGAGTATAGTGGTGTGATCACAGCTCACTGCAACTTCAATCTCCTTGCTTCACTGGGACCACAGGCGTGCACCACCATGCCCGGTTAATTTTTTGTTGTTGTATTTTTTGTTACAGACGGGGTCTTACCATGTTGCCCAAGCTGGTCTCAAACTCTTGGGCTCAAGCAGTCTGCCCGCCTCAGCCTCCCAAAGTATTGGGATTACAGGCGTGAGCCACCACATGCAGCCTCGAGTTCCTTATTTGCCTGTTTTTGAAGATGGAGGAAGTAGATCTTATGAAGAATAATAGAAAAGACATAGATGTGAGAGAAAATCAAAGAAAGTGAGGCACACAATCTGCTTTTCCTACTTGGAGCTCTGTAGCTCACCATTAGAGTAATAGCATTTTTAGAGCAGCAAAGGGGATCACAGATTTGGTTCACTTCCCTAGCCTTACCAAGGGTGGATGAGCTCCAGCAGTCTCATGATTGCTGCTTGATGAAAGGTATGTGGTACTGCCCATTCTCTCTTCAACACACCCTCCTCCACTATTCACAATGGCAAAAGGCACGGAGAAGGACTCTAAGCCTTTATTGTTTTGCATTGGCAGACCTCCCATCTTCTAGAGCTGAGATGTTCTGTGTTCAGAGAAATTCCCAGCAACAATCTGTGAGAATATGGGTTAATTAGCCACAGGCAGTGATGCAACATAATAGCAATGAGGGTTTGCAGCGGCGTCATGAGTGACCGGAAGAGGTAGGCTCACCTTATACAAGGTAGGCAAGCTTCATTATACTCTATAAATTAGGAAACCCTTTAACATTCACTGATCATTTTCAAGATTCATTAATCAAAAAGTTATCCAGATAAGGGACCAGGTGGTATAACTGATGGTATGTCCACTCATTTGTCCACTTATTCATCCACATACACAGGCATTCATTAACTAATTTTATTAATAACACATTGTGCCACACCACTGTGGATACACAGAACAAGATACAATCCCTGCACTCAACAGGCTCAGAAGCTAGCAGAGAAAGACAAAGCACCAAACTGTCAATTCTCCATTTATTATCAATATAATTGCTACTAGTAGGAGAAATGAGGCCATCTGTGAGCCTAAAGCAAACTTCTAACAAGGTATGTAATAACATGGCACTGGCACATAGTCAGTGCTCAAAAAAATACTAATTCTCTCTCCTGTACTCTCTTAAAGAAGTGTTGATACTAATATGCTTCAGGAAGTGCTGCCAAAATACAGCGCTAACAACAGGGGTCCTGAAGATAATGACATAAAATTGTATTGAATAAATAGAGTGCTTGTCACTTGTACTTAACAGGTATCTCAAATTTGGGCATTAATGTGTACGCCTACATCAAAAAAGGTGTGATGGCTCTCTTAACTAGATGTTAGTATCTATAGTTAGACCAAAGCTGCTGAATAATGATGGCTGAAATTAACAGTAAATAGAAACAAATGGGCAGCTTTATCTTTCGTAAATGAATTTCTTTAAATATGAAAATGACTTAGCTTTCTGCAGTCAATGGCTAGAGAAGAAAAATAAAACCAATAAATCAAACAAGTGTGGAAAATTCAAGGCCTAGAATGTTAATCTGCATCTCATATAAAGCAGGCTGTGGACATATGACTTGAAATTTCTTGAGATTCAACTCACCATTTTACTAAAGTGTCAGGAGGAATTTTCCACCTCCTCCTGGATTGCAGATGAAAGGTTTGTTTGTCTTACAGATGTTCCACCCTAAGGAATATGAAGGCCTGAAAAATCTGCTCACTTATGGGAAAACAGAATGAAACTTACAGTCAAGAGTTGAGTCCTTGAGGACAGTAAGGATGAAAAAAACAGAGGATTATGGAGGAAAAGAAGATCAGAGAGGGAGGAATAACTTCATGATGTCCAGATGAGGACAACTTTGTACTGAATGATGAACATCATAATAAGAAAAGAATTCTCGCTCGAACCCAGGAGGCAGAGGTTGCAGTGAGCTGAGATCACGCCACTGCACTCCAGCCTGGGCAACAAAGCAAGATTCCATCTCAAAAAAAAAAAAAAAAAAAAAAAAAAAAGAATTCTATACTTGAACTTCATATATAAAGGATCTAAAAAGATTTCCTTTCTCATAATGGAATGAACCTTCCCACTCAGCCAAACCTAGAAGCAGACCTAAGGAGTTACTGCTGTTAAACACATCTGATAGCTAACAGAAATAGGAATTCATTATTAAATAGATTAAGTTAGAGTTCTGTTAGAGTTAATACTAAGAGTTTTGTATAAGCACACCAAAATTCCACAGAAATTTCCTTTATAAAATTGGAATAAACATGTTTGAGAGGTGGGGGAGATTTTCAAAAAATTTAAGAAAAGTTTTCACAAAATCTCACCTAAATATATAGAAATCATTTCATCTTTCACAGGTTTGTCACAATGACATGAACTCAACAAATATCTTTTGATTTAATAAATAGAAAACCATTTCTTATGTATTTCTTAAGAAATTCTTCTAGCTTGGTGTAAGTGACTGTATCTCTAAAAATAAAAACACTTAGAACTATGTGCCAGGCACTATTCTAAAAGCTTTACATATGGTAACTCATCTCATAGTACCCTGTTGAATTGTCACCAAATATTCTGATTCTCCTCCTCCTAAGCACATGATAGGATAGCACTTTCCAGCCTCCTTAAATTTAGCCATGACCATGTGACTTACTTTGATGAAGAATAAGTGGAAGAAACGTGTGTCACTTCTGGGTGACAGAAGTCTTTAAAAGCCAGTGCAGGATCTGCCAAATCTTTTCCCTATCACAGTGAGTGGCAATGCTCAAGTTGGTAGAGCCTCAGCCTATCAGCTCTGTTAGAAGAGACACACAGAACTCTCAAGAGTCAGGGACCATGAGTGAGAAATAAATCTTTGGGTTAAAAGCCTCTGAGATTTGAGTTACCTGTTATTGCAATTTAACCTAGCCTATCCTGACTGATGCAGGTGAGTACTAGGTAATTGAAAAAAAGAAGACAGCATTTCTTTTCCAATATTCTAGAATTCAGATTGTTCATTATTCCAGACTTTCTCCCCGCCATATCATTTGCTCCCCAACCTCCCAGAAAACCTCCCAGAAAACGAGCCATAAAAATCGCTATCTGAATTTTGGCATTATGAGAATCATGAATTTATATAGTATCTTATTTATTCACATTGAGACAGGGTCTTATTCTGTTGCCCAGGCTGGAGTGCAGTGATACAATCACAATTCACTGCAGCCTTGACCTCCTGGGTTCAAGCAATCCCCCCACCTCAGTCTGCCCAGTAGCTGGGACTAGGAACATGCACCACTGAGCTCGACTAATGTCTTTATAAAGACGAGGTCTCACTATGTTGATTAGGCTGGTCCCGAACTTCTGGGCTCAAGTGATCCTCCTGCCTGGGCCTCCCAAAGAGCTGGGATTACAGGCAAAAACCACCACATGTGGCCTGTTCTTTTACTTTCAAATATTCTGCTTTTTAAGAAGTCATCACTGGTTAAAAAATAGAAATCTATCCTTGCAAAACACACACACAGAATAATTCACCTAGAAAAAAATTCAAACCCCTAAGTATAAAAAGTAAAAAATAACCAAATCTCTTACCTTGATTCCTTTATATGCATACATAGATTTTTTTAAAAAGAAAGAGACATGGTGTCACAAAAAGAGTATACATATTACTTTGCAAAGTCATTACTTAACAGCTTTCCAGTTAATAATTGTATGGTCATAACATGATTTATTTAACCATGTCCCTACTGATGGACATTTCAGCTTATTCCACATTTTTATTTAATTGCAATGCATGATTTATCCCAAGAAGTAAAATTTATCCCAAGAAGTGGGCCTGTTTAAACGGCCTTTGTTAAACAATCAAAGGGTGTGTATATTTCACATCGACAGGTACTGCCAAACTGTTCTTCAAAGTGATGATATATCAACAGTACTATCAAAATATATGAAAGTGCCTTTTCTCCTTAGATCCTTATTATCCATTTTAAAAAATATTTACCAATCTGGGAATCAAAAAATGATGTTTCAGTGTTTTTTTTTAATTTGCACTGATCTAATTATTTGTTTCCAACTTTTTTTTTTTTTACTATCTGTATGTTGTCTTTGAAGAAATATCTATCTGTGCATATTTTTTATTTTTTAACAGGGTTAGCTTTTTTATATTATTTGAGGCTTTTAATCTATTATGAATACTAAGACTATTCAACTTGTGTTGCAAATATTCTCTCTAACCCTTCGTTTATGAATGCTGGCTTTCAACATATGAATATGGTTAAATTAGTCACAATTTCCCATTATAATTTCTGGGTTTCAAGATACAGTTTTTAAACTAATTCCAAGCTTAATAAATCAACTGAGAGAACACACCCACAAAGGACACAATTAACCCCATGTTTCTACCTCTTTACGTGCACTCTGAGCTGACTTTAACTCTTTTACATCAATGTGTATATGATCTCTCAGAGTGCTAAGGCACTCAAAGAACCCAGCACAACACCCAGTGTAGATTTTCAATAAATGTTCATTTATTTCATTCCTCCTGAGTCCCATTAGTTTAGAGACAACAGACACATAATTCTTTTTAAAATATTTTCCAACAGAATTCCAATTGTGTTCAGGGTGACAACGTGCCCAGCCAAAACTACATTTCCCAGCCTCGTCTGCAGCTACGGGTGGCAATGTGACACAGTTCTGGTTAATGACATGTAAGCGGAAGTCACTGAACTGAGCTTCCAGGAAGCTCTTTGAAAGAGAACAGGCACAGCTGGTATGTGCCTTTTGCCATCTGCCCTTCTCCTCCTTCCTGCCTGGAAAGCAGATGCAATGCTGACTGGAGAGCAGCCATCGTGAGGCTTCAAAGGGACAAGATCACTAACGATGGCTGAATTGAAAGGCAGCAGCACCATGGGTCTCTGATAGCATCTCTGAGCCACTGACCAACCCTAGAACGCCCACCTCTGGACTTCTTGGTACAAAAGGAAAATAACCATTTACTTGTTTAAGACATTGTGAATGAGTCAGGTTTTCTGTTCATTGCGGCAAAATCTAGAATCTAAACTATAATATCAGGGTTCACTCAACATCTTCATATAAATTTTAAAACAACCCTTTCATTTTCATAGCTTGAGATAATCCCTTGAAGAAAAGCTACGCTGGTTTGAAAGGCAAGTTCTCTATTCACAGATACGCTGTTTTTTTTTTGGAGACCGAGTCTTGCACTGTCGCCCAGGCTGGAGTGCAGTGGCGTGATCTCGGCTCACTACAACCTCTGCCTCCCAGGTTCAAGCAATTCTCCTGCCTCAGCCTCCCAAGTAACTGGGATTACAGGCACCCACCACCACACCCAGCTAATTTTTTGTATTTTTAGTAGAGACGGGGTTTCACTGTGTTAGCCAGGCTGGTCTCAAACTCCTGACCTCATGATCCACTCGCCTCGGCCTCCCAACATGCTGGGATTACAGGCATGATTACATGGGATGCCCAGCCTTATTCACAGACATACTTAATTTTAAAAGGAGAAATCAAATCATTAAGCACTTCAAGTACAAAATTCAAGAACACCCTTAAGGAGAAGTCAGTAATCAGCAACATATGGTGTCACCTGTGCTAACCTGGTGTTAAATTAACCTTATCAGCATACCACATGGCTTGTTTTAGCTGTGACGTAAAATTTAGGCATCTAAGACCTTTCAACGAAAAAAAAATCACAGCTAAGAAGGAATTCTTAACAATTATACAAGACTGAGTATGTATTTTTGTCATTAATCCATTCCCAAGAATTTGGGCTCACTTGTGGCTTGAAATGAAGAATTAAGAAAATATTACAGAATGTGCCCAGGGAAAGTCCCACCACTGTCCAAAATCACATTCTTCAAAGTATTTCACTAGATAAGGAAGGAAAACGCACAAGCTGACAGAACTATTTAACCACTCTGCAACTGGAGAGAACACTCTCAAAATGTAGTCCTGTTTTAGTCCTCACTGCAGCTAGCCAGCCTCTCAGAACTGAAGAAGGAGCAAAAGCCCCGCAAGGGGAGCAGACTGAGCCCTCGACAGAGGTCCTCTCCAGGATGGTAGTCATTTCAGCTTGGGAAAGAAGAGGAGATGGGGGGCATATGCTGTAAGCTCCAGGAGACTGGAGCTTTGTCATCTTTGCAGCTTCTTCTTTGTTTTTTTATTTTTTAGAGACAGGGTCTCATTATGTCACCCAGGCTGGAGTGCAGTGGCTATGCACAGGCATGATGATCACACACTACAGCCTCAAACTCCTGGGCTTAAGTGATCCTCCCACCTCAGCCTTCTGGGTACCTGGGACTACAGGCATGCACCACCACACATGGCTGCAGCTTCTTCATGATCAGCCACCATGGCCTCCACCAAGAATAATTTTCTTTTCAAAAACACCTAACCCTCCCCCATCAAAGTGTCTTTCACATGGCATCAGATATTTTTTAATTGAATTTTTCATCTATGAATAAACTCCCTTACTCACATTGAACACTGTCCTGATTTGCCTTTATAACAAGAAGAAATGTACCACATGCTACTGATCACAATCTCTGTACCCTCTACCTGTAAGGGGGAGGAAGGTGGAGAAAGAATAGAGTAGAAAACAGAGAAGAAAGTCAATAAAGGACAATGCACAGAACATAATGTATAAGGTCAACCATAAACGTTCCACATTAACAAGGAACTATACAACTGCCAAAGCCAGACATAAATCCCCTATTCCCATCCAGTCCAATGCATTGGCTAGTTATTATTTTAATACTTTCTTTTACAAATGGACCATATCACTTCTCAGTGTTTAATACACTTTTTGGCATATGTATCTACAAGCACAGACAGAGCTTAACAAACTTTTTGAAACGTGTACCTAAAAAACAGTAAAAAAAAATTTAATTGTAAAAATACTTCTAAGTGTTAATTTGAAACACTATTTGAAAGTGTTCGAAGTTCTAATTTATGTCAGCCAAGTTAAGTAGGTAACAAGATATCAGTAAGAATTCCAAAGCAGTATCTGTCATAGGTAATCAATCACCAAATACTTAGGAACTGTCTAAAATGGATTTCATACATAAATATCTAAATTTGGTAATCCAGTTCCCTCCTAAACAGGGAGGCAGGGCTGCTTTATAGAGAAGCTACACAGTGGAAAGGGCCATAGACTAGAAATCAGTATGTGTCTTAATTCTCCTAGCTTCACTAGTGAATTCATCATCTAATGATGATCATTCCATGTAAAGCTCTATAATTCTCAGTTTCCTTGCCTGTAAAAGGTAATAATGATACCAATATGAATTAGGATGCTCTCAACTAGAATAAGGAAAATGTATTGTCTGGTAACAAGAAGTCAAGCAGTAGGGCAGCTCCAGGGTTGGTTCATTTGACAGCCAGCTCTTTCCATATTTCTTTTCTGCCATTTTCAGCCAGTCAACTTATTTTCAGGCTACTTCTCCTTATGGGCACATGACTGTAGCTCCAAGTAGTCACATCCAGTCATGACAACAGGCAGCAGAAAAACAGGGATCATTCCTGTGTATTTCTTCCCAGAAGAGAGTGAACTTCCCTTCCCAGAGGTATCTCCTTCCTTATGCCCAGCAAGCTTCCCTGCTCCTATCACTGGCCAGAACTGGGTCTCATGCCTAATCCTAAACCAAACCCCTGGCAAAGGGAATGAATTTACCATAACAGACTTGGAGTCATCAGGATTCAGTCCTGAGTCATGTGAGGTAGGGGTAAATACCTAAACAAAATTGAGGTTCAACCAGCAAGAAAGAATGAAGCAGACAACTGAACAGATAACCAACAGTGTTGTGAACCCCTTACTTCACAGTACCATAGTGACGATCAAATGATAAGGCAAGAAAAAACTGCAAAGTATAAAATGCTTTATAGATCCAATATATTATTATTCATTTAAGGAGATTTGTTGTATGTTGAGGCAAAATCTCAACGACAAAATAAATTCATTGAAAACAAAGGATATCCTTTTTTTAAAAAAATCACAAAATAGCAAACTATAATGACCACCATTTCTAACAGTAAAATGTGAGGTTTTGAACAACTGTGAATATACATATTCTTCAAGTATATGCAGATTGACCAAATGAAGCATCAGCAATAGGTTTTACAGCCAATACATACTTCCATTTTATATTCAACAAATATTTTCTGAGCACCTACTATGTACCAGGCAGTATGTAAGCACTGGGGATACATCAGTGAACAGAGCAAAATCCCTGCCTTGTTGGTGCTTACACTGTACACTTAACTGCATAAATACTTTTGGAGACAAGCATTCTTAATTACTAGCATAAGCTGAACTCAAATTAGCAGAACACATGTAATTTTTAATTAATTCCAATAACTTTAGTTTTTGTTTACTTCTCTTACTTCCCCATACCACCCAAAAATAAAATCATGAATCTAGGGGAAATAAATTGACAGGTGCTCACCAACAGAACAAAGGATGAGTTATTCAAATTCCTCTGTTTCTCCCCCCAATTCCAGATGAATGCCAAAGAGGAAGGCCACCTTTCAGCTATCATTTCTGAAAATGACACTTGCAAAGAGCAGAACTAAAATAGCGGCAATATCTACAGTATAAAAACAACCAAATACACACAAAATACAACTAGAGAATCAATCATAAGAGCAAACTACAGTGGATGTTTTTCATGACTGTTGTCCATTAATAGATAGTAGATTTGGCATTATACTTTTACCTGGAAGTCTTACAAGTAAATGTTATATTCATACCAATACTTACTAAACAAGATAACATTATTGGATGCAAAGAGGGTTTGGTTGCCTTACTCTTCAAATGAAGTTAAATGATACCTTAGAGTATACAACTTAAAAATGGGAATGAAATTTATGTGCTTAATCTAATATTCATCACCTGGGTACTAGTCAAAAGAATTTTCTCTAGTAATTTCATACAAAAAAGATTCATACAACAAATTCATACAATAAAGGAAATTTCATACTATAAATATATAATACTCATTACTATTCCTTTAAACTTTCCATTTTAATTATTTTCATGCTTCCCAAATCCCTGAAACTTTATATTCATAAAAATCATCAATGAAAAGGGATAGATGGTTGGCTTTTAGGCCAAAAAAAAAAAAAGCCAAATAAGTTTGGGAGCAAAATTAGCAAAGATAACTCTGAGTCCAACTCAAAAGGCATGCCCAGCTCTAAGCCATTTCAGATGAGGGATGAGACTCTCCATCTATGCACACCCCTCTCCACACATTCACCACCCCAACCCCAGAACCTAGCCAAGTCTTTCATAGAGAAGGAGCTCATTCTTGCCTTTTTTAGCGCTACCCTCTGGACTTGGGTATAAATCACGAAAAAGACAGACAAGAATCATACGTGTCGAGGATTCAGTTCCATCTTTGACCAATCAGCACTGATCAGAAAGAACTCCTCCAGGGAGTTTACAAAGCAGAATAGACTTAAGAACTAGACCTTCAAGGCTGCTCTAAATCAGATCTCCTAGGAACTTCCCTTAGAATCAACTTAGCTTTTAAAGATAAAGATGGGGTTGCTTAATGCACCATATAATAGATACATATATTTGATATCTCAGTACATTAAGGCAATCTCTCAGACTGAGTTTTCAAGGTAACAAGCAGATAGCTTTTCAAACACTATTTTTTTTTCTTTTAATCACTTTTATGGTCTCCTTTCTAAAATATTCTCCTGTGTTCTTAAACATATGTTAACCTGGTTTTTGGTGGGGGGTGGGGGGGTTGGGGTTTTGGTTTTTGTTTGTTTGTTTGTTTTGTTTTGTTTTTTGATGCCTTAAATACAGGAGGTATCATGTCCCAGGAGCTACAGGCTTGCAGAGAGGGTTGCTTATACCAACACTAAATGTCCCAAATTTATTTTATTTTTAGTTCTTGTATCTTTATTTTTAGTTCTTGCATCTACTTTCTATACTTTTTCCAAGGTCAACTATCAATGCTTGATTGTATTATTATGAATACCCTAATCAGCCCTTTTCACAAGTCTAATCTTTTGAGGACTAAAAAGACACATGACGAAGTTTGTTAGAGTTCTACTCAAAATAACAGCAGGAAATAAAAGGCAGAACCTTGCTTCCCTCTTGGGAGTTGTGATCAGTAGAGGGTATACAAGGTGCTAACGATATTCAATTTCTTGACGTGAATGCTGATTATATGAGTATTCACTTTTCAATAGTGCATTGAACCATACATTTATGTCATATGTGCTTTTCTGTATATTTCACAATTTTTTTAAGTTAAAAATAACATATAGGTAAAGAGTTGAATAGGAAGATACACCTTCCCCTACCCTGACTTCAGCGCATGCACACACATACACACACACACACACAACAACATTCAAGTAGCAATTCCACTGCTTGCAATTATATCTGTAGATGACAGCCAATGATATTTGTAGGAGAGTTCATTTAAGCATTGTTGATAACAGAAAAAGGCGAAAAGAAAAAATGCCCTGGAAACAACCTAAATGCCCCCTAATAGAGAAACAGTAAAATACATTATGGCACTGAATGAGGTAGATCAATTTATTCTGATTGAAAATATGTTCAAAAATATATTTAATTAAATAAGCAAGTTGAAGAACAAAATATGCATATCTGATACAATCTTACTTGTCCAAAAATCAGAAAATAAAATGTGATTGTTTCTTTTTCTTTTTCTTTTTTTTAAGACAGTCTCGCTCTGTCACCCAGGCTGGAGTGCAGTGGTGCGAGCTCATCTCACTGCAACCTCCATGTCCCAGGTGCAAGCAATTCTCCTGCCTCAGCCGCCCAAGTAGTTGGATTACAGGCATGCGCCACCACACCTGGCTAATTTTTGTTATTTTTAGTAGAGACAGGGTTTCACCATATTGGCCAGGCTGGTTTCAAATTCCTGACGTCAGGTGATCTGCCCGCCTCGGCCTCCCAAAGTGTTGGGATTACAGGCGTGAGCCACCACACTCGGCCAAACGTGACTATTTCTGAAGAAATTAATGCATATGAAAATGTTAAGAGTGGTAACTTATAGGATGCAGGAATAGTTCATGAGGAAAAATAGGGGATTTTACTTTCTACCATTTGATTCTATTTGAATTCCTGGCCAATAACCATGTATTTCTTTTAAAGTAATAAAAATTAAATAAACAAATATATTAATTTCCATTTGCTGCTGTAACAAACTATTACAAATTTGTGGCTTAAAACAACACAAATATATTATCTTACAGTTCTGAAGGTCAGAAGTCCAAAGTGAGTGTTAAGGGGCTAAAATCAAGGTGTCAACAGGGCTGGTTCCTTTGGAGGCACTAGGGAGAATCTGTTCCTCACCTTTTCCAGCTTCTAAAGACTTCCAGCATTCCTTAGCTTGTGGCCACATCACTTCAATCTACACGTTGCCCTGTCCTCTCTGATTCTAATCCTTCTGCCTCCCTCTTACAAAGACCTTTGTGGTTACACTGGGCCCATCCTGATAGTCCAGGAAAATCTCCCCATTCAAGATCCTTAACTTAATCATATCTACAAAATCTCTTTTACATGTAACATAATCACAGGATCTGGGGACTAGGACACAGACGTGTTGGGGGGCCTCATCATTCAGCCTATCACAACAGTATTTGCTGAACTGTTGTGCAGCTAAGTTCTGAGACATGGCATATGGGAGTAGGGGAGTACTTTCACTCTGATACTTCTATATTATTTTTATTTTTTACATTGAATGTTTTGTTGTTTTAATTAGAAACCCAACAGACTATATTTTTATCAACTCTAAGATGCCCTCAATTATAAGATACATTATTTTATGTATGACTGAGAAAGAAAAAAAAAACACTTAACTTTGATATTCCTTGTAATACCATGGTGGATTGTTTGCAAAAATGTTCTCAGAAATCTCTCCCATCCCAAGATATACACTCCTTGGCAACATGACTGGAGTCCTCCTCTTATCAAGAGGCAGTCTATTTCTACAACAAGACATTAGCAAACACAATCTGAGCAGAGGCTGGAGAAGTGCTGGTGCACTGAAAGTGGCCTCTTGCTGCTGCCTTTCTACCACGTGAACACATCCAAGCAAGTCTACTAAAGGAAGGAGACTATGGCCATGCCAGCTACCCCAGCCTCCCCTAGACAACTCACTGGATCTTGCACAAATTATGATTGCTGTTTTAAGTCACTAACCCTGATTTCAGAGATACTTAAAGGTGAAAAACTGTAAATTTTTGAATCAATGAAATATGCTGTTATGGTATCAGTATATAAGTATCTAAAGGGTGTTTCTAAGAGGAGAAAAGCATACAAATTTTAGGGAACAGAGTTTTTATGCCACATTTTGGCTGCTAGAGGTTATTTTTGTTTATTTTCTGGTTTTCAGTTACATTTCATATCGCTTAAGTCACTGAACAAATGACGGCTGGTACTGAAGGGATACTGCTTTCTGCCACAGAATATTACAGCAAGATAAATTATCTTGTCCATTCAATGAGAAAGAAACTAGCAACCTCTAGAATTACATGGTGAAAAATTATTATTTTGTTATTTAGATAGGCAGTATGAATCATAAATTAAGAGTGACAACACTGGAAAATGTCTTTCCCTTTTACTATATAAAATATATATTTATATTATAAAGCAGAAAATACAGTGACATACTGTGCATTCCAGGACTTATTACATTTGCAATTTTTTAACGAATACAATTCTAAATACAATAATATTTACTTATTACAATATTGCACGTATAGGCATGTTGTGACATTCCTGTTCATATTCCATTGATATGAACAAAATATATTTGTTAATAAAAGGTCAAATGCCAGTTTCATTGTGAAAGGTAAATTTTCCACACTGTTGCTTTTAAAATCCAAGTTCTGGATTAGTATAATAGCTCCCATTTACAATATTTGTTTCCCAAATACCTAGTTATAAAAGCATCTAACCTGGATATATCACTTTAGATAAAAAAGCAATAGAAATAACAGCATAGGTAATTTCTTCTCCAAATATACAAAGAGTTAGATAAATTCTTGGATTATTAATCTAATGCACAGTTACTGAGGTGCTTACATGCCTGATGCTGTACTTGAGACCAGGGACACAAAATCCTCAACAAAAATCAAATAGAAATTTTTGAATTAGAGATACCAACTGAATTAAAGCATTTCTGTAATATCTAAAAATCCTATCATGTGCTAGAAGCTTTATGTATAACTTGTCCTTTAATCCTCACAACACCATGACACATTTCTAAAATGACTTAATTTCTCTGAGAGAAGTTCCACAGCTAGTAAGTGGAGGAACTGGGATATAGTCCAAGTAGATCTTACCGGCTTTCTTCACCATCCAACACTGCCTTTTGCCATCTCTGCATTGTGCTTTTTTATTTAAAGTGAGTAGAGACTAACTGCGATTGATGGTAGAATGAAAGAGAAGGAAAATCTCATAGAGTGACAATGAAAGAGGAATTGTCCTGGAAGCAACTCATCACGATAAAATGCTGGCAAAGTCCTCTTCCCATTTCCTATAAGGCATGTGACCATTTGTCCCCAAGGAGAACATTTACAATGGCTCTTGAATCTTAATATGCTCTCTCAGATGCACCAAATACCCTTGGCATTCTCCTTCATCACCCAGTGTGGATTTATCATCAATGAATTCAAAATTCTAAACTTTACTTAAACTTATTTCTCTACAAAGCTCTGGGTAGTAAGTTTCACAGGTAATAATTATGTAATGTGAAACTTCATTTTTACCAAAATTATTTCTTTCACATTCTAAATTTCTGACAGGGTATTTTCACAATATATATTTGATGAAAATTCTTCATATTTATACAACCCATGTCTACCATGATACTCTATTGAACTTTCACCTTTCAAGGATGGATTCTAATAACAAACACTAACATCTATTGAGTATTTACCACTTATCAGGCCCCTTACTACAACTTCATATGAATTATATCCCTTAATCCTCACAACCTTTGAGATAAATACTATTACTATCCTCATTTTGTACCTAAGAAAACAAAGGACCAGGTAATGGGGTGTTGTGTGCTAACTGCTGCATATCTAGTTACAGCTAGAAAGTGGTGACATTGAACCCAGGTCTGACTCCATTGCCTGCTCTTGATCAATGACCAACTTAGAGATCCAGAATCCACTCATCTTTTGAAACACAGTGAGCATCCATCTCTTTCCAAGGCCTTCCCTGATGGCCATTCCTCAGTGACAGCTTCCGCAGCATTCTCTTTGATCGCTCTCTCACCCTCCTCCCTTTTCATTCTACCTATTTTCCTGCAATATTGCATCCATCCCCAAGGCTTCAATAATCCCCACTTATCATCTAGGAAACTGAGCCTTAAATACCTTGTCTGAGAGCATACAGCTAAGTAAAGGTAAAGCAGGGACCATCTGACCCAATCCTTGCTCTTAATCCCTGAACGATGCTACCTCTCAGTAACTCTGAAATCCTTCTCAATGTGCCCTCCTGACAATGCTTCAGTTCTGGCACCACCATCATTTAGTTTAACCTTTAACTAGACCTCCCACTTTATGCCCCCCGACCCTCTATCCACAATGTCCAATGGAACTTCCTGTGATGATGAAAATTTTCTACAATCTGCACTGTTCAGTATGGTAGCCATTAGCCACATGTGGTTTCTGAGCACCTGAAATGCAGCTAGTGCCACTGAAGGATTTTTTATTTAATTTTAATTAATTTAAATTTAAACTCAAATAGCCACATGTAGCAAGTGGCTACCATACTGGACAGCATTGTCCTACATAGTCCTCAAGTCTCTCTGCCCCAAACCTTGACATTCATAATGTCTAGTGACCTTCCTTCTGAACTTGGCTTCTAGGAGTTACCCTGTAGGCTCATAATAAACTCCCCTTTCCTTAGGTTTTTGGGGACATTCCTGTTTCTTGACTAAAAAATCAAGCCATAGTCTGATTCCCATGAAAATGGCCTCTTCTCTGAGTTTCTGTTTGGCAGAAGCAGAATCATAGATGTTTCTCTCAACTCATTCAGTGGCTAATCTGAAGCAGAAATTTCTGAGGTGGCAAGATGAGGGAGGTCACTCAGATAGAAATGTCTTTTCTAGTTGGAAACCTTGCCGATAAATATTATAAATTGGCATGTATTATTTTCTAAAGAACTCATTCTTTACAGCACAAAAGGCTGGCTCCAGCGTGCATTAATACTGTGCTTGGTCCTGTAGAGTTAAAAAAAAATTTTTTTTTGCATTAACTTTGAAAATGTAAATATTTCACACAAAAATTGACTTCTAGCACTTCTGGAAAAATCCAGTGATCTGGAGACACTGGGTCCGCATTCCCACATGGCAAACATCAGTTAGTGCCAATAAGCTGCTGCCCTCTTTCACTAGGCAAACACTCCAGTTGCCACAATCCCCACTGCTCCCTCTTGTATAACATTTCTGATACCCAGGTAAAGCACGCCACTTTACTCATTTATGTTACCTGCCTTGTGCTTAAGGCCGTATGAGTCAGCAACCCCTAATAATAAAGCTTTACAAAGATTTTTTTCATATCCATTATTTTGCTTAATTCTTACCAAAATCCTATGAAGAAGGAAGCATTATTCTTCCCATTTGTAAATTAGAAAAGTGGCCCTCAGAAAAATTAAGTATACACTGGAAAAGCATGGTTTTAACTCAGGTCTTACAACTCCTTCTTCCATGCTGTTTTTGCCACAAGACTTGACAACAGCCCAAGAAAAAGTCTATGGTTTAAATTGTGGGCAAATTTCTTACATTAGAATGTAAAGAAAACATCCTTCAATATTTTGCTGAAAATGTCACAGAGAAAGGATGGCCAGGTTGATGTATACAGAACATGAGAAGTCATGAGTATCCCCAGAGAGGTGCCTCTCACCCTTTTACAGCACCCCAAGGAACTAACCAGGGCTTCTAACAGCTGGAAGCACACAACCCTGAGGCTCCTGCTGCTCCAGGCCCCACCAGGCATTACTACCTCACTATACCTGTAACCCAATCCCCCACAAGGGAACTTCTACTACAGATGTTCTGGAATAAAAACGTTAGTAGGAAACATGCAGTGGTTGGGCTCTTACGAATTCCTCCAGCAGTTCAACATGTGGTGTCTAAACAAGAAGAGCAACGGAATGACTCCTGGTGGTTCTTAAAGGCAGTCAAAAATTGGCAATCTTTCTGGCATTTACATTTGCCATATTAATTGATGAACTTCACGGTGGTCCATGGTCAAAGCACTTTGTATCAGTCATAAAAGTCCCAGGCCTATATGCTTGAACTCAAGAAACCACAAGTCCCCAGGTATAAGGATTTAGATCACAGCATTCAGTCCAATCTGGAAACATGTTCCAAGCAGCAAAGGAAATCCTGCAATATAAGCGAAGGGGCAGAGCTGGGAGTAGGGGGAAGAGTTATGAACACTTTTACAGGATACAAAATGCAAATGGAACCCATCTGGAGAAAAAGATACTCCTAAGCTTAAAGCATGAACACTGGTCAGATGAGTACAAAGGATTTCCCCTAACCAAAGGCCTCATGGGAGTCATACTAGTCATTTATCTCTCCAATATCCAAATTTGTTCAATTATCAATGTGCTCAGCTAAAAAACTACAATCGCTTAAAAATAATTAATGAATAAATACCCTCATCCTTCCTTGCAGCTAGGTGGTCTTGTGACATACTTATAAGCAAATGTGAAGCTGAAGGTCAAAGAGTCATCTTCAACCATGGGGCAACCACAAGGATCAAAGCCACATATTGGGGATAATGGAGAAGAAAAGAGATTAAGAGCACCTATTTCCAGATGTTTTGTTATGTGAGAAAAATAAACCAGTACAGTTGCTATTCCATCAATGTGCAACCATCAGAGCATATCTATACAAACCCATATGGTACATAGCCTACTACACATCTAGGCTATAGGGTATGGCCTATTGCTTTTAGGCTACAAACCTGTACAACATGTTACTGTACTGAATGCTATAGGTAACTGTAACACAATGGAAAGTTTTTATGTATTTGAATGGATTTAAACATAGAAAAAGTTGCACTACAATGTTAAGATGGCTACAATGTCACTAGGCAATAGGAATTTTTCAGCTCCATTATAATCTATGGGACCACTGTCATACATGCAGTCTGTTGTTGATAGAAATGTTGTTATGCGACCCATTAATTACACTTGGTTAGGCCACACTGATAAAAGCTCCACTCAGCTCTTAAGCACTTTCTCAAAGACCCTGTTCCAACAATAAATGCATAGCTTTTCCTAATATAATTCAAAGTCATATCTACAATTATGTAATGCCAATACTCACAGCAAGTAAAGAAGGGAGTTGCAAGGGTTTAAAAGGAATGTCTTAGGGGTATCTGCCCTCTTCTATTTAATTTGTATTGTCATTTGTTGATTGGCTAGCTGACTTGCTAGCTTTTCCTCTGAAAAACAAGTTCAGCCTGTTGTGATTTCCATGGAGGCTCCATACTCGTGCCTCTGCATCTTCTTCCAGAGCGCCTCATCGAGAGGTGGCATTGTATCGTGAGGTGGAGTAGAAGGGGTGTGGAGTCCGATGAATCAGGATGCCCTTCCCCACTCTGCCTCTTCTAGCTGCATCAGTTTCTACATCTTTAAAATGACAGTAAACTTGTTGGGAGGCCAAGGCGGGTAGATCACCTGAGGTCAGGTATTGGAGACCAGCCTGGCCAACGTGGTAAAACCCCTGTCTCTACTAAAAATACAAAAATTAGCCGGGCTTGGTGGCGGCTGCCTGTAATCCCAGCAACTTGGGAGGCTGAGGCAGGACAATCGCTTGAACCCCGGAGGCAGAGGTTGCAGTGAGCCAAGATTGCGCCATTGCACTCCAGCCTGGGCGACAAAAGCAAAACTATGTCTTAAAAAAAAAAAAAAAAAAGGAAACTACTAACTTCATACAATCATTTTTAGAATTAAATAAGAAAAGGCACATAAACAGATTAACCCAGTGTCTGGCCAATGGTACATATTCAGAAAGAGTAACCTAGTATTAATTACTATTAATATACTTGAGGCTTTTCCACTTCCTCCCTGAGATAGGATATATACTGTGCCCATGTATTCTTGGCAGTCTAGTTTCATGTTATTTTTTGGATTTCAGTTGATTAAATATATCACAAAATGCAATTTAATAATTTCATCCATCAGAAGAAAAATATTTTGTTGAGCCATGTGTTTTTACTTGGAGTTTAGAAAATATGGTTATCATATGGGGTCTACTCACCAGTGCTAAAATTTGTCACATAACAATGGCTTTTGCTCAGAACATTCACATTGAAATACCTACCCATTCTTCATCTTATATTCACTACAGGAAAATAGTCCACATGTCAAATCAGCAAATAGAGCAATGAGAAAATGGCCATCTGAACATGTCACCTGCTATATGAGCAGACTTCAAGGAAAATAGCAATGAAGGTCTGGAGAAACACAAGAGTCTGTGAGTGTTCATTATTCCGCTGCTACTAAAGCAATGACCAACGATAAAGGGCATGGGCTCATCTCATGCCCATAGGGTCCAGTAGTGGGCACCTGCTGGATTGTTTATCTTTCATCTCTTTCTGAGATGTGCCCCTCCTCAATTCCCTCCTCTCCCCATCCACAGACTGCAGCGGGGATTGCCATATCCCTACAACATGACCCTACTTCTGGCCATAATTCCAGAGTGAACAGCTGACCCTAGCCAGACCACTAGGTTCCTTCCCAAGGAATTCTGCAATTCTGGGAGCCTGAGACCAATCTCTCCCTGCTTATCTAGACTGTAATGTAAAATTCAGGAGCAGCTGGCAGCCATGTTATGCCATGTGGACTAAGAAAGAAACAGAGGAAGCCAGTGTGAGCAAGAGAGAATGAGGCAGATACACAGAAACCGATGAGCAGTAGGGAGAAGAGACTTCCTGGTTGTCCATGTGCTCCAGTCTTCAGTTCTATCCCCAAGGCCCAAATGCATCCCTTGGTTTCTGCAAGATACTTGAGTCTCCTCCCAGGAAATGCCAGAGCTGGTTTCTGTATCAAAGAAACCTAAGGGACTCCATCATTATATATTATTAGGACACAACTAGTTTTCAATGTAACTCTCTCCCTCAGTGTGACCTAATACATAACGCAAACCTATATTGTTTCAGTTTAACCTACTGTGTTCTCAGCCCTGATCTAGAGGTCTTGAGAGATACAATGATAAGGACCACAGGGCAGAAGAGAAATAATTTCAATGTGAGGCAGTGCTTTAATAAATATATGAAGAGTGTGCTAAGAGAATGCAGCTGTCTGGAGATGAGGGAGGGAGAAGTAGGGCAGAAGGAGAAAGGAAGAAGGTTTTTGTGTCACAGTGGCCACATGCAAGCACTGCAAGCCCCAGAGCAGTTTTGGTGTTTTTTTTTTGTTTTTTTTTTTTGTTTTTTGAGTTCAATGGCATCTTTAACTTTCACCCACATGACAAAAGTTGAATAGTGCTTCATAAAATTACGCAACTTGGAAAACCTTGTTTCAATTGTCACTTTATTGCAAGATGGCAGAATTAATTACAAATTTAAACGATAACTTAGAATCTTTAGTAAGGCAGCAAGTTTTAACAAAAGTAAGCTCCTTATTCAAAAGTGATCCTGGAACAACTCAAAGTCCAGAGTAAGAAGGGTGAGAAACATCTGACTGGCCAATGGACTTAGTTCTCTCACTACATGAAACTCAAACTTTTCATTTTTAGGAAACATATACAATAACTTCAGTAGACAGCAATACAAAAACATGTTGTTACATAGATTAGTTTCCATTTAGTCAGTCAACTGTTTCCAGCTGTCTCAACTGGGATAGATACATTAATAGAGCTGGCTGTGCTTGAGCCTTCTTTGTGAGCAGCTTTACTGTACCATGCGCTTGACATATGTCTCCTTTTCTTGCTGTGCAGAGATGCTCTGCACCTTGTGCTTCTCCCGTAATATTCTGCACAGAGATATGATAGTCCAGGCAATTCTTTATAGCCTTCTATACTTTATGCAGCTATTCTCAGTAAGTAGCCTCCAAGGCCAAAGCAATGTTATTCCTCTGGGTGTCAAAAAAGTAAATGGTGCTTCTAAGGCCAGGAGCAGTGGCTCATGCCTATAATCCCAGCACTTTAGGAGGCAGAGGTGGGCAGATCATGAGGTCAAGAGATCGAGACCATCCTGGCCAACATGGTGAAACCCCATCTCTACTAAAAATACAAAAATTAGCTGGGCATGGTGGCGCACGCCTGTAGTCCTAGCTACTCGGGAGGCTGAGGCAGGAGAATCGCTTGAACCTGGAAGGTGGAGGTTGCAGTGAGACTAGATCACACCACTGCACTCCAGCCTGGTGACAGAGCGAGACTCGGTCTCAAAACAAACAAAAAAAAGTAAATGGCACTTCTGGACCAGTGCCTGCTGTGACTTCTCCAAATCAATCTCGTGCTGAATTTGTCTGAGGAAAGTCTGCTTCACCTCTTCTAATTGGGCAATTTTTTGTTCATTGAGTTCATCAGCAAATTCTCCAATAGAGGAGAATATTTTTAATTACATAGACAAGTAACCCTACTATTGATATAGTAGAAAAGTTCTCCAGGATAACCATATATATTTCTTTGGATAGAGAATACAAGATAAACCCATTTCCAAGTACACATAGTCCTATTACAGTGGTTTTAGGATAAAGAAATGAGGAATTCTTTAGGGATCAGGCCAAGAACTTTTCTCCATATTCAGGAAGAGATAGTAGAGGAGTAAGACTTGGCTGCCCTGTATGAAAGATCCTTGTTGCATGCCCCCTGGACCTAGGAGGGCTGTGTTTTTCAGAGGGGGCCACTGTGGCATCAGCAGAAAAGTACCAAGGCAGCAATCTTAGCATCCCTGTGACCCTGACCTCCCAAAGCAGTTTTATTTATTTATATTTTTATCTTTTTTTGAGACACAGTCTCGCTCTGTTGTCCAGGCTTGAGTGCAGTGGTGCAATCTCGGCTCACTGCAACCTCCACCTCCCAGGTTCAAGCAACTCTCCTGCCCCAGCCCCCTGAGTAGCTGGGATTACAGGTGCCCGCCACTACGCCCACCTAATTTTTGTATTTTTAGTAGAGACAGGGTTTCACCATGTTGGCCGGGCTGGTCTCGAACTCCTGACCTCAGGTGATCTGCCCACCTCAGCCTCCCAAAGTGCTGGGATTACAGGCATGAGCCGCCACACCTGCTCCCACCAAAGCAGTTTTATAAGTGAAAAGTTTAACACAGCTGAAGCAGAAATGCCCACTGAGATCCATATCAGGGCATATATATTAGAGCTTGTGGAAATCCTATCAGTTTTCCTTTCACAAAATCTTAAAACCCGTGAGTGGGAGGGAGACTTTTCTCATCATAGCCTTCTGAATTTTGCATATACATGTACCATCAACTAAAAACCACCAAGGTTGATTATTTTGTAAATGTAAATGCTAGTATCTATTTCTACCTGCTGTTTTTCATTCAAATATTCAGAATTTCTTCAAGGGAAACAAACTACCCAATAAGTAATATTTTTAAAACCTTACTTCTTTTGTATTATGATTATTTAATTTCAAATTGTTGCAATCTCCTAGCTAAACTCCATTTCAAGTAACAATGTTTCTGCCATTTTGATCCCATTCTCTCTGCAAATCCATCCAGGATTTGTTGCCATCATTAACCTCACTTTTCCACATACATAAGCATGAACTACTAGGCAACAAAAGCAACAGACAGATCAACTTTTTAAGCAAAAGTTTTGCAAAAGCAGAAATAAGCAATGCCGGGTCCTAAAAATAGTGACTATAGCAGCATCCCTCAAAGGACAAACTTGTGCAATGTGAAAACAGTTCATTGCTTCAAAAGTTTTCAATTTCAAGTTCAGTCCTTCAAGCTTAAGAATGTAGTTTCCCAGTAATTATATAATGGTAAGGACATCACTGAAGTTCTTACGACCAAAATATAAGAACTTCAATTATAGCCAAAGACCCTTAGAAAAGTGCCTATGAGCAGTGGAAATCTCAACACAGTAATCTCAAGAATTCAACCTTTTGTTCACTTATCAATAAAGCAACAACTTGGTATATAGTATACAGTTCTTCTGGGTTCAACTGACAATGATCTATACTTCCACTAATTCAATAATGAGAAATTATTAAAGAGTAAAGTAGAACATTTTTAAAACGAAAACAAAAAATTAAAGTGAGGTGGGAGGACCACACACTGGAGAAATATAATCTACCTGTAGACAAGCCCACACATGACCCCAGAGCCTCAAGAGAACTTTTCTGGACTGCTTCTTCTCCATATACTACACTGAACTGTGAAATTACATTGTTCAAACTTAAAATAATTCCAACTTAAAGCTGTTGGAATTTTAACTTATTCTGAGCCTTGAGAGGAATATGGCTACACAGCCCGAGTCACGTGGTGTACAGCTGCAACTTCTGCCTTTTTTCCTGTAAATAATTAAAAGGCCAAGCAGCACCGGAGATAAGACCCACTCAGATCCTTCTCCCTTCTCAAGGAGTAAGGAATCTTCCCTGGAATGTAGAAATCTGTAACCAATCAAATTGTTGTGGTGTATGTTCTGGTCTTATATGAACAATGTAATCCTGCTGGAACTTCTCTGTCTCTACCTATGTAAGTGAAACCTTAACTTCACTTTGGAACACTGACCCCATTCACTTGGAGTCAGTGTTTCCAGGTGATCATCCTCAAGCTTTGCACTCAAATAAACTGTATTTAAATCATATTTTCTGAATCTCATTATTTAAGGTTGACAGAACCTTTTCGGATTGAGTGAACTTTACTTTCTTAAACTTTGCCCTGTCCTATCCACATCAAGCTCAAAGATTTATATTTTGCAAATCTGATGTGACAGAAATTTCCCAAATGGAAGCTCAATAAGAAAAATAAGTCAGAAAAGTCACACTGCAACCAAACTCCAAACCAATTTAATCCATTCAAACAGCATGCCAATTCAGCTAACTATGCGTGCAGATTAACCTCCTTAATTTTATTTTCTAGATAAAAATTATTCATCCTTCAAAACTGTTTAACAATCTAAGCTTTGACGTAAAGAGAATTAAACCATTCAAATATAAATTCAAAAATATCCCCCAAATCAAAATATAATGAAATGAATTAGCCATTCCAACACTCCTTCTCCCCCAACGAACACTAAAACAGGTTACTGAGATTCTAACAGCAAGGCATGTAAACTGACTCCAGGAATATTAATCCAGATGCACAAAACAAAAAGCAACAATGTAATTTAAGCTTTTCTAAAACTAGAATTTAAATGTATTTAAATACAAAGTGGCAGAGCAAAGAGTCAAACCCAGGCTTCTCTGACTCCAGTCCCTGGCCCCCAAAAAAATGCCTCCAGAGAGGGAATCAGGAAGGGTAAATGCCATCCTTAATTTACCAATACCCACCTTTATTTATATATTTAATGGGTACATTAGCATCTGTTATAAAAGGTGTCTTGATTTTTTACGTATATGCTTCCTCCCTTGGCCCACACCTACGTTTTTAGAAACATGAGCTTTCCGGCTCTCTTTTGATTTCTTTTTTCTTTTTCTTCTTCTAAATATCAAAGCTCTAACTACTTAGTCCAAAAAAGGGGAAGCATTTCAGATTTTAGAGGAAAGCTTTCTGAGTCTCGTGTGCTGCTTTCCCACCAGCAGGCAGCCATGGCAGCATACCTTCACCTCTCATGGCCAACTCAGAGGACCTTAGCCACAGCAGGCAGAGCAGGAGCAAGGGGTCTGCAGGCGATAATTTCATGGCTTGGCACAGCTCTGTCTTCCCATGTGTCAAGAGAAGCTGGCAATCTGGATGTTTATGTGAAGTCCATATGTTTAAACCTTGCCGACAAATTCAAAACTTCTAAAAACACTGTGTGTGGACCACTCAAAATCTGTCCAACGGTGGACTTCAGTCTGCTAGTTGCCAGTTTATAATGCCTAAGCTTCCGGTTAAAAACAATTTAGTTAAACTTTTATCCTTCCCTAAATGTATTCCTTATGGAAGCCATGGAAGACACAGCCCCTGCTGTCCAGGAGACCAGTGGGGACAAGGGACACACCATTTCAGGGCAAGACAGCAAATGAAGAGAGAGTGAGAAGCCTGCAAAGGAGAACACAGCACCCACCCACTACACACCTCTCCTCACCACTGGCTGTCACAATGCAAATTTGGAAAATGGTGGTATAAAGATGACAGAGTTAACCTCGCCCTTCTATATTAGAGAAGAAAAAAGGGGCTAAGAACTCTACAAAAACAAAAAAAAGTTCAACAGACCAAACTCTGTATATCCAAAGTGAGTCTTAAAATAGTCTTAATGGAACCATGGCAACAGAAAAAGCTTACCTGCTTAGAGGTGTGCTGGTGTTATAAACAAAAAATAAAACAAACTTTCACTGAGCACCAACTATGCTCCAGGTGCTGCAGGTGCTGCAGGAAGATCATCTCATGTAAACCTCCCAACAACACTAGGACGAGTCATTATTCCCAATTTGCAGACACGGAAACTGAGACTGTAAAATCCTAAGGCTTTGGAAAGAGCCAATATCTGATTCCTTTCCCATTAGCCAGACGACCTGGCCAGAGAGATTAGGGCTATCATTGCAGGCACATAACGGCAAGCAGTCAAGAAAAACTCATTAGCTACAAAAATTAAAAGTGTAGAACTGGTGCTAAAAGAGGCAAAGAGATTCCTTAAGACACAACAGAGGCCACAGCAGGCCCTGCTGATTATGAGAACTGAAATTTGTGATAAAAGTCATTTCACAAATAAATACAAAAGAAAATATAAGGACCACTCAATAAGTAATGTTGAAATAATTAACGGCAAGTTTTAGGAAAATCCATTTATACTTCCCAAATTATGCCACCTAATGAAATACACTTCAAACAAATCGAAGTTATTTTTTCATCAAATTATATAACTAAGATGAAAGACAAATGAGTATCAGTGGCTCCCTGGGAAAAGTGTTACTTTCAAAAATTAGGAGTGACGGAAGAAATTTCAATTATTAAAAAAAGGTGTGTGGTGGCACACACCTGTAGTCCCAGTTATTCAGCAACCTGAGGCAGGAGGTTCACTTGAGCCCAGAAGTTCTGGGCTATAGTGTGCTAGGCTAATTAGGTGTCCACACTAAGTTAGACACAAATATAGTGACTTCATGTGAGCTGGGGACCACCAGGTTGCCTAAGAAGGGGTAAACTGGCCCAAGTCGGAAACAGAGCATGTTAAAACTCCCTTGCTGATCAGTAGTGGGAACGTGCCTCTGAATGGCCACTGCACGGCAGCCAGAACAATGTGGTGAGACCGTGTCTCTTATTTAAAAATTTTTTAAATAAATAAATTTTGATAGCTAAACTTAAAAGTAAATGTTTTCTATATAAAAAATGAAAAGGCAAACAACAAAATGTAAGATATATCTGGATATGTAACAGGCCTGGGGTTAATATTCTTACTATATCTGTAGAATACATGTAAAAGAAATTGTTAAGAAAAACCAAGAGACTTCAATGGAGAAATGGACAAAGGACAGAAACAGACAATTCACAAAACGAAAAATAACTAGAAATAAACGAACAGAAAAATATTCACCAGTTAGCCAAAAAAATACAAATTAAACATCAATAAAGTATCACCATTTATCAAGCAAATTATGAAAAGAATTTTAAAATAATAATATCCATGGCTGGTCAGGTATGGCAAAACTAATATTCTCATATGCATATATAACTATAAGCATTTTAAAGTGGCATAAACCTTTTGGAAAATAATACGGCAATTTTCTTACAATCTTTCCTAAAGAAATAATCAAAAAACTCAGGGTGGGGGATAGAAGAGGACACGTGTATGTATAACAATGTCCATCATAACATTTATAAAACTGAAAATAATGTAAATAAACAATAGGGAGAAGATAAATTATGATGTACTGACTAGATCACCAGTACCCTGAAAGCAGGATATGCCTTGTTCATGATGGGAGATCAGAGGCCAAGTATATACAGTATAATCATTAAATAAATATGAGTGAATACTGAAGGAAAGCAAAAATATAAGGCCACTTAAAATGATAGTTAAAATCTAGGTAGGTACTGGCAAAAGTTTAAGTGAGGGCAAGAACATAAAAGTGTATGATTACAATCATATTTTTGAAAACTGCATTAGAAAAACTGCTAGAAGGAAATATATGAAATACTAACAGTCATTGTGCTAAGGGATCTATGAGCAGTAATTCTTTATTATGGTTATTATCTTTTATTTATTTATTTGTTATAGAGACAGGATCTTGCTATCTTGCTCAGCTGGTCTTGAACTCCTTGCCCCTCAAGCCAGTCCTCCCACCTCAGACTCCCAAAGTGCTGAGATTATAGGTGTGAATCACCATGCCTGGCCTATATTATCTTTATTTAAAATGTAAACATACTCCAGAGCGATTATTATGATGATTATTTAAAATTTAAGTTGATCCTTAGAAACCGGAAAAGAGATAATAATTTAATAACCAATGGAAAATACATAAAATCTCTAAATAGTTCCGTGTTATAAGTAAATCTGTCCAGCTAAAAAGAAAAGCATAGTCACACAGAGAGGTCAACAACTGACATTCATTATTTATTTATTTTTATTTTATTTTATTTTTGTCTTTTTTTTTTTTTTTTGAGATGGAGTCTCACTCTGTTGCCCAGGCTGGAGTGCAGTGGTACAATCTCAGCTCACTGCAACTTCAGCCTCCCTGGTTCAAGTGATTCTCCTGCCTTAGCCTCCCGGGTATAGCTGGAATTACAGGTGCCCACCACCACACCCAGCTAATTTTTGTATTTTTAGTAGAGACGGGGTTTCGCCATGTTGGCCAGGCTGGTCTCAAACTCCTGACCTCAGGTGATCCACCCGCCTCAATCCCCCCAAAGTGCTGGGATTACAGGCGTGAGCCACCACACCTGACGACATTCATAATTTAGATCTGATGCATCATTTCTGAGTCCTAACTCAGTAATAAATTAACATAGGACAGGAAGCTAAAATGCAGCCACTCAAACAATAGCAAACGCTCAATGTGGTACATTCCTAATTTTTTTCTTTTTTTTCTTTTTTATTTTTATTATACTTTAAGTTTTAGGGTACATGTGCCCAACGTGCAGGTTTGTTACATATGTAACATGTGCCATGTTGGTGTGCTGCACCCATTAACTCTTCATTTAACATTAGGTATATCTCCTAATGCTGTCCCTCCCCCCTCCCCCCAGCATTCCTACTTTTTTTCTGAACCCTCTCTGGCTCTGGGCTGAAAGGCTTTAGAACAGTTATCTCTTGACTTGAACGCTTCCAGTCAGACTGGGTCAATTCTATAATGTCAATGGGAATTTCAGAAAAGCAGGCCAGGCCAGGGGTGGAGTAGGCTGGTAGGGTTTAGGTCCCCAAGTTGAATTACATTTCCATCTTCTAGAAAACTGAAACTACATAACGGGAGAAAAAGAAGTTACAGAACATTACCAGTTCTTCTAAAGCTCTGTAGTATTTCAAACTGTTATTCACAATCCTTTAGTGGGTCATGAAATTAATTGAAAGGGTCACAAATAGGATCTTATAAGGGCTGCAACGGAACAGAAAATAGTGTGCATGTCACATTAAGAGGATACCATTTCATAAAACCTTTGTTTCTGTCATATGTGTGTATATGTGTGAGAGAGTATGTCAGTCTTGCGTAGCAATGCTAACTATATTTTTTACTATGATTTGTGATCTAAAAAGTTTCCAAAGCATTAATCTAGATAACCTAGGCCCTGACTTGGTTGCTAGCAAACCACCCAGAGTTTGAAAGTAAAGGACTCATCTAGAAGTAGGAATGTAGTGAATCTAGTTCAACTGGGTGTTAGGCACTAACACAAAACAAATACTTCTTAATATTTCATCCAGGAATAAATAACCACTGCCATCCAAAGGCTCCAGAAAGCATCGTTTTACAGTTGCACCATGAGGTGCTGACAGTTTCACACAAGCATGCTGCTTTTTCCCTAATGCGTGCTTTCCTCCACTTGAGATTTTAGGATGATATGGTTGCAGAGACTACTTATCTAGTCACTACAGAAGCACATCACAGTAAGAGAGTCATAGCTAGGGAATCTAACCCCCTCCTTTGCCAGATGGACAAACTAAAGCTTAGAGTGATGAAATGCCCCAGGAAATGCCAAGGTCAATGCAGAGTAGAGCTGAGATCAGACTCCCAGTCCCAGTTCTTTTCCGAGAATCCTTAAATTAAAGGCACAGGAGAGCATAAAGTAGCACTCCCTGCCAAGAGACAAGGAGATGACCTTTTTTTTTTTGGTCTTACTGGTTAGTTTCTTATACTTCTGAATTAATTTTTACTAAGGACTAAATAAAATATTTGGATGATGAGGCTCCCTGCCCTGAAATAAAAAAAATTTTTTTAAAGAGTTAATAAGACTGCTTGCTGAAGTTGCACAAGGGGAGTTTTGTTGTTTTTTTTTTTCTCTGTTAGGGAATTTCTAGGTTACTTGTAACACTCTCCTTGGGAGACCTACTCATATAAAAATAAAGGAGTGTGATCTCTTTTTGAATTCTTTCTATTCTGATAATAGTTGAGAAGAAAAGCTTGGTATGGTGGTCATTCTCTTCTAAGTATATACTGTACACAATTTAGTTTAGTGTTACAGATATCAACAAATCACCACCTGCAGTAGTCTTAAATCACAATCTACTTATTGATTTCTAAATGCCACAAAGTGTTTTAATTTCCCCCAAATTGTTATTTTTAATGACATCAGGATGATTCTCCATGCTTCCTCAAAGCCAAATGCAAAGTGAAAACAGACAGCCAGAGAAAGATGCTGTGCAAGTAAAAACTCACATTTCCTTTTCTAAAGTTTTGATTTTGTTTGGAAAAGGCCATCTCTCTAGAGTTTCTTCTAGCTACTTAAATCCTATGATTTTTACCTATATTTCTTTTTCAAAGTAAGTTTAGTAGCACTTGAGGTGTAAGACAGCTGGTCAAGATTTCATGATTTAAAAATTACTCATTTTAAGAGTGTCAGAATTGCCACCCTAACTTTCCCATAGCGTTGCAATATCTGGATGAATATACACTGATTAAGATCTGTGAGGTCCTGGACAGGCTGTGGTTTAATAATATAAAAATAGGAAATTCAGAACTGTCAGGAGCTCTGGGATCACTTGAAGCTAATCCTCCTCTAGTAAGCCTCCTCAAATAAGCTTTCCCATAGTGATCTTTCCTTAAAACGTCAGTCTGTTTCTGACCTTTGGAGACACAGAGGCAGCCTGTTTCCAGAAAGATTTGCTAGCATGAAGAGAGCTTCATGTTTTGAATTCGGAGTAAAGGTCTAATTTTCCACAATCATACAGGACAAGTTCCCTCTTTGGGACCTTGAAATCCACAATTATTACCACCAAGTGATGAGTCTCAAGTGCGCAGTGGAAAGTGTATTAATTTTATGCTATTAGAGACTTCACTCACACACTCAAAAATTAAATTAGATGTGTTCTAATTTTGCTGACTTCAGAGCACTCACACCCTCACTCTGAAAAGTCCTCAACTTTCAGAACTGTGCTTGACACTGTAAAATTTTGATTTGCATTTCTTAAGAAAATTGTGCAAATGTTATAAAATACATGGTACATAAAACTCTATCAGGAGCTCAACTGAACTGCACCAAGGTCTAATTATCAAACTAATGGTTGAAGCAGAGAACTGGGATAGTGCAATTTCACAATAAAAAGAATTAATGGTAAATGAACCAATACTATGAGGATTCATAAGATGAAATAAAATTTTAACATATTTTTTTCAGGAAATAGTCAAGTAGTCATGGCCACTTCGAATCACAGTAATTTAGAGTTGGGGAAAAAAAGGCCCTTGAAGTAGAAAAAAATCCAACCCCCTCATCCCAGCCCATTCCCACTCCCATCCCATATTGTATTGTTGGTTACCCTGGCCTAAAGCAAGCTGCTAAACTTCTCGCAGGCTCAACTTAAATACCTTTGCTGACAGAAACTCACAAAATCCTCAGGTCCATTTCAATTCAAAAAGGTGATCACCAGTCATTGCTTAATTCATTCAAGGAACATATAAGGCATCTCCTTTGTGCTAGGCATTGGGGATCAGATCTCCTTATTTTGGGATTAAAAATCTCACCCCCCTCTTAACAATTGCTTGTGCTCTGCCCTCAGGACTTAGAACACAGCAGGGCCTATGTTGTATAAATTGGTCCTGAATAAAGTCATAATACAGAAAGGCAGTTCCCCGTATCGCCCTCCCCAGTAACTTTCTTCTCTATAGTTCTCTCTCCCACAGCCTCCTTCTCCACACCCTACCACCAACACAGGCCTTTTTATCCAGAAAAATAACCCTGAAATCTTTCACCCAAAGGGTTCAGTAATTTTTGCTGTCAGAGTCACTCCTTCTGCAGACACTAATTTCCAGATTCCTCAAAATGTGAGGACACTGAGTGCTGAGTTCTGAACTCAAGCCAATTGGCTCCGTTGTCCACCCTTAATCAGGACATTCTAGTGCTTCTTAATGATATGGGCATTTTCTTGCCTCCTCTATCTAAAATGCCCTTTCCTCTACAGGAAAGGCTTTTTCACAAGAACTCCTACTCACCCTACAAGACCCATCTGTAGAAGAGACTGTTGGTCTTCTCTAACCACCACAAGCAGGAGTTCATTGGCAACCCCAGAGGACAATGTTTGTACCTGTTGTTAACTCCTAGGGAGGGAATGATTTCCTATAATTGCCTAAACGAAACTACCAAGTTACTGAAAGTCCCTGTATGAATGCTAAGATTACTGACTTGTGTTGATATGCTTATAAAGAACTTATCAAGATACAAAGGTCTGCATGGGACTGGGTCCCACCTGGAGAGAGGTCCCTCCTGGCTTTCATCACTTGAAGAGGCTGCCACTAAACAAAGGAGCCCCTGCTAAGCTGCAGACTAAACTTAAGTCTTGACCAAAACAGAGCGGAGATGGAAAGAAGCTCCTAGGCAGGGAATGCTAAAATGGCATTCACTCAGAAAAGACAGTCCAAAAGAAGCTGGGAAATGAGGTATCCAAAGTATCAAAGTTTGGTATGTCCTTTGGGTATATAACCTAACTACAACTAAAGCAAAGATAGACTCAGACAAGGGTGGGGAGTTCCTGAAACAGGCTCTGTATTATGGTAGCACCAGAAATCTTTATTTGTAAATCAGATTGTTTTTATATTTCTTCTATTCCTTTATATTTCCTCCATTGATACTGAGTAAAGTTCAAGGCTGTTTGAACTCTGCTAAAAGGAACTTGAAGGCAAGAATTTTTATATACTCTTGGCCTTGAAGATTTGAGTATTATCAGGCCACTATTGAGGGCAGTTTGAGTGAAAGAATCCTCCAAAGGGAGGTAAAATTTAGGGGACAATACGGATTGTGGAATCCAGCCATTCTTCTCCATCTGCAAATTCTCTTTCCAATACTAAATCTTGGAAGTAGTAGTTTTGTTTTTAATAAGCAATATTCTTCTAAAATTCCTCCACTAAATTGTGAGCATCTTGAAAGGACCTTATCATTTTCATCATTACCATGTATGCATGTGACTGGAACACAGTAAGTACTCAAATGTTTGTTGACAGAATAAATGAAGCAACTCATGGACTTTCAGAGTTTTGAAGCACTTTAAAGTCCACCTAGTCCAGTACTTTTCCTACAAGTGTATACTTGTCCACATAAGCCTTTCATAGGTCATCATATAATTCATTCAGCAAATATCAACTAAAAGCCTACAGTAGTTAAGATGCTGTGCTTTCAGGAACAGCAAAAAAACAGTTCAGTCACTGATACAACAAACACGTATGGAGGACCTATTGCATGCCAGGTACCATGTTAGGCCCTAATGATGATACTATGAATAAGACACACAAAGCTCCATAGGGAACTCACAGAAGAGAAAATAAAATGGACATGAAGTATATACTGTATAACACTGTTTAAAATTGAAAATGTTAAGTGTTTTTAAAGGCACACATAAAGGCAATGAAGAAGTCAAAGGTCAAAAAGATAAACCAGGGTTTCATAAGAATTTATGGAACACTGCCATTCAGGTACGGGACATTACTTGCGGCTTTAACCTTAGAGTTCAGGAATGAAGATTACTAGTTTCTAGCTAAAGCAGTGAATGATAATGGCTTTGTAGGTTGTGATGAAAATCAATATTCCATTTTCACATATTTAGCATTATATCAAGTGACATTAACATTGAATTTTGGAAAGCAAGAATATAGATCAATTCTTTTAATGAAAACCATAACCAAAACTGAGCTCTAAATAACAAAGTTATGTTCATGTTTGAGTATATGACCCAAAGAAGCACAGACTTGTTAACTTGAATAATAAAAAAAGTATATTAATAGTAATTCCAGACTTACGGGTGAACCTTAACAGTAACTCCATGACAAAATAATTTCTATTATTTACATTGTACACTAGGAAAGTGAAAATTAGGCTAAGATATAGCTGAACATTGCATTTCTTTCATCCTATAATCAAATGAAATTTATTCTTTTTTTTTTTTTTAAGACAGAGTCTCGCTCTGTCCCCCCAGGCTGGAGTACAATGGCGGGATCTCTGCTCACTGCAAGCTCCGCCCCCTGGGTTCACGCCATTCTCCTGCCTCAGCCTCCCAAGTATCTGGGACTACAGGCGCCCGCCACAACGAAATTTATTCGTCAGTTTCATTAATATACACTACTTCAGCGTCTCCAAACACTTGAAAATATACCCCAGCAAAGCTGTTTCCTTCAAGGTAAATGTGGTGAAATGGGAATCAGAAGTTTCAATACTATAATAACACCTTAATATTCAAGGAGCTTAGGCTGGTCTGAAGGTAGTTTTATTATCTCAATTGTTCACAGTCAGTTACAGATTGAACTCCTTGTTCTACTCTTTTCCCCTTCTCACTACCGTACTTGACTAGTCTTAAAAAATAAATAAATAAAATATTAAAGCAGCTTAGGTTTAACTATCCTTCTCCTTTTCTTGATTCCATGAACTTGCTTATGAATTTTCCACAGCAGTTAGAAATTGATCAGTTCCATCTCCAGTAGTTACAGACTGGGAAAGTGACATCTACCAATATATTCCTTCAATATAGTTTATGGAATATATCCCATAAAAACAATACTGTGACAAAGAATTTCTAGGTCCAGAAGCAGTCTTTTTAATAAAATTTTGCCTTTATGGAAAAAATCAAACTTTCTCATAAGGCTTCTCTGTGAATTTCAAAAGGGTCCTACATCCATGTACTCCATTTCAGCCATGAATTTCTTCTGTTCATTGCAGAATGCTTGCCACTGGTGTATGTTTACAATGTTTTCCATTGGATCTGCATAGGAAATTAATCAGGCGCCATTTGTATCGTGCATAATGTAGACAAGAACATGTCATTGATATACTCATCCTAGTTATAGTGAAGAACCTAAGACATGAACAAACCTATCGAGCTCAGTTTTTGAGGCCACACACTATACTAAGTGCGGAAATGACTATAAAGACAGCAATGAGCACTTTGTTCTTAGCCTCTCAATTCTGAGAGTCACCAAGAAAGGATACTTTACCTCTGCATGATTTGAACTTATATTACGAAAACCTACTTACTGTAAACTCCCCGTGTTATATACCGCTCTATAGTGTTCTTTTGTAAGAATGCTTATATAGATTTTAGCAAAGAAACAATTCCAGATAAATTATCATAATACTATCTTCAAGCAACATTCCTCTAGAAATTAGCTTCATCAGCTTTATTTCTGCATATTAAAGGAAATTCAGTTAAAGCGAACACGCAAAACACAGGGAGAACATTTGAAGGCAGAACAACCAGTTCCACTTCTGCAAATTAAGCAAAATTAAGCAAAAATAAAGGAAACAGGCAAAAGGAAGGAACTCAAGAGCTATTTGCAGCAGTGATCCGTTACAAGTTCTACGCGCTTCTCCTGGAGCTCCAAGAGATAAGGAGGGGAAAGGAAAGAAGGCACCGCGCAGAAGCCTAAACTTACTCTTGGTACAACTTAAGAATATTCATTGAATTCAGCCTAAGATGTCTGGGCTATCTGGATTCAGTGGGAATGTCTGGGAAGGAGTGGCATTTGCTTTCTCCGTTTGAAACCCTGGGAGCTGTACCAGACAGTACCCCAAACCCCTTGGTTACCCTGCAGAGGCGGCTCAGGGCATGGTTTCCCAAGCACACACCTGCAGGGCCGGGCAGCTCCTCCCCTCTTTCCCTCCTGTCCTCAGGGATGAACCAAAGTCCCTCCGGCGCACCGTTAGCCCGAGGGCCACCCGGCTCACGCAGGCACTACCCAGCCCGGGGTGAAGCCGGAGCGCTCGCCGCCGTCCCGGCTCCGCTTCCCGGAGCCACACAGCGGAGGTGGCGCGCAGCTGGACACCGGCACCACCAGGATGCGCATTACAATAAAACTTGGGGGAGCAAGTCCACACTCGCGCCGACGTGGAGGCACAGCCCCTGACGCGGGCTCGGGGGCCGTCGGCCCGTCCCGCCCTCCTTGCGGCCGAATGGCAGCAGTCCATACCTGTCCTCGGAGACGCTGATGACGCCCTCCTCTTTGGGCACAATCACGGCCATATTCACCACCTCCTGGGACCCCTCCATCCGCTGCAGCAGGATCGGCTTGCGGGTCAGAGGCTTGGGCTGGATCTCCGCCGCCATCGGAGGAGGGGGCGCGCCTGGGGCGCCGCCGCCAACCGCGCCGCGGGGCCGGGCTGAGGAGACTGCTGGAGCACGGACACAGTTTGAGACAGAGACTCTGGCTGGCCGGAGCGGAACGCCGGAAACCAGCGAGCATAGCCTGGCCGCCTCTCTCGGGAACGACTCCGCGCTCCCTGCTTCAGGCACCAAAACCGCCACGACCTGGGACGCAAGCCGGCGCCACTACCAGAGGAGGGGGCGGAGAGCCGGGGGGGCGGAGCCCGTGTGGGCGGGGCCTGCCGCAGGGGGTAGCCGCTGGTGGGCGCGAGGGCGGCTCCACTTCCGGGAGGGTGGTGAAGGAGGAGGGGAAACCTGGAGCAGGAGGCGGGGATCTGGTATCCCAATGCGCGTGCGTCAGTCCCCCAAGCCCATTTTCCCCCCTCCCCTCCGCGACTCGCCGGGCGCTGCAGCACCACTAGGACGCATGCGCTTTTCCTTCCCCGCGGTCTTCTCTCTGCCTTCCACACCCAAGGTTTAGTCCCCTCCCTCTTTAACCTCCCGTGAACGCGCGTATACACACCCCTGGGGACGCGCTTGCCAGAGGCCACGCCCCTTCGAAATTCCCTGAAAAGAGGGCGGAGGTGGGACGGGGAAAGGAGTGCGTCAGCAAGACCGGAAAGAGAAGAGGCCTGCAGGAAGGAAAGCAGCCCAACTAGTTGGGACGTGACTGGGCATGCGCGCGGGCTACCTGGCCTAGCGGTCTTAACAATGAAGCGCGGCGGGAGGCCGCTTATTGCTCCCAACATGCACCAGGCCCAGGCTGCCGGAGGGCACCCAGTGGCCTCCTGGGAGTCGTAGTTTCTTGGAGCCTCCACCCCCTTGTCCTGGAATGACCTATCGCCCACTTCTCTGCGCTGTGGGCCTGAGGAGCTCAGCGGCCTCCAGGGCCATTAGCCAAGTCAGGACCCAGACTTGCCTCTATGGGAACTGAGGGGCAGCCCCCAGCTGAGTAGAACGTCACCACTCGTAGGGTCAGACTGATGCTCAGAATAGTGGCACGGAAGGGGCATGGAAGGGAGAGAATCTTTCATACAGACATCTTCAAGGGATCTCAGAGATCATCTGTGGTGTCTATCCCCTCGTTTTCTTAGATGGCTAAATTACTCAGCCAAGGTTACTTTAGTGCAAAATTAGGGCTAAACAACCCCTCCTTCCCTCCAGACTTGAACCCAGACCCCTAGTGCTGGCTTGTTTCCATTTCCCCAGCAATCCAGTCTTTTTAGCTTGCTCCAGACACAATGGACAGAGTTACTGTGGTTACTGACTGAATGTTAGGTGCCTACCACAAGGCCTGACATGTGGGGTTGATCGTGAAGACTAAGCTCCGATTTTTTATCTAGCCCAAATTCCTAAGGAGTCTGGGGAGTCATGGCCTACAAAAACCATAAATTCTCATCAGATGGGTTTTGACCGTGTATATCATGACTTACTTTCCAATCTGACTCTGGCGTAACAAGGAAGAAAATAAAAATGTTTTACCCCAAATTATATTTCCTTGCCATGCCTTAAAATTGCCCTGCAAAGTCTCTTGTGGGAAAAATCCACATTCTATATCCCCTTTCCCCTTTGTTTTCCTTCCTTCCTTCCTACACCCAGGAGATAACCAACTAAGAGCCAGGCACCCTTTTAGGTCTGGTAAGGAACATTTTACAACCTGCTCTCTCTGAAGGCTGCTATCTGAAAGATTCCTCTGCACAATAAAACTTGGTCTCCACAATCCTTTACCTTAACCTGAACATTCCTTTCCATTGATCCCAGGTTTTCAGATAAACTCAACCAATTGTCAACCAAAAAATGTTTAAATTTACCTATAGCCTTGAAGCCCCCACTTTAAGTTGTCCCGCTTTTCTGAACCAAACCAATGTATTTCTTAAATGTATTTGATTGATGTCTCATGCCTTCTTAAAATATATAAAACTAAGCTGTAACCCGACCACCTTGGGCCATGTTCTCAGGCCCTCCTAAGGGCTGTGTCACAGGCCACGGTCACTCATATTTGGCTCAGAATAAATATCTTAAAATATTTTACAAAGTTTAATTCTTTTCATCAATAGTCATGATGTGATAACCTCCACTGAACAATCCCAGAATTAAGTTAGCTGAAGAGTAGTAATGGTCTATGTGGTGTGATTGAGTTGCAGGGCTCTGGAAGTGAGAGAAATAATGCCATAGCTGGGAAAAGAAAGGGACAGGCCTTGTGGAAATGTATTTCTAAAGTAGGTGTTTGGTAGCCAAGGATCTCACAGATCACTAGAGACATAAGAGAACAGGTGCAAAGAACTTGTCTCAAAGCACACAGGGCAACTCTTTACCACTTCCCATTTTGCAGAAATTCTGTAAGCACCTTGAAATAGGATTGAGGTATTTTCCAACTGCAGGACCTAATGCAGGCATTTCACTTCTCTGAGTCTCAGGTTCCACATCTATTTAAATAGGGCATAACACCTACATCAGGTGGTTCTGGTGGCAGTTACAGTTATGACCCAGATACCTTCCCCCATCCCCTTAAAGTTACAAAGGAGGTAGCACTGGCTGCTCCCACCCCAGGCTTTATGGGAATTAGAACCTGAATAGCATTACCATAACCCTGAGTCTGACCCTCAATTCCAAAGAGCCAGAATCTCTATCTTGTCAATCATTCAAGAAATATTTAATAACTACTAGTGATAGGCAGGGGGAACACAGATTTGAATGCAGACCTCTCAATTCTCAAGAATCTCACAAATCACTAGAGACAGATAAAAGAATGGGTCATGACAGGGAAGGATGATGGCAAGAGTTATAATAGGGGACTCAGGAAGCTGAGGTAACACAGGAGAAATGCCTAACAGGACCTGCAGTGGAGAGGGTTGGGCAGGAAAAGCTACATAGAGGAGGTAGAGGCTAGACAGAGTCTTGAAGGGTGAGCAGGTGCAGTCTGGTTACATGAGCTCAAAGAGTATTCGGGAGAGGGGTGAGTAAAGTGGAGGCAGTCCTCGCATGCTTGTTAGGGAAGTGAAAGGCTTACGAAGAGAGAGGTGAAGGTGAGGACATTACAGGAGCTGAGTTTGGACCATGGACTGATGCACCTTGTTCTTGGTTGGAAGGGATGCACCCTGGGCACCTGCCACATCATCCTCAGGTGGGATGGGTACTCAAACTATCAATTACTATCAATGTGGCAGCTGCTACATTGGAAGTGCTGTGAAGTGCAGTGAGAACTGGAGACCCTGACCTGTGTCTGGCTGTTAAATCAGGGAAAGTTTTCTGGAACAGAAAGAGCTCATCTGGAGTTTGGAACTAGTAAATCCAGACAGAGGAAACAGCATGTGCAAGAGGTGAGAAGTTGAGAGAATTGCCTCATCTCTTCTGGGAACCTCTAGTAGCTGGAGGGCAAAGTTTGAGGAGGGAGGAAGGTCAAGATATTGGGCTGGAAATATGGACAGGTGTGGACAAGCTCCTTGTTTAGGAGCTTGGGTTTCAACCTTCATGTGATGGAGAACTGTTGTGTCCTCAGAGCAAGTCTCTGCTGTGACCAGCACAAGTTCAAGCTCCTGGAATGATACAAGAGACATCTACTGCCCTTGGAGGTCATCGTTGGAAGGGGAAAAGAGAGCTAGTGACTGTAGAAATTCACTGTGAGCCACATACTCCAGCACTCTATCCTCATAATTGTGTAATTACAATTGTATTATAATCGTCAGAACCCTTGGTTGCAGGTAACAAAAACACAACTGGCTAAAAAAAGAAAGGCATAGGTTATTATTGGCTTATGCCATAGAAAGTCAGAGAGGCAAAGTGCCTTTCTTGCAGTCACACAGTTATAACAGATGACAGCAGTTACATACACCCACGTCTGTCTGTCTCCCTCACTTCCAAGTTCATTTATTCAAATATTCCCACCCCATTGATTATTTGGCTTCCTAGGAGACTTCTGATTCACTGACCATCGCACTTTTCACTGTCCAATGTAGTCATAAGATTACATGTTATTATATGTAATGAGCTAAAACCAGTGCCTGCCACCCAGTAACCACCATGTAGGGTTTGCCATTATATTATTATTATCCATTATCTCCTTCATGTTCTCACTTCCCTCCTTTCACTACTTAACTCCGATTGTCCATTATCCTAACAGTCTCTTGCAAACACCCATAGCATCCTTGCCTCTCTCTCATTCTTGGCAGGCAAAACCCTAATCCTGACCAATCCAACTTTTCACTTACTTCATATCTGCTTTGAACTTGGCAGGAGAAAATTGCACAAACATTCTGATTGGTCTCACTCTAGACTCACAACTGTAGGTCTCTGGTAATTCTCTTTAATTAGAAAGTTGGCCAGGCACGGTGACTCACGCCTGTAATCACAGCACTTTGGGAGGCTGAGATGGGCGTATCACTTGAGGTTAGGAGTTCGAGACCAGCCTGGCCAACATGGTGAAACCCCATTTCTACTAAAAATACAAAAATTTGCTGGGTGTGGTGGTGCATGCCTGTAATCTCAGCTACTTGGGAGGCTGAGGCAGGAGAATCGCTTGAACCCAAGAGGCAGAGGTTGCAGTGAGCCAAGATCGCACCACTGCACTCCAGCCTGGGTGACAGAGCAAGACTCCATCTCAGAAAAAAATAAAAAGAAAGTGGAAGCAATCAGAAGCTGTCTCATCTTCATGTTATCGGATCTATCAACCTGCCTGTATCTGTACCCGTATTCTTCCATACTCTCTGCCTTTCTTCTGTAACAATGGAAAAAGACTCTGCTCCCATTTAAGGCCAGCATGAGTAAACCTCTCTTTCCTCATTGAAGATTCCTGCAGTTATTCACTCTCTATGTTGCGCCACATTTTCCTTCTCTATTGGATCTTTCCCAGTGGAGTATAAACGTGCACTACTCTGTCTCCTATTTTTTAAATAAAGAAACACAGGCCAGGTGTGGTAACTCACACCTGTAATCCCAGCATATTGGGAGGCTGAAGCAGGTGGATCACTTGAGCTCAGGTGTTCGAGACCAGCCTGGCAACATGAAGAAACTCAGTCTTTTCAAAAAATACAAAAATTAGCAGGGTGTGGTGGCATGCACCTGTGGGCCCAGCTACTCAGGAGGCTGAGGTGGGAAGATTGCTTGAACCCTGGAGTCAGAGGTTGCAGTGAGCCAATATCGTGCCACTGCACTCCAGCCTGAGCAACAGAGTGAGACGCCGCCCCGGTCTAAAAAATAAATAAATAAATAAATAAATAAATAAGCCACAAAACTCTTCTAGCTGCACATTCTCCTCCATTTCTTCATTCTTCTTCTCAGAAAATTACTCAGTTTGTTTGGACTTAGAATTTCCACATCCTATTTCCCCTTCTCTCTTCAACTATCTTAAGAATCTTCCTAAATCTACACATCGTTAGAACTTCTCTTGACAAGATCAAACAACCTCTGTCTCACCAAATGCAATGGCCATTTCTTCCACCTCATCTTAATTTGCTTCTCAGAAGCATTCAGCACAATTGACCACTCTTCTTGCCTTGACACTCTTCCTTTGGTTTTCACGGCTTCACACTTTCTTAGTTTTCCTCCTAGGACGTTGGTACTCTTCACTGGCTCATCCTCCTGGACTTCACTCTTCAATTCTGCAGTGCTCTAGGATTCAGTCTTCAGCCCTCTTCTCTTCTTTATCTACACTCTTTCTAGGTGATCTTACCTAATTTTAATGGCTCTATTTGTTTCCTATTGCTGCTGTAACAAATTGCCACAGACTTAGTAGCTTAAAACAACACAAATTTATTCTCTCATGTTTCTTGGGGTCAAAAGTCCAAAAGGGGTCTTTCTGGGCCAAAGTCAAGAGTTTCAACAGGATTGATTCCTTATGAGGCACTGAGGGGAAAACCCATTGTCTTGCCTTTTTCAGCTTCTAGTGGTCATCTGTATTTTTGAGTTTGTAACCCCTTCCTCCTTCTTTAAATTGTGTCACTCCAGTCTCTGCCTTTGTTGCCACATCACCTTCTCCAATTCTAACTTCTCTGTCCTCTGTCTTTTTTTGTTTGTTTGTTTTTGTTTTTGTGATGAAATCTCACTCTGTTGCCCAAGCTGGAGTGCAGTGGCACAATCTCGGCTCACTGCAACCTCTGCCTCCTGGGTTCAAGTGATTCTCCTGCCTCAGCCTCCCGAGTAGCTGAGACTACAGGCCCACGCCACCATGCCTGGCTAATTTTTGTATTTTTAGTAGAGAAGGGGTTTCACCATGTTGGCCAGGCTGGTCTTTAACTCCTGACCTCGTAATCCACCTGCCTCTGCCTCTCAAAGTGCTGGGATTACAGGCATGAGCCACCTCACCTGGCCAGTCCTCCCTCTTATAAAGACTGTTGTGACTACGTGGGACTTGCCCAGCTATCCAGGATAATCTCCGCATCTCAAGATCCTTAACTTAATCACATTTGCAAAGTCCCTTTTGCCGTATTTGTCAGTTCCAAGGATTGGGCTGTAGACATATTTGGGGAATTGTTATTCAGCCAACTGTGGTCTTAAGTACCTTACTCCCAAATTCTCATCTCCAGCTCTGACCTCACTCCTGAATTCCAGACTAATATATCTAATGACTTCTCCACTTTGTCACTTACTGTTTAATAGATGTTTTAAATGTTCCCAAACGGTATCTTTAAATCTACCGCATCTGTCACCCAATTGTTCAAAAGTAAGTTCCTAGGAGTCATCCTTGATTCTCCTCTTTTTCTCATTACTCATATCCAAACCATTAACAAGTCCTGTCAGCTCCACCTCCGAAGTATATCTTGACTTGTCCCACTTTATGCTGTCTCGACCTCGGTCCAGGTTGCCATAATCTCTGGCCCCTGGCACAGTAGCCTAACTGGTTTCTCTGCTTCTTCTCTTGAACTCTTCTCATCAACCCCGTACAATCAATTTTTAATCACAGTAGCCAGAGTGATTTTCGTTTTAAAATGTAAACCATATTATATTCCTCCACTGCTTTCAATTCATCAGTGCTTATCATTACACTTGGGATAAAACGCCTCACCAATCTCACCTCTCCTCCTGCTCAGTAATGGCTTAGAAAGTCCACAGAAACACAAACTTCCTTCCTACTGGTGGTCTTTGCACCAGCTATGTGCATCTCCTAGTTATTTTCTTCTCACCCTTCAGGCTTCAGCTCCAATGTTAGCTCCTAAAAGAGTCTTACCCAGCTGGGCGCATTGGCTCATTCCTGTAATGCCAGCACTTTGGGAGGCTGAGGCGGGCGGATCATTTGAGGTCAGGAGATCAAGACCAGCCTGGCCAACATGGCGAAACCCTGTCTCTACTAAAAATACAAAAATTAACTGGGCGTGGTGGCATGCGCCTGTAGTCCCAACTATTGAGAGGCTGAGGCACAAGAATCACTTGAACCCAGGAGATGGAGGTTGCAGTGAGCCAAGATTATACCACTGCACTCTAGCCTGGGTGACAGAGTGAGACACCATCTCAAAAAAAAAAAAAAACAGAGTCTTACCTACCACCTCTAAAGTACCCCACCTCTTCATAACACTCACTGTCATATCACTTTGTTTTATTTTCTTCACAGTACTTACCTCTGCCCAAAATCATCTTGTTTGTTTCTTATGCATTCCTTAGTCTCCCTTCTCTAGAAGAGAAGCACTGGGAAAGAAAGGATCTTGACTGTCTGTGCACCATTGTATTCCTAGCCCCTAAAGTAGCACCTGGCATGTTAGGAGGCATGTTTTAAATACTTGTTGAATGAATGACTAGCCAGAGGCAGGTCCAGATTTGTTTAACTCTATTCCATTAAAGCATAATGGAAACACTGGAATCTGGAATTTGCCCTAATTTGTGGGATGGGGCTGACTTTGGGAAAAAATACACAACTGCAGGTATGTCCAACAGGCATAGGAAAATATCAGTATGGTAAAGGCAACAGGTTAGTAATTTGTATCCAAGAGAAAAGTATAGCATGAAATAAATGAGGTGTTCTAATAGACAGGTAGGAGAAACTTTAAAAAATTACAGCTTCTGGACTTCCTGATAGAGGAAGACTACCCTAGTAGTTCTTAACCTTTTAGGTCACAGACTTTATTAAAACTCAGATCAACATTATACATCTCCTAGAGGAGGAGGCATGTACCCATGTACAAACTAAATTTTACATGCAATTTCAGAAGGCACACAACCATCAGAAATCCAGCCTGAGAATTCCTGCCTGCTCTGGGAAAATGTAAGACTACTTAGCTCCACTCTCTACCACACAAGAAAGGGCATTCTGATGGGGATCAAGGACAGAAAGGAGTAGACTTCTAGAAAAATGATTTTCAAATTTCTTTGTTCAGATACCACTTTAAATAATTTTGAAAAACTGCTAACCCTTTGCAGAAATTAAGTATAATTTTAAATGTTTGAGTCTGAATTCTAGCACCTTGTAAATATTAACATTTATTATAAAGATTTTTACATTTGAGAATCTCTTATTGATTCCCCTTGTAATACTATCTGAAACAAAAATATTTATGTGTGACTATGTATATATAAATTAAAATTCTATAATTTGTTTAATATACTAAGGCCATAAGCTCTAATTTTTCAAAGTTTCTTCTAGATTAACTGATGATTACAATGGTTAGTTCACAATAGTTAAAACAACCAAAATATATTACAGTTTTATGTAAAACATTAAACAAAAAAGTAAATTTTCTTTTTTTTTTTCAGGTACAGAGTCTGTCTGGAGTGCAGTGGTGTGATCTCGGCTCATTGCAACCTCTACCTCCCGGGTTCAATCGATTCTCCTGCCTCAGCCTCCTGAGTAGCTGGAGTTACAGGCACCTGCCACCATGCCTGGCTAATTTTTTGGTATTTTTTTAGTAGAGACAGTGTTTTACCATGTTGGCCAGGCTAGTCTCGAACTCCTAACTTCAGGTGATCCACCTGCCTCAGCCTCCCAAAGTGCTGGAATTATAGGCATAAGTCACCATGCCCGGCCAAAAGTAAATTTTTAATAAAAATTTTTATTGGAGATGAACAAGACTGGGGTTTTATATATCCCTGTATTCAAAAATAAATAATAATTTATTGTTAGAATTAAGCAGGATGCAGGATCAATTCTATTTCTATATTTTATTTTGTAAATGTAAGGACTGAGCAACCTCATTTACGTAAATGGAGGGAATGGAGAGAGTTTTGGTGTAACAATGCCACTCAGTTCTTTTTTTCTTTCTTTTTTTTTTTTTATACGATGTTTCACTCTTGTTGCCCAGGCTGGAGTGCAATGGCCCGATCTTGGCCCACTGCAACCTCTGCCTCCCAGATTCAAGCAATTCTCCTGCCTCAGCCTCCCAATAGATGGGATTACAGGCATGTGCCACCACACCCGGCTAATTTTGCATTTTTAGTAGAGACGGGACGTCACCATGTTGGCCAGGCTGGTCTCGAACTCCTGACCTCAGGTGATCCACCCATCTTGGCCTCATAAAGTTCTAGGATTACAGGTGTAAGCCACCGCACCCAGCCACCACTCAGTTCTTTGAACTCTTTTTGAGTTAAATGTGAAAAATCACACAGTTGGGAGATAATTTTTGCAAATCATATATCTGGTGAGGTTCTTATATCTAGAATATCTAAAGAACTCTTACAACTCAATAATAAAAAGACAACTCCATTTTTAAATGGGCAAAGGATCTGAGTAGACATGTCTCTAGAGGAGATATACAAATGGCCAATAAACACATGAAAAGATGCTCAATATCATTAGCCACCAAGGAAATGCAAGTCAAAACCAATGAGATAGCACTTTACTACTACTAGAATGGCTATAATAAAAAAGATACGTGACAACAAATATTGGCAAGGATATGGTGAAATTTCTTTCTTTCACTGCTGGCGGGAATGTAAAATGGTACTGCCTCTTTGGAAAACAGTCTGGCAATTCTTCAAAATGTTAAACATAGTGTTACCATATGACCCAGCAATTGCACTTCTAGCTATCTACCCAAGAGAAGTAAAAACTTAGGTTCATATAAAAACCTGAACGTAAATGTCCAAAGTAGCATTATTCGTAATAGCCAAGAAGTGGAAATAACCCAAGTGTCCTTCAACTGATACATAGATAAAATGTGGTATATCCGGCCAGGTATGGTGGCTCACACCTGTAATCCCAGCACTTTGAGAGGCTGAGGCGGGTGGATCATGAGGTCAGGAGTTTGAGACCAGCCTGGCCAACATGGCGAAACCCCATCTCTACTAAAAATACAAAAAGTAGCTGGCTGTGATGGTGGGTGCCTGTAATCCCAACTACTCAGGAGCCTCAGGCAGGAGAATCGCTTGAACCCCGGGTGGTGGAGGTTGCAGTGAGCTGAGATTGTGTCATTGCACTCCAGCCTGGGCGACAAGAGCAAGACTCTGTCTAAAAAAAAGAAAAAAAATTTAAAAAAGTGATATATCCGTACAGTGTGATAGTATTCAGCAATAAAAATAATTTTTTTTTTCTTTTTTGAGATAGATTCTCACTCTGTCACCCAGACTGAAGTGCAGTGGCACAATCATAGCTTATTGTAGCTTCAAACTCCTTGGTTAAAGCAATCTTCCTACCTCAGCCTCCCAAGTAGCTAGGCCTACTGGCACATGCCATCATGCCCCACCAACTTTTAAACATTTTTTGTAGAGACATGTTCTCATTACCAGGTTAGTCTTGAGCTCCGGGGCTCAAGTGATACTCCTGCCTTGGTCTCTCAAAGTGCTGGGACTGCAGGTGTGAGCCGCCACACCTGGCAGCATCACATTCTTATGTATTTTCCACCAAATTTTAGAGCTGCAGATTTTTATGGAAAAAGTCCACTGTGTAACCTACTTATCAAAATGCTGTTGTCAAACCAATTAGGTAAATCAGACTTATTTTCTGTTATAAAAATCCAACCTCGTTTTTTCCATCCAAAAAAATTAATATCATTTTGAAGAATACTGTAAAAATATAATAGAATGTATCTTTTAAGATGGACTATTAAATGTAGTCAAGATTTCAATGATATATATACAATAATTATCAATTTTTAATAATTTATTAAAACAGTAAACCAATATGCTTTTCTTATTACTTAATATAATCTAATGTGTGGCTTAAGTTACAAATTTTTGGGAAACAAGAAAAATAAAAGACCTGACATGATATTCTTTTTTTTATTATTATTATACTTTAAGTTTTAGGGTACATGCACACAACGTGCAGGTTTGTTATATATGTATACATGTGCCATGTTGGTGTGCTGCACCCATTAACTTGTCATTTACATTAGGTATATCTCCTAATGCTATCCCTCACCCTCTCCCCACCCCACAACAGGCCCCGGTGTGTGATGTTCCCCTTCCTGTGTCCAAGTGTTCTCATTGTTCAATTCCCACCTATGAGTGAGAACATGTGGTGTTTGGTTTTCTGTCCTTGTGATAGTTTGCTGAGAATGATGGTTTCCAGCTTCATCCATGTCCCTACAAAGGACATGAACTCATCATTTTTTGTGGCTGCATAGTATTCCATGGTGTATTGTGCCACATTTTCTTAATCCAGTCTATCGTTGTTGGACATTTGGGTTGGTTCCAAGTCTTTGCTATTGTGAATAGTGCCACAATAAACATACGTCTGCATGTGTCTTTATAGCAGCATGATTTATACTCCTTTGGGTATATACTCGGTAATGGGATGGCTGGGTCAAATGGTATTTCTAGTTCCAGATCTCTGAGGAATTGCCACACTGTCTTCCACAATGGTTGAACTAGTTTACAGTCCCACCAACAGTGTAAGAGTGTTCCTATTTCTCCACATCCTCTCCAGCACCTGTTGTTTCCTGACTTTTTAATGATCACCATTCTAACTGGTGTGAGATGGTATCTTATTGTGGTTTTGATTTGCATTTCTCTGATGGCCAGTGATGATGAGCATTTTTTCATGCGTCTTTTGGCTGCGTAAATGTCTTCTTTTGAGAAGTGTCTGTTCATATCCTTTGCCCACTTTTTGATGGGGTCGTTTGTTTTTTTCTTGTAAATTTGTTTGAGTTCATTGTAGATTCTGGATATTAGCCCTTTGTCAGATAAGTAGATTGCAAAAATTTTGTCAAAGGCCTTTTCTGCATCTATTGAGATAATCATGTGGTTTTTATCTTTCTGTTTATATGCTGGATTACATTTATTCATTTGCATATGTTAAACCAGCCTTGCATCCCAGGGATAAAGCCCACTTGATCATGGTGGATAAGCTTTTTGATGTGCTGCTGGATTCGGTTTGCCAGTATTTTATTGAAGATTTTTGCATCGATGTTCATCAGGGATCTTGGTCTAAAATTCTCTTTTTTTGTTGTGTCTCTGCCAGGCTTTGGTATCAGGATGATGCTGGCCTCATAAAATGAGTCAGGGAGGATTTCCTCTTTTTCTATTGATTGGAATCGTTTCAGAAGGAATGGTACCAGCTCCTCCTTGTACCTCTGGTAGAATTTGGCTGTGAATCCGTCTGGTCCTGGACTTTTTTTGGTTGGTAGGCTATTAACTATTGCCTCAATTTCATAGCCTGTTATTGGTCTATACAGAGATTCAACTTCTTCCTGGTTTAGTCTTGGGAGGGTGTACGTGTCAAGGAATTTATCCATTTCTTCTAGATTTTCTAGTTTATTTGCATAGAGGTGTTTACAGTATTCTCTGATGGTAGTTTGTATTTCTGTGGGATCGGTGGTGATATCCCCTTTATCATTTTTTATTGTGTCTATTTGATTCTTCTCTCTTTTCTTCTTTATTAGTCTTGCTAGCGGTCTATCAATTTTGTTGATCTTTTCAAAAAACCAGCTCCTGGATTCATTAATTTTTTGAAGGGTTTTTTGTGTCTCTATCTCCTTCAGTTCTGCTCTGATTTTAGTTATTTCTTGCCTTCTGCTAGCTTTTGAATGTGTTTGCTCTTGCTTCTCTAGTTCTTTTAATTGTGATGTTAGGGTGTCCATTTTAGATCTTTCCTGCTTTCTCTTGTGGGCATTTAGTGCTATAAATTTCCCTCTACACACTGCTTTGAATGTGTCCCAGAGATTCTGGTATGTTGTGTGTTTGTTCTCGTTGGTTTCAAAGAACATCTTTATTTCTGCCTTCATTTTGTTATGTACCCAATAGTCATTCAGGAGCAGATTGTTCAGTTTCCAAGTAGTTGAGCAGTTTTGAGTGAGTTTCTTAATCCTGAGTTCTAGTTTGATTGCACCATGGTCTGAGAGACAGTTTGTTACAATTTCTGTTGTTTTACATTTGCTGAGGAGTGCTTTACTTCCAACTATGTGGTCAGTTTTGGAATAGGTGTGGTATGGTGCTGAGAAGAATGTATATTAACAGAAATATTTAAAAGGCAAGGAACACCAGAAAGATCTATGGGTTCAATTGCCTTATTAACCATCACAGTTTCCTGCAAATCAATATTTTGGTATTTGTTGTTGTTGCCCAAGAGGTTTTTTTTCTCTTACCCAGGGCAATGCATCACAGTACATTCTAGGATGGATAAAGGCTATAAAATTGGGAGAATGTCTGATGTGAATGTTAGCACATCCTCAGGCAAACTGGTTATAGGAAAAAGTACCTATTAACATTAAAGATCTGGTGGGGCCCAGTGGCTCATGCCTGTAATCCCAGCACTTTTGGGAGGCCGAGGTGGGTGGATCACCTGAGGTCAGGAGTTCGAGACCAGCCTGGCCAACATGGTGAAACCCTGTCTCTCTTTAGTAAAAATACAAAAATTAGCCAGGCATAGTGGTGGGCACCTGTAATCCCAGCTACTTGGGAGGCTGAGGCAGGAGAATCACTTGAACCCAGGGGGTGGAGGTTGCAGTGAGCTGAGATCATGCCACTTCATTCCAGCCTAGGGGACAGAGAGAAACTCCATCTAAAAAAATAAAAATAAAAAAATTAAAGATCTGGAAACAGATTTATATTTACTTGTATTTATTTTTTTGCCCAGAGGCCATGCTAATTTTCTGTCATCCCAATTTTAGAATATGTGCTGCCGAAGCGAGCTCTGGAAACGGATATTCTTAAAATGAGGCTTGTCGGTGTACCACTTGACGAGTTTTCACAGACCTGAGTCACATTACATGGGCCACAATTTGGACAACTCTAGTCTAGGAAACAGAAAGTGAGGCCGCAGCTCTAGTGGTGGTTGGAGCTTTTTGGTAGGGGGAAGATTAAAGGGATTATTCTCAATAGCTGGACTAAGGTAATTTCTTTTGGATCGACTACTCACCCTTGGAAGGCCAATTAGGAAATGGTGTGGGGCTGGAGAAAAGAAGTCCCAGAGCAGAGTCAAAGGCCCTTGCTACTAGTAGAGAGCATGCATTTTTCTGGCACATCCTCAGCAACCCGAATTGACAACAGAAGGCTGGGCTGGGATCTGGGGCTCCTGGCTTCATCAGATGAAACCACACAAAGCAAGAGGAATCTAGGAGCAGACAGTGTTCTGAGACATAGTTAGGCAGTCAGTCAGTAGACTGTACACCAACATCCAGACTAGCATCAAGGGCAAGATTCAAATCTGTGATGATAGCTTAGGAAATCAATGCAGGGTCCTGGGGCTCAAGGAACTGGTGTTCTGAGCAGGAGGTCTAAGCATGATCGTAGGTGTCAGAATTAGGAACAAAGTAGGAGTAGAACCACTTAATAGGGTGTCCTGTAGCAAATCACTTAATCAATTGGAACCCCGCCCTTTCTTCATCTGTAGCATGTGGATAATCACAGCACCAATCTTACGAGTTGTGAAGTATAAATATGATCATTTGAGGGAATAAACACAGTGTTGGCAAATAGCTACAAATAGCTACTCCAAGGGAAGAGGAGAAATATGAGAAAGAGTTGGAAGGGAACCACAGGGAGGACAGACAGAAGAAAGGGAGTAGAGATGATGTCACAAAACAGGGAAGAAATATAAAAATTAGAACTGAGTCACAGGTCAAGGCCAGGCCATTTTGCTGTGGAAGGTCCAACCTTCCAAAGATCAAAATTCTGAGACTAGAGAGTTATGGATAACTTCCACCTTCATTTTTAAGTCAGGTGTTTAGAATGAACTCAAGTGAATGTTCTTGCTGACTTAATTATGCATTGGTAAAATTCCTACGGTATAAAACTAACGGTCGCTTGGCGTTTAACTATCATGATGAATAATGCTTCTCCAGAAGAATGTCTTTTAGTTACAACCAGGAAGATCAGATAAACATCTTCCAGTTTGTCTTCCTCTTCCTTTCCTGGTTCTCCAGCAGCAGGCATGTAACTCCTTCAGCAATAAGGTTTTGTGGTTCTGATGCCTGGCTGCACACCAGAATGCCTGGGAAATTTTTGAAAATACAGACTCCTGGACCCTCTCCCAAATGACTAAATTTGGTTTTGCAGGAGCTTGGCCTGAGAACCTGAGTTTTTATAAGGTATTTCCAGATTAGTACAATGCAAATGGCTTCATCTCCATGCTTCGTCTAATGTGGAAACTGTGGACCTGGGAATCCAATGGAAGTGTGCAGGAAGAGTAACCAGCAATATGGAGGGCAAGGCCTCCAACCACGGGATACATCTCTTATTTCCTTTTATTTCCCAGTGTGAGGGACTGGCCAGCCTACTTGCTTTTCCACTATTGGCAGTAAGTTTCTCTCTCCTACAGACCATGGAGTAACATAACACAGGCTGCAGCTTTCCCCCTACTCACCTGTGTTGGAAGCCGCCTAAGGTTTTTGTAAGGTTTCCCTCTACACTTTCTCCACCTTTCCAGTCTTCTCCATTCCTCTTTAACCTAGGCAAGTGTGTGCTAACAATAGGTTTTCATATACATAAAGGGCTAAATTAAGGCTTATCTATCCTTTTTAACGGACTTTATATTTTAAGAGCAGATTTAGGTTCACAGCACTATTGAGCAGAAAGTGCAGAGTTGCCATGTGCCACCTCCTGCCCACCCCCCAAGCACACTGTCAACACCCCCCTACCACAGTGGTACATTTGTTAATCAATGAACCTGCATTGACACATCATTATCATCCAAAGTTTGTAGTTTACGTTAAGATCCACTCTTGGTGTTGTACATTCTATGGGTTTGGACAAGTGTATAATGACATGTATTCACCACTGTAGTATCATACAGAGTAGTTTCACTGTCCTAAAAATCCTTTGTGTTCCATCTATTGACCCCTTTCTCTCCATAACCTCTGGCAACCACTGATTTTTTTTTCTTTTTATCTTTTTCTGTTTTTTTTTTTTTTTTTTTTTAATAGAAACGAGGTTTTTGCTATATTGCCCAGGTTGGTTTCGAATTTTTGGGCTCAAGCAAACCTCCTGTCTTGGCCTCCCAAAGTGTTGGGATTACAGGCATGAGCCACCATGCCCAGCCAAATTTTTTTAATTGTCTCCATAGTTTTGCCTTTTCCAGAATTCCATACAGTTGAAATCACACCATATAGAGCCTTTTCAGATTTGCTTCTTTCACTTAATAATATGGATTTAACCTTCCTCCATGTTTTTCACGGCTTGATGGCTCATTTATTTTTAGCACTGAATAATATTCCATCACCTGGATGTACCATAGTTTAGTTATCCATTCGCCTATTGAAGGACATCTTGGTTGCTTCCATATTTTGGCATCTATGAATCAAGCCACTCTAAACATCTGTATACAGGTCTTTGTGTGGTGGACATATGTTTTCTACTCATTTGAGTAAATACCAAGGAGTGTGATTGCCGGACCATAGGTAAGAGTATGTTTAGTTTTATAAGAAACTGCCAAACTGCGTCCAAAGTGGCGGTATCACTGTGCATTCCCACCAGCAGTGAATGAGAGGTTTATCTAAATTTCAGAGGAAAACCAGCTCTCCTGGAATTTTCTGCGGAGGAACGAGGAGAGTAAGGTAGGATGAAGTGGGAGTGGGAACCAATCTAGGGAAGTGGTGACAGAGTAAAATAGTGACAAAAAAGACGGAAGGAAGGGAGCTTATGTTTCTGTTCCTTCTTTGCTTTCTCTTTACTAATAACTTCTGTGCCACCACAGACATACCCATACACTAGTCCTGAACTGGGTTAAAGTCAGAGACAGGGACTGTGGCTGGTGAGGTCTGTTCCTTAGGAGACCGAGAGCAGGGGAATCCCAAGTGCATCTGGTTAAGAGGAATTGGGTCTGCTATTCTTAGAACAAGGTTTCTCTAAAAAATATTAACTGAAATCATGAATGAAAACCTCAGCTCTTCCTCAGTTTGTCATTTGAGGGTCTGAAATCATTCATTCTTCCAGAAAATATTTGTTCAGAGCCTGCTACGTGCCAGGGAGTGAGCTGGGTACTCGATATAATTAACTCTCTTGTACAGTCAAGGGCAGAGCTCAACGTGGCTCACATGCTGAGTTTATCATTAGAGGGCCACTGGCTCTAGGGCACAATGAGCAAGTAGAAAAGAGGAGTTAGCATGACAAGCATTTGCTTTGAAAGTAAAGGCCATGTTTATGTCAAAGTTCTAGCGCATAACTGTGTGGTCGGATCTGCTATGAGTCTTCTGCATCAAATAATGTTTAATAGAATGTGTAAAGGAATTCAATGAGACCTATGGAGAATGAAGACTGCCATATGAAATAGCAAAATAGGGGGCAGAATAAGATATGAGATATATTGCCATTTAGGCAAAATGATTTATTCATTTGGAAGAGTCTGTCCCAAACTCTCACGTATAACTAAAGTTGCTTTACAAAGGAATGGACAATTTCTATCTTTCTAGAACTTTCGGGGATAACATAGTTTCCATCTAGTGCCTGCTTTTGGTTTAATATACCACCTAAAATTATACACATAAGGAAGATAAATGATTCTGTTAACAAAGAATGAGATCATCTTTATCCTCAAGGACTGTGATTAAAGGTCAATGGCTAATGACCAAAATTCTAATGTGGTCACTGGAGTCCTGGCAGAATGACAACTGAAATTCCTTGGATATATCTGGTGACACTTTAAAAAACTTTTTATAAGCATCAAGGGTTAACACAGTATAACCATTCTATAGATGAACCAGCTGTTGTTGTGTATGCTTAGGTCTCACAGACATGGTTTTAGGAAAAGCACTTCCCAAACTCACACTCCATCTTATAAGCCCTAAGAAAAGACTCACCTTTCCTCTCCTGTTGTATACCCCAAGTATCAAGCATTGTGCAAGGCACGAAAAGAGGGCTCAGTAATGACAAGTCAGTAGAAAGATTGATTGACTCTTACTAGCTTTGCACAACAGTTTCCAGTGAAATGGAGCAGAGAAGAGTCACATACCCCTATTTCTCTTATCTAGTAGAATTTACTCGGCAGTTAATACTGGAAGCCAGAGAGATCAGGACAAATGTTTGTTATCAAAGATGCCTTCCCTGGAGTAAAATTGGTTAGGATCAGATTAATTTCCATCAAGAGCAGCACACACCTAGGGAAAAGGGCTTTTGTGCCAAAGGACTTAATGTTATTCTTTCCCTTCAACTGCCATTCTGTCTCTAGGGAAAAAGGGCTAAAACCAACAAACAAAAAACTCTAAAACAATGAGAAAAAAAGACGGCATCCACAAATAAATAAAAAGAGCTAGGACGCAGTATAGAACAAACTGGAAGTCCTAAGCAGAAACAGAAAGAGACCAAGATATAATTGATAGCCCAATTAGTATAACCCAAACTTTGATCTCCTACATTAAATCCTGGAAAAATTCCATGGGCTTCTAAAACATGCATCTTTCCTTCCAGGGCATAAGATTCTAAAGAACTTATATCCTATAACATATGTCCATGAATTAAGTTTTTTTAAAAGATGGTTCCCTTTCGAGGTTGGTAAAAAGGAACAATAACTAGCACCTTGGGTGACATGATGAAGGAAGTGGAAATGTGGCTTTGTTTTCACAGTAGTCTTGCTGTCCCCAGACTTGCTCCCTCCAAGCCATCCTTCTTATTGCTGCTGGAATAATCTTCCTAAAACTGACATCAAATCCTGTTACTGCCTACCGTGGCCTAAAAGCTTTGAGAGCTTACCATGTCTCTAGAATGGAACCTACAGTCATTATCTGGCCCATGCATGCTTCCTTCTACAATCTCATTTCCTACCTTCTACCCCACCAAGCCCTAAATTCAGTGATTTTAGTTGCAAGTCATTCATCTGATCTTTTAAACAATGAAGGGGAGACCAGCAGCCATTAATCAGAGTTTGATTAGGTCATTGGCTCCATTTCTCTGCAATTCCCTTGTCTTCTGGTTGGCTTCTCATAGGATAAGAAAATGGAAATCCACAGCTCACGTTTATGTGCTTCCTCTTCCTCTTCTATGTCCAATAACTGTGGGGGCATCTCTTTCCCCAAATATCAAACCAAAGTTCTGGGCTTCTTTCTGGTTACACATATCCAGCCCTGCACTAATATCCTTGAGCAATGCCAGGGTGAATTTGCTTAGGCCTGGAGGACATGTCTGTCTGAGAACCAACTGTGGCAAGGAAGTGGATTATGTGGACTGGCTAAGAACAATCAGGGCCCATCCCTGGAGCTGGGCATAAGATCAGTTATACAATTCCAGCCTCAATTCCATGGCTGGGAAATTTTGAGGGAAGTAAAGAATGGATACTGGATAAACATCTTCAGAATCCAAACTACTTAGAATTATTTTTATTTTATTTATTTATTTATTTATTTATTTATTTATTTATTTATGTATTTTGAGACAGAGTCTGTTGCCAGGCTGGAGGATGGTGGCACAATCTCAGCTCTCTGCAACCTCTGCCTCCTGGGTTCAAGCAATTCTCCTGCCTCAGCCTCCCGAGTAGCTGGGACTACAGGTGTGCACCACCATGCCCAGCTAATTTTTGTATTTTTAGTAGATATAGAGTTTCACCATGTTGGCCAGAATGGTCTCTATCTCCTGACCTCATGATCCGCCCGCCTCTGCCTTCCAAGGTGCTGGGATTACAGGCGTGAGCCACTGCGCCCAGCCTAATTATTTTATTCTGCAGTACTTCCTGCCGTCTTCCTGGAATGCTCTTCCCCACTGTCTAGATAACTCTTATTCTTCCCTCAACCCCAGCTCAAGCATCTCATCCTCTGTAAAGCCTTTTGGGATCTCTCATCCAAATACAATAGATCACACCCTTCCATGTGCCATTCTTATACCCAGTACAGAATTAATTTGTTGTTTTTTCCCATTGTTCATCAATTTTTGTTTAATGGATTTGTCTTCCCAGATAGAAGCTTAATTCCTTGAGGGCAGAAACTCTTATTTCTCTTTACTCTTGGCACCTATGAAATGCCCAGACCACATGTGAATATCCTTTGGATAAATTTGGGTTTTCTGAATTCTGATTCATAATTTAAATATTGATCACCAAGTTGTGTGCTTTGTGTGTAGGTGTGACCTTATCTGACATCATAAACTCGAAAAAGAGACAGGTCCTCAGAAGAAGTATCTTGAGACAGGGGCACATGCAGATGGAAGGTGAAGTGGCTTATGTCTCTGTCTCTGGTCTTGGCTCTCTTGGTCTGGATTTGGAGGAATCTAAAAGTCTTTGAGGGTGCAGGGCATTATGAGTTGCTAAAGATGACCTTTGAAGGTAGGAACCAGGCAAGAAGCTTCTCAATAGGAACCTCAAGCTGGTAACCTGGCCAGCCAGATGACCTAATTGCATGTTACACCCCATGCTTAGGACCCCTTTATCATTCCTAATCAGAAGGAAGGGAGCAAGGATGCCCCAAATACTATTTCCTTTCCCCTCACAGTTCTGAGAAAAACATACCATTTTAACCTTTCCTCAACTTACACTATCAAACAGTTAAACATTTACAAAAGACAAAATAAAACTATCATCATTAGCAGCAATTTTTAAATACACTTATTCTTGGCAGGGCACAGTACATGTGGCAAAGAAACATAGAAAGCAATTGAGCAACTTCAGGGAAGCTAATAATGAATTAGCAAATGAGAAGTGCTCAGCAAAGAATAACACTGATGAGCATAATGCACATATTCTGGAGGGTCCTGGGATTACAAGATGAGAAGACACACACTGTGTTAGATGCTAGTATCTGTCATTAAAGTCACAAAGACAGCAGAAGACAGGCTCCATGACCTCAGCGAAGTCACATATAAATGTAATGACTAGAGACTATTAATAAGTACAAGATAGTATAGTATGAATTATACATTTGTGATGGCACAGCAGCAACATTATTTGACCGATTATGGAGGGAGTGATCAGTGTGGAATGATATTAGTCAGGGCAGGCTCTTGAAGGGGTGAGTCACGGATTTTTTGAACAAGAGGCTGACACAATGTAGTTAGTACTCGAAAAATATTATCTTAGCAACTGAGTAGAGGATGAACTGAGATGGGGGAACACAAAGCAGGAAGACCAGGGAGGAGGCAGTAATGCAAACGAGGTGCGGGGAGCCTGGACTCGTGTGTGGGCTGTGAAATAAAGTTGGAATGGTTTAGAGCAGGCAATGCAGCTGATTGCATAACAGCGTGGGCTTTTCAGATAAACTGACTTGGGCTTCAATCCTGGCTCGACTACTGACTAACTGTGTTACTTGGGTAATTGGGTAACTAACTACCTGCTCTAAGTCTATCCCATCATCCACAAAATGCAGAAAATAATAGTACACTAGTAGAAGTTTGTCATTTTTGCTGTCCAGTATCTGAAAATTCTTCCCGACTTGAGTGAATTTCAATGTAAGTGGGAAGTCACAAAGGGGAAACTTTCTCTGCCTCCATCTGGCAGCTAGGGCATAGACACATGCTCTGAGCAGGGCCAGTTGGTGCACACACATCTCTCTGTACTTAGGGGTAGTGATGCAAAGGCACTGTGGTCAGTTTGAGATTTTCAAGGCTGCTGTGTTTGGCATGAGAGTTCAGAGGCATGGCAGAACATGTCCTGGGAAATTGTTGCAGAGGTAGAACCTTAACTCTGTGCTCCACTTCTTCCCTTGGCTCCCAGTGCTTCACCTTCCTATGTATGCTGGGGGTTGCATGATACACTTCCAGTAAGTTCCTTTTCTGCTTGAGTTACCTGCTGCTTGCCACCAAGAACCTTGACTGGAATATAACCTCACTGGGTTGCTTTGGGGATTGAATAAGATGGCTCATATAAAGCACTTAGCCCTGTACCTGCCATGGTTACTAAATGGTGGCGCTAAGAAAAAAGAAAGAGCTTGTGACAGAAGAGTCACAGACTCTGAGAATTAATTAGATGTGAAAGAAGAATACAAAAGAAGAATGGAAAAGGTAATACCAAGTCTGCAAACCTGCCTTCCATATTATGGTTCTGCCTTTAACAAGAATATGGAAGCTGACAGAAGGATGCCTGCTTGAAAAGAGGCTAGACAGCAATGGCAAAGGAATCCATCTCTCAGCGTGTTGATTGAGAACATAGTGTTTTGCCGACATGACAGAGCCTAAACTTGTTAGCCAGGCCCTTCAGGTACTTCATAACCCTGTCCCAACCTGCCTGTCCAGCCTCAGTTCTTACCACTCCCTGAAAGGCACCTGATGCTGGAGTCAGAGCCAACTGCATGGTGTCCCGCGAACACACTGTGTTATTTTGAGCGTTGTTGTTTTAGCACACTGGATTCTCTTTGCTTGGAATGTCCCAATCATCCTCCCTCAACTTCAACTCCCCATTTAAGACTCAGTTTACATATTTTCTCCTCAATGAAGCCCTTCCTTATTCCTTCCAAGTAGAGTTACTCCCTCCCTCTTCGGGGTTCCCACAGAATTCTCTTCATGCCTCTCCGATAGGTCACATTTTATTCTAATTTTCTCTTTGTATCTTTCTCTATACGGTCCCAGACACTAAGGACAATGGTTTAGTCGCCCTTGTGTTGCCAATGCCTAACATTATCTGGCACAGAGACAATACTTCACAGGCTCCTTGTCGAACACCCAGAATATTTATTTCTGTATTTAGTTAGAGATAAAAGAGTATGACTATAAGATAATAAACCTGATTCAACAATTCACACACAAAAGTCAGTCTTGGTTATTATTTGTTAACATGTCAAGCAATAATTAGTGTCCATTCCACTACCTAGCTCCTAAACGGCAGAGTTTGGTTTTGACTCACTTAGTACGAACAGGATTTTGCACCAACAGGTGCAGTAAAGTATTTTAAATCCTTTTTAAGGTGCCGCTTTGATGTAACCAAAGCAGCTTTGCTAGGATGCTGAAGAGACCCTGGCTGGGGACCCTGCTATGAGGGTCCAAGTCAGCAACCTTGGTTAGGTTTCTCTGTAAATCTCTCTCCAACTCTGATCCCCATGACTCAACCAAGTCACCTTTCCCAAACAGAAACTCCTAATGAAAAGAAATATTTCCTTCATATTTTCCCAAGTTAGGCTTAAGCACAAGGTTCCAGAGGAACATAGCCATTAGGACAAAATTTAGTAATTTTATTTTCCATTGACATCAGAAATTATTCTTTTTTATTTTACCAAATGGATTTTAGATATTTTTTCATTCATTTTGAATAAATAATACAGTCCTATGATTCAAAAATTCAGAAGTGTACAATGTCAACTCTCTCAACCATTTTCTCCTAGCCATCCAGATTCTCTACCCATGGGCAACCAACACTGTGACTTACTGCTGGATTCTTCCGGAGACATTTTATGCATATTAGGAAATTTTTTTTCTTTTACTGCCTTTTACATAAAACATAAAGGAACACATAGTACTGCACCTTCTTCTTTCACTAAAAAATTTATGTCTTACAGGTCTTCTCATACCAATATATATCAATACATATCTTTTTTCCTGGCTGTGTGGTATTCCATTGCATGGGTGGACTGTAATCTGTTAAGCCGGTTCCCTATTGATAGGCCTTTAGGTTTTTCCCAGTCCTTTCTGTTTTACAAACAATTCAGCAGTCCTTTTAAACTTCCCTCCAAGTTTCCTACCCAGCTTTCGCCTACATTTCAAAACATCCTGTCACTCTCATCTCACAGAGAAAACAGAGGCCATTAGATCGAAATTCCATCAATTGCCTGCCTCCCATCAATTGCCTGCCACCTTGTACTGTATATTCCTTCAAACCAGGGTGTGGTTCTTAGAATGAGCCATGTTCTCTCTTGCCTGTGTAGCTTTGCATATGCCATTCCCACTCCCACTATCATTGATTTGCCCAAGAAACCTCTAGTAATCCTTCAAATTCAAGTGTGGATATCATGCCAGAGGGAGTTAATCAGTTGCTGCTGTGTATTATGACTGAACCTTGTTCTCCTCTGACTGTTGTACTTACTATGCTGGTTTAAAATTTGTGTAAGAGTCTATATTCTCATAAGTCTGTGAGCACCCTGAGAGCTAATTCATATCAAGATGCCCAGCACTTAGTATAGTCTGGTAATAGAAGCTATTCAACAAATATTTGTTGAATAAATGAATAAATAATGTGGAGATATAAGCATAAGCTGTAATGACAAGTATTTGCAGAACAGTAGAATGCGTCTTCAACCTTCCTGCTGTGTTGGAAACAGAATTGGACCAGACAGCAAAAGACCCAGGGCTAGTTCATAGAAACAGGAAACTCTCCCAACATGTTCATTACTGTATCCTCCATGCCTAGAAGAAGGGCTGGCTCTTGACTGGTGCTGGCCAAGAACAAAGCTTTGTGTTATGTTTGGATTTGAATCTGCTAAAGATGAGCTTTATGGAAAATAGTTTGTAAAGAGAAAGTTAGAATCAGAAGGGCTATAACTTTTGGACTAACAGGAGAGCATATGCAATACCCGGTCATGGATAAGTTATCATAATGCCAGTGAACTTATTAAGTTGAACACGTACAACCAATTGGCTTTTACAAATATATTTTATAGATTAAATTACACATATCCTATAGCCACGGGTTTTTCCAGGTTTGGTGCTAATCACATATTTAATCTGGGAAATGAAACAAAACCTTAATGTTAATCTTGGGTCAAGTGGAGTTCTTGGCTCCTTCCCTGTGCACATTAATGAGAGCAATAGTATGACAATCAGAGCCTGAGCCACCATAGATTTAAACTGAAACAAGCCCTTTACCAAACCTGGCCTGTCTCCAGCCTCCTGTGGTCACCTGAATGCAAATATGCCCCTGCCCTCTCTTCCTTGTCTTATTGAACAACAGTAACATACACGATAATGTCAATTCTTCATCAATTTATGAAAACAAGATTCTTTCATCTTAATGCTTCTGATCCAATACAGTGACTCACAGATTGTTTTTAAACTAAGACCAAATCAAAGCTTTAGCTTTACAATTTTTATTTCTACAGTGTTCAATAAGTATTTGTTGATTGAATGAGTATTTTGCCATTAATTAGCTCTGTAAACTTGGGCCAGTTTCATTTAATTTTTCTATGCCTCATTATTCTCATCTATACAATTGAGTTTGATTAAGTCATATTTTTCAAATTATTTTTATGGTTTAAACCCTTTCTTCAAAGCAAATCTTAAGGCCAGGAGTGGTGGCTCACCCCTGTAATCCCAGCACTTTGGGAGGCTGAGGTGGGCAGATCACTTGAGGCCAGGAGTTCAAGATCAGCCTGGCTAACATTGTGAAAACCTGTCTCTATTAAAAATACAAAAATCAGCTGGGCGTGGTGGCGCACGTCTGTAATCCCAGCTACTCAGGAGACTGAGGCAGGAGAATCACTTGAACCCAGGAAGGGCAGGTTGTAGTGAGCCAAGATCGCGTCACTGCACTCCAGCCTAGGCAATGGAGCAAGACTCTGTCTCGAAAAAAAACAAAGGAAAAGAAAAAGAAAAACTTAAGCAGAATCTAGCATTTAAAGCAGAAAAAAGTGAGGCTGCTCTAGATGAAATAGGTTTTGGGGCCCTAAGACTCCTCTTTTCCCACCCCCATTTCTGCTCCTGAGCTGCTTTGCTGAATCCACAGGACCCTCTGAGGTACCATTTGTGCAAGCACTGGACTGAATAGAAATACAAATATAAATAGCATTGACTCTCAGACTTGTAAAAACGAAACAAAATAAAAAACTTATAGTCAAGTGGATGCAGAGAGTCCGAACCTGCAGCCTCTTAATTCTTAGGAATTAAGATTAACCACCCAGACAAATTAATCTGGTTTCTTTGCTTTGGAGGGTATTACATCACCTCAACCAATGTCAATTGATTTTGTAATGCTAAGCTGAATTGGAAATTATATATATATATATATATATATATATATTTGAACATGACTATATTAATAATAAACAATGAACATGAGAACATGAACAAACTACTGATGTATTCATATTTTAGTAGACACAATTTCTCAACATATGAAAATGGGGGGAGGAATAAAGGGAATCCTTGGGGAGTGAAAAGGTTGAGAATCACAGTGAATTCCTTTTTCTTTCTTTTCATACAAATAAAATGAGCCAGAGAAAAGTGAAATGGCTTGCCTAAGCCCTCACAGCTTACTTAGTGGCAAATTCTGCATCGGGACCTGGGACTTGTAATTTCCAGCCCAGTGCTCTTTCACTGACCATGTCATTTCTTTATAAGGTTAGAACTTTACCTTTATGTGTCTGGAATCCATGATCACAATGCTACAGGATGATAAAACATCCACATTATCTCAGCATTCATTATCTGAGTCCCTGAAGTCTGAAGCAGTATAGGAGACTAAAAGTCATCATAACCTAGAAATGTTTATTTATCAAATGACTGCTTATAAAAGCCACTCAGTCATATCCATTAAATATTAGCTTTGCTTCCTTCCTTCTAGGAGCAACTTTTTTGTTAGGTAGGTATCTAGCTGATGACTGGATTTTTATAAGAGTGGCAATACAATACAACTACAGTGCAAATCAAACACACTATATTTGTACTGTATTGCCAATATGCATAAAGCAAATCTCACAAATGGTATAGGATTTTATGGGATTAATAAAAGAAAGCTGAATGCTTAGTCCACAGTGAAAGAGGGAGAAAAATATAGCTGATATTGTTATTGAGTAAAAGGGGCTCACTGTCCAATGCACTAGAAGCCCATACTATGACACCATGTTTTTGAGGAAAGAAAAACTTTGTATTGAAAGTCAATCCCAAGGAGACAGAAGTCAAGCTCAAATCTGTCTCCCCGTGCTGGCTTCAAAACAGTACTTTTATTAGAAAAGTTTCAAGGGGTGAATTCTGAGATTAGCAGGTGATTGGTGGAAGGAAAGTGGAAGTCTGGAAAGTCCTTGGGCATGCTCAGTTATCTCTTCATGCTATCTCATGTATCACATGTGCAAATTCAGGGGGAGTTGGTATGAAACATAGGGTGGAAATTCAGGCTGTGTTGTTAGCAAGCTCCTTCTGCACCGACTCCAGTTGGTCATATTGGTTCCAAAGGATTTCAGCCATTTCTTTTATCTGATAAGCAGAGGGTGTTTCAGCCTTTCAGCAGGTTTTTTTTTTTAATCTGTTATTCTGCAAACTCAAGAATTTGTTAGTCATTGGTTTCTTTAACTCTTTTGGGCATGGTTTCAGTATTGAAGAGGTAGACAAGGGCCAAATTAGGGAAGACCTTATGGGTTTCACTAATTGTTTTCATTCTGATTGTCTTTTAAGCAGGAGAACCGATCATCAGATTCACCTCTAAAATTTTCATTTTGAAATTGGCAAATACACTAAAATATATAATCTAGCAATCATATTTCTGTGATCCTATCTCATAGATGCATATCCACTTGTAGAAACAACACATGTATCAGGTTATTTATTGTTGTATTAGTTGTAAGAGCAAAAAATGGATCTGACTCCCATATTCAGCAAAAGGGGCCTGGTTAAATAAACAATGGTATGACATGCAGCTGTCAAAACAAATAAGGAAGCTCTCTATGTAGTGATACATATGGAAAGAGCTTTAGGACATATGGCAAGGGAAGGAAAGCAAGATGTAGAACAGTGTATATGGTAGGCTATCTTTTGTGCAATAAGGTGGGAGAAAATATATTTGAATATGCTTGTATTTGCCTTAAAAACCCTAGGAGGATTTTAAAAATATATGGATGGAAGGGATGTCATTGGAGGGTTGGGATGAGAAGTGCAGGAGTGAATGCAAGACTTCTCTGAACATCTCTTTTTATAGTGTGTTAAATTTTGAATCTTGTCAATGTAGTACTTAATACAAACAAATCCATTTAAAAATCACTCTGGCAGCTCTATGGAGAGTGGATTGTAGGGAAATAGAGTAGAAGCTGGAGCCGATTTAGGAGCCACTAAAGTAGTTCAGGCAATGGCTGAGGGTGGCTGGCGCTTACTTGGAGGTAGCGGTGGAGCTGGTGAGAAGTGGTGAGCTCAAGCATGTGGAGCCAACTGGACTTGCTGGTGGATATAGTGTATGAGAGAAAAAAAGAAATAAATCATAATTCCTAGATATTTGTCTTGAGCAACTGGAGAAGAGAAGATAGAGTGAAGGTGGGAAGAAAATGCAAGGAAAACAGAATCGAGGGTTCTGTTTTGGACACATTTTTAATACTGGCATGCCTCTTAGGTGTCGAAGTGAACATGTCTACAACTAGAGAAACATCAAGGAGGATAATGACAGCAGAGATGTTTCCAAAAATAATGAGTTCAAAATTAAAGGATTGAGAGGCCCCGGGAAAAGTTCATAAAATCCTCAAATGTTTTTGTCAAAATGTCCATCTTCACTATCATGCTGTACAAATAAAATATAAAGTGAAGAATGTCATTTGGGCTATTATAAAATTTCATTGGAAAAATTACATCCCCAAATTCCAATCCATTTATTCTTAGTTCTAACAGTAAGTATATAGATACCATTATAGCTTACATTTTGTTACATATGAAATATAATACATACGATTTCACAGTTTGTATTGCATTTTTCAAGACAAAGCTTGAATGCAAGCTTTTTCACTATTTACTATGAAATGTAAGTGGCCTTTTTGATATCCTGAACAAAATGCAAAAGGACTGCTATAGTTTGACTCTGTCCCCTCCAAAATTCGGGTGTTGAAACATAATGGCTCATGTGATGGCATTAAGAGTTGGTGCCTTTAAAAGATGATTAGTCTATAAAGGCTCCTCCCTCAAGAATGGAATTAAGGGACTCATAAAAGAGGCTTCATGTAGCCTTTGGCCCTCTTGTCCTTCCCTTCAGAAGATGCAGCAACAGGGCACAGTCTTGGAAGCAGAGAACCTGCCCCTTACCAGACACCAAAACCCACCAGAGCCTTCATCTTGGACTTCTCAGCCTCTGGAATTGCAAAAAATAAACTTCTGTGCTTTATAAATTACAGGACAGAATCTTGCCGTGGCAAAAACACACGGAAACAGATATAACATAAACATTTTCTCTTCAACAGCAAGTTCACATCTTTATTAACAGAATACCTTTCTACATTTCCTAAATTCGTAATGGCAGGAGGTGGAGAGTAATAATTTTTCTTACTTTACTGCCCTAGAAGTTAAATAAGTATTACTTGGTAAAAAATGCAAAATCGCTGTCTTAAGAATTCTGCCGTCAACTACTAATTTTTCTTTTGTGCATTTATCCTGAGTAGGACAGGCTTTGGAAATGTTCCAGTTAATACAAGCAGAGACTTACTGGTTGTAGTGTTTGCTGTGATGTCCAATGTGATAGTCAGCTAGGGTGGCTATAACAAATTTCTATAGACTGGGTGGCTAAAACAACAAACATTGATTTCTCATGGTTCTGGAAGCTGGAAGTTTGAGATCAGCGTGCCGGTATGGTCAGGTTCTGGTGAGGACTCTCTTCCTGGTTATGTCCTCACAAGGCCTTTCCTTGGTGAACGGGTGCAGAGAGAGAGAGAGAGAGAGAGTGCTCTTGTCTCCTCCTCCTTTTATAAGGGTATTAATCTCATCACAGGGGCTTCACCCTCATAATTTCATTTAAACCTAATTACCTTTCAAAGCCTCATTTCCAAATACCATCACATTGAGGATTAGGGTTTCAACATATACATTTTGGAAGAATACAAACATTTGGTCCATTGCATAGCACCCAGCCCAGAGCCCCCTTCAGGCTGGAGACCCTCATACTCTCTGTTGCAGAGAGTGTTGGCTGCTGACAGGTTACAACTGAGGCCTCCCAAAGACTTGCCTTCAGTGAGGGAAGTGGCCTCTCCCAAGGTCTCCTATCCACAAGGGTGAGGAGGTGGCTGCAACAGGGGTGGGAGATGCAAAGATCCAGTCCTCTTGACTCAGTTCCAGACAACCTAAATGAGCTATCCCACCTCCTGAGCGCCCCTCCCCAAGAGGTCACCTCAGGCCAAACTCTGCCGCTGTCCTACTTCCTCATGCCCTCACTAGTGTTTTCTCAATAGACTCCTGCACACGACTCTCTGTCTCAGAATCTACTTCTTGGGAAACCCAACCTAAGACACTAGAAGACCTCATTAACAGCATATTCAAGTAATCAATAATCAAATGATACAGATTTCTCTACATTTTGTGTAGGTTATGCCACAGTGTAAAAAAAGCAAACATGGTGGATAATGCTCAAAATATAGAATACATGATCAGACACTCCCAGGGCTTGCTGTATGCACTTCGCATATATCACACATACATTCGTGGAAGAGAAATATCTTAGGTCTGTTTGGTACCATATGATTTTGGCTGTCACAGGAAGTAGTCTCTTTGCTCATTATAACTGATCTCTGAATTCATTACCATAAGAGACTACCAAGTTTTGATCCCATTATGCTAGAATTTATTTTTGTTTCTTAAAGATGTATAACAACAGGGAGCCCAGCTTCAGGCAGGGTATAGTTGGAAAAAATGAAGAGTAAATAAAATGAGTTTGCCACTTCAGCAGAGCTCCTTAAGAATTCCTCAGTATGGATTCTGTGGCTGCATCTAAAATATAGGCTTTTGATTTTGAATTGATTTATTATACACATAACAATTCCTAGATCATGGATCATTTCTACTAATTTGTTTCCATCATCAAAACTTATTCAGGCTTCACTTTTTGAGATTCTTTACAACAACTTAAAAAAAGATAACATTAGAACATTAACAGTATGTTTAGTAGCAAGTTATTGATGAAATAAGTTATGATGTATCCATACTATAAAATATCACTCATCTTTTTTTTTTTTTTTTTCTGAGGCAGGGCCTTGCTCTATCACCCAGGCTGGAGTGCAGTGGTGTAAACACAGCTCACTGCAGTCTCCACTTTCATGCATCTGTTAAATAATATTTTAATGGTGTGCTTATTGACATGGACTATATTTATTATATATTGGTAAGTTAAATTATAAAATGAAAAATATAATTTAAAAATTTATAAATTCTAAAAACATTATTTTTGCAAAAGTATAGAAGTAAATAAATCACCATGATATGTGGCTAATGATTTATTTTAATTTATCTTATTTACGTCTTTCTACAATTATGTAATAAAAATTAGTTAGATTTTTAAATAGTGCTGTGGAGGTAGGAATTTGCAAAGAATATTCAGACTTTTCCCTTATGCTGCTTGGGTAGCTGTAGCTCAGCGTTTGGCAAAGTCCAACATAGCCTAACTTACATTCAGAGATTCAGTTACAAAGAGGATCGATCTTCAGGATTCTCTTATTTTTTGATGGTTATTTCTCCATTATTTCCTTTTCAGTCTTTGAATTTTGTCGTTCCTGTTGAAAGTTTTTTTTTTTTTTTTTTTGAGACAGGCTGTCATTCTGTTGCTCAGGCTGGAGTTGCAGTGGCACCATCATGGCTCACTGCAGCCTCTACCTCCCCATGTTCAGGCGATTCTCCCACCGCAGCCTCCTGAATAGCTGGGACTACAGGTGTGTGCCACCACTCCTGGCTAATTTTATTTTTGTATTTTTGTAAAGACAAGGTTTCATTATGTGGCCCAGGCTGGCCTTGAACTCCTGAGCTCAAGCGATCTGTCTGCCTTGGCCTCTCAAAGTGCTGGGATTACAGACATGAACCTCTGCACCCTGCCAAAAGTCATTTTTACTACATAATTATAGAAAGATGTAAATAAGATAAATGAAAAAGAAAAATTATTAATAATTCATACGCCACATATTATGGTGATTTGTTTTCATACTTTTGCCAAAATAATGCATATAGAATTTATAATTTTTTAACTATATTTCCCATGTTATAATTTAACTTACCAATACATAATAAATATAGTCCATGCCACAAGCACACCATTAAAATATTATTTAATAGATGCATTAAAGTGGAGACTTGACCAGGCACGGTGGCTCACACTTAAAACCCCAGCACTTTGGGAGGCCAAGGCGGGCAAATCAAGAGGTCAGGAGTTCAAGAACAGCCTGACCAACATGGTGAAACCCCATCTCTACTAAAAATACAAAAAGTAGCTGGGTGTAGTGGCAGGCGGCTGTAATCACAGCTACTCAGGAGGCTAAGGCAGGAGAATCACTTGAACCCAGGAGGCAGAGGTTACAGTGAGCCAAAATCATGCCACTGCACTCCAGCCTGGGCGATAGTGCAAGACTCTGCAATGTCATGGATATTGATTTTTCTTTCACAAAGAATCAATACTGTGAAAATGGCCATACTGCCCAAAGTGATTTACAGATTCAATGCTATCCCCATCAAACTACCATTGACTTTCTTCACAGAATTGGGAAAAACTACTTTAAATTTCATATGGAACCAAAAAAGAGCCCAGATAGTCAAGACAATCCTAAGCAAAAAGAACAAAGCTGGAGGCATCACACTACCTGACTTCAAACTATACTACAAGGCTACAGTAAACAAAACAGCATGGTACTGGTACCAAAACAGAGATATAGACCAATGGAACAGAATGGAGGCCTCAGAAATAACACCACACATCCACAACCATCTGATCTTTGACAAACCTGACAAAAACAGGCAATGGGGAAAGGATTCTCCTATTTAATAAATGATGTTGAGAAAACTGGCTAGCCATATGCAGAAAGCTGAAACTGGATCCCTTCCTTATACCTTACACAAAAATTAACACACGATGGATTAAAGACTTGAGCGTGAGACCTAACTCCACAAAAACCCTAGAAGAAAACCTAGGCAATACCATTCAGGAAATAGGCATGGACAAAGACTTCATGACTAAAACACCAAAAGAAATGGCAACCAAAGTCACAATTGACAAATGGGATCTAATTAAACTAAAGAGCTTCTGCACAGCAAAAAAACTATCATCAGAGTGAACACGCAACCTACGGAATGGGAGAAAGTTTTTGCAATCTATCCATCTGACAAAGGGCTAATATCCAGAATCTACAAAGAACTCAAACAAATTTACAAGAAAAAAACAACTCCATCAAAAAGTGGGCAAAGGATATGAACAGACACTTCTCAAAAGAAAACATTTATGCAGCCAACAGATATATAAAAAAATGGTCATCATCACTGGTATTCAGAGACATGCAAATCAAAACCACAATGAGATACCGTCTCACACCAGCTAGAATGGCGATCATTAAAAAGTCAGGAAACAACAGATGCTGGAGTGGATGTGGAGAAATAGGAACGCTTCTACACTGCTGGTGGGAGTGTAAATTAGTTCAACCATTGTGGAAGACAGTGTGGTGATTCCTCAAGGATCTAGAACCAGAAATACCATTTGACCCAGTGATCCCATTACTGGGTATATACCCAAATGATTATAAATCATTCTACTATAAAGACACATGCACACGTATGTTTATTGTGGCACTGTTCACAATAGCAAAGACTTGGAACCAACCCAAATGTCCATCAATGATAGACTGGTTAAAGAAATCGTGGCACATATACACCGTGGAATACTATGCAGCCATAAAAAACGATGAGTTCATGTCCTTTGCAGGGACATGGATGAAGCTGGAAATCATCATTCTCGGCAAACTAATACAAGAACAGAAAACCAAACACTGCATGTTCTCACTTATAAGTGGGAGTTGAACAATGAGAACACATGGACACAGGGTGGGGAACATCACACACTGGGGCCTGTCGGGTGGTGGGGAGTTGGGGGACAGATAGCATTAGGAGAAATACCTAATGTAGATGACGGGTTGATGGGTGCAGCAAACTACCATGACACATACATACCTATGTAACAAACCTGCACGTTCTGCACAGGTACCCTAGAACTTAAAATATATTAAAAAATTAGAAAGAAAAGAAAAAAAAGAAAAAGGTGGAGACCACAGTGAGCCATGTTTGCACCACTGCACTCCAGCCTGGGTGACAGAGCAAGACACTGTCTCAAAAAAAAAAAAAAAAAAGCATGATATTTTATAGTATGGATACATCATAACTTATTTTGTCAATAACTTGCTTTTAAACATATTGTATGTTTTAATGTTAGCTTTTTTTATTTATATAAACAGTGTATCAGTGGACATCCCTGTGAATAAATCTGTGTACACTTAGCTGGTTATTTCCGTAGAACAAATTCTTAGATGTAGGATTTATAGATCCAAGAGTATGTACATATTTAAGATTTTTAAAAACACTCATTGCTAAATTGTTTTCATTTATATTCCCACCAGCAGTAGTTGAGAACACCCTTTCCCCACACCCTTGTTACCCTGAATATGTAATTATTTTTCATCTTTGCTAATGAAATAGATGAAAAGCAAGATCTTGGTTTTGGGTGCATTTCTTTGATTTCTAATAAGCCTGAATTTTTTAATAAAATGCTTATTGGCTATGCATATTGCTTTTTTTGTGAACTGCCTATTCATGTCCTCTGAACATAAAATATTGAATTCTAATATTTCTCTTATTGAGTTTTAAGAGCTCTGTCGACATATTTATCACATATGTAAAATTACATATGATCTAATGAGTTTTTCTCCAATTTTTCTTAATTTTAAATTTCATTTTCATGGCACAAAGAGTTTTAAAGTAGTCAAATGTATAACATTTTTTATTTATAATTCTACCTATGTTGCATTGCTTAAAAAAAAACATTCTGTACCCAAGATCTAAGATGAATGATCTAAGAGGAAATTATACTTTCTCTCAGTAATTTATGGATTCATTTTTTAAAATTTGTATTTAAACATTTAACCTACTAAACTTTTGATTATAGCTCTGAGATGGGACTCTAATTTTATTTTTTCCCATTATTTGGCAATTCCAACATTTACAAAATAATTCATTCCTTTATCTCCTCAAGTGAAATGGTGTCTTTAATATATAAAAATTCTTCAATATATTAAAACCAGTTCTGGACTTTTTATTCTAATTCTTGTTTTGTCTGTGAGTTCTATATCTGTATAATAGTTTTAATTAAAGTAATTATAATGCATTTTGATATCTGATAAGATTTATCTCTTCTTTATATTTTTTAAAATTATATTTTATGTTTAACTATACTCTTCTTTGTCAAAATGTCCATTATTCTTACATATTTATCTTTCCATATTTTTTAAATAGAAATTTTGGCACATTTCCTCTTTTCCTCCACCTCCCAGATTTTTGGGGGGATTTTCTCTGAGACACCATTTAATTTATATTTGAATTTAGGAAGAACTTACTTTTTACAATATTAAAACATCCAGAAACAGAGTTTATCCTTCCATTTATTTATGTCTTTATGACTCTTGGTCAGGATTTGTAGATTCTTTGCACAGGCCTACCACATTTCATGTTCAGTTCATTCTTTTATTTATTTTTTTGAGATAAAATCTTACTCTGTCCCCCAAGCTGGAGTGCAGAGGCGTAATCATAACTCACTGCAGCCTCAAACGTCTGGGTTCAAGTGATCCTCCCACCTCAGCCTCCCAGCTAATTAAAAATTTTTTTTGTTTGAAGATGAGGTTTTGTTATATTGACCAGGCTGGCCTTGAACTCCTGGGCTGAAGTGATCCTCCTGCCTCAGCCTCCCAAAGTGTTGGGATTCCAGAATAAGCCACTGTGCTCAGCCTATCATTCTATTTTTTTAAAAAAACAAGTTCTTATTCATAAATGATATGGTGCTTTTGATCCTGCATAAGGAGAAAATTAATTTCTTTCAATCTGAAGTAGTTTTATTTTGAAAGTAAATCAACTAGTGAACTTGAGTAGCTAGTTTACAAATATCGTGCAAATTTCAAAAAGTCAAAATATTAATAGTATAAACAATGAAATAAAATCTCCATTCACCCTTCTCCCTGGCCACCACGTTCTTCTCCCTGTAAGCAACTGCTATATTCTGTTAGAGCAGAGTTTTAAAAACAAACAAATTTTAAAAGTATATACCTATATAATACACACACACACACACAGGGAGATAGATATACAAAATAGATGCAATATATACAAAAATATATCTATGTGAACAAAACAGTGTGCTAAGTATTTTTAAGGAATCAAATGGAAGGCTAAGACCTGAGAAGGAGTCTGGGAGTCTGTTCAAAAACAGAGAGAGAAGCAGATGAAAAAACTCTGGTACTTTTCCAATATTGTCAGTTACCAGTTTATTTAAACTCCAAATGCATTTTCTCACCAAGTTACAGCAAAAGATAAATCTAGAATCCATGCCACATTAACTGCACAAAATATAAATGTCCACCACCTAAGCTTTCCCCTGCGTCAGATGGCAAATAAGATAGGAACCACACATTCCTGGGAGGCAACAGATCAAGAGCGCAAAATGACAAATCAAATTTCTGTACCAAAATGTACTAAGCTTCTTCAATTAGTTGGGAGAAGCTTAAATAAATCAAAACCACGGCACAAAAATAACTTAAAAGCCGTTCCCCAGATAAATTTGTATTATGCTGTAAACAACTCAGAACAGCCGCTCAGAATGATGGTGAGTAAAGCTGGCAAGCTAGCTGGCTGGTGCAAGCCGGCAGCTTTCGTAGTCACTATAGTTCAGCCCAGAGGTCGGGGGAAATGGAGGGACTGATGAAGCTCTGGGCAGTGGAGGCAGATGGGAGAGGAATAGTAGGTGATTGAGGGGGAGAGGGGGTTGTAGGGAAGAGGGAGGTGCTGATTCAAGCAAACCAAACTCACAAAAGGCTGATTTATAAACAGAAATGCCATTTGTTCATTAACCCCGCACAGGGGGATTAGAGGCGTATTTTATTCACTCTGCAGAAAAACCTAATGTGCTATCCCATTCTGCAATAGAGTATACTTACTCTGCATGATCGGGGTACTCCTGGTCAATAAATGCAGCTCTCTATTCCCTGGGCAATGCTGGGAAGACCCAGATATATGTTATCCTGTGGTCTCGACTCTTTTCGTCTTTTCATTCCAGTCCCTTCTGTTAACATATCGTTCCTCCAGATACAGACCACGATAACATCATGTGGACCAGACTCATTTTTCAGCGTACTCTCCAGTCCAAGTTTCCTGAAGTCTTCCCTCTCTCCTCAGTCTCTTGGTGGGGACCTTACTGTAGATGGCTGGGAGGTAAGAGTAATATAATGTGACAGTCAACTGCACAGGTTCTGAGCTCCACAGGCTTTGTTCCAATCTTTGCCTGGCCCTGTGCCAGCTAGGTAACCTCAAGTAGTTCTTTAACTTTTCTCTTCCTTGTCTGTGAAAATTGGAATGATAAATAGTACCAACCTCAGCAAGTCACTGTGAAGATTAAAGGAGCTAATTCATTGCTGAACACCTAGCACTGTGCCTAGTGTATGTAGAACACTCAAAAGTTATTGGCCATTAGTGTTATGGCTACTGCTATGTACTTCTGTTGATTTGCAGTTGTCTCTGCTCAGGAAGAATAAACTATTTTTAACCTTTTGCCCAAATTAGGGAAAAGAAAATGAAACGTCAAATGAGAGACCAGTTTGACCTGATGGTGAAAAATCTGAAACTTATTCCATGTTTTAAAGAAATGCAACTGTATTGCTTCCAAATGTGAATATATTGCACCCCAAATACGTGGAGAATAAGAAAATAAATAAATTTGTTTAAAGGTAGAGTAAGTTAAAAAAAAAAAAAGGAGAGAGAACTTAATGTAAAAATACAATTTACAATAAGCAAGTGTTTCTGGAGCACCTAGTATCTACCTGCTTCCATTCTTGCCTTTCTGAAATCTATTTGCAACACAGTAGCCAAAATAATCTTCTAGAGGATTAAGTTCGATCATGTCACTTCTCTGTTCAGAATCTTCCCACCGCATTCAAAGTAAAAACCAACGTCTTGATAATGCTCTACAAAGCTTATATAACCTGCTCATCCCCCTCCTCGGCACCTTCTATGACTTTATCTCTTAACTCCCTCCCCGTTACTCATTCTGCACACTGGACTCTGCTGTCACTTAACTTGCCAGGCATTCCTGCCTTAGGACCTTGGTACTTATGGTCTCCTCTGCCTGGAATCCTCCTCTCCTTCAAAGTCACATCTCCTGCATGGCTTACTCAAATACCACCTTCCCTGACCACCCTACTTCAAAGCTGTAACTTCCTCCCCACCCCCATCACTCAGTAGTTTTCTTCCCACCTCTATTTTCTCTATAGCATTTCACCATCTAACTTACTGTATATTTATTGATATATTTTATTTATAATCTCTCTCACCTCACCCTCCCTGTAATAAAAGCTCCACATGACAAGGGTTTTGGTACTGTGTCCACTGCTACATCCCTGGTCCCTAGCATAGTGGCAGAGTGAGAGCATTATTTGTGGAATGGATGAATTCACGAATGATGCTAGGTGCTTTTACCTCTCAGTTACATCTTTTGGTAAAGGTTTGGTTTTCATAATATGCCACTAAATGGCAGCTGTTATTATAACTATGGATTTTTACAGATGCCAAGGCGAGCAGATCACCTGAGGTCACGAGTTGGAGACCAGTCTAGCCAATATGATGAAACCCCATCTCTACTAAAAATACAAAAAATTAGCTGGGCATGGTGGTGGGTGCCTGTATTCCCAGCTATTTGGGAGGCTGAGGCAGGAGAATCGCTTGAAACTGAGAGGCAGAGGTTCAGTGCAGTGAGCCAAGATTGTGCCACTGCACTCCAGCCTGGGTGGCAAGAGCGAAACTCTGTCTCAAAAAAAAGAAAAAAAAAAGGATTAAAAGCATCTTTAATTTCTTGAAGCTGGATTTTGAAAATCACTGTTTAACATGTGGATGTCTTTTAAAGGCATTGGACATAAGATTGACATTCAGAGGAGGAAGTTGTTTTGAACTTTTTACTCAATATAAATGACATATGTTGCTTCTGAATTAAAATAAATTAAGAATTTTCATATACATTTAATTTAACTTTTTCTATGTTAGCACTAATTCTCCAACCCTTAACAATGATTCTGAAGTGTATTTAAATGGTGTACAACGGCAGATGTGGGGGCCTGGATGTCCTGCTTCTGCATTGTTGGAGATGAGGCCCGCCTACTGAATTTCTGGTTTCTATTACAGCTGATGACATGAAAGAAATGCTTGTAAGAACAAATGTTAGGTTCCAGGCTGTATCCTAATTTAATAGTGTAGTTGAAAAAGGAAAGTTGATGATTCATTCTAAAACCCCTGGGGAAGGAGGGGTGATTGTAAACAATTTGGAAAGGGGCAAGGGAGTCTAATATGAAACCATCGCAGCAATCTTAAACAACAACCAAAAAAATCTTGTCTAAACTTGATTGAATGCTGATTTTTTTTTTTTTTCCAGAATGATATTAGCTGGGGAAAGACTGTTAACTTCAAAACTTTTTTCTCTCTGATCAGATTTGGGGAGCGGGAGGTTGTAACCATATTAAGTTTTGATAATTTCAGATAATATGAAACGTTGGGATGAAACATTACCCTGAGGTTTTCATAATCGTGGATTTTCCTCAAAGCAGTACACGTGATTGTAGTTTTTTGTTTTTTTTTTTTTTTTTTTTTTTGAGACAGAATCTCGCTGTGTCGCCCAGGCTGGAGTTCAGTGGCATGATCTTAGCTCACTGCAAACTCTGCCTCACCGTTTCAAGCAATTCTCTGCCTCAGCCTCTCAAGTAGCTGGGATTACAGGTGTCCACCCCCACACCTGGCTAATTTTTGTATTTTTAGTAGAGATGGGGTTTCACCATCTTGCCCAAGCTGGTCTTGAACTCCTGACCTCGTGATCCACCGGCTTTGGCCTCCCAGACTACAGGCGTGAGCCACCACAACCAGCTGATAGTAATTTTTTAAGGGGCCACAACACTAGGAAAATTTTTACGGAGGAAGGAAGAGACATTTTTAAAAAATGGAAAAAGAAAAAAAAAGAAAAGGACCTAAAATCTAAGGCACATCAGCCGTCTACATCTGTGGGGCAGACAGCTGCCATGGGCAAGGCCCCAAGACCCCTTCCACTGCTTGCTTGTTGATGCCTGAAACTTTGAAAATCAGGAATTTGTTTTCTTGGATTAAGATTTTATCTATTAAAACACTGATAGCCCTGCCTACGATCACAAGTTCAACTTTCTGGGCCATTTTTACCCTCATGGTTATGGCCTCACTGGCTCCAGGTCTAACAGGCTCGGGAGAAAGCACGAGGCCCCTGGCTGGGTGGAGATGAGGCTGTATGTGTGATGGGAGAGGGAGCTGCAGACACCCGTGGGTGGTGAGTATACCAAAGATCATCAGAGTGGGAGGTAAAGCAGAAAGAAAAGCTGAAACCCTTTTCCTGGGGAGGGACCATTTTTACACATTCTTACTAAAGTCTTCCTTCCCTGCTTACTGAAGGTTGATATGGTAACGTGATCCTAAGAAAGCCCACACACCTGACTCTCAGGTAACCCTAAACCATAGCCTGGATTATCATAGCAGTAAATCCCCCAGCATTAACCAAAACCACTCACTTAACTTTGATTAACATCTATTGTTTCTCCATAACAACCAGAGACAATGTCTTTATCGTTTTAAAAGGTATTCTGTAAAATACTTCTAATGTGGAGGAATTAATCTTTCTCCCCCACAGTTCTATAAAGGAGTAAAATCAGTGCTGCTGTGTAAAAATGACTCCAGCCTGGCTGTTGTCTGTTAGGCTTTTTGGACTAGTGTTACTAGCTCCATGGTTACCTCATTGAGATAACATGACATTTTATTTTAATTTCTCACTATTTAACTTAGTTATGTTCTTTTATGTAACTTCCACAACAATTTAGTACCCAGGAAGAGGGAAAAAGGGATTTAATAAAATTTGTCTTATTATGCCATTTTTAAATGACAATTTCAGTACAGTACACATCTTTGCTTGTTAGAGCAATGGCATGGCTGTTCGAAAAGAGTCCTCTTGGCTTGTAAAGATTACCAGGTTTTTTCATCATCATTAATTTAACTACCCCATATTTAGCACAGATTATGTAGCAGACACCTAAGTGCTAGGTACTAAGGCTACAAAGCTGAGGTCTGCCATCCTGGCCTTAAGTTGCTTAGCTTAGTCAGAGCAAGGAGACAGACAAATGACTGTCTGCTAAGAACATGACAGGAATCTGTGGGAGACTGTGGAAGCCTCCTAACCGATGCTGGGGCATCAGAAAGCTTTTCTGTGGGGATATCATGTTAAAGTTGAGAGTTTTAAGGATGTGAAAAATGGTAAGAATTAACCAGAAGGGCCAAGCACAGTGGCTCAAGTCTGTAATCCCAGAACTTTGGGAGGCTGAAACAAGCAGATCACTTGAGGTCAGGAGTTTGAGAGCAGCCAACCCGGTGAAACCGCATCTCTACTAAAAATACAAAAATAGCTGGGTGTGGTGGTGGGCACCTGTAATCCCAGCTACTCAGGAGGCTGAGGAGGGAGAATTGCTTGAACCCGGGAAGCAGAGGTTGCAATGAGCTGAGATCGTGCCATTGCACTCCAGCCTGAATGACAGAGCGAGACTCCATCTCAAAAAAAAAAAAGAAAAAAAAAAAGAATTAACCAGATGAAAAAACGGTGGAGAAATATTCCAGGCAGAGGGAACAGCATATGCAAAGAAACAAAGGAGAGAACATATTTTCCCGTTTGTCTTTGCCTCTGTAGGACAGGGACCAAGATTCTTTCTCATCACTGTAAAAACAAAAACACAACAATGATAACAAAGAAAAGCCCCACTTTATCCTAGCAAGAATGACCTGGTGCTGGTGGCGGTAGCTGACAATACGCCTCTTTCAGAGGAAGTTTAAGTTCTCTTAAGCTACCTACCAAGAAGGAGAGGGCTGATGCAAGCACTGAGATGGCTTTAACACATCTACATCAGAAAAAGCAAGAGGATAAAACCAGACACAAAGGATGTGAAGCCTTAAGTAGTGGAGTCATGTATCATAATTAGTGATATCGTAGCTCATATATGTGTATTTCATTTCCTAACTGGTCACAATTTTTTTCATATTATCTTTGTTAAATTGTTATAAAAGAGTCCCTCCTTTCTTTTAAAATTCACCACTTAAGAATACTGATACAGTATTATTTGATTCTGAAATATCTGATTCCAGATGGATTTAACCAACCATCTATGAGACCATTGGCCATATTCCAAATGGAAATGAGATATTGAGTGGTTTTACCTCTGCACCTACGAACCTTTCAGAGAAAAGAAAGGAGCTGAAAGCTGTGGAATTAAACTCAGAATATGATGACTTACAGTAGTACCTTGTTTTGTAAAAGGGATATTTGGATTTTTGTGGGAAAATCTATTTTGTATTGCCAGACACACTAGTAACTGAATCCAAGTTACTGAATTTTTTGGCCTTTGTTTTTTTTTTTTTTTAATAGATGGGGGTTTCACTATGTTGCCCAGGCTGGTCTTGAACTCCTGGCTTCAAGTGATCCTCCCACCTTGGTCTCCCAAAGCATTGAGATTACAGGCATGAGCTGCCATGCCCGGCCATTAAGTCATTGAATTTTGATTACACATTCTTTTCCATTGATAATAGTTATGATTTTTAGAAGAGCAATCAAGATCGAGTGCTTGTTGTGACACATCATAGACTTTTAGAGATGTAAGTTACTTTGGGGATCTAGTCCAACCTTTAGTTCTAAATGAAGCTGAGAGAGGTAACTTAACATGGTGGCCAGAGCAAGACAAAACCTGGGCCTCCAAATTCTATTATATAAGTATTTAAGGCTACTGTGGCTGGGTCCCTCCCAGAAACCAGACCCTGACAGAGATTTGCTTGCAAGAAACACAATGGGGAGTGCCCTTGGGGTAAATACCTATAGGGGAGTGAAGGACTTAGGGTTGGGCGGAGGAAGGAGTTGAGCTGGTCAAGTGATCCCCCATGTGCTCAGAGCTAGAATGACCCCTCTGAGTTACTCTGCCTTAAGGCAAGGGCCTGGGGCCTCTATGCCCTGTCCCTAACCGACCAGTCATTGATATAGGCTGCTTTCATGGGGGCAGCATGACCTTGGGCAAGGTGGCAATCTTTCACTGAGGGCAATTCTGGGAGAAGGACTTCACTGAAGGTACTTAGTCACCATCACTCCCAGTAGCTGGAGAAGTGAGCACCAAAGTCCTTCAGAAGGCTCCACAGCTTCTGCTATAATGCCAAAGAAGAGCTTGGTAATGATGTCTTCATACATGATTTCTCCCACTAGTTAACAAGACCCTCATCAACAGATCCCCATTTTATGCTGGGCTCAAAAGAAGTATAAAATGTATCATATTGCTAAGATGCTATTAGGAACTCAATAATATTTTTGACAGATAAAATAAATTAATTGAAACATTAACTGTGGTTTGAAGACAGTAACTTTTTTTTTTCTTTTTTTTGAGATGGAGTCACTCTGTTGCCCAGGCTGAAGTGCAGTGGCGTGGTCTCAGCTCACTGCAACCTCTGAGCCCGGGTTCAAGTGATTCTCGTGCCTTATTCTCATGCCTCAGCCTCCTGAGTAGCCAGGACTACAGGCATGTGCCACCATGCCCAGCTATTTTTTTTGTATTTTTAGTAGAGACAGTGTTTCGCCATGTTGGCCAGGCTGGTCTCGAACTCCTGACCTCTGGTGATCCACCCGTGGTCGGCCTCCCAAAGTGCTGGGATTACAGGCGTGGGCCACCGTGCTCAGCCTGAAAATGGTAATTTTTATAAAGACATTTCCTCTCTTACTTTTATAAAGACATTTCCCCTCTTAATTAAAGCTATAATTTGAATTAGAAATGTAATTTATCATGTTACATTAAAATCTGAATATTAGAAAGCCTCTTTGCTTTTTGATTGGCTTTTAACCCACACCATTGTGTGTGTGGGGTGAGGGAGATTAGAAACCAACATATTATTTTAAGATGAAAGAACGTGAGGGTAAGCCCAAAGATACAACTTTCGTGAAAGGCTTCCCTGTTGTCCTAATTAATTGCACAGAATCCTACGAGGGAAAACCCCTGCTAACTTCTAAGTTAGCCTGATATCCTTTTTTTCATTTGTATCACCAAGGGGTACAAGCTGAATAAATCAATATCCCTGGAACATACATTTAAAAATGCTAAACTTTTTATCTCCCTAACAGTTTCTTGTTTCATTAAGAAATTGGATTAAAGAAAAATCTTCACATTTAAAGCAGGATGAAGACTGGAAGTCTGAAGGATACAACACTAAAATATAAGAGGTGGTATGTCACATGAAAAACGTGGGTTTGTATTGAATAGCTCAGGTGTTTTCATTCCATCTGGAAGATCATTTGTGCCAAAGGAATATTTAGTGTACTTATATGCTACTGTCTGTGTGCACAAAATAATTTTGGTCTAAGGAAAAGACATCCCCGTTTTAACCAGTGCTCCAAACAAGAAGCAACCTTCAAGAATAACAGTAACAACAGAAGAACTAAAACATCACAAATTGCATTGAGAACTGTAATGAATGGCTTTTTGTGTCACTAAAGCAGCCCCTTGGCAGGCCCAGCTGCAGCTGTTAACATTTCAGGAGCATTCGAATTGGGCAGATGTGCTAAAGTGCAGCCATGCGCCCTTTCCAGGGTGCAGGACATCATGTTTCAGTCATGGGCCTAAAGGAGTGGCCTCAGGAAACCTCACCCAGGAAGTGGCTGCAGCTGTCTCAGGGTTAGTGGTGTAAAGCAAGAGGCTGTCTCTTGTGTTCCCTGACTTCTCAAAATGCCAAATAATCAACTAGTTGAAGCTTCAGCTGAGCTTTACCTTTTAAGAATATCATGTACAATAAAGTAATATTGATTTGGATATAGACATTCAGAGCTCAAAATAATTTTCATGGAAGTTTATAATTTTTTGCTTTTGTCAATAGTTTGCTAAATAATTTATGATGCAAAGAAAAGGTGGTGACTTCCTGTGGGTCAGAGAGGGCATGGTGACCTACAGGGACCTTTGCTGGGATTCCAGAACCAGTGTGTGCTATAGCAATGAGAAATAGGGCAAATATCCTCACCTCATCTCCCTAAACTACCATACTTCATTCATGTAATGAAGTCACAGTCCACATTTTCCAGCTTCCCTTTTCTTTGAATGAGACAGTGTATCAACTGAGCTGCCTTCACTCTAGTCCCCAATATCTTTCCTTTATCAGGAGTGTGTCAACATGAAAACAGAACTATTCATGATTTGTTTTCCTGTAGACAAAGTCACCAAGTGATTATTTTGTCTACAAGTTATTATGGTATTATGTAGATGAATAAGTGCATATCTAGGCCAACAAAACAAAACAAAAAAGCCCTTTAAAAACTTTTAGAAAAGAATTCTGCAACAGAACTGTTTACTTGGGTTTGTCTACTCCAGAAATGTAGACCTGGACTCAAATAGATATTGCTCACCTTAGCCAAGTGTATATAATAATAATACAGGCTTGGCACAGTGGCTCATATCTATAATCCCAGCACTTTGGGAGGCTGAGGGAGGTGGATTGCTTGAGCCCAGGAGTTTGAGATCAGCCTAGGCAACATGGTGAAACCCTGTCTCTACAAAAGATACAAAAATTAGCTGGGCGTGGCAGCATGCATCTCTAATCCCAGCTACTTGGGAGGCTGATGTGGGAGGATCGCTTGAACGTGGGAGGCAGAGGTTGCAGTGAGCCAAGACGGCACCACTGCACTCCAGACTGGGTGACAGAGAGAGACTCTGTCTCAAAAATTAAAATAACAATAATAATAAATAACACCAGAAGAGTTTATTTACTTGGAAGTTTATAAAAACCACAAAACATTTGCTGACAATGAAGTTACTCTCTAAAATTAGAACTGTATTTCATAGAAATATGCAATTTTCTTTGCATTATTCTTCCCCCAAACAAATTTAAAGGTTTCTGATATTCTCCATATCTTTCTAGTGAGATCTCTCAGAACAGTTTTGAAAGAACTGAAAACCTTCTAGCAGGGTTTTTTTTTTTTTTGAGACGGAGTCTCGCTCTGTCGCCCAGGCTGGAGTGCAGTGGCGCAATCTCGGCTCACTGCAAGCTCCGCCTCCCGGGTTCACGCCATTCTCCTGCCTCAGCCTCTCCGACTAGCTGGGACTACAGGCGCCCGCCACCACGCCCGGCTAATTTTTTTTGTATTTTTAGTAGAGACGGGGTTTCACCGTGGTCTCGATCTCCTGACCTCGTGATCCGCCCGCCTCGGCCTCCCAAAGTGCTGGGATTACAAGCGTGAGCCACCGCGCCCGGCCTCTAGCAGGGTTTTTTAGTTGGTGAGGGAAGAGGAATTTCAATCAGTAACATCTTAAACAGCTCTCAAATTGTCCTTGGACCAGACCACAGGACTCCACAGTAAGTTCCCTTCTCTGCATACCACAGTCTCAGGAATCTTTCTGATCTTCACTTCCATTGTAATCTAATTCTTGTGCCCTTGCAATTTGATACCTCAGACTGCACCTTCCTCCCCAAGTTCACTACTGCCTGAGGCAGAGACTGTGTTTCCCTTTTTCTGGTATCCCACTGCTAAAGGCCATGCTCCCACACCCAGTTCTGAGTCTCTGTACCCTAACTCAAGTCAACTGGATTCTCCACTTGCAACAAAGGCATTCTCTGAACTTGAGAGTTAATGCCCAGCATTTTGTGTGATCTTTGGTAGTGGAAAGTGATGATTCACACATCTCATGGTCCTCTGGTCTGGAAAGTTCTTAACCACCGTCTATAGCATTGAACCCTGGCAAATTCTGAGAAATGGGTTTTCAAGAACCCACTTTAAGAGTGTATCTACCACATCCTATCTATCCAAAAGAATTCTGTGTGTGCTGGACAAAGCATCACAAGTTTGGGAGTAGAAGCTGCTCTCTCCCTATTCAATGTCAATTAGAATTTTTCCAGTGCATCCCAAGAGGCACCAGATATTGAAGGCAGGACTTTCTACTCTTTTTGCCGTTATAATTATTACAGTTGACTTCTTCTAGAGGGAGGGGAGTATGTCTTTTATTTAAATTTATTTTTTAAATTATACTTTAAGTTCTAGGGTACATGTGCACAATGTGCGTGTTTGTTACATAGGTATACATGTGCCATGGTGGTTTGCTGCACCCATCAACTCATCATTTACATTAGGTATTTCTCTTAATGCTGTCCCTCCCCCAGTGCCCCCCCGACCGACAGGCCCTGCTGTGTGATGTTACCCACCCTGTGTCCATGTGTTCTCATTGTTCAACTCCCACCTATGAGTGAGAACATGTGGTGTTTGGTTTTCTGTCCTTGTGATAGTTTGCTTAGAATGATGGTTTCCAGCTTCATCCATGTCCCTGCAAAGGACACGAACTCATCCTTTTTATGGCTGCATAGTATTCCATGATATATATGTGCCACATTTTCTTTATCAACTCTATCACTGATGGGCATTTGGGTTGGTTCCAAGTCTTTGCTATCGTGAATAGTGCTGCAATAAATATACATGTGCATGTGTCTTTATAGTAGCATGATTTATAATCATTTGGGTATATACCCAGTAATGGGATTGCTGGGTCAAATGGTATTTCTGGTTCTAGATCCTTGAGGAATCGCCACACCATCTTCCACAATGGTTGAACAAATTTACACTCCCACCAGCAGTGTAAAAGCATTCCTATTTCTTCACATCCTCTCAGCATGTGTTGTTTCCTGACTTTTTAATGATCACCATTCTAACTGGCATGAGATGGTATCTCATTGTGGTTTTGATTTGCATTTCTCTGAAGACCAGTGATAATGACCATTTTTTTCATATGTCTGTTGGCTGCATAAATGTCTTCTTTTGAGAAGTGTCTGTTCATATCCTTTGCCTACTTTTTGATGGGCTTGTTTGTTTTTTTTCTTGTAAATTTGTTTGAGTTCTTTGTAGATTCTGGATATTAGCCCTTTGTCAGATGGGTAGATTGCAAAGATTTTCTCCCATTCTGTAGGTTGCCTGTTCACTCTGATGATAGTTTCTTTTGCTGTGCAGAAGCTCTTTAGTTTAATTAGATCCCATTTGTCAATTTTGACTTTTGTTGCCATTGCTTTTGGTGTTTTAGTCATGAAGTCTTTGCCCATGCCTATGTCCTGAATGGTATTGCCTAGGTTTTCTTCTAGGGTTTTTATGGTATTAGGTCTTATGTTTAAGTCTTTAATCCTTCTTGCATTAATTTTTGTATAAGGTGTAAGGAAGGGGTCCAGTTTCAGCTTTCTACATATGGCTAGCCAGTTTTCCCAGCACCATTTATTAAATAGGGAATCCTTTCCCCATTGCCTGTTTTTGTCAGGTTTGTCAAAGATCAGATGGTTGCAGATGTGTAGTGTTATTTCTGAGGCCTCTGTTCTGTTCCATTGGTCTATATCTCTGTTTTGGTACCAGTACCATGCTGTTTTGGTTACTGTAGCCTTGTAGTATAGTTTGAACTCAGGTAGTGTGATGCCTCCAGCTTTGTTCTTTTTGCTTAGGATTGTCTTGACTATCTGGGCTCTTTTTTGGTTCCATATGAACTTTAAAGTAGTTTTTTCCAATTCTGTGAAGAAAGTCAGTGGTAGCTTGTTGGGGATAGCATTAAATCTATAAATTACCTTGGGCAATATGATCATTTTCACGATACTGATTCTTCCTATCCATGAGCATGGAATGTTTTTCCATTTGTTTGTGTCCTCTTTTATTTCAGTTGAGCAGTGGTTTGTAGTTCTCCTTGAAGAGGTCTTTCACATCCCTTGTAAGTTGTATTCCTAGGTATTTTATTCTCTTTATAGTTGTAAGTTGTATTCCTAGGTATTTTATTCTCTTTATAGTAATTGGGAATGGGAGTTCACTCATGATTTGCCTCTCTGTTTGTCTATTATTGGTGTATAGGAATGCTTGTGATTTTTGCACTTTGATTTTGTATCCTGAGACTTTGCTGAAGTTGCTTATCAGCTTAAGGAGATTTTGGGCTAAGACGATGGGGTTTTCTAGATATACAATCATGTCATCTGCACACAGAGACAACTTGACTTCCTATTTTCCTAACTGAATACCCTTTATTTCTTTCTCTTGCCTGATTGCCCTAGCCAGAACTTCCAACACTATGTTGAATAGGAGTGCTGAGAGAGGGCATCCTTGTCTTGTGCCAGTTTTCAAAAGGAATGCTTCCAGTTTTTGCCCATTCACTATGATATTGACTGTGGGTTTGTCATAAATAGCTCTTATTATTTTCAGATATGTTCCATCGATACCTAGTTTACTCAGAGTTTTTAGCATGAAGGGGTGTTGAATATTGTTGAAGGACTTTTCTGCATTTATTGAGATAATCATGTGGTTTTTGTCATTGGTTCTGTTTGTGTGATGGACTACATTTATTGATTTGCATATGTTGAACCAACCTTGCATCCCAGGGATGAAGCTGACTTGACCGTGGTGTATAAGCTTTTGATATGCCGCTAGATGTGGTTTGCCAGTATTTTATTGAGGATTTTCGCATCCATGTTCATCAGGGATATTGGCCTAAAATTCTCTTTTTTTTGTTGTGTCTCTACCAGGCTTTGGTATCAGGATGATGCTGGCCTCATAAAATGAGTTAGGGAGGATTCCCTCTTTTTCTGTTGTTTGAAATAGTTTCAGAAGGAATGGTACCAGCTCCTCTTTGTACCTCTGGTAGAATTTGGCTGTGAATCCACCTGGTCCTGGAGTTTTTTTGGTTGGTAGCCCATTAATTATTGCCTCAATTTCAGAACCTGTTATTGGTCTATACAGAGATTCAACTTCTTCCTGGTTTAGTCTTGGGAGAGTGTATGTGTCCAGGAATTTATCCATTTCTTCTAGATTTTCTAGTATATTTGCATAGAAGTGTTGATGGTATTCTCTGATGGTAGTTTGTATTTCTGTGGGATCGGTGGTGATATCCCCTTTATCATTTTTTGTTGCATCTATTTGATTCTTCTCTCTTTTCTTCTGTATTAGTCTTGCTAGCGGTCTATCAATTTTGTTGATCCTTTCAAAAAAACCAGCTCCTGGATTCACTGATTTTTTGAAGGGTTTTTTGTGCCTCTATCTCCTTCAGTTTTGCTCTGATCTTAGTTATTTTTTGCCTTCTGCTAGCTTTTGAATTTGTTTGTTCTTGCTTCTCTAGTTCTTTTAATTGTGATGTTAGGGTGTTGATTTTAGATCTTTCCTGCTTTCTCTTGTGGCATTTAGTGCTACAAATTTCCCACTACACACTGCTTTAAATGTGTCCCAGGGATTCTGGTACGTTGTGTCTTTGTTCTCATTGGTTTCAAAGAACATCTTTATTTCTGCCTTCATTTCATTATTTACTCAGTAGTCATTCAGGAGCAGGTTGTTCAGTTTCCATGTAGTTGAGCAGTTCTGAGTGAGTTTCTTAATCCTGAGTTCTAATTTGCTTGCACAGTGGTCTGAAAGACCGTTTGTTGTGATTTCTGTTCTTTTACATTTGCTGAGGAGTGCTTTACTTCCAATTATGTCATCAATTTTAGAATAAGTGTGATGTGCTGCTGAGAAGAATGTATATTCTGTTGATTTGGGGTGGAGAGTTTTGTAGATGTCTATTAGGTCTGCTTAGTGCAGAGCTGAGTTCAATTCCTGCATATCCTTGTTAACCTTCTGTCACGTTGATTTGTCTAATGTTGACAGTGGGGTGTTAAAGTCTTCCATTATTATTGTGTGGGAGTCTAAGTCTCTTTGTAGGTCTCTAAGGACTTGCTTTATGAATCTGGGTGCTCCTGTATTGAGTGCATATATATGTAGGATAGTTAGCTCTTCTTGTTGAATTGATCCCTTTACCATTATGTAATGGCCTTCTTTGTCTCTTTTGATCTTTATTGGTTTAAAGTCTGTTTTATCAGAGACTAGGATTGCAACCCCTGCTTTTTTTTGCTTTCCATTTGCTTGGTAGATCTTCTTTCATCCCTTTATTTTGAGCCTATGTGCATCTTTGCACATGAGATGGGTCTCCTGAACACAGCACACTGATGGGTCTTGACTCTATCCAATTTGCCAGTCTGTGTCTTTTAAATGGGGCATTTTAGCTCATTTACATTTAAGGTTAATATTGTTATGTTTGAATTTGATCCTGTCATTATGGTGTTAGCTGGTTATTTTGCCCATTAATTGATGCAGTTTCTTCATAGCATCGATGGTCTTTACAATTTGGCATGTTTTTGCAGTGGCTGGTACCGGTTGTTCCTTTCCGTGTTTAGTGCTTCTTCCAGGAGCTCTTGTAAGGCAGGCCTCTCTCAGCATTTGCTTGTCTGTAAAGGATTTTATTTCTCCTTCACTTATAAAGCTTAGTTTGGCTGGATATGAGATTCTGGGTTGAAAATTCTTTTCTTTAAGAATGTTAAATATTGGCCCCCACTCTCTCCTGGCTGTAGGGTCTGCCGAGAGATCCGCTGTTAGTCTGATGGGCTTCCCTTTGTGGGTAACTCGACGTTTCTGTCTGGCTGCCCTTAACATTTTTTCCTTCATTTCAACCTTGGTGAATCTGACAATTATGTGTCTTTGGGTTGCTCTTCTCGAGGAGTATCTTTGTAGTGTTCTCTGTATTTCCTGAATTTGAATGCTTGCCTGCCTTGCTAGGTTGGGGAAGTTCTCCTGGATAATATCATGAAGAGTGTTTTCTACCTTGGTTCCATTCTCCTCGTCACTTTCGGGTACACCAATCAAATGTATATTTGGTCTTTTCAGTAGGCCCATATTTCTTGGATGCTTTGTTCATTTCTTTTCACTGTTTTTTCTCTAAACTTCTCTTCTCGCTTCATTTCATTAATTTGATCTTCAATCACTGATACTCTTTCTTCCACTTGATCGAATCAGCTTTTGAAGCTCGTGCATGTGTCATGAAGTTCTCGTGCCATGGTTTTCAGCTCCATCAGGTCATTTAAGGTCTTCTCTACACCCTTTATTCTAGTTAACCATTCGTCTAACCCTTTTTCAAGGTTTTTAGCTTCCTTGCAATGGGTTAAAACATGCTCCTTTAGCTCAGAGAAGTTTGTTATTACCGACCTTCTGAAGCCTACTTCTGTCAACTCATCAAACTCATTCTCCATCCAGTTTAATTCCCTTGCTGGCGAGGAGCTGCGATCTTCTGGAGGAGAAGAGGCGCTCTGTTTTCTGGAATTTTCAGCTTTTCTGCTCTGGTTTCTTCCCATCTTTGTGGTTTTATCTACCTTTGGTCTTTGATGTTGGTGACCTACAGATGGGCTTTTGGTGCAGATGACCTTTTTGTTGATGTTGATGCTACTCCTTTCTGTTTGTTAGTTTTCCTTCTAACAGTCCGAACCCCTCAGCTGCAGGTCTGTTTGAGTTTGCTGGAGGTCCACTCCAGACCCTGTTTGCCTGGGTATCACCAGTGGAGGCTGCAGAATAGCAAATATTGCTGCCTGATCCTTCCTCTGGAAGCTTCATCCCAGAGGGGCACCCACCTGTTTGAGGTGTCTGTAGGCCCCTACTGGGTGGTGTTTCCCAGTCAGGGTACTTGGGGGTCAGAGACGTGCTTGAGGAGGCAGTCTCTCTGTTCTTGGAGCTCGAACGCCATGCTGAGAGAACCACTGCACTCTTCAGAGCTGTCAGACAGGGACATTTAAGTCTGCAGAAGCTGTCTGCTGCTTTTTATTCTACTATGCCCTGCCCCCAGAGGTGGAATATATAGAGGCGGTAGGCCCTGCTGAGCTGCAGTGGGCTCTGCCCAGTTCGTGCTTTCCTGCCTCTTTGTTTACACTGTGAGCTACTCAAGCCTCAGCAATGGTGGATGATGAGGGAGGGGAGTATGTCTTAACCACAAAGGCAACTGTTTGCAGATCTCACATGATGCTAATTTATCCTGACTCAGCCCACCCTAATTGTCCTTATACCTGACTTATAATTCAAGTATTTTGTTTTTCTACTGGTTTTAGGGATATTGTTAAAATTTCTTCAAGCCCACATTTACCCATTCACTAACCCTATCCACAAAATATTGACAAACTGAGTATTTGAAGAGTATTTGCCTTGCTTTACTTTTATCTGGTACACCTGCCTCCCTATCCCCAAATTCACATACAACAATTCCATATGCCACCTAGTCCATCAAAACAATGCCTTCTACAACTGCCACTTCCCTACATTCTCAGCTCTCAGCTGTGGATGAATTAGTACAAAAAAAATGCTTCATTATTCTACACCATTGCTCACACTGTCTATTCTGTCCTCTGTTGAAGACCCTTTGCTTTATGCCCAGTTCTTGCTTCTCCCAACTCCCTTGAACTTGAACATTGTGATAGTCAGTGTTATGTGTCAACTTGACTTGGCTAAGGGATGCCCAGGTAGCTGGTAAAACCTTATTTCTGGATGTGTCTGCGAGGGCATTTCTGGAAGAGATTAGCATTTGAATCAGCAGCTGAACAAAGAAGATCCATCCTCCCCAATAGGGGCAGGCATCATCCAACTGGTTGAGGGTCTGAATAAAACAAAAAAGTAGAGGCAGGGCAAATTTTCTTCCTTTTTTAGCTGAGACATCCATCTTTTCCTGCCTTAGACATTGGTGCTACTGGTTCTTGGGACTTCAGCCTCAGACTGAGGCTTACATCATCAGCTTTCCCTGGTTCTCAGGCCTTTGAACTGACGTTGAATCACTATACCAGCTTTCTTGGTTCTCCAGCTTGCAGATGGAAGACTGTGGGACTTGGCCTTCATAATCACATGAGCCAATTCCTATAATCAATCTCTGCTGTTGTTTGAATATTTGTCCCCTCCAAATCTCATGCTGAAATGTGATACCCAGTGTTGGAGTGGGGCTTGGTGGGAGGTGATTAGATTATAAGGGTGGATCCCTCATGAAAGATTTAGCACCAGCCCCTTGGTGATGAGTAAGTACTTGCTCTGATTCATGTAAGATCTGGTTGTTTAAAAATGTATGACAACTCTTTCCTCTGTATCTTGCTTCGGCTCACAACATGTGACATGCCGGCTCCCTCTTTACCTTCTGCCATGATTGGAAACTTCCTGGGGCTTCACCAGAAGCAGATGTTGGAGCCTGCAGAGCCATGAACAAATTAAATCTATTTTCTTTGCAAATTATCCAGCCTCAGGTATTTCTTTGTAGCAATTCAAGAACAGCCTGATACAATCTCTTTGTCTCTCTCTATATGAATATATATGCAGTCGCTGTGCCACATAATACATTTCAGTTAACAAACAGCATATTCAACAATGGTCCCATAAGATTATAATACTGCATTTTCACTGTAACTTTTCTATGTTTAGATACACAATTACTTACTATTGTGCTACAAATGTGTATGGTATTCAGTACAGTAACAGGTTTGTAGCCTAGCAGCAATAGGTTATACCAGACAGCTTGGGTGTGTAGTAGGCTATACCATCCAGGTTTCCATAGGTACACTCTGTGATGTTCACACAATGACAAAAGTGCCTAACGAAGCATCTTAGAATGTATCCCCATCATTAAGAAATGTAGTATTCTATAGGTATATACTATTGGCTCTACTTTTCTAAAGAGCCCTGACTATTACAGCCATCAAACTGTTTCTTGCTTCCCACATCCAACCTCACCCAGGACTTCATTCTTTCAGGCTTACCCTGTGCCTCATGGCTACAGGGGGAAACATCTACATTTTATGCTCTGACTAGACTAAACTATTTCTTCCCTCTGCATAGGCTATTTCCTCTGCCTGGAATGACCTTCTTTGTCTTTGCTTTCCTGGAGAATGCTTATTTCTCCCAAAAAAAAAAAAAAAAAAGGGAAATTTTGCATATGCAAAGTTTCCCTCATCATTGCCCCCTTCCTCAACCCAAATTAACCACTGCTCATGGTGAGCTATTATGATACCTTGACATTACTTCTTTGATTGTCATACTACAGTAGTTCCCCTTATCCACAGTTTTGCTTTCAGTGATTTTGTTATAAGTGGTCAACTGTGGTTGGAAAATATATGGGAAATTCTAGAAATAAACAATTTATTAATGTAAGTCTTACATTTTCCATCACTCTGAGCTGCATGATGAAATCTTGCACCATCCTTCTCCGTCCTGCCCAGGATGGAAATCCTCACTTTGTCCAGCAGATCCACACTGTTGACACTCCTTGCCCCTGAGTCACTTTATTTGCCCTCTCTGTTATCAGATCGACTGTCACAGTATCACAGTGTTTGTGTCCACGTCACCCTTAATTTACTTAATGATGGTCCCACAGTAAAAGAGTGGTGATGCTGGCAATTTGGATATGCTGTCAAGTGCTTATGTTAAGTAAAAAGGTAAAAGTTCTCAGATTACTAAGGGAAAAAACTCATATGCTAAGGTTGCTAAAATCTACAGTAAGAATGAAACTTCTATCTGTGATATTGTGAAGAAGGAAAAATAAATTTGTGCATCGTATAGACAGAGTTTGGTAGTATCTGTGTTTTCAGGCATCCACTGGGGGTTTTGGAATGTATTCCCCATGGATAAGGGAGGACTACTGCATATAGAAATTACTTGTTTATGAGTCCACTTCTCCATTATACTTGGATTTCTTGACATCAGGGCTACATAATGTTTAGGACATAATAGGCCTTCATTTGTTTATTCATTCTTTAAAAAAATATTAATAGACGACCTTATATGTTCCTGTTCTCACAGAGCAAAGGGGAAAGTGGAGGCAGAAATAGCTGTTTTGTGCACATGCATTTTAAGTCAAACTGCATTACAACTTGACCTGATTGCCTTTCTTTTAATTCTGTGATTGACCGTTGCTCTTCAAAAAGGCCTTGATGGAGGCATCATTCGAGTTCAGTGGTTCTTGATTCCTGTGTTTGCTTTGACTTTTCCTTAATAAACAAAACCAAAACTCCAAACGGTCAGTGACAGGCATAACCTTGTGTACCTGAGCATGGTAATGTGTTATTTTACCTCAACTTGGTGTTTTTCACTTAGGAAAAACTTTTAGGTCATTATAATCCAGGATTTAAAAAAAATACATTATTAGTTTTTTAAATTAGAGAAAATTTAAGACTGAGGCATTTAGCCATTTTTCTTGAAAGTTTTGTTTTAAGGTTTTTTAAAAAGTTGTTCTCAGCAGAGATGGCATAGGAGGCAGACAGTGTGGTTTGGTTTGGGGCAGAGGGGCCTGTGGATTCAAGCACATGGAGGTGTGCCAGCCACAGCTTCCTTCGTTCCTCCCCCAGCCTTTGGCGTCACCACTGAGACTGCCCTCTGGCTCAGACCAGAAAGACAGCCACGGTGAAAAAGCCTGGTTCCTAGGATGGGTGGGAAACTGGCCAAATCCATTTAGACTGTGATGACAACACCTAGAACTACTTTATCATATCACAGTTGCTCATCAGGAGCAAAGGAGGTTGCCTGGGGCTGGGTGAGGAGGGGGCTGGTAACTGTAAATGGGCACGAGGGATCTTATTGACGGATGAAAATAATCAAAAGCTGATTTATGGTGTGTGGTTGCACAACCTGGTAAATTCACTAAGAACAAAAAACAAATCATTCAGGCCAGGCTTGGTGGCTCATACCTGTAATCCCAGTACTTTGGGAGGTCAAGGCAGGCAGATCACCTGAGGTCAGGAGTTCGAGACCAGCCTGGCCATCCACCTGAGGTCAGGAGTTCAAGATCATCTTTTGGTAGAGATAGTGAAATCCCATCTCTACCAAAAAAACAAAAAACTCAAAAAACAAAAAGCACAAAACAAAAATTAGCCAGGTGTGGTGGCATGTGCCTGTAATCCCAGCTACTCAGGAGGCTGAGGCATGAGAATTGCTTGAACCTGGGAGGCAGAGGTTGCAGTGAGCCGAGATCACGTCGCTGCACTCCAGCCTGGGTGACAGAGCAAGACTTATTTCAAAATAATAATAATAATAATAAATGAAGGCCAGGCGTGGTGGCTCACGCCTGTAATCCCAGCACTTTGGGAGGCCAAGGTGGGCAGATCACCAGGTCAGGAGATTGAGACCATCCTGGCTAACATGGTGAAACCCCGTCTCTACTAAAATACAAAAAATTAGCCAAGTGTGGTGGTGTGTGCCTGTAGTCCCAGCTACTTGGGAGGCTGAGGCAAGGGGAATCACTTGAACCCGGGAGGTGGAGGCTGCAGTGAGCAGAGATTATGCCACTGCACTCCAGCCTGGCGTCAGAGCAAGACTCCATCTCTAAATAAATAAATAAATAAATAAATAAATAAATAAATATCATTCAATTGTACACACTTGAGATGGGTAAATTATATGATATGCAAAATATACATCAATACAGTTATATAAAAAGCAGGGTGTACAATAGTGTATTTAATATGCTACCATTTAAATGAAAAAGTGGGAAACCAAAAAGAAAGGCAAAAAAGACTGAACTTTAATGAAAAGGTATGCAAAAAAATACATGCTTTCAGTATCTCTGGGTTTAGTATTCACGTGCCAAAATATGAGCACAGTTCCTGGGGGTGGTAGCCTAGGGGATGAAGGGCAATGAAGGATGTCTGTACTGCTGGTCTCCATGGGTGCTGCGCTGGAGGCTTTGGTGGGATGCCTCTCTCTCAACATACTGTCGATTGTACATGGAGCTGTCCTGCAGGCAATTTGATTTCATGTGTGATCCAGCTAAAGCTCTATATGCCACATCAGCAAATGGAAAGGCGGCAGGAGCATGCTTGGGTATCATCAGGTGGGCAGCATTAGCGTACAAGGGCTGAGGTGCAGGCCTTTGACAAGGTCAGGTGTTGGGGGTGAAATAACCTCCCCAGAAGGACATTACTCTGAGGGGCGTACAGCCGTATAAAAACATGTTCAGACAATGCCATTAGGGGAGCATGGCTGTCCACAGCAAACTGGACAGGAAAAAGAAGCAGTACCCCATGCTGTCCTTGTTGATCTTCTCTCCAGAGACTTCTGCCTGGAGTTTGGTGACCTGGCCTTGGAAGGCATTGTAGAGAGAAATGCCCAAGGGGTGAGTTTGGGGAAGAGATGTGCCAGTGTAAGAATTTAGGTTTGATGATTATTATTTGTAGAGGTTGAATTTATTTCACATTTTTGTTTCGTGGAGCACAAACATGTTCCCTTTTAAAAAGTCACTGGTAAAGGATCGGAGCAATTTACCCTGACTGTATACTGGAGACCCCAGGCACAGATCTACTGAACAAGCTGGCCAGAGTCAAGGCCATTCACTAAGGCCAGGACCAAAGTCATCATTACTGAAAGTTTTGTGAAAATATATTTTTGTTTTCTCTTCAAATATTCATATATGTTCACTATTACTTTGAAAAAAAAAAAAAAAAGCCAGATTAGTTCCTTAGAGTCCCTGGACTCTGGGCTTCTTTATTATACTTTGTTTTCAGCCAATTCTAACTTACTGAGAGGCCAACCCTGATTTCATATGGTATTTACCTTCCTAGAAACTGCAGGAACAGACTAAAATTTAGTACTGATTATTTTTAAAGGCTATTTTTTTTCAGTTTATAAACCTAAAGGCTATATTTTAGTGGTAAGTAATGAATTGAGTAGTGTTCCCCCCAAAATTCATGCTCATCCAGAACTTTCAGTGTCACCTTATTGGGAAATAGCATCTTTGCAGTTATAATTAATTAAGATGAGGTCACACTGGATTAGGATGGGCTTTAAATCCAATGACCGATGTCTTTATAAGAGAGACGAATGGGAGATTGAGACCCAGAGATACAGAAACACACACAGGGAAAAAAAAAAAGGCTCTATGAAGATGGAGGCAAAGCTTGGAATGATGTAGCCACAAGCCAAGGATTGCCAGCCGCCACCAGAACCTGGGAGAGAGGCATGGAGCAGATTCTCAGGCAGAGGCTCCAGAAGAAATCAGCCCTGCAGACACCTGGATTTCAGACTTGCAGCCTCCAGAAATATGAGCTCATACATTTCTGTTGTTTTAAGCCACCAACTTGTGGCAGTTTGTTTTGGCAGCCCTAGGACACCCACACAGCACGCATTTCAAAGCTGCCTTTACTTGAGCAGCCCTGCACACCCAGCAGCCTGAGAGACTGTGTTGAAATGTGGAGCAGATCGTGCCTGCAGCTCTGCTCAGAGGAGAAGGGGAGTCGATGGAATGGTATGAATGCTGCATGATCTATGCCACCCCCTGCCCTCTCTTACTTCCTTTCGTGTCTTTTTTGCCACACATGCCTTTTTTATATTTTCCCAGCACACCTCATGCCCTTTGCTTTTGTGTCCATTCTGGAATGTTCTTTTGGTGATATACAGACAGCTCCCTAGCTCACCTCCCCTAGCACCTATTTAAAAAGAATTTCCCTAACCTCTCTATTTAACATCACCACCAGTATCCCTTAGGACCCTTGCAGCTTAATTTTTCTCCTTAGCACTTTTCACTGTCTAGTAGATTATATATTTTACTTTTTTATTTCATGGATTGTCTGTCCTCCCCAGCAGACAGGGTTTTGTGTCTGTTCTGTTCACTGCTATATCCCCAGCACCCTGCCACATAGCTGATGCTCAATAAATATTTGTTGGATGAGTGAATGCATACATCGTTGTGCAATTGTACTTTTATGTTTATCTATGACATGCCTAATTTCTGGATACCTTGCACAGGAATAGCTTCCAGAGCTGGCATTAGAACTTACGCTACTGTTTCGGATCCTTGACCTTGCTCCAAAGCTGGACATTTGGCAGCCCAGAGCAAAGAGCATCTGGTATTCCTAGTACCCATGCTGTGTGCCAACAGAATCAGTATGGTTCTTAGAGGTCGGTGTATTAGTCTGCTTAGGCAAAAAACAAAACGAAACAAAAAAAACACCACAAACTGGGTGGCTTAAACAGCAGAACTGTATTATCCCACAGTTCCGGAGGCTGGAAGTCTGAGATCACAGTGTCAGCCTGGGCGGGTACTAGGGAGGGCCCTCTTCCAAGTTGCAGTTGGCCACTTTCCCCCTGTGTCCTCACATGGGGGAGAGAGAGCAAATTCTCTGATGTCTCTTCTTAGAAGGGTATTAAGCCCATCAGGAGGACCGTACCTTCATGACACCATCTAACCCTAATTACCTCCCAAAGGCTCCATCTCCAAATATCATCACATAGGGGGTTAGGGCTTCAACCTGTAGAATTTTGGGATGGGGGACATAATTCAGTCCTTAGCAGTTAAGTTTCCTGAAACCATCAGTGTCACATCCAGCAATATGGGGCTAAGTAGGCCTTTGTGCAGTAATATCTTTTCTAACAAAAATGAATATAGAATTTTAAATACTAAATTCTTTGGAGTAATATAGGCTATATCTCATTCGTATATTGACAACCACCTGAATATAGAAACATACCAATCATTGATGATATATATGCAGAACCTGTATACACTGAATTATTTACCTCCCACTCTGCATGTTGTGGTGAGTGGTTTAACATGCGACCTAGGGTAGGTTGGAGACACAAATGAATCTCCCTTCTCCTTTCCACTCTAAGATGCTCTAATCTTAAGAATGTGTGCTGTTAACAAGGGCAGCACCACAGGTTCTGTATCTCTCAAGTGTCCCTCCAGCATGCCCCAGTGTGAAGCCTTCCTACTCCACAGCAGATGTCTCAGCTGTGTGTCACCCGTTCAGGACGGCTGGGTAGGAGGGTGTGGATGAAGTCACTGCCAATCGTCCCTGCTATGAGAACAAACTAAAACACATGCCCTCCAGACTATGGGTTAATCATATGCATTTCCTCATAATAATGAAAAGTGGCTTTTGAGGCAGGAAATCAGCTTGGCCTCATCAAGTTACGTGACTGTGGGCAAGTCATTTATCCTCTCTGGGACTTGGTTTTCTCAAATTTGTTGGGCCAGCTTCCTTCTAAATTAATATTAAATTGTGACAATGACCTGTTTTTGTGAAGTGAGGAAAAATAACATATAACCCACAAAGCAGAGAAAAGGGAAGGGCCAAGATGGATTACAATGTACTCATTTTGGAGAAAAAGGTAGATTGAGAGGCAGGCCCTGTTGCATCAGGCTGGAACTGAGAGAACAATTTATGGTGGGCTCCGTTACTACTGCACCTCCTCCAAGCTCTGCTGCATCCCTCCACTCTGCTATGTGGATCCTGGTGGCTACAGAGTTTTATGTGCCTGAGGGGATCAGCTGGGCATCTGAAAATGGTTAGAAATCAAAATAATAGAAATTCTGGGATAACTAGAGCATTTTGAGCACCATATGCAGATTTAATGAGGAAAGGAATATTTGCCTTCTGGGAAATCCCTGAGAACCTCTAGCTGCCTTTTGGCAAGGCCACGTGGACACAGGAACTGGTCACTTGAGGATATGGTCCGGGATGGGATCATCTATGTTCTGTAGGATCTTCTTCAGTTTGGTGCTTTCCAAGGACAGCACAAAATCATGCTCTGGATTGTAGTACTGTGAACACATCTGCCACTCACTTCTATATCCCAAGAAATCAAAATTGAAAGTAGTCAACAAAATGTTGACTATAACTTTTGTATTTCTTTAAAATGAGATTTTGTTTTGCTTTTAAATTTCCGATTTGGAAAGGTCATCTTTAAGGCCACTGATTCTGAACCTAACTGCATGTTAGAATTACCTGGGGATGGGAGGGTGGATTTAAAATACATATACCTAGGCCCAATCCCCAGAGATTTTGGTATCATAGGTTTGATGGGAGCCCAGCATGATCTTGGAAGCAACTCCACAAGGTTTAAAGACATTGGTAAAAATGTTGGCACTAGAAAGTTAGCTATAGGAGGAAACGCACAGAGAACACATATGGATCAATTCTGTAAAAGTCCAGCTTTTATTTTTGACCTATTTGTATATGTTTTTATGGTTTAAATTGATTCTCCATAGCAAGTAGTTATATTACTTCAATTGAAAAGCTGAGGTAAAACAAAACTTGAGACTTTTTTTTTTTTTGAGATGGAGTCTCACTCTGTCGCCCAGGCTGGAATGCAGTGGCGCAATCTCGGCTCACTGCAAGCTCCGCCTCCCAGGTTCACACCATTCTCCTGCCTCAGCCTCCCGAGTAGCTGGGACTACAGGCGCCCGCCACCACACCTGGCTAATTTTTTTGTATTTTTAGTAGAGACAGGGATTCACTGTGTTAGCCAGAATGGTCTCAATCTCCTGACCTCGTGGTCCGCCTGCCTCGGCCTCCGAGACATTTTTATAAGAAGTAAAATAGATGCCATTTGTCAATTTTGGCTTTTGTTGCCATTGCTTTTGGTGTTTTAGACATGAAGTCCTTGCCCACGCCTATGTCCTGAATGGTATTGCCTAGGTTTTCTTGTAGGATTTTAATGGTTTTAGGTCTAAATTTAAGTCTTTAATCCATCTTGAATTAATTTTTGTATAAGGTGTAAGGAAGGGATCCAGTTGCAGCTTTCTACATATGGCTAGCCAGTTTTCCCAGCACCATTTATTAAATAGGGAATCCTTTCCCCATTGCTTGTTTGTGTCAGGTTTGTCAAAGATCAGATAGTTGTACATATGCGGCATCATTTCTGAGGGCTCTGTTCTGTTCCATTGATCTATGTCTCTGTTGTGGTACCAGTACCATGCTGTTTTGGTTACTGTAGCCTTGTAGTATAGTTTGAAGTCAGGTAGCGTGATGCCTCCAGCTTTGTTCTTTTGGCTTAGGATTGACTTGGCGATGCGGGCTCTTTTTTGGTTCCATATGAACTTTAAAGTAGTTTTTTCCAATTCTGTGAAGAAAGTCATTGGTAGCTTGATGGGGATGGCATTGAATCTATAAATTACCTTGGGCAGTATGGCCATTTTCACGATATTGATTCTTCCTACCCATGAGCATGGAATGTTCTTCCATTTGTTTGTATCCTCTTTGATTTCATTGAACAGTGGTTTGTAGTTCTCCTTGAAGAGGTCCTTCACATCCCTTGTAAGTTGGATTCCTAGGTATTTTATTCTCTTTGAAGCAATTGTGAATGGGAGTTCACTCATGATTTGGCTCTCTGTTTGTCTGTGATTGGTGTACAAGAATGCTTGTGATTTTTGTACATTGATTTTGTATCCTGAGACTTTGCTGAAGTTGCTAATCAGCTTAAGGAGATTTTGGGCTGAGACAATGGGGTTTTCTAGATATACAATCATGTCATCTGCAAACAGGGACAATTTGACTTCCTCTTTTCCTAATTGAATACCCTTTATTTCCTTCTCCTGCCTGATTGCTCTGGCCAGAACTTCCAGCACTATGCTGAATAGGAGCGGTGAGAGAGGGCATCCCTGTCTTGTGCCAGTTTTCAGAGGGAATGCTTCCAGTTTTTGCCCATTCAGTATGATATTGGCTGTGGGTTTGTCATAAATAGCTCTTATTATTTTGAGATACATCCCATCAATACCTAATTTATTGAGAGTTTTTAGCATGAAGGGTTGTTGAATTTTGTCAAAGGCCTTTTCTGCATCTATTGAGATAATTAAACTAAAGAGCTTCTGCACAGCAAAAGAAACTACCATCAGAGTGAACAGGCAGAATGGGAGAAAATTTTTGCAACCTACTCATCTGACAAAGGGCTAATATCCAGAATCTACAATGAACTCAAACAAATTTACAAGAAAAAAACAAACAACCCCATCAAAAAGTGGGCAAAGGACATGAACAGACACTTCTCAAAAGAAGACATTTATGCAGCCAAAAAACACATGAAGAAATGCTCATCATCACTGGCCATCAGAGAAATGCAAATCAAAACCACAGTCAGATACCATCTCACACCAGTTAGAATGGCCATCATTAAAAAATCAGGAAACAACAGGTGCTGGAGAGGATGTGGAGAAATAGGAACACTTTTACACTGTTGGTGGGTCTGTAAACTAGTTCAACCATTGTGGAAGTCAGTGTGGCGATTCCTCAGGAATCTAGAACTAGAAATACCATTTGACCCAGCCATCCCATTACTGGGTATATACCCAAAGGACTGTAAATCATGCTGCTATAAAGACACATGCACACGTATGTTTATTGTGGCACTATTCACAATAGCAAAGACTTGGAACCAACCCAAATGTCCAACAACGATAGACTGGATTATGAAAATGTGGCACATATACACCATGGAATACTATGCAGCCATAAAAAAATGATGAGTTCATGTCCTTTGTAGGGACATGGATGAAACTGGAAAACATCATTCTCAGTAAACTATCACAAGGACAAAAAACCAAACACCGCATGTTCTCACTCATAGGTGGGAATTGAACAATGAGAACTCACGGACACAGGAAGGGGAACATCACACTCTGGGGACTGTTGTGGGGTTGGGGGAAGGGGGAGGGACAGCATTAGGAGATATACCTAATGCTAAATGACGAGTTAATGGGTGCAGGAAATCAACATGGCACATGGATACATATGTAACAAACCTGCACATTGTGCACATGTACCCTAAAACCTAAAGTATAATAATAAAAAAAAAAGAAAACTGACCTAAGGCCTATATAGCTAGAGTAGATATTGAAGGTCAGAGTTGTACAGGATGATTGCAGAGTTAGGCAGAGCCAGGTCAGGCAGGTCCTCGTTGTCATGACAAAGGCTGGCCTTGTCACCTGGTACAACTGGAAGCCACTAATAGTGTTTAGCCATGGAAGCGATGTGAAGTCTGGGAAATGACACTTCAAGGTGTGATACTGGGAGTGGGCTGTGAGGTGGGATGCAGGTTGAGAGCAATAATTCCCTACCAAACAGGTACATGTGGCTGCTCCTTAAGGTCATCATTAGCTTTGGTACAACACAAACTCTCCACAGAGTCTTAGTAGATGTTCTTACGTTTATGGATGATCATGCCAATGTGAACAGAGAGATCGAGTTATTAGTCAATAGCTACACAGAGAGCTAGAAGGAAGTAAATATTAGAACCATAATACATTCCTCCCATTGGAAAGTAGTCAAGAAGATATTTCATTAAAATGCACGTTGTTTTTTAAGAGCAATATGTTCACAGTCTCTGAGCATTATTGATATGCTTTGAATAACCCTAAGATAATTTCTTCTGGGGATAAGACTATAATTGAGGTAAATCTATACTTCAATTTTAGCAGTTTAAATTTTTCTTCCAGAAGCTTGTTTGGGATTAGAACTAACTTTAGAATTGCTTTCAATGATTGAGGTCCTTCTGCAACCCTGCCAGATAGTAGGAAACTCACTTGATTCTAGAGGTTTTCTTCTGGTTCCAGAAGGTTCAACAGTCTCAGTATTAATGGTTTTAAGAGTTAATAAACAGTTTTGTTATTTTAAACAGTTTAAAAATTGTTAAAATGTGTTAACAATCTTCAGAGCAAGATATTTTCTTCTTTATATGTTAAAAAATCACAAGAAATTGGCTTTACTAAATAAGAGGAGGAAGGCTTTAAGTGGTGTGGTCTGACAGTAATTTGTATTAGAGTCTAGAGGAGCACATTTGTAATGTCTTGTGGTAGTACATTTATCTCTTGGTGACAGAAGGAATAATTGCTTTAGAGAGCATATCAATGGCTGTTTAAAAATTTAACTCTTTATTTCCTCAAACCTAAGGTTACAAAAGTGAGAGGAGAAAAACATGAGAAATATAATTCAGGCAAAACAGGAAATATTTGTTAACTAAAAAAAAAAAAAATATGCATTATCCATTGTAAAGGACTGGTGAAAAGCCTGGAAGAGTAATGAAAATACTTTTCATTATACACAAGTAAATATCATTCATGTATTGCTATTACTGTTATGCACTACTGTTATTTCTGGCCGTATTTGCAATAGCCTGTGGAACATGGTTTTCAAATTAAAAACACTGAGATAAAGTGTTTTTTGTTCAAAAATGAACTGTGTTTAATAAGTTGTTAATTATTAGGCTTTGCTGTCTTATGTTCTCAAATTTGACAGCCTTAATGGCTTCTCGAATACTATCCTTTTTAAACCTATACTTTTGTATGAAGTTTGTTCTAAAAAAAAAAAAAAGAAGTAAAATAAAGTAAAACTTTTTATAAAATAAAACTTTTTATAAGAAGTAAAATAAACTCCTAATTTCCTCTATCCTACCCTGATATTGTTTTTAGTTTCCAAATTGTCTTCTAGTCCTCCACTAGCTCATCTATTTTGTATATTTATAATCACAACATAAATGTCATTTAAAAAATACTTATTTTTAATTTAAGGTTTATCAAAAATATTTTTGACATTTCTGCCACTTCGTAGTCTCCTTTTTAATGATCACATATAGGACATCTTGTTGATGCACTATGCTTTTCTAAATCATTTTCCTGTTGTAAAAAATGATTTTGCTTTCAGATTTTGGCTGTTACAGATAGTGTTAAAATCTTTGTGCAACTGGATTTTTGCTTTTGTGGAATTAGTTCTTGTGGGTAAATTCTTAGGAGCAGGATTGCTAGGTCAGAGCGACAGAACAACTGTGCGGATCTTGCTAAATGTTGCAAAAAAGACAATTTTAAAATACTATGAATATATTTGCTTAGGTATAGAAAAATAGGTCATATTATAGTAGTATCAGGCCTGCATAAGCTGGATGAGGGCTGAGTGTACTCCAATGTAAGAAGTCTTAGAGACATTTGAAGGCAAATACAGGTTTCTACAAGAATCTGAAATTAACAACGTTTTAGTCAGTTTTTATACATACAAGTCAATGGAAATGATATGATTTCCATAGGAATTGTGGAAGATTCTCATGATTATTTTATCTTAATAAAATAAGACTGTACACTCAAAAATTCATTTGAATGGTTGTTCTCCACACTATAGATCAATGCACTCCTCATGGGAATTTTAATAAAAGAGAAATAGCTGCTTGCTTTTGTGGTCACTTGGTATCCAAAACTAAATTACATTTCTTGCTCATAGAATGATGTAGAAAAAAGTATTAAATGAATGAATGTATTATTGTTCTGCTCATTGTTTTTATTTATTTATTTATTTATTTTTGAGACAGGGTCTCATTCTGTTGCGCAGATCGGGTGCAGTGGTATAATCTCGGCTCACTGCAACCTCTGCCTCTTGGGCTCAAGTGTTCCTCCCACCTCAGCCTCCTGAGTAGCTGGGACCACAGGCTCATACCACCATGCCCAGCTAACTATTTTCTGTATTTTTTTGTACAGATGGGGTTTCACCATGTTGCCCAGGCTATTTTTAATATAATAAAAGCTACCCGATCTTCAGATTGACTAATCAAATTAAAGAGAATTAAAGTACTTTTAAGAATAAAAACCTAATATCAGTTCACTACACACAATTTCCCACCCCTCATTGCTTAATTTAAAAATTCAAATAATAATGGTAATAATATAAAATCAATGTCAGTTTAACAGTTGCCTGTTGCTGGTGCTGAAGAGGATGTGGAGAAATAGGAACACTTTTACACTGTTGGTGGAACTGTAAACCAGTTCAAACCATTGTGGAAGACAGTGTGGCGATTCCTCAGGGATCTAGAACTAGAAATACCATTTGACCCAGTCATCCCATTACTGGGTATATACCCAAAGGACTATAAATCATGCTGCTATAAAGACACATGCACACATATGTTTATTGCGGCACTATTCACAATAGCAAAGACTTGGAACCAACCCAGATGTCCATCAATGATAGACTGGATAAAGAAATTGTGGCAGTTTTTTGCTAGCCAAGATGGCTGAATAGGAACAGCTCCAGTCTACAGCTCCCAGCATGAGGCACGCAGAAGACGAATGATTTCTGCATTTCCAACTGAGGTACCAGGGTCATTTCACTGGGAATTGTCCGACAGTGGGTGCAGGACAGTGGGTGCAGCACACCGAGCGTGAGTCGAAGCAGGGTGAGGCATCGCCTCACCCGGGAAGTGCAAGGGGTCAGGGAGTTCCCTTTCCTAGCCAAGGAAAGGGGTGACAGACAGCACCTGGAAAATCGGGTCACTCCCACCCTAATACTGTGCTTTTCCAATGGTCTTAGCAAACGGCACACCAGGAGATTATATCCTGCGCCTGGCTCGGAGGGTCCCACGCCCACAGAGCCTCGCTCATTGCTAGCACAGCAGTCTGAGATCAAAATGCAAGGCGGCAGCGAGGCTGGGGGAAGGGCGCTCGCCATTGCCGAGGCTTGAGTAGGTAAACAAAGCGGCTAGGAAGCTCGAACCGGGTGGAGCCCAACACAGCTCAACGAGGCCTGCCTGCCTCTGTAGAATCCACCTCTGGGGGCAGGGCATAGACAAACAAAAGGCAGCAGAAACCTCTGCAGACTTAAATGTCCCTGTCTGACAGCTTTGAAGAGAGTAGTGGTTCTCCCAGCACACAGCTTGAGATCTGAGAACAGACAGACTGCCTCCTCAAGTGGGCCCCTGACCCCTGAGTAGCCTAACTGGGAGGCACCCCCAGTAGGGGCAGACTGACACCTCACACAGCCAGGTACTCCTCTGAGACAAAACTTCCAGAGGAATGATCAGGCAGCAACATTTGCTGCTCACCAATATTTGCTGTTTGCAGCCTCTGCTGCTGATACCCAGGCAAACAGGGTCTAGAGTGGACCTCCAGCAAAGGCCAACAGACCTGCAGCTGAGGGTCCTGAATCTTAGAAGGAAAACTAGCAAACAGAAAGGACATCCACACCAAAACCCCATCTGTACGTCACCATCATCAAAGACCAAAGGTAGATAAAACCACAAAGATGGGGAAAAAACATAGCAGAAATACTGAAAATTCTAAAAATCAGAGTGCCTCTTCTCCTCCAAAGGAACAGAGCTCCTTACCAGCAACGGAACAAAGCTGGATGGAGAGTGACTTTGACGAGTTGAGAGAAGAAGGCTTGAGACGATCAAACTTCTCTGAGCTAAAGGAGGAAGTTCAAACCCATGGCAAAGAAGTTAAAAACCTTGAAAAAAGATTAGACGAATGGCTAACTAGAATAACCAATGCAGAGAAGTCCTTAAAGGACCTGATGGAACTGAAAACCATGGCATGAGAACTACGTGATGAATGCACAAGCCTCAGTAGCTGATTCAATCAACTGGAAGAAAGGGTATCAGTGATGGAAGATCAAATGAATGAAATGAAGCGAGAAGAGAAGTTTAGAGAAAAAAGAATAAAAGGAAACGAACAAAGCCTCCAAGAAATATGGGACTATGTGAAAAGACCAAATCTACGTCTGATTGGTGTACCTGAAAGTGACAGGGAGAATGGAACCAAGTTTGAAAACACTCTGCAGGATATTGTCCAGGAGAACTTCCCCAATGTTGCAAGGCAGGCCAACATTCACATTCAGGAAATACAGAGAATGCCACAAAGATACTCCTCGGGAAGAGCAACTCCAAGACACATAATTGTCAGATTCACCAAAGTTGAAATGAAGGAAAAAATGTTAAGGGCAGCCAGAGAGAAAGGTCGGGTTACCCACAAAGGGGGCCCATCAGACTACCAGCTGATCTCTCAGCAGAAATTCTATAAGCCAGAAGAGAGTGGGGGCCAATATTCAACATTCTTAAAGAAAAGAATTTTCAACCCAGAATTTCATATCCAGCCAAACTAAGCTTCATAAGTGAAGGAGAAATAAAATCCTTTACAGACAAGCAAATGCTGAGAGATTTTGTCACCACCAGGCCTGCCCTAAAAGAGCTCCTGAAGGAAGCACTAAACATGGAAAGGAACAACTGGTACCAGCCACTGCAAAAACATGCCAAATTGTAAAGACCATCGAGGCTAGGAAGAAACTGCATCAAGTACCGAGCCAAATAACCAGCTAACATCATAATGACAGGATCCAATTCACACATAACGATATTAACCTTAAATGTAAATGGGCTAAATGCCCCAATTAAAAGACACAGACTGGCAAATTGGATAAAGAGTCAAGACCCATCAGTGTGCTGTATTCAGGAAACCCATCTCACATGCAGAGACACACATAGGCTCAAAATAAAGGGATGGAGGAAGATCTACCAAGCAAATGGAAAACATAAAAAGGCAGGGGTTGCAATCCTAGTCTCTGGTAAAACAGACTTTAAACCAACAAAGATCAAAAGAGACTAAGAAGGCCATTACATAATGGTAAAGGGATCAATTCAACAAGAAGAGCTAACTGTCCTACATATATAGGTACCCAATACAGGAGCACACAGATTCATAAAGCAAGTCCTTAGAGACCTACAGAGAGACTTAGACTCCCACACAATAATAATGGGAGACTTTAACACCCCACTGTCAACATTAGACAGATCAACGAGACAGAAAGTTAACAAGGATATCCAGGAATTGAACTCAGCTGTGCACCAAGCAGATCTAACAGACATCTACAGAACTTTCCATCTCAAATCAACAGAATAAATATTCTTTTCAGCACCACACCACACCTATTCCAAAATTGACCACTTAGTTGGAAGTAAAGCACTCCTCAGCAAATGTAAAACAACAGAAATTATAACAAACTGTCTCTCAGATCACAGTGCAATCAAACTAGAACTCAGGATTAAGAAATTCACTCAAAACTGCTCAACTACATGGAAACTGAACAACCTGCTCCTGAATGACTACTGGGTACATAACAAAATGAAGGCAGAAATAAAGATGTTCTTTGAAACCAACAAGAACAAAGACACAACATACCAGAATCTCTGGGACAATTTAAATCAGTGTGTAGAGGGAAATTTATAGCACTAAATGCCCACAAGAGAAAGCAGGAAAGATCTAAAATGGACACCCTAACATCACAATTAAAAGAACTAGAGAAGTAAGAGCAAACAGTTCAAAAGCTAGCAGAAGGCAAGAAATAACTAAGATCAGAGCAGAACTGAAGGAGATAGAGACACAAAAAACCCTTCAAAAAATTAATGAATCCAGGAGCTGGTTTTTTGAAAAGATCAACAAAATTGATAGACCTCTAGCCAGACTAATAAAGAAGAAAAGAAAGAAGAATCAAATAGATGCAATAAAATAAGATAAAGGGGATATCACCATCGATCCCACAGAAATACAAACTACCATTAGAGAATACTATAAACACCTCTATGCAAATAAACTAGAAAATCTAGAAGAAATGGATAAATTTCTGGACATATACACCTTCCCAAGACTAAACCACGAAGAAGTTGAATCTCTGAATAGACCAATAACAGGCTCTGAAATTGAGGCAATAATTAATAGCTTACCAACCAAAGAAAGTCCAGGACCAGACGGATTCACAGCTGAATTCTACCAGAGGTACAAGGAGGAGCTGGTACCATTCCTTCTGAAACGATTCCAATCAATAGAAAAAGGGGAAATCTTCCCTGACTCATTTTATGAGGCCAGCATCATCCTGATACCAAAGCCTGGCAGAGACACAACAAAAAAAGAGAATTTTAGACCAAGATCCCTGATGAACATCGATGCAAAAATCTTCAATAAAATACTGGCAAACCGAATCCAGCAGCACATCAGAAAGCTTATCCACCGTGATCAAGTGGGCTTTATCCCTGGGATGCAAGGCTGGTTTAACATATGCAAATCAATAAACATAATCTAGCATATAAACAGAACCAAAGACAAAAACCACATGATTATCTCAATAGATGCAGAAAAGTCCTTTGAAAAAATTCAACAAACCTTCATGCTAAAAATTCTCAATAAATTAGGTATTGATGGCATGTATCTCAAAATAATAAGAGCTATCTATGACAAGCCCACAGCCAATATCATACTGAATGGGCAAAAACTGGAAGCATTCCCTTTGAAAACTGGCACAAGACAGGGATGCCCTCTCTCACCACTCCTATTCAACATAGTGTTGGAAGTTCTGGCCAGGGCAATCAGGCAGGAGAAGGAAATAAAGGGTATTCAATTAGGAAAAGAGGAAGTCAAATTGTCCCTGTTTGCAGATGACATGTTTGTATATCTAGAAAACCCCATTGTCTCAGCCCCAAATCTCCTTAAGCTGATAAGCAACTTCAGCAAAGTCTCAGGATACAAAATCAAAGTGCAAAAATCACAAGCATTCTTATACACAGTGAACCAAATCATGAGTGAACTCCCATTCACAATTGTTTCAAAGAGAATACAATACCTAGGAATCCAACTTACAAGGGATGTGAAGGACCTCTTCAAGGAGAACTACAAACCACTGCACAACGAAATAAAAGAGGATACAAACAAATGGAAGAACATTCCATGCTCATGGGTAGGAAGAATCAATATCGTGAAAATGGCCATACTGCCCAAGGTAATTTATAGATTCAATGCCATCCCCATCAAGCTACCAATGACTTTCTTCACAGAATTGGAAAAAACTACTTTAAAGTTCATACGGAACCAAAAAAGAGCCCGTATTGCCAAGTCAATCCTAAGCCAAAAGAACAAAGCTGGAGGCATCACACTACCTGACTTCAAACTATACTACAAGGCTACAGTAACCAAAACAGCATGGTACTGGTACCAGAACAGATATATAGACCAATGGAACAGAACAGAGCCCTCAGAAATAATGCCACATATGTACAACTATCTGATCTTTGACAAACCTGACAAAAACAAGAAATGGGGAAAGGATTCCCTATTTAATAAATGGTGCTGGGAAAACTGGCTAGCCATATGTAGAAAGCTGAAACTGGATCCCTTCCTTACACCTTATACAAAAATTAATTCAAGATGGATTAAAGACTTAAATTTATTAGACCTAAAACCATAAAAACCCTAGAAGAAAACCTAGGCAATACCATTCAGGACATAGGCATGGGCAAGGACTTCATGTTTAAAACACCAAAAGCAATGGCAACAGAAGTCAAAATTGACAAATGGGATCTACTTAAACTAAAGAGCTTCTGCACAGCAAAAGAAACTACCATCAGAGTGAACAGGCAACCTACAGAATGAGAGAAAATTTTTGTGTTCTACTCATCTGACAAAGGGCTAATATCCAGAATCTACAATGAACTCAAACAAATTTACAAGAAAAAAACAAACAACCCCATCAAAAAGTGGGCAAAGGATATGAACAGACACTTCTCAAAAGAAGATATTTATGCAGCCAAAAGACACATGAAAAAATGCTCATCTTCACTGGCCATCAGAGAAATGCAAATCAAAACCACAAAGACATACCATCTCACACCAGTTAGAATGGCCATCATTAAAAAGTCAGGAAACAACGGGTGCTGGAGAGGATGTGGAGAAATAGGAACACTTTTACACTGTTGGTGGGACTGTAAACTAGTTCAACCATTGTGGAAGACAGTGTGGCGATTCCTCAGGGATCTAGAACTAGAAATACCATTTGACCCAGCCATCCCATTGCTGCATATATACCCAAAGGATTATAAATCATGCTGTTATAAAGACACATGCACATGTATGTTTATTGTGGCACTATTCACAATAGCAAAGACTTGGAACCAACCCAAATGTCCAACAACGATAGACTGGATTAAGAAAATGTGGCACAATACAACATGGAATACTATGCAGCCATAAAAAGGATGAGTTCATGTCCTTTGTAGGGACATGGATGAAGCTGGAAACCATCATTCTCAGCAAACTATCACAAGGACAGAAAACCAAACACCGCATGTTCTCACTCATAGGTGGGAATTGAACAATGAGAACACTTGGACACAGGGTGGGGAACATCACACACTGGGGCCTGTCGTGGGGTTGGGGGTAGGGGGAGGGATAGCATTCGGAGATACACCTAATGTAAATGATGAGTTAATGGGTGCAGCACACCAACATGGTGCATGTATACATATGTAACAAACTTGCACATTGTGCACATGTACCCTAGAACTTTAAATAAATAAATAAATAAATAAATAAATAAATAAATAAAAACTTATTACGTACCAAACACCACCTGTACCCCAATAACCTATGGAAAAATAAAACATAAATAAAAAGAAAATAAAAATATATTTCAGAAAAATCAGTTGCCTGTTGCTAAAATATTTAAAGGATATTTTTTAATCCCCCCAAATTTACTTTTATTTCCACAGCCCTCTATGGCACTTTGTTTTCTATAGAGTAAAATTGATTATGAAAATAGGCTGGCACTAGGCATCAGCTGTCATTTCTTTTGAAGTTTCCCTTATTTTAGTCTTTTGGATTTGAGTAATAAAAAATTTATAATCTAATTTAAAATGTAAATTCTTTCAGCTTTTTGCTTTTTAAAATGTGTGTATTTTTTAAACTACCTGCCTTAAATTTCACACTCAGGGATCATGAAGCATTCTTTTTCCTAAAGGAAGACATGGGTAGTGAAGGTATTAACCTATAATAGCCAAAAGAAAAATGTGTTTTAGACTTAAAATGGAGGCTGTATGAAGCAATAGACAAGGTGCTGGAGAGGAAGTTGGGAGACTGGGGTCTAATCTGCCTTTGTCTTCCATAGCTTGCTCTGAATGGCCTCCCAGCCCTCCTTTCTGGTCCCACCGATATTCTTTCCCTGCTCCACAATTCCCCAATGCTCAACTCTTCAGCATTTTCTGACCATGCCATGCTTTTGCAAAATGTTCTGGCCTTGTACACACTGTTCCATCTAACTGTAATGCCATCTACCTCTCCATCTGGAAAATTCCTGATTATGTTTCACAACTCAATTAAACTGTCACTTCTACAGTTAACTCTTCCTTAACAATCAGCAACCTTTCCCTCATCTTAGCACTCCTAGCCCGAAAAAACACTCTGACCTGGTCACAGAAGAAATCCGCTCATTTTCTTCTCTTAAGAGTCCTGGAGAAGTACATATTATTCCACTACCCAAATATTTTGTAAATGCCTACTGTTCTGGATGCTAGGAAAACAGTGGTAAACAAAACTGACAAGCCTCCATGGGGCTTTTGGCCTAATGGGGATAAACAGACAATGAACTAAATAAGTAAATTATTTATGTAGGATGTTAGAAGATGGTAAGTGTTTGTGGTGAAAATAGAGCAGGAAAGGGGGAAAGAAGTGCTAGGGGAGGGGGTGCGTGTGGAGTAGAGGGGATACTTACCAAGTGAAATAGGGTAGTCAGGGAAGACCTCAGTGAGAAGGAAACATGGGAGTTAAGGCTTGAAGGAGGTGAGGGAGTGGCCAGTGGGGATGAAGACAGTTCCAGGCAAAGGGAACAGAAAATGCAAAGGCCCTTCAGTAGGAGCTTGCCAATATTTCAAGAACAGCAAGAAAGCCCATGTGGATGGAATAGAGCGAGCAGAAGTAAGAGTAATGAAGACTAGGCTGGCAAAAGGTAAGAGTGGGAGGCCCAGATCTTATGGGTCTTGCAGACCACTGTGAGGACTTTGGCCTTTTTTTTTTTTTTTTCTTTGACAGAGTTTTGCTCTTGTCACCCAGGCTGGAGTGCAATGGTGTGATCTCAGCTCACTGCAACCTCAGCCTCTCGGGTTCAGGTGATTCTCCTGCCTCAGCCTCCTGAGTAGCTGGGATTACAGGCACCCGCCACCACACCCAGCTAATTTTTTTTTATATTTTTAGTAGAGATGGGGTTTCACCATGTTGGCCAGGCTGGGCTCAAACTCCTGACCTCGGGTGACCTGACCACTTCGGCCTCCCAAAGTGCTGGGATTACAGGCATGAGCCACCGTGCCCAGGGACTTTGGCTTTTACTAGGAGCGAGATAGGAAGCTGTTGGAGAATTTGATCAGAGAACTGACTTGATCTGGGTTACATTTTCAAAGGTTCCCAGAATTTTTGGTTGTTATAGAATATGGATTGTTAGGGGATAAGATAATAAATCGGGCAAGAGAAGATGAAGACCTGGGCCAGGATTGTAGCAGGGGAGGTAGTTGGATGTGGTCAAATTCTGGATTTATTTTTATGGTAGACCCAATAGGATTTCATGATGGATTAAATGCAGTGTATGAGAGAAAGGAAGAAATTAAAGATAAGTCAAAGGTTTTTTGGCCTGAGCAAATGGAAAGATGAAGCTGCTAATGAAGTGAGATGAAGGTTGTAGAAGGGAGCAGATTTGGAGGGGAGGGCTAAGAATTTGGTTTTGTACATGTTGAGTTTGAGATGCTCTTTAGCCTTTAAAAGAGAGATAACAGGTTGTCAATTGAATGTAAGAGCTCCGAGTTTTGGAGTGATAACTGCTGAAGATAAAAATTTGGGAGTCATCAAAATGGAATTGATTTTTAAAGCCATGACACTGAATGAAATAATGAAGGGAGTGGTTATGGGAAGAAAATATAAAACGTCCAAGGCCTGAGCCCTGGTACTCCAGTGCTAAGTGGCTAAGCATACAGCTGTTATAGCATGTTCACAAGTTATTGTAATCATTTATGCTTGTCTGACACTTCCACTAAACCGACATCTCCTTGATGGAAAGAACTGGATCTTATTTCTTGTAACAGCTTTATGTGAAGTATAATTTATGTTCCATAACACTGACTTGTTTAAATACACAATTCAATGACTTTCTGTTTTTACTAATTTTATATCTTCAATGACAATTATATGGTTAACACTTAATAAATGTTTTTAAAATAAATGTTGAATTTTTAAATAAATGAATTAATGTATGTGATTTTTAGGTCAGCCCTTTACATCTCTCAATATCACTTAATTGCATGCAAAACAAGGTGGCTGACTAGAGAATTTTTAATTCTCTTTCAACTTTGAAATTTAAAGGTTCCAAACATTTGTTTCAGAGGTGTGATAGTTACTTTTATGTATCAACTTGGCCAGGCCATGGGATATCCTGACACTTTATCAAACATTATTCTGGATGTACCTGTGAGGAAGTTTCTGGTGAGAATAATATCTGAACTGGAAGACTGCATAAAGCAGATTGCCCTCCCTAACATGGGTGGACTTCATCCAATAAATTCCAGACCTGAATAGAACAAAAACCCTGAGTAAGAGGGAACTCCTCTTGCCTGACTGCATAAGCTGAGACATCAGTCTTTTCTTGCCTTTAGACTCCAACTGGAAAATCAGCTCTTTTTGGTTTTGAAGCATGATGGCTTCCGGACCAGCACTAATACCATTGACTCTCCTGATTCTCAGGCCTAAGAAGTTCAAGATAAAATTTTGGCAAAGCAAATTCAGCAAGATATAAAAAGGAGATAATACATAGTGAACAAGTGAGGGCTTATTCCAGGAACACAAGGTTGGTTAACATTTGAACATTAATCAATGTAACTCATCATTTATTAAGAGATAAAAATCTCTCAGTAGATTTGGATTAAAAGGTAACTTTCTCAACCTAGTAAAGGACATCTACAATACAGAAACAAAAACAAAAAACTTAAGGTTAAGATTATCTTTAATGTTGAAAGATTCAATTTTTTTCCTAACCCTGGGAATACAGAAAACTTGTCCACTATCACCATTTCTATTCAACATTGTGCTAGAGATCTGTCAAGACAATAAGGAGGGTGAGGGTGGAAAAAGAAGGGAAGAAACAGAAGAAACATAAATTTGAATGAAGAAGTAAAACTGGCTTTATTCACAGGTAAAATTATTATATTAATAGAAAATCCCTGAGAACCAAGAAGAAATATAATAGAACTTATGAAATCTCAAGAAATAACGCTATAGTTCAGCATGGTGGCATGTGCCAATAATCCCAGCTACTTAAGAGGCCAAGACAGGAGAATCACTTGCACCTAGAAGTTCGAGGTGAGCTTGGGCAACATAGCAAGTCCCTGTCTCAAATTAAAAAGAGAAAAGATATAAAGTTAATGTACAAAAGTCCATTGTATTTCTATACAAGAAAATAAACAATATAACAAGCAATGAACAACTGGAAAATGAAATTAAAATTCTGTTTATGATAACATTAAAAATGAAATACTTATGGAAATTTAAATATACATGAAACCTATAGACTGAAAAATATAGAAGACTGCTGAAAGAATTTTAAAAAGGTCTAAATAAATGCTGTGATATATCATATTTATGGTATATCGGACTTTTTGTAAAAACTGACAAATGGATTTTAAAAGAACCAAGAATAGTCAAAATAATTTTGCAAAAGAAACAGTTGGAAAAATTACTCTACCTGATTTCAAGAAGCTATAGTGATCAAGACAGTGTGATTTGTCCAAACAATGGGCATGTAGAGCAGCATAATAAAATAGAATACATAAGTAAGCACATACACCTATGATAACTGATATTCAACAATGGTACAAAGATAATTCAATGGGAAAGTATAGTCTTTTCAAAAATGTACCAAAGCAACTAGAAATCTACATGAAAAAAATGAACCTCAACCTTTATCTAACACCATACATAAAAATTTACTCAAAGTGGATTAAAGACATAAATATGAAAGCTAAAATGACAAAATTTCTGGAAAAAATAGGAGAAAATCTTTGTGGCAGTGGAGAATGCAAAAAAAAAGATGTTTTTGGTAAGATACAAGAAAAGCATGATTCATGCTATTACAGAAATACTGAACAAATATAATAAAATAAAGTAAAATGAAATTTTAAAAGCACAATCCATAAAAGAAAATGACACATTTGATTTCATTAAATTTTTTTTTTCTTTTTTTTTACAGAGTCTCACTCTGTCACCCAGGCTGGAGTGCAGTGGTGCAATCTCATCTCACTGCAAGCTCCGCCCCCCTTCAACGAAGGGAGTTCCTTTTTCTAGGAGTTCAACCTTTGAAAACTCTGTCAACCTTTGAAAACTCTGTCAAAGAAAATCCCTTCAACGAAACACAACCTTCAACGAAAATGAAGGTTCACATCATTCTTCTGCCTCAGCCTCCCAAGTAGCTGGGACTACAGGCGCCCGCCACCACGCCCAGCTAATTTTTTGTATTTTTAGTAGAGACGGGGTTTCACCGTGTTAGCCAGGATGGTCTTGATCTCCTGACCTCGTGATCCGCCAGCCTCGGCCTCCAAAGTGCTGGGATTACAGGCATGAGCCACCATGCCTGGCCTAAATTTTGTTTTTAATTAGCTCTTCTAATGACTTCTTTTAAAATACAAAAATGCAAGCCACGGACTGGAAAAATATATTTATAATGCATACATTTGACAAAGGACTTTATTGAGAATATAAAACAAACTTTTACCACTCACTATTAAGAAGAAAAACAGCCCAATTAAATAGGCAAAAGATGTGAACCAACACCTCACAAAGGAAGGTACGGGGAATGGCTGGTAAGTGCATGAAAATCCATCAGGGAAATGCAACTTAATCATCAAGAAAATGTAAATCCAAATCACAATAAAGTATAACTTTGTGTCCATTAGAAAGACTAAAATTAAAAAAACTGGCAACCCCATCTGTGGGTGAGGATGTAAAGCAACCACCAATTTCTTATAAAATAAAATGTGCACCCACCCTATGGCCCATCAAACTTACTCATAAGTATTTCTAACCCAAGGGAAATAAAAATATATGTTCACAAAACACCATATATTAATACAAGAATGTTCATAGCAACTTTATTTATAATAGCCAAAATCTGGAAATAACCCGAATGTCCATCAGTAGAAGAACAGCTAAATAAATTGTGGTAGGTCTTTACAAAAAATATTACTCAACAATAAAAAAGCATATTCTCCCAATATATGCAACCATGTGGATGAATCTCGAACACATTATGCTGAGTGAAAGAAGCCAGATATAAAAAACACACACTGTATGATTCTATTTGAAATTTTAGGAAAAACAAACTAATCAATAGTGACAGAAAGCAGATGCAGGGTGAAATCAGCTAGTTTCTAGCCAGTGTTGTCTTGCTAACTAGTCGTGTGAGCTTGAGCAGGTCACTAGACCTTCCTGCTCCTTCATTTCCTCAAATATAACAGATAATTAGACAAACCCAGGTCATATGTGCTAGCTGAGATTCAAGGTCTCTTCCACTACTAAATTCTTGGTCTCTTCTGCATCCAGACCCATGGTGATATAAAAGGAAAAAATGTATTTGTGGTGCTTACATTGAATTCCTAAAACTTAGTATAATTGTCATGAAGTGGTTTTGTCAGAGAAGCGAATCATTGTCTAGATAATTTTTCTTTTGCCAGAGAAAGTTAGGAATTAATAACAAAATAGGCCAGAAAAGTGAAGAAAGGGTTCTAATTGCAGTGGCAGGAGGCCTGGGCTTTTGATAGAAAACGCTGAGTACAGGGGGGTTAGGCTAAGTAGCAGAAGTCGCAAAAAAAAAAAAAAAAAGAAACACAACATGCAACGAAAATGAAGGCTCAAGTCACCTCCCTGCTACATACTAGGAAACTGTAAAGTTAGAGCCATTTATATCCCTAGTAACACATTATTCAAAAGCCAAAATCACAGTCAAACAAATAGATCCCCAAAAATGCATTTGAATGGGCATTTAACTTGGGTCTTCCAGAAGGGACACCTTGCCTGTTTCACGACAATCCCATAAGGGACGTACTGTGCTTGTACTTATCCTCCATTTTACAGGTGGGGAAACCGAGATACATACCAGTGTATTACTCTTCTGAAAAACAAGACATTTTAAATTTGAAAGCACAGCTGGCCTCATGGCTTTAGATAAGGGATTGTGGACCTATAATAACTAACTTGCTGGGTTGTGGTCTGGATTAAATGTGATGATGTATGTCAAGGCCCAAGCACATATTCAGTTCTCTATAGTGGGCAGTTATTACTATTAGAAGGAATAATTAATTTTAGTTGGTAAAATTTGTAAGGTGTCTTGGAGGATGCAGGATTATAAAGATCTTTGTGGCAAGACCACTCAAGACAAAGGAAATCGCTTCAGCCAAGTTAATTGTGTGATGGTGGAGGGTATATTCTGGGAATGTGAAATAAGGAGATGGTACTGGATTTGAGGATTACAGAAGAGATGAGGCCAGAAAGCTTGTTTGGTGCTACAAATTGTGGATAGCTTGTTGACATGTAACAGCAGGAGGCCTAAAATTGGATCTATGGTTGTGGGGGAGTGGAGTTGAAATTTAATGAAGGTCGGACATGGGGATACAGAAAAAATAGAACATTAGGAAGACTGGGAGGCTCAACCAGGATTTGGCAACCAATATTGGGTAGGGGAGGGTGAGAGGGGGATTCTGGAGCTGAAATGTTTCTGAGACTTCAAGTATGACTCACATCTAGCACAGTTATGACTTGAGATCCAGTGCTTCCATAAAGAAAAGGACTAGGCTTGTATGGAAGGATAAGTTCAATTTAGGATGTGCTGAATCTGAGATGGATACAGAACGACTGATCGGAAATACGGGCCTGGGGCTGGGAGATGAGTCAGCTGGACGCAGAAGGGGAGTTGTCCCCTAAAAGATCACAGTGAAACTACCCAAGTAGATGATATCATTGAGAAAGCACATGTAGCATGAGGCAAATACTATCAATATTAGTAAGCATTACAGGGATGTGCATGTGCTTGGGGACCTTGTAGTGGGAAGGGCATCATACAAAATTAAAACATCTGCACCTAAGTCCTTCCTGGGCTTTCATACGTATACTCTCATTAATCAATCTTTAACACATAACATTGTGAGGTAGAAAGAAAAGAGAAGAGGGGCAAGCCTTTGTGAAGGTCCATATTTTTGAGGTTTAGGAAGAAGAGGAACTAGAAAAAGGAAGAAAGATCAAGTTTTTATAAAGTTGTAGTAAACCTCCAACAGCCAACTTGTCATTGTCAGACAGAGATCCTGCCTCCAATATTCTTGAACCTTAAATGAAGATCAGGACTCATACCTAAGAGGTGTGTAACAAGCTAAGGGGACATTTGAAAAGTGCCAAGTACATGGCATAGATGACAAACACTAATCATGGATTGGGCTAGATTTGGTCCAGGAAGACTCAGAGGAAAAACATGTGGGCTGAGTCTTGAAGGACAGCAGGGCTTGGAGGAGTGGAGAGAGCAGAACAATGCAGACCAGGGGGACCCACAGCCCTAAAGGCCAAGAATTTCCTTCCTTCCTTCCTTCCTTCCTTCCTTCCTTCCTTCCTTCCTTCCTTCCTTCCTTCCTTCCTTCCTTCCTTCCTTTCCTTCTTTCTCGGAGACTCACTGTCACCTAGGCTGGAGTGCAGTGGTGCACTCTTGGCTCACTGCAACCTCTGCCTCCTGGCTTCAAGCGATTCTCATACCTCAGCCTCCTGAGTAGCTGGGATTACAGGCATGCACCACCATGCCTGGCTAATTTTTGTTTTTTTAGTGGAGACGGGGTTTCACCATGTTGGCTGGGCTGGTCTCGAAATCCTGACCTCATGTGATCTGCCCACCTTGGCCTCCTAGGCTTGAGCCACTGTGTCCTGCCAAAGCCAAGACTTTTCTCTGACCTCGTATTTACAACCAATGTGTACCAGAAAGTCTCCTACAAACTCACAATGCTTACATCCTGTCTCTATTTCAACTGTAAATTTTCCACTTATTCCCAATGCTACTGGAACATACTTACATGGTCATCAGATATGGCACAACAGTGGCTTTGATTTTCCTTTTATACAGGAGCACATTTCAGCTTTTCTTCCAGTTTCCTATTTATTTTAGTTCCAATGTTTAGTTAATACCTTTGATTTTTAAATGTTAACTCTTCTAATGTCAAATTCTATGGCATTCTGAATTATTGACATTATGCCTGAACATTTTAAAAGAACAACTAATTCTCAATTACTTCCACTTTACTGGTCTGAATGTTGCTCCCCTCCACCTGCAACTTAGGAGGGACCTTGGAGCAAGGTCATGTCCCAGATTGTTGAGGACGTTTGCTGCTCCTTGGCTTCCCAGCTCCCGTTCCTCTTTCTAAAAGCACTGTGAGCTGCTTGTTGGGAACTAATGGCTCCTCATTGTGGCAGTCCCAGTGGGAATGCTAGTTAAGGAAACTTGCTTCTTGCCAAGAGAGTTGGCCAATCAAATTTTATTCTAGACTAGTGTATCTTGAGCAGGGTAAGTCAAGGACTGTGTAAAAAAAAAAAAATGGACCAAGATTTCAACATTGATGCTCTGAAGAGATCATCAACCACTTTCTACCCCTTGGATAACCCAGGGCTGCTCTTTCTGAGTCTCACTCTTCAGGTTCTTTTTTCATTCTGGGAGCTGGCCCACATCTTTCTCTTCTCTCTTAACTTAGCCAGGGTCAGTTTCCATTGTTTACAAAAACCAAAACAAAGCAAAACTCATTCACTGACCTGACCGGAAAACGTAATATTTTCAATTGTCTGCCAAAGTTCCCCCCATTGATGTGGGAAATCAAAAGTGATAAGGATGGTTGAGAGAAAATAATTGAGATATTGTGACAAATGATACTTGGTTGGTTTCTCTTTCAGTTACTTGAATCACTGTCCACACACTTGCTTGAAGAAGACACTGGAGAGCCATTCTGTCACCCAGGCAGGAGTGCATTCATGATAGGTAGCCTTACTATGTGGTTCTAGTCTGTACCCTGCTATCTTTTCCAGGGGATGGTTTGTGTAGAGCATGTAGAGTGGCTCCTGTGTTCTCCGGCTTCCTGGTTGAGTTTCATCCTCCCTGTGCCTTGAGAGAGTAGGGTCTGGGTGTGAGTTCTCTTAGCTACCACCTTAAGAGGTTGCTTCAGTCTGTCTATGCCTAGTGGTGTGCTGGTAAATGTTTAACTGGCTTTCTGCAAAAAAAACCCAAACAAAACAAAAGTTCTGGTTTATAGTATTTGCTGATTACCATGGTACCATATTCCCACCATGACCGATTTTAGGCTACCAGTGTGACATCATTGAATACAAGTTGGGAAAAGATGCAGTCAGCTCTCGTGTGTCCTATGAGGTGGCTCCAGCACATCGCTGTGTGTGTGTCTCCCAGCACGACTCCTCTCAAGGTGGCCCTGCACTCCACAATTCTTTCTCCTTCGAGCTCTAGGAACTTGCATGATCCCTTTGTGGTCTGCCTAATCCCTGCACATATCTTTGTAAATTGTCCCTTTGTAAGAAAACAAACTGTTCATACACATACACTCATGTGTGCGTGAGAAATTTCACAAATTACCCTAATTTGAAAGTGCCATCACATGGTGGTGGTAACCAGCCTCCAAGGTGGCCCCTAGTGATATCTTTCCTGGTACTCACGAACTTGTGTAGTCCTCTCCCATATGTATCAGACTTGGTCAATGTGACCAGTAGAATATGGCAGAAGTGATGATGTGTTACTTCTGAGATTAGATCCTAAAAATCACTGCAGCTTCCTTCTTGTTCACATTCTCTCTCTCTCTCTCTCTCTCCCTTCCTCTCTCTCTCTCTCTCTTTCACCCCCTCTTTCTCCCCATTCCCCACCACCACCTCCCTGTCTCAGAGTCTCTCTGGAATTCTCACTTTGGGGAAGCCAGCTTCTGTGTCAAGCAGTCCCATGGAGAGACCCACATGGTAAGGAACTAAGGTACAATGCAACAACCATATGAGCAAGACTGAAAGCAGCTCCTCCAGCCCTAGTCCGAACTTAGATGACCGCAACACCTGCCAACAGCCTGACTGCAACCTTTTGAAAGACTGAGCCAGAGCTAGGTAAGCTGCTCCCAGATTCTTGACCTTTGAAGACACTGTGTGAGATAATAAATGTTGTTTGAAGTTGCTACATTTGGAGTAATTTGTTACACAGCAATGGAAAACTAATACAGGCACCCTGACTGATCACTCTGTCTTACCCTTCATATCTAGATACTCATCTCCTAAGCAAGACTCATCTGTTCACTTCTCTTCTCTGCCGCTGGCATCCTTGTCCAAGTCTGAACTGCTGCAACTGATAACTGACTTCCTCACTGACTGCACTCTAGCTACAGTGATTAGTGGAAATCTGTTGCTGACGTTCTTCTTATTAAAACCCTTTCCTGGCAACATATTGCTTTTAAAATTAAGATGAAAATCTTTATATGGCTCATGTGCCTATGGGTGACCATAGCTTTCTTGCCTCCTCAGTTTGTCTTGGGCTGCCCTATGTACTCATGCGCACCTGCCGTCTATGCTTCCACTTTACTGGTCTACTTTCTATCCTTCTATCTACCAAGGTTCTTCCTTGCCAAGCACTGTAGGCACACAGCTTAAAACACCCTTTCCCTGCAAGATTTTCCTACGTCCTATCGGCTCAAATCATCTTTCAAGTCTCAGCTTAAATGTCACCTTCTCAGGAAGCCTTCCCTGGCCTCCACCAAGACAGGGTTAAGTCCACCACATTTTATTTTCAAAGCAATCTTATTCAATATTCATCCAAATTTACTGGACCTCTAACAGTCACTGTCTAGAGGTTTGGAATAGATCACATAATATTCCTTTGCCTGTGGTGTGTATGACAATTTTAATCCAAATGATGATTTGTTTTACTAACTGATTAATGCCTCTCTCCATTGTTAGATTGTAAACTCCATGTGGACAGTGACCACTGTCTGTTTCTCAATGTCTGGCTCAGAGTAGGTGTTCAATTAATATTTGTTGAAGAAATGAAATAGTGAGCTTTCAAGTTAGACAGATCTGAATTTGAATACTTGATCTACTACTTACAAATAATGTGACTTGGGCACAGTTTTCTCATCGATAAAATGTGAATAATGACAGTATCTTCCTCTTAGTGATGGAGTGAAGATTGAATCCCATCATCCATGCAATGTGCTTAGAACAGTGCTGGATACTTAATAAGTGCTTATGCAAATGAACCATTTATGATTGAAAACGACACGCTTATAATCCCAGCACTTTGGGAGGCCCAGGCGGGCGGCTCACGAGGTCAGGAGATCGAGACCACGGTGAAACCCCGTCTCTACTAAAAATACAAAAAAAATTAGCCGGGCATGGTGGCGGGCGCCTGTAGTCCCAGCTACTCGGAGAGGCTGAGGCAGGAGAATGGCGTGAACCCGGGAGGCGGAGCTTGCAGTGAGCCAAGATCGCGCCACTGCACTCCAGCCTGGGCGACAGAGCGAGACTCCGTCTCAAAAAAAAAAAGAAAACTAATTATATACTGCATTCATGTCACAGAGCTCATTTTGAGACTTTGTCCATATATTGTAATCTACATTTTCCCAAGTCATTATTTTTCTCCAGAATTTATCATTTTGGTGTTGTTGCTCAGCTAAATGTACTCACTTCCATTCTTTCAGAATTTCTTTGACAATTTGAACAGATGTAACATTTTTTGTTTGCTATAAATTTCCCCACTTTGAGGAAAGATTTGTAACATACATGTACATTTGGGAAAAACGGAAAATGATACACACCCTTCAGAAAGATTTCGTGTCAAGGAATTAACATCAATAAACAGTAGTAGCTGTATCTAAAGAACATGGCAGATATAAATCAAAGTGAAAGAAAAATAGGAAGTCACATGACTACAGTGTTTGATTATCCTAATCAAGATTATTTATAGCAAATCCTGGCTTGCATTTTTTTTGAAGTTACTAATTGCGTAGAAGAAATAACTTAAAACATACCCGTCAAACTGTCAGTGGCAGGAGGCTTTATGTTTTAGTGTGTTTGGTGAGAATCCTTTAAAAAATGTATCACGTGTATATATACACACACATACACACACGCACACAAATATGATTTAATGAATAATAAATGTATCCTACCTCAGAAAGAAAAAGAGAAAGTTGAGGGAGGTTAAGCTGGGCTTCAGCTTGGTTTCTCACATAAATTTTATCAGCTATAAAGCTATTTTTAATGTGAAGAGGAAAGTGAGGAGGAGCAAGGAGATGGAAAATTGGAAAAAGGCAGGCTGGGTACCCAGACATATTTTTACTATGTGGCTTCATTGTTACTTAAAATCTTATAAATTTCTAAAATGTTGAATGTTGTTCATCAAATATGTACAGATTGCCTTCTCTGTGTAAGTCACTGCTATACATGGCCTCCTGTCTAGTGGGACAGATCAGACAAGCAGCAGATACTGTAACACCCTTTAGAAGGGGTTAGGTGCTGTAGCAGGAATGCTTATCAATTGAGGGCTAGAAAGGACAGAGAAAGCAGAAATCACATCAAGGGGAGGCACGTGACATTCTGGGAAGAGGTCACAGAAGGTGAGGCTGAGAAAAGCCGATTGTAGTAGAGCAGAAAGTCAATACCATGCCAGAGGTGGAGAGGACAGTGTACCATGAAGAAGTGAGGAACTCAAGGAAGCTAATAGAGATTAATGGATCTTTTCTCCTAGAAATATGTTGTGTAAAAAATGGGGAGAGAGAATAGTAGATTGAGTGGTTGTCAGGGCTGAAAATTTTTTTTTTCATTTTGTTTTTAAAATATAGGAGAACCAAGTAGGATTTTGGGCAATGAAAAAGTGTAAATATGTAATAAAGAATAGGCAAATTATGGAAAAATGTTCCATACAAGGTATGAAAGACTGTGATGGACATAAGTGAATTTGTTAAGAGTTGGAAAAATATGGAACATTTCTTGACAATAGAGGGTCATCATAAGTATCATCTTAAATGGTGAAAATAGGCAATTGTAGAGATGGAAAAGACAAATACAAAAAGATAGTGTTAATCTTCTAAACAAACATAAAAAACTGGGAAATGGATCATCTTTTGGGAATGTGGGAATGGAGATGGGGTTTAAGAATATATAAAGTTTTGGTTCAGCTGTTATGGGGAATTCAAGAAGCAGAAAAAAATATGAATTTACAAGAATTGGCAAGCAATAGTGGGTGACTCAGATATGGAATGATCCAATCAATACTTTTTTTTGTGACTTCCTGCAGCAACAGTTGATAGACTAGGAGTATATGTGATAGAATGACAGTAAGGGGAATTCTGTTTTAAGACCTCTGTGAGTCCATGGAGTAGACACCATGAGCAAAGCTTACCTTTCCATATTGAAATTATTTATGGGCAAGACGTTATCACTGAAATTAAATGGTGGCAGACATGTCCAAGGAACATTGTAGGGGATTTGATCCCTTCAGGAATCTTGTGATGGATGAACGTGTGGAGATGGCAGCTGGTGGGCAACAGAGCAATACTGGAAAGGTGGTGATACAAGGAAATGGTGTCATCTTGTTAGAAATCTTGGAACAAGGATATATAATGGCTGTGTTCAGGAGAGACATTTATGTCCCCTCTCTAAAGGGCCTGTTTTGCTATCATGTAAATATTGGGTGATGTGTATTTTCATATTAAACTTTTTGTAAATAAACTTTTGTAACAGTCAAAAAACAAAACAAAACAAAAGAATGACAGTAAGGCATCCTAAGTTGGGGACTGAAAAGGGAAGTATGAACGTAAAATTCAGGGAGATTCTAGCAATCTTCAGAAATGGGGCAGATTGCCTTAGGAAGAAGTTAATCTGCTGTCATTGGATGGATTTAAGCAAGGCTGGGTGACCACTTCAGGCTGTTGCTTAGGGTTCTTGAGTACTGAATGAGTGGTTGGACAACAGGACTTTCTACCCCTTTTATTTTTACATTTTGTGATTCCAGAGTAACATGAAGCGCCTCAATGAATTGGCTGAGCCTGTGCAAGAGGAAAGCAAGCAAGTTCTCAAGCCAAGGCTCCCCTCCAAACCTACTGAATCAAATAACGCTGGGAGCAAGACTTTGGCATGCATGTTAAAACTTCCACATTTGATTTTGCTGCATAGCCAGGATTGAGAACCACAGATATGTAAAATGCTAAGTGTTATTCCAGGCCCTTTACAATGTCTGTCTGGTTTAATTACATGTGTTTAAATATGAGGTCAAATGTAAATAATTTTTGGAAGATCTGCCACTTTGGATTTTTCATTCCACTGTTTTTTCTCTGAGTATGGCTAATTGAGAACTGCTCACTCAGAGAAGTGAAGAGCATGCGAAATAACATAATCTGTAAGGAAGTCATTCATTCACAATTAACAAATAGATATATACACTCAGGTAATCAATATATTGAAATTTATTGTTTAACCACACTGTTTAAACCATCTTAGAATATCTGTAGGCCACAGAACAGAGCATGAAATCAGATTCTATTAAGACAGAATTAAAAGTGCCAATGAAAAAAAAAGCAATGCATCAAAGATTCACTATTGCTTACTATAGCAATTCTATTTCATTTTACAGTGAAAGTAAAATTAAGGCAGTGAAAATGAGATCGAAACATTAAGGAAAGACTATGAGTTTTTCTTTTTATGGAGAGTTTAGAAAAGATTATAAATTCACCACAAGGAAAATGAGAACATTAACGCAGGCCAGTGACAAGATTTCAAGAAACTTATTTTTAAAAATAAAAAGAGATGATGTCTTTCCCATCAAAATTACTGAATTATATGGCTAGAGCTTAAAATTCATTATTTTTAAAAAGGAGCATGGAAGTCAGGGTATAAATGTAAATTCAGTAGTTTTTAATATTATCATTCATGGTGTGCTATAGTAGAATAATATCTTTAAGTTCATTAAAGCTATTGTAATTATAATTTTAATAATTATTCATAATATACTTAAAAATATGTTACTTGATGATGTCTTCTTTAAAAAGTTTACTAAAATGACTTTATAGTACTTGTGTGTGTCAGTCAGGGTTTAATCAGAGAAGCCAACCAATAGGATATATATATTGAGATTTATTACAATGAATTGGCTTACATGATTACAGTGGCTGGCTAGACAAGTATGAAATTTATAGGGCAGGCTGTCAGAAAGTTGCAGGCAGTCCATAAGCAGAATTTCTTCCTCTTCTGGGAAATCTTGGCTCTGCTGCTAACACTTTTCAACTGATTGACTCACAACCAGACTATCTAAGATATTCTCCCTTGCTTAAAGTCAACTGTAGATGTTACACATCTACAAAATACCTTCACAGCAAATCCTAGATTCATGTTTGATTGAATAACTTGGGACAAATGACACCTAAAACTGGCCATTGCAACTTGGTATTTGATTTAATGCATTGTAATGTTAAGATAATATGTGGCATGTTATGGCATTGACTTAAACATAAGTAAGTCAAATCATGTCCTACTAATTCAATGTACTGGAAAGAGGTCTCATCTACATACCCAGAAACCTCCTGGGTTCTAGAACTGTCTTTATGACCTTTGAAGACTTACTCATTTTCTCTGAATCTTGTTTCCTCATGTATAAAATAAGATAGTCGGATTAAAGTCTCTTTTAGATCTAACATTTATAAGTAATTATGTCAATCACATAAAAAAATTTATATATAGCATGGTTACTATTTAAGTCAACATCAATTCTATATCACTATTTGACAGAAGATACAAAATCAGTGAACTATATCTTCCATTTATAGAAACACATATTATATATTTATATCATGAATATAGGTTTTTCTACCCTAAAATTTGTGGCAGTGTTCTAACTATATAGAAATTGCTTGCTATATCAGTGATTATACAACATAGAAGTCTTTTGGTTGTAAGAAACAGAAATTTCAGCTCAAAATGGGTTAAGCAAAAAATGGAATTGTTGACTTGAATGAATAGTTCAGGCTAGTCTACTTCCAGTATGATCCAGAACTCAAGATTCACAAGGATCCACACCTTATCTTTATCCCCTTATTATTAATGCCATTCTCGGCCTCCACATTGGAGCCTCCCACTGGCTCCAGACTCACCACCATGGATGCAGAAGTCCTAAACTTCACTGTGCAACTTTTAACCTCTAATTCTAATCATAACAGTAGAACATGGAATATCTTCTCACAGTCATTATTTTGTGTCACAAATTTCTAAGTGTAAGGAATAGATGCGTTCTAGATAGAAAAAAATTTTTTTGTGGTCTCAATGCCTATTGCTGGATCCTTAACCTCTTTCTGTTTATTTTGGGTAAAGGAACTCATATTTTAAGTGGACCTTTCTATCTAGGATTTACATCTTGATTGTGGATCTACTTTCTGAATTCATCTGACTGCAAGCTATCCCTGCCACAAGAATGTCCTGGTGTACTTTCATATTTAACTATTTGTCTTTGCCTAAAGTCGTGTGTTTTTTTCTAACCTTCCTAGTTTGGACCATTCCTCCTCGTCTAACTCATGAACAAAGCCTAGTTAGGATAAGATGTTCATTAATAAAACCTCAAGGTGAAACTGGGAATACAGTAGCCCCTGTTATTTGCAGTTTCATTTTCTGAGGTTTCAATTACCTGGGGTCTACAACAGTTCAAAAATATTAATGGAAAATTCTAGAAATAAAAAATAAATTTTTGAATTGTGCACCATTCTGAGCAGCATGGTGAAATTTTGCACTGCCCTGCTCTGTCCCACCCAAGATGTAAATTCTCTCTTTGTCCAGAAGATCCACACTACAGATGTTCCCTGCCCATCAGTCACTTAGCCTTCTTGGTTATCAGATAAACTGTTGCAGGACAGCAGTGCTTGCATTCAAGTAACTCTTATTTTACTTAATAATGGTCCTAAAGTGCAAGAGTGGTGATGCTGGCATATTGTTATGATTGTTCTGTTATTATTATTTGTTGTTAATCTCTTACAGTGCCTAATTTATAGATTAAAATTTATTACAGGTATGTAGGAGAGGAAAAGACATGGTATATATAAGGTTCAGTACTATCTGAGTTTCAGGCATCCACTGAAGGTCTTGAAACATATTTCTGCCATGGCTATTATTAAAAAGTCAAAAAATAACAGAGGCTGGCAAAGTTGTGGAGAAAAAGTAACTAATTTACACTGTTGGTGGAAGTGTAAATTAGTTCAACCTTTGCAGGGACATGGATGGAGTAGGAAGCCATTACCCTCAGCAAAGTAACGCAGGAACAGAAAACCAAACACTGCATGTTCCCACTTATCAGTGGGAGCTGAATGATGAGAACACATGGGCACATGCAGGGGGAAACAACACACACTGGGGCATTTTGGGGGTGGGGTTGGGGGAGGGAGAGCATCAGGAAAAATAGCTAAGGCATGCTGGGCTTAATACCTAGGTGATGGGTTGATAGGTGCAGGAAACCACCATGACACACGTTTACCTATGTAACAAACCTGCACATCCTGCACATGTACCCCTGAACTTAAAATTTAAGTTGAAGAAAAAAAAAATTATTGCATGAATACCACATATTATGTATCCATACTTCTGTCAAAGGATACTTGGGTATCTTCTAACTTTTGGCTTTTATAAATAATGCTGCTTTAATAATTCTGTAATAATGTATACAAATACCTGCTCAAGTCCCTACTTTCCATTCTTTTGGGTGTATACCTAGAAGTAAAATTGCTAGATCATTTGGTAATTCTATATTTAATTTTTGAGGGCCACCATATTGTTTTCCACAGTGCCTGCACCATTTTATGTTCCCACCAACAACGCACAAGGATTCTAATTTGTCCATATCCATACCAACATTTGTTATTATTATGTTTTTAATAACAGCCATCCTAATGGGTATGAAGTGCTATCTGCCTCTCAATGTTAAAGCCCTTGATCAGTTAGCATTTTAGAAACCCCTACCAGTCAGTACTAGTTTGATTCTTCTAGCCCTGATTGTATTCTTTGATAAAACAGTTAATGGAGCAGTTAGACATAAATGAACTCTTGAGGTCACTTTGTCTACAGTTTTTCACACCTCATTTTTCAAACTCCCTCCTCAGTTTTCAACCAAACTACATCAACTCTGATTTCATCGGTTTCACATAGTGCATGTCCGAGTAAGTAATTTTTTTTTTGGATGAAAGAATTCTTCATCTCAAAAGAAAATCTTGAAAATATAGACTAGTCCATCCTCTCTAGAATTCAGAGAGATTAAATGACTTTCCCAAGTTCCTCTGGATAGGTAGTAGCAGAGGTAGGATTACAGCAGAAATATATCCAATGAGACAGAAAGCATGCCTAATACCAGTCATTATATGTTCTGTGGTCTGAATTTGCCCCCCTAAATTCATGTGTTGGGAATCTGATCCCCAATGCAATAGTGTTGGTAGGTGGGGACTTTAGGAGGTGACAAGGATGCCACATCCTGGGATGGCAGAGCAATAAGACAGCAAGAGCCTGGGTCCCAGACACTGTAAAACTGCCATGTTGACTTTGAGCTGCTTAAAGTTATACTTTAATATTGTTTTGTGTGGGAGTTGTTTAGGCCATGAGGGCTCTGTCCTCATGAATAGATTAATGCTGTTATAAAAGGGCTTGCCAGAGGGAGTTTGGTCTCTCTCTTGCCCTTCCATTCCTTCTGTCACATGAGGACACAGTGTTCCTCCCCTTTGGAGGATGCAGCAACAAGGTACCATCCAACTGAGTTTGATCTTGGACCTCCAGCCTCTAGAAGTGTGACCCATAGATTTCTGTCCTTTGTAAGTCACCCAGTCTCATGTATTTTGTTATAGCAGCACAAAGAGACTAAGACAATATGTATGAAATCTTTTGATTACTCATTCATTACTTCAAAATATATTGCACACAATATTTAACTAGAAAAGAGACTTCACTTACAAAATAGACTAGACTAGTTGTTTTTTATCTCCTACCAACTGGATAAGGAAGATGGTATGGAATCAGAGGAATGGGACATGCTCTCCTAAATATCATCATTTTAGTAAACAAGAGACCAACACTAAAAATAAAACCTTACCCCTTCCTGCCAAGTGCATTACACATGAGATATGGTTGAGAAAGTATATGGATATAGTCAATTCTTTCTAAAGAGAAAAAGTATCATAAGTCTACAGTTTTTTTTTTTTTTTTTTGAGACGGAGTCTCACTCTGTCACCCAGGCTGGAGTGCAGTGGCGTGATCTCAGCTCACTGCAAGCTCTGCCTTTCTGGTTCACGCCATTCTCCTGCCTCAGCCTCCCGAGTAGCTGGGACTACAGGCGCCCGCCACCACACCTGGCTAATTTTTTGCATTTTTATTAGAGACGGGGTTCCACCATGTTAGCCAGGATGGTCTCGATCTCCTGACCTCGTGATCCACCCACCTCGGCCTCCCAAAGTGCTGGGATTACAGGCATGAGCCACTGTGCCTGGCCAAGTCCATGGTTTTAAATGGTTGAGGAATTAAAAATATTTCTGTAAAACACACTGCACTAATACTACAGGAAATATGCAGTTGAAGAAGGTAACATAAGCCATGCTTATAAGAAGATTATAATATTATACAGGGCTAAGACAAGAAATATGAATACTCTAAAGATCAGGGTAAAATAACAGTGCTGAAAGTTTTTTAGAGACTCAGAGGAGGAAAATATCATATTTGGTCAAAGAAAATCCAGAAAGGTTTTATGAAAGATATTTTAGGGGCCTGACACTGTGGCTCGTGCCTGTAATCCCAACACTTTGAGAGGCGGAGGCGCGCAGATCATGAGGTCAAGAGATCAAGACATCCTGGCCAACACGGTGAAACTCCATCTCTACTAAAATTACAACAATTAGCTGGGTGTGGTGGCGTGTGCCTGTAGTCCCAGCTACTTCAGAGGCTGAAGCAGGAGAATCGCTTGAACCCAGGAGGCAGAGGTTGCAGTGTGCTGAGATCTCACCACTGCACTCCAGCCTGGTGACAGAGTGAGACTCCATCCCAAAAAAAAAAAAAAAAAAAAAAAAAAGAAAAAAGATATTTTAAAGGAAAAGTGCCATTGTATATACTTTGAACGGTGGATTTTCAACAGGTAGAATTTGAAGAATTGAGGGGAGAGAAGGCCAATACAAGCAAAGAGAAAGCATGTGCAAAGACATTAATGAGGACAAGCACAAGTGGTATTCCAGAATGCTGTCTTTAGGTAGAGGATAGTCTGCATATATAGGGTGGCTGCAGGATAAAGAACTAAAAACATGAGCTGGGAACTCATTGTGGAAATAGTGTAGAATGACAAGCTGCAGAGCCAATGTTCTTCTAACTGGACAGGTAATGGGGAGTTATCAAAGGCTTTTTAAAGCACTGGGTTTTGGAGGCAGATATTGTGGACAAGCAGTTTCTCTGGGCCTCTGGTTGTTACATGCAAAATGGGGGGATGTGCTACTCCTTCTCTAAGTCTACACACACTATAAAGGCTCCATGTTGAAAGGAGTAACGTGCTTTTTGAGCATTCATCTTATATATTGTTCCATCTCCTCAAATGTCCCATTTCAAGAAGGCAGAGGCAAAAGGTATGGCTGTATCAGTGAGGTAACTTGGTGCAACAAACATGTTTGTGCACTGGAATAGGTATAGAATGGATTGGAGCCAGGGTAGCATTTAAAAATCTATTACTACTGTCCAGGTAAAAGGTAGAGGCCCATAACTAGGACAGGTGTGAGATTAGACCACATTAGAAAAGCATAGGGGAAGGAAAAACTATAGGACTTTACGATCAGTGGAGGGGGAAAAAAAAAAGGAAAGCACAGATAAGCATGGCTGAGCTTGCAATGATGAGTAATTGGAGGGAGGATGGTGCAAATCATTTTGCATGTAACAACGTGAGGCCCAGAGAAACTGCTTGTCCACATCACCTACCTCCAAAACTCAGTGCTTTAAAAAGCCTTTGATAACTCCCCCTTACTTGTCTAGTTAGCAGAGCATTACTTTTAATGGTAAAAACTGCAATTACTTTTGCACCAACCTAATATTAACAGAAGTTAGGAGTTATGAGTTAGGAGGAGAAGTCAGTCTGGGGGTGAGACAGTGGGAGATTATAGGTCTGGTTTGGGATCTGTTGATTTTAAGGTACCAATGGCCATCTGGTTGTTACTGAGCAGGCAGTTGGATTAGATTAGAGGTAGGGCTACATTCCCAGGAATCATGCATAGTGGTGAGAATGAAATTCATGAGTAACAGCAAGAGGGAGCTGGAGTTCTGAAGGGACTTCTTTGAGAGGGAAGCCTGGCAGATGGCTATGTTTAAGAAGAACCTGAGGAAGAAGAGATAAGGATTGGTTGGAGGAGTAAGAAAGGTATCCTACTGTGCTTTGGAAATCCAGGGGTGCCAGATAGCTTATGTTTGCTCCTCCAGATTCACTCTTTACCCTTCTTCATTCTGCTCTCACCCCCAGAGACTACTACCCTGTATGGCACCATGACCTTTGTCTTCAGGATGGGTCTAGTCAGAGGGGATCAAGAAGAGTGGGGAAAGTGAGAGGTTGCCTTAAGCTGGTTATGGTCCTTATCCAAAGGTCACTCATTGCTCCTCTAAGGCACCTGCAAGGGCTGATTCTCTTTCCTTACAGGCTCCATAACTTTGCCTTTCCTCCTCCCTTTGGGCCCAAGAGGTAGTTGCTCAGCTGCTATCTGAATTTGTTCTATCCCTTGTTGTTCCCTTAATCCTGCCTTGTATTTAGTCCCTTCTAAACTCTCCTAAACTGTCCTGATTTGAGTGTTCTCTTTGTTTCCTGTTGGGACCCAGACTGATATACCTGTTATACCTGGTAAATCCTAACATGAGCAGTAAGTGTTGACCAGGCCTATGACTGGGAACATTGAGGTTGTTCTATCATTAATCAATAGCTCCTTTTACTGATTGGAGTGAGCAGCAAAATTTAATTTCAACCATAATTCTATCTAGTCCTTGGACTCCTGTATAGATCCTGCCATGCAACTGAGTAAGAGGGGCTATTGGTAATCAAACTGAGCTGCCTAAAATGAATCCCACACTTTTATAAAGATGCTGATCTATGCATGAAGAAAGTGAGTACACCCACAGATAAAAGGGAGGTATCCCTAGGTCTTGATTCACTCAAGATGCTACCAATGAAGTCCTCAGGCTTACTGACTCTATTCCTTTAAATGTTTTAATCAGATCAGCTGAAGCCATCTCACTATCACCTACAGTTAGCCTTAATCTTGTTTCTAGAACCATTTCTGGCCCTAGGTAGGTGGGCATAATGTTATTCATTGATTTTACACTGAGTCACTCTTACTCCTCATCCTGCATTGATGTGGGGAACTCAGTCCCTAGGACTGTGTACCTACCTGCTTTGTACTTTCACTTCCAGGTTCTGGATTCTTACTGTTGGAATTTCTTGACCTGAGCATTCCATCCATGTAAAGTACTGGTGATTGCTTGCATTCTCCCAAAATGGGTGGGTACGCTGGATCTTGAGTACAGAGTCTAGTCAGCAGTCTTTGTCTTGAACTAACTTTTTGGTTGTGGATCTGTCTTGGATACTTACATCCTCATGTGCTCATTTTAGAATCAGATTGGCTGTGCTCTGAGACTCTCACTTACAACCTAACCCAGCATATCTATCTTCATTCCCAAACCTGAAAGGACATAATATGGCTCATTTCATTGCCACACAAGGTTTCCAGGAGATTAATAGTATTAGGTACATTTTTCACAATATGCTATGTGTTTTGCAAAACTGTAAGCATGGACATTCCCTATATATTAATTCAATAAGGAAGTTATTATTCTTGTTTTACCATGAAATAACAGAGGCTCTGATATGTTAAACAGCTTTCCCTAAATATGAAAAGGAAAAACCGGTACCAGCCACTGCAAAAACATAACAAATTGTAAAGACCATTGACACCATGAAGAAACCGCATCAACTAATGGGCAAAATAACCAGCTAGCCTCATAATGACAGGATTAAATTCACACATAATGTTAATCTTAAATGTAAATGGACTAAATGCCCCAATTAAAAGACACAGACTGGCAAATTGGATAAAGTGTCAAGACCCATGGGTGTGCTGTATTCAGGAGACCCATCTCATGTGCGAAGACACCTAGGCTCAAATTAAGAGATGGAGAAAAATTTACCAAGCAAATGGAAAGCAAAAAGAAGCAGGGGGTGCAATCCTAGTCTCAGATAAAACAGACTTTAAATCAACAAAGATAAAAAAAGATAAAGAAGAGCATTACATAATGGTAAAGGGATCAACACAACCAGAACAGCTAACTATCCTAAATATATATGCACCCAATACAGGAGCACCCAAAATCATAAAGCAAGTTATTAGAGACCTACAAAGAGACTTAGACTCCTACACAATAGTAGTGGGAGACTTTAACACCCCACTGTCAATATTAGACAGATTGAGACAGAAAATTAACAAGGATATTCAGGACTTGAACTCAGCTCTGGACCAAGCAGACCTAATAGACATCTACAGAACTCTCCACCCCAAATCAACAAAATATGCATTTTTCTCAGCACTACATCACACATTCTAAAATTCACCACACAATTGGAAGTAAAACACTCCTTAGCAAACGCAAAAGAATGGAAATCATAACAAACAGTCTCTCAGACCACAGTGCAATCAAATTAGAACTCAGGATTAAGAAACTCACTCAAAACCACACAACTACATGGAAACTGAACAACCTGCTCCTGAATGACTACTAGGTAAATAATGAAATTAAGGTAGAAATAAATAAGTTCTGTGAAACCAGTGAGAACAAAGACACAATGTACCAGAATTTCTGGGACACAGCTAAAGCAGTGTTTAGAGGGAAATTTATAGCACTAAAGGCACACAGGAGAGAGCAAGAAAGATCTAAAATGGACACCCTAACATCACAGTTAAAAGAACTAGAGAAGCAAGAGCAAACAAATTCAAAAGCTAACAGAAGACAAGAAATAACTAAGATCATAGCAGAACTGAAGGAGATAAAGACACAAAAAACCCTTCAAAAACAAAAATCAATGAATCCAGGAGCTGGCTTTTTGAAAAGATTAACAAAATAGATAGACAACTAGCCAGACTAATAAAGAAGAAAAGAGAGAAGAATCAAATAGACGCAATAAAAAATGATAAAGGGGATATCACCACTGATCCCACAGAAATACAAACTACCATCAGAGAATACTATAAACACCTTTATGCAGATAAACTAGAAAATATAGAAGAAACGGATAAATTCCTGGACACATACACTCTCCCAAGACTAAACCAGGAAGAATTAGAATCCCTGAATAGACAAATAACAAGTTCTGAAATTGAGGCAGTAATTAATGGCCTACCAACCAAACAAAAGCCCAGGACCAGATGGATTCACAGCTGAATTCTACCAGATGTACAAAGAGGAGCTGGTACCATTCCTTCTGAAACTATTTCAAAAAACAGAAAAAGAGGGACTCCTCCCTAACTCATTTTATGAGGCCAGCATCATCCTGATGCCAAAATCTGGCAGAGACACAACAAAAAAAGAAAATTTCAGGCCAATATCCCTGATGAACATCGATGTGAAAATCCTCAATAAAATACTGGCAAACCAAATCTAGCAGCACATCAAAAAGCTTATCCACGATGATCAAGTTGGCTTCAACCCTGGGATGCAAGGCTGGTTCAACATATGCAAATCAATCAACATAATCCATCACATAAATAGAACCAATGACAACCACATGATTATCTCAATAGATGCAGAAAAGGCCTTTGGTAAAATTCAACACCCCTTCATGCTAAAAACTCTCAATAAACTAGGTACTGATGGAACGTATCTCAAAATAATAAGAGCTATCTATGACAAACCCACAGCCAATATCATACTGACTGGGCAAAAGCTGGAAGCATTCCCTTTGAAAACCAGCACAAGACAAGTATGCCCTCTCTCACCACTCCTATTCAACATGGTATTGGAAGTTCTGGCTAGGGCAATCAGGCAAGAGAAAGAAATAAAGCTATCTAAATAGGAAGAGAGGAAGTCAAATTGTCCCTGTTTGCAGATGACATGATTGTATACTTAGAAAACCCCATCGTCTCAGCCCAAAATCTCCTTAAGCTGATAAGCAACTTCAGCAAAATCTCGGGATACAAAATCAATGTGCAAAAATCACAATCATTCCTATATACCAATAATAGACAAACAGAGAGCCAAATCATGAGTGAACTCCCATTCACAATTGTTACAAAGAGAATACAATACCTAGGAATACAACTTACAAGAGATGTGAAGGACCTCTTCAAGGAGAACTACAAACCACCGCTCAAGGAAATAAGAGAGGACACAAACAAATGGAAAAACATTCTATGCTTATGGATAGGAAGAATCAATATTGTGAAAATGGCCATGCTGCCCAAAGTAATTTATAGATTCAATGCTATGCCCATCAAGCTACCATTGACTTTCTTCACAGAATCAGACAAAACTACTTTAAATTTCATATGGAACCAAAAAAGAGCCCACACAGCCAAGACAATCCTAAGCAAAAAGAACAAAGCTGGAGGCATCACACTACCTGACTTCAAACTATACTACAAGGCTACAGTGACCAAAACAGCATGGTACTGGTACCAAAACAGAGATATAGACCAATGGAACAGAACAGAGGCCTCAGAAATAACACCACACATCTACAACTATCTGATCTTTGACAAACCTGACACAAACAAGAAATGAGGAGAAGGATTCTCTATTTAATAAATGGTGTTGGAAAAACTGGCTAGCCACATGCAGAAAACTGAAACTGGACCCCTTCCTGACAGTTTATACAAAAATTAGTTCAAGATGGATTAAAGACTTAAATATAAGACCTAAAACAATAAAAACCCTGGAAGAAAACCTAGGCAATACCATTCAGGACATAGGCATGGGCAAAGACTTCGTGACTATAACACCAAAAGCAATGGCAACAAAAGCCAAAATTGACAAATGGGATCTAATTAAACTAAAGAGCTTCTGCACAGCAAAAGAAACTATCATCAGAGTGAACAGGCAACCTACAGAATGGGAAAAATTTTTTTGCAATGTATCCATCTGACAAAGGGCTAATATCCAGAATCTACAAGGAACTTAAATAAATTTACAAGAAAAAAACAAAACAACCCCATCAAAAAGTGGGTGAAGGATACGAACAGATACTTCTCAAAAGAAGACATTTTTGTGGCCAAAAAACATCTCAAAAAAAAAAAAAAACAACTCATCATCACTGGTCATTAGAGAAATGCGAATCAAAACCACAATGAGATACCATCTCACCAGTTAGAATGGTGATCATTAAAAAGTAAGGAAACAACACATGCTGAGAGGATGTGGAGAAATAGGAACACTTTTACACTGTTGGTGGGAGTGTAAATTAGTTCAATCATTGTGGAAGACAGTGTGGCGATTCCTCAAGGATCCAGAACCAGAAACACCATTTGACTCAGCAATTCCATTACTGGGTATATACCCAAATGATTATAAATCATGCTACTTTAAAGACACATGCACACGTATGTTTATTACAACACTATTCACAATAGCAAAGACTTGGAACCAACACAAATGCCCATCAATGATAGACTGGATAAAGAAAATGTGGCACATATACACCATGTAATACTATGCAGCCATTAAAAATGATGAGTTCACGTCCTTTGCAGCGACATGGATGAATCTGGAAACCACCATTCTCAGCAAACTAACATAGGAACAGAAAACCAAACACTGCATGTTCTCACTCGTAAGTGGGAGTTGAACAATGAGAACACATGGACACAGGGAGGGGAACATCACACACCAGGGCCTGTCAGGGGGTAGGGGGGATAGGGGAGGGTTAGCATTAGGAGAAATACCTAATGTAGATGATGGGTTGATGGGTGCAGCAAACCACCGTGGCACATGTATACCTATGTGCACATTCTGCACATGTATCCCAGAACTTGAAGTATAATAAACAAGTTATTCTACTGTAAAAAAAAATCTTTGCCTAGGTAACTCAGTGGTAGGGGTGGGACAGCAGACTTCCTGGTAGGGAAATCATTACAAATACAAATTACATCAATGCAAAGAAGGATGTTTGAGGAGTTCAAGGAATTTAGAGTAAAAAATAAATTTCTGGCTGGAATAGTTACAGATTAGCGAAGAGACGGGTCATAAAAAACATATAGGATTCTGATAGGTCTTTATATGGCTAGTATATTAATCAGAGAACCAGTAGGATGTATATGTGGATGTGGAGAATGGGAGTGATGAAGGAAGACAAAGATTGCCTTAAAAAAATGGCATATGTAATTGTGGGTGCTGACAAATCTGAATTCTGCAAGGCAGGCCAGGAGGGAAGAGTTGATGTTACGGCCAGAGTCCCATGACAGTCTGGAGGCAGACTTCCTTGTTCCTTGAGAGACCTCAGTCTTTTCCTCTTAAGAATTTCAACTCTTTCTCCTAAGGCCTTCAATTGATTGGATGAGGTCCATTCATATTATGAAGACTAATTTGCTTTACTCAAAGCTTACTGATTTAAATATTAATCTCATCTTAAAAATACCTTCATAGAGACATCTAGACAGGTGCTTGACCAAATATCTGGGTACCATGGCCTGCCCAAGTTAACACATAAAATTAACCATCGAAGCTAGAAAGAGGAAAGGCAGACTTGGGTAGGCTATAAATGTTAGGTGAATGATTTGGCATTTTAAATTATGTCATGTACACATAGCACCGGGGGCATAGTGGCACACAAGTTATAATTCCCTTCCTCTGTAGAAAGATTTTGAAAGTTGTAGGTAATTGAGTAGCATGATCAAAGCAACACTTATAAAAGATTTTTTTGGTAGCATTGGTATGATGTATTGAAATGGAATAAGACAAGGAGAAGGGATAACAGAACTGCATTGCCATGGATCAGGCATGAAGGAATAGATTGATCACTTACTATGTGTCAGGTATGAATATGTGCTTTAGATACACTATCTCATGTAATGCTCATAAGCATTCTGTAAAGTAGATACTACCTGATCAATGAAAACCTGAGGCTGGGCACGGTGGCTCACACTGGTAATCCCAGCACATTAGGAGGCCGAGGCCAGAGAAACACGTGAAGCTAGGAGTAAGAGACCAGCCTGGGCAAAAAAGTGAGACTCCGTCTCTACAAAAAAATTTTAAAAATTAGCCAGGCATGGTGGCAGTCACCTATATAGTCTTAGCTTCTTGGGAGGCTGAGTCAGGAGGATTGCTTGAGCCTAGGAGTTCAAGGTGGCAGAGAGCTATGATTGCACCACTGTACTCTACCCTGGGCAAAAGAGTGAGACCCTGTCTCAATAATAATAATAAAGAAAATCTGAGACCTCCTCCCTCCCTCTGCCCAACTAAACTTGCCCAAGATCTTACAATCAGTAAATGGTGGAGATAGGATTCAGGTCCAAGCCTGAACCAAACAAGGCTGTTAGTAACAAAAGATAGCAGCAATAGAGCCGATTCTAATAACATTAAGGAATTGAAAGGATTTGTCAACTAGTAAGTCTTAGTGATGGACAGAGACAAGGAGATAACTGCACAATTTTGAAACTGGATAGACTTTTAGCAGGAGAAAACTGGATCTTCAGGAAAAGTAGGATAGTCCATATCTGGAGCTGGTTTTAGAAGAGTTAGAGATTTGGGATTTATTCAAGAAGTGTTCATTTAATGGCAATCGTGTGCCAAGCATCATTCTAGGCCCTAGAGATCTACCAGTGAACAAAACAGACTAACACCCCTGTCCCTACAGTTTCCAGTATGGAGAGACAAAAAATAAATAAGTAAATAAGTTTATGTCAGCACAAAGCATTGTGGAGAAAAGTGGGAAAGGGGAATAAGCTAGGGTCAGGGTAGTCAGGGGAGACCTCATAGAGAATTCATTCAAGTGAAGACCTCAAGGGGGTGAGGAAACAAGTCATGCGGATGCCTGGGGGGTGGGGGGAGACCCAGCTAGCCAGAGGGAACAAGAAGACTGAGGGGAAGGAGAGTAACAGACAAGGTCAGAGTCTCATTGTGTAGGACCTTATAAATTGTAAAGAATTTGGCTTTTATTCTGAACGAGATTGGTGTCATGGATGTGACTTCTATTTTAAAAGCATCACTTTGGCTGCTGTGTTTAAAATAATGTGAAGTGGAGACGGGCGTAGTGGTGCACATCTGTAGTCCAAGCTACTTGGGAGGCTGAGGTGGGAGGCACTCGAGTGCCCAGGAGGCTGAGGCTGCAGTGATAATGTTCAGAATGTTCTGTGTCGGCACTGATAGGCTCAAGGCTACGGACCTCATGGTGTTCATGCCACTGCACTCCAGCCTGGGTGACAAAGTGAGGTCCCAGTCTCAAAAAAAAAAAAAGAGAGAGAGAGAGAAGTGGAATAAGGGTAGAAGCATTGAGATCAGTGAGGAGGATATTATAACAACCCAGGAAGAGTTAATGGTGGCTTAGACCAGGGTGGAGGCAGTGAGAAATGGTCAGATACTAGATGTATTTTGTAAATAGCAGACCAGATATATTGATGATTTGAATGTGAACTGTAGGAAGAAAATGTGTGAATTTCAGGGTAGAATATTTGTATTTAAGTAGCACTATCTAAAAGCTCCCAGTAACATGAAGACTGGAGTGTGAGGAAGGGGACAATAGTGAAGAAACACTCACAGCAGTGCTATCCAAGTAAGGCAAACTTTAGAGAGGGTCTCTGAAGAAAAGTGGGTGTGTGTACAAGATGTAAATATACAGCTGGGGAACATAATGGAGGAGACTGAATAGCAATGTGAAGGTTTAGAGAGTAGGAAGAGGAAGCAAGAGTGACAGGGGAATAGGATATTTACCGTCATCAATTCTAACTCACTAGATTTTGTACTTTGTGACTCAGTCTTTGAAAGAGAATGAGTCAACATAGTACTATTATTGCTATTTTTGGAAGTCTACTAATGGTGATATTATCCAATCCTATTTGTGATTAAGGCATTTATCATTTGCATTATCACATAACACATCTAACAGCTGACAGAACTTTGATTTGACAAATCAGAAGGGTGACTGGTATTCTTTTACCTTTTGAGTGACTTTTGTTTCAGGCTGCTTAATTTGTACATATGAAAAACGTGTTACACTCACCTGTGATGAGCTGTCTTCTTCGCATAGGCAGTAACCTCATTCTGGCTTAGATTCTTTTTTTAAAAAAAATGTATAAAACACTAGGATTAATTCACTGTTCATTTTTTGTGCTTATACATCCTTAACAGGAGCGAAAGTAGCTTTCCCTTTATATGTTCAAAGGACTCTGTGAATTATAGTTAAAAGCAAGTGTTACATAAGCAAGGACCTCTGTGCACAAACAAGTCCAAGATTTAGCGGCAGAGTGAGGCGTCTCCTCTTTAACAGAAAGAGGCATTGAACTATTCAGAATGTTCTGTGTTGGCACTGATAGGCTCAAGGCTACCGACCTCATGGAAGTGCGGAGTTTTCAACAAATGTCCTCCAACTCGACTAATTTGGATTTGGTTTTTCCTCATGGTCCTAGGTCAGCGATACTCTTTTTTTGCTTGCATCTCATCAGCTGTGCTCACCACTGTGCAAACTCGCGGTTATAATTCAGTTAGGCCTCCTCTGCATCTCTACACCCTGTGAAGCATCCCCCTTACACCCTCTCTTTTCCACAGACCACAAAAATTTTTTTCAGCCTGGGAATGCTCCCTTAACCCTTTCCTACTGCTTTGTCTGAATATATTTAGTGACTGAATCATGTTTACATTATGATTATCATTATCAAGAAATATCTTCTAATATAATGGATTCTGGCTTAAAGATTTAATTTAGAAGCCTCAGGTTTCAAAAAATATATTTGTACATTTTCTCACCAATACTAATTAACATAAAATAGACTGGAATGAACTTGTAATAGCACTAGCCAGCATCAGTTGAGAGATGACCGTATGCCAAGCATTTTCTATCTTTTAACTTGTTTAATTCTTAAAACAAGTCTATGAGTCAGGTATTACTGTTATAGCCATTTTACAGATAGGACAACTGAGTCTCAGACCATTATTAAATGTTGTTAAACATGCAGGTCATACAGCTATAAATTGGATTTGAACTCAAGCTGTCTGTCTCTGCAGTCCACATGGAGTTCCTACACTCCTCTGCTTCTGTACTTGTTCAAGAAGAACACTTCATTTATTTTTATAGCTGAGCCCTTTGGGTTTCTTAAGGGTGACAGCATTATTGGCATTTTGGATGGGATAATTCATGGTTGTGCGGGACAGTCAGTCCCACATTTTGTAGACTGTTTCATATCCTTAGTTCCTGGCACTGAAAGTCAGTGGTTCACTGCCTGACCTTCATCCATCATTGAGAAATGAAAAATGCCCTCAAACCTTCCCAAATGTTTCCCAGTTAAATGTCTCTGGCTGAGAGTCAACAGGCGGAAAGCCTGTAACAATTAAAAATACATAAATGCATATGCCCCTGCTTCATGTGTGTGTGTGTGTGTGTGTGTGTGTGTGTATGTATACCAGAAGTTTTCTAAAAGTTTCATAAGTTTTTATAAATAAGTTTACAACTTTTAACAACTGCTATAACTTTAAAAATACAGCAACATAAGTGAAAGGCAGATAAAAGAATCAGGTATGAAAATGAGGTCTTTTTTAGGTATGGCTGCAATTCTCCTCTTTATTATTTGTGAATAAACAATTTTGAGGCTAAAGATCATGTATAGTTTAACACTCTTTATAAAGTAAGATAAACTCTACTGTTTACCCATCTGCCTAGCAAACGTTTTTTTTTAATAGTGCAAAGGTAAACTTGAATTCAGCCTGTGCCAAATCTCAAAGTCACACATCTGAAAGTCATGATTTTTTTCCTATGTTTATTTTTGGCCGTCAAACTTTAGACCACTACACAAATGCCTGTTGCCTTTTTACCAGCTCCAATCCTTCCTCAACAAAACCATAATAGGCAAAAATATTTAGTAGAGTAAAAGTGAATTTTGGGGTCTTGTCTTTTCTAAGCTATGCTAGGTACTCTTTACGAGACTGTACAATTGGAGCTAAATCTTCAAGGTCATCACATAACTAAACCACTTATAAGGCTGAAATGTGAACTTTTCTTAACTCAATTTTTAAATGACTCATTCTCAAGGATGTTATAACAATGCTCTGAGCTATGTACTGGGAGGAATACATTTATTTAAGGAGGAAAAAGGGTCAATTATAAGATGTATCTTGAAATAGATACACTTAGAAGTTCCATCCCCTTTTCTTCACTTATTAAAATAGCCTACCAGCTTTAAACAAAACATTTTAAAATTTTATGATGTATCTTAGGAACTGTCAATAAGGTAACAACATTAGGTTTTCTTCTTGCCCTCTATTGCCTAGATGTTTTGCAATATGCTCTCAGTGCTTGAATAACATAGCAGATGAGACGCCTTGATGTCCCTGAGGACTTAAAATTTAGGCCTCTTATTATTAGAACTATTTAATGATGATGTTGAGATTTAAAATAAGAATATCCCTTTGAAAGCTATGATATGACAGACAAACCTACATAATCTGTGGTAGAGCAGAGTGTTGAAATACATATTATAAATCAGGCAAAATGAAAGCAACTCACAAAAAAATGTTTTAGCAGTTTCTTAACATTTGATTTATTGAAACTTCCCTAAAATAATTTTATACCTGAGAAAATAAGGCAGATCATACTTTAGAAAGTACTTTATCCATGTGTGTATGCATTTTTATTTCATTTTTAAACATCTAACATGTCACCCATTTTTATTTACCCTTTCTTTGAGTAAGGGTTAGAGATAGCTAAGAGAAATAGGGCATCACTTGCACTTACCAGGCCCTTTTTTGTGAAAGAATATGGCAGTATCCTGTAACTGGAATTTCTGGTAGCTTCCTGCCAGGGGAGTTTGCTTAGCTTGATCTGTGAAAAAGAGCAAACTATTGGATCTGAATAGGTTTCAGATTCCTTATGAAGGTGAAAATGGTCCTTAAAGTATAAAAGGATCTTGTTGGTGAGAAAAATAAAGAGCACTTTAACTTAAATTAAAATTTTTTATCTGCAAAAGACTGAATGGATTAAAGGGAGACAGCAAGTAACAAGAGTGAAATGTTTAGGAAAAGCTCAAGATGAAAAAAATTGTATTACTGTAGAATGAGGGTTCTACCTAGAAAAACATAAGATAAATCAGACTAGGAGTTTAGAATAAGGCATGTAACCTAGTCATTCACTAATTCAACAAATATTTGAGCAGATATTATGATGAGTAAGACATGGTCTGAAGCTCTGCTACATACTGGAACTGAGTATTGAACCAAGGGCTCAAGAGTCAGGAGTGGTTTTCTGAACTGGGTTTGGAACAGTGATAAGGAGTCTAGCTAGATAAGGGGATGCTGAGGATGGCAAATGGAGTTCTGGGGGAGAGGGCAATGCAGAAAGAAGGACAGAACTATATTAGCAGTCATAAAGGATACAGTTATCCTGAAAAACTACAATTTAATTAAGCTTAGTGAAATGAGTACATATTCTATTTATGTGGGAAAGGAAGGAACATAAAACAAGTTGGGTATTACCAAGATTCTACAATGGAGATCATGAAAAACTAGAAAGAAATATAAATATGGAAGGAGTAAAGAAAACAAGTTAGAAAAGTACCATCTGGATGGTTAAGAAGTTTAGGAAAAAATGCAAAGAATTAAACATGTGCATTGTATTTCAGCTATTTCTAAAATATATTTATACCTAAACAAATTCTCAGGGGGAAGGGAGGGATAGGGAAAGATTTGTTAAAGGATAGAAAATTACAGCTAGACAGGACGAATAAGTTCTAGTGTTCTATACCATGTATAGATGTAGGATGACTATAGTGAACAATAACATATAGTTTCAAATAGCTAGGAGGATTATGTTCCCAACACAAATAAATGATAAATGTTTGGGATGATGGATATGCTAATTACTCTCTCTGATCCCTATAGATTATAGGGATCCAAAAATCACAATGATGAATATGTACAATTATTATTTGTCAATAAAAAATTAAATTAAACAAATTCTCCTTCATCACTGAGGCTGACTTCAAGTAGTGAGAATGTTGCCAATGAAATGACAGTGTTGACATAAGTACCATTATTAAGAACAAGACATATGCTAAATTGGGGTAAAATAGGGGTTGTGGCATCAGTATGAAAGAAGTGAAATTAGGCTAAATGAAATAAGTTAAAGAAAGACAAAGGTTATCTAAAATAAGCTGAATTACAGGTGATGGGAAAAATCTAAGTCAAGAAAAAATAAGCAAGAAAACGTTCAAAAGAAAAAAGCATGTACAACTTACTGGTGGAAATATGGTAGCTTAAAAACTGCAATTTGAAGATATATTATATATATACATATACATATTAATTAATTGGATAATGGAGTCAGGTATTTTAGTAATTATGTAGAAAAAATAAATCTTGCAATAAAGGGGAAAAGTTTGGGTTTGAACTTTATACATTGACTGAATTCATCACTTACAGAATGAATTCAATGAACTTTTAGAACGGCTAGATTCCCTTCCTTTTTACACACACACGTACATCCACTCCTTTCCTATTTAGTTCACATTAAAGAAAATATTTAGGCAAAGGTTTTATATGAACTGTTTTGCCTACTTATTTAAAAACAATGACTTACATGATTAAAGTCCAGTATAACAAAACATTGGATTGTTTTTCAGCTTTTTGTTTTATCATTGTATTGACTGCACACAATGTATCTTGTGTGTGAGAGATGTTAGTCTAGTTGTTTTTATATCTATGAAATTCTGCTAACATTTTTCATTTGTGTGAAAAATGATTTTAAAAATATATAAAATGACAAATAAATATTTGTCTTTTTCCTCTTATTGCTTCACAAAATCAAGTACCCTATATAAAACTTCTGATATTGCCATTGTAGTGGTAATGCCTACAGCAAACTAGAAATTCTTATGACTGAAATAATAAACCCACCAGGAATGATGGCATGTGATTGCTTGAGCCCAGGAGTTAAAGTCCAACCTGAGCAACATAGTGAGACCCCGTCTCTAAAAAACAAACAAACAAACAACTCCAATGATCCCCACATACACATCTTTTGAAGGTCAAGATCTTTACTTAACAATATATGAGTAGTACAAATAAATATTTATGGTAAAATTTTAATGGTTCAACAAATGTTATTTTTTAAACACGTCACCCATTTGAATAGGCTTTATTTATGATACAATACATAATTTAATGATAAATATAGTCATGCATTGCTTAATGTGATACATTCTGATAAGTGCACCACTACATGGTTCCATCATTGTGTGAACATCATAGAGTGTATTTACACAAACCTAGATGGTATAACCTACTCTACACCTAGGTTATATGGTATGACCTATTGCTCCTAGGCTACAAACCTGTACAGCATGTTACTGTAATGAATACTGTAGGCAATTGTGACACAATGTTATGTGTGTGTGTGTATAAACACTAAAAAGGTACAGTAAAAATATGATATAAGAGAACAAAATGGTAACCTGGATAGGGCACTTACCATGAATGGAGCTTATATGGCTAGAACTTGCTCTTAATGAGCAAGTGAGTAGTGAGTGAATGTGAAGGCCTAGGACATTATACTACTGTAGACTTTTTATATAAATACTGTACACTAAATTCATATAAAAATGTTTTTCTCTTTTCAATAATTAGCTTACTGTAATTGTTTTGCTTTATAAACTATTTTCTTTACTTTTTTTTTTTTTTTTTTCAGACAGATGCGCTCCTTTGCCCAGGCTGGAGTGCAGTGGCACAATCTCCGCTCACAGCAACCTCCGCCTCCCAGGTTAAAGTGATTCTCTTGCCTCAGCCTCTCGAGTAGCTGGGACTACAGGCACTCGCCACCATGCCCAGCTAATTTTTTGTATTTTTAGTAGAGACGGGGTTTCACCGTGTTAGCCAGGATGGTGTTGATCTCCTGACCTCCTGATCCGCCTGCCTTGGCCTCCCAAAGTGCTGGGATTACAGGCGTGAACCACCGCGGCAGCCTTTTTTTTTTTTTTTTTTGAGACAGAATTTCGTTCTTCTTGGCCAAGCTGGAGTGCAATGCCGCAATCTCCACTCATGGCAAACTCCGCCACCCGAGTTCAAGCAATTCTTCTGCCTCAGCCTCCCGAGTTTCTGGGATTACAGGTGCGCATCACCACGCCCAGTTAATTTTTTTGTATTTTTAGTAGAGACGAGGTTTCACCATGTTGGCCAGGCTGGTCTTAAACTCCTAACCTCAGGTGACCCACTTGCCTTGGCCTCCCAAAGAGCTAGGATTACAGGCGTGAGCCACCGCGCCCGGCCTCTTTTAACTTTTTGACTCTCCTGTAATAACACTTAGATTAAATCACACGGCCAGGCGCGGTGGCTCACGCGTGTAATCCCAGCACTTTGGAAGGCCCAGGCGGGCAGATCAGGAGGTCAGGAGATCGAGACCATCCTGGCTAACACGGTGAAACCCAGTCTCTATTAGAAATACAAAAATTAGCTGGGGGTGGCGGCTTGTGCCTGTAGTCCCAGCTACTTGGGAGGCTGAGGCAGGAGAATTGTTTGAACCCGGGAGGCAGAGTTGCAGTGAGCTGAGATCATGCCACTGCACTCCAGCCTGGTGACAGAGCGAGACTCTGTCTCAAAAAAAAGAAAAAAACAAAAAACAAACCACACACACACACACACACACACACAGCTGGATGCAGTGGCTCACACCTGTAATCCCAGCACTTTGAGAAGCTGAGGCGGGCGGATTGCTTGAGTCTAAGAGTTCGAGACCACCCTGGGCAACATGGTGAAACCATGTCTCTACTAAACATACAAAAAATTAGCCAGGCATGGTGGTGCGTGCCTGTAGTCCCAACTACTCGGCAAGCTGAGGTGGAAGAATCACCTGAGCCTGGGAAATCAAGGCTGCAGTGAGCTGTGATGGCGCCACTTCTGCCTGGGCAACCAGAGTGAGATCCTGTCTCAAAAAACAAAACAAAACAAACCCCCCAAAAGAAAAAACAAACACACATACATTGTACCCCTATAAAAAAAATTTCCCTTCTTTATATCCTTATTCTATATGCTATTTTCTATTTATTTACTTTATAAACTTTTTTGTTAAAAACTAAGACACAAACACACACATTAGCCTAGGCCATCACAAGGTCAGGATCCTCAATGTCACCGTCTTCTATCTCCACATGGTGTCCTGCATGGTCTTCAGAGGCAATAGCAGGCATGGAGCTGTCATCTCCCACCATAACAATGCCTTTGGATACCTCCTGAAGGAGCTGCCTGAGGTTATTTTACAGTTAACCCTTTTTTTTTTTATAAGTAGAGGAACATACTCTAAAATAATGGTAAAAAGTTTAATATACTGAATATATAAACCAGTAACAGTCATTTATGATCAAGTATTATGTAGTGTACATAACTGTATATACTTTACTTTTATATGACTGGCAGTATAGTAGGTTTACACCAACATCACCACAAACATATGAGTAAGCTGTTGTGCTATGACATTACAACTGATGTCACTAGGCCCTAAGAATTTTTCAGCTCCCTTATAATCTTATGGAACAGTTGTATATGTGGTGCATCCATGATGGAAACATCATTATGTGACTGTACAATAAACAAATATTTTCCAACTCATAAAACACAAGTAGAGGAAAAAGTTACTTATATTTTAAAATTTTTGAGACTGTAGTACACATTCATTGTCCATTGTTCAAATGATAATCTGGTTAATCAAATTAGTTTTTAAAAGTTGTGGTACCAGTATTTTAGTGCAAAATGGCAGTTTAGTAAAAATTTGCTCTTCTACTAAAAGTTATCTTATTACCACATTGGATTCATTGCATGTATGAAAACACTGCACAATTACTATGAAAGAAATTTGGAAACATTACCACTTGTTTTATCTTTTCTAACAAAATAAGAGCTCCCCGTTTTTCAGCATCTACTAGATGACAGGTATAAGCCAGGAACCACACATACATTCTTTCTAATCTTGGCAACAGCCCTGCAGTAACAAAGATCACCAGTCACCTCCACTCCCAACCAACACCTATCTTCGCCTTCCTTACTAATTGCCTCAGTTTGGTTGGAGGTGGCCATATGTGCAGCCAAAAACTACATTTCCCAGCCTCCTGTGCAAATAGAAATGGCCATGTGATATAGTTGGCAAATCAGATCAATAGTTGGCCACTTAGGCACAGTTCTAGAGAATCTCTTGGTTTTTTTTTTTTTTTTTGAGACGGAGTTTTGCTCTTGTTGCCCAGGCTAGAGTGCAATGGCCCAGTCTCAGCTCACTGCAAACTCTGCCTCCTGGGTTCAAGCGATTCTCCTGCCTCAGCCTCCCAAGTAGCTTACAGACACCCACCACACCTGGCTAATTTTTGTATGTTTAGTAGAGATGATGGTTCACCATGTCGGTCAGGCTAGTCTCGAACTCCTGACCTCAGGCAATCCACCCAACTCGGCCTCCCCAAAGTGCTTGGATTACAGGCGTGAGCCAGAAAAATCTCTTTTTTAAGGAAGGCCAGCTCAGCTGGCATGCTTTCTTTTCTCCTTCCTATTACTTCTACCAAACCAAACCTACAATACTTCAGGTGAATTAGGTAATTATGAATTGACAAGCATATATTGAGAATGGCTGAACAAGAAAACAGAGAAAGCTTAATGTTCCTGATGACATTATGAAGTACACAGTGGACAGATGAGGCCTGGACTGACTACCTCAGACATATGTGATAAAAATAACTCTTGTTTTTCAGGTGAACCCTTGTTATTCCCAGATGAATGCAACTCTCAATTGATTCATCCACAAAGAAAATGTTGACTTTTAAATTAGTGTCTGACAAGGGACAACCAGCTGGTAGAAAATAGAATTATTTGATACGTAGATATCAGAAGAATTAATGATCTGATTTAAAAGTGTTTTGAGATCCTTAGATTTGAAGTCTTATATATCTTGGAGAAGACATAATGTTAAGGGCTATATAAACATTTTCCTTAATTTTATTTCAATAAATTTCTACCTTGGGCGAGTTTATTTAACCCTAGTTCTCAGTTTACTCATTTTTTAAAAAATTAGAGATAGATGGGGTCTTGCTATGTTGCCTAGGCTGGAGGGCAGTGGCTATTCACAGGTGCCATCCCACTACTGATCAGCATGGGAATTTTGACCTGCTCCATTTCCAGCCTAGACCAGTTCACCCCTCCTTAGGCAACCTGGTAGTTCCCTGTCCCGAGAGGTTACCATATTAATGCCAAACTTAGTGCAGAACCCGCTTGGCATAGCACACTATAGCCCAGAACTCTTGTGCTCAATCAGTTCTCCTGTCTCAGCCTCCTGAGTAGCTGAGACTAAAAGTGCACACCACTATGCCTGTCCATTTACTCATTTTTAATACTAGAGAAGTGCACTCAATTATTTCTAAGATTCCTTACAGAGAAAACTATTAACATGCTGCACACATTGGCTTATCATGAAACAACGATGATGACAACCTAACCTGCTCCTAAATGCATAATTCCTCATAATCTTGTGAATACAAGTGAGCCATAAATGTTCATGATACAAACTTTACTATGTAAGAATCACATTCTCCCTAAGACTTGGAGGAACAGTTTAAGAAGATATGTAGTATTAGATGCAGTACTGAGGATTCACATGAAAGTGCTGAATGGAGTCACTAAAAGAATATGGACTCCAGTCTTTATTTTTGCTTTTCTAGATAGATTGTGCTTTTATTAAAAGAATGATGATCAAGAGTACCATACAAATACAACACAGGATATAGTGAAAGTTCCCTTATCCAACACTGGTATTGTGATTGGTGAAGGGAAAAAGTCAATTTAAACAGAGAAATTTAAAAATGATACATACATATCTTTAATTTTAAATTTTAACTTAAACTACAAATGTATTTCATTTGCCAGCAAAATATCTGTAAATTTCTATTCACTTTTTCGAGGCTTTTGCAGTTGTTTTGCTTACACTTAATTTGCCAGTAATTTCTTTAGTGACTGACTTTTGTTTCATATTTCACTGGTTTATCTATTTAATTAATTAATTTCAATAACAATTTCAATTGGTATAAGCAGGTTTGAGAAAAAGGCAACTGACTTCAGTAGCATAAAACTTGTAGTAGAAACAGAGGTTCACAAATGTATCAGAGGGAATTCTACTAGTTTTGAGCTACAAGCATGTGTTAAAGAACAAGAGCCAGACATGGTGAGTTGTACCTGTAGTCCAACTACAAGGGAGGCTGAGGCAAGAGAATCACTGGAGCCCAGGAGTTCGAGGCTGCAGTGAGCTATGATCATGCCATTGCACCCAAGCCTGGGCAACAGAACAAGACCCTATCTCTAAAAAGAAAAAGTAAAGAAAAAATGAACAAGGAGCATCAGTTAATTTGGCAAATTAAGTAGATGTAATGAGAACTCCTTATGTGCCTATCATCAGTGATAGATATTGCATAATAAGATGTTAAGCTATTTTATTCACACTTTCTTTTAGAACATGGGTCTTTGGATATAAGTGAACTGAATATTAAAATGATATTCTCACTAACGTCCCCTTTTATCCTTCCCATTTTCCTGTGAGCAAATTCCTGCCTTACAAGATACTTTGTTGATGGTCTCCCTGACATTTTCCTTTCTGCCTGTGTCTCCCTTGAATCCCGGTTCCTATAGTCATCACAAGGTTGGGAAACCTGTCCCTAACCCCCAACTCCCACAGGTGGGCCAACAATAAGTACCGTCATACTTATCCAGTATTCTGCCTCTGAATTCAGATCCAGGTTCTTGTTCCATTTTGCTTTGTGACCCTGGACTATGTTAATTAATGTTACTTAGTTTCCATTTCTTTTTCTGAAAAAGTAGGAACACTTAGCTTACAGGTGTGTTAGATTAAATGACCGTGGGGAAGCTCTAACACAAGTAGACAGTGAAGTGTCTGTTTTCTTTAATGCCATTTCCTTAATGCCAGTAATATTTTGCCTTTGCCTGTTACTTCCCATCACATTCCTGACACAGCGCTCTGAACCCTCACAGGCATGCTTGTTGAATCTCCTAGAGGTTGACCACCTGCTTGCCAGCGTGGCATCTCTGCCCATCAAGAGTCCAGATGACTTGCTTGCTTGTCCATATTATTCTCATAGCTACCAAAGCAATCTCCTTGAAGAACTTGGCTGGGTCTTTAGTCTCACTGGTTAGTGTGGGCAGCTGTCCACTTCTCAAAGCTCCCTCTGCATACATCCTCTCCACCTCTGATTTCCTCTATAATTGTCATTCAACACATATTAAACATTTACTAAATACTGGTTATATTAGGGCTCTCCAGAGAAACAAAAGCAATGAAAGATCTATCTATCTATCTATCTATCTATCTATCTATCTATCTATCTATCTATCTATCTATCTATGAGACTTATTATATGGAATTGACTCACATGATCATGGAGACTAAATCCCAAGATTTGAAGTTGAAAAACTGGAGACCAGGAGAGTCAGTGGCATAGTTCTAGTCTTCCCTGAAGGCCTGAGAACCAGGAGAGTGGATGGTAAAGTTCCAATCTGAAGGCAAGCAGGCTCAAGGCCTGAGAAGAGCCAGTATTACAGTTTGAGCCTGAAAAACACCAATGATGTTCCAGCTCAAAGGCAGTCAGGCAGAAGGAACTCTCTCTTACTTAGTCTTTTTGTTCTATTTAGCCCTCAACTGATTGCATGAGGTCCACCCACATTAGGGATGGCAGTTTGCTTTACTCAGTCTATAGATTCAGATGTTAATCTCATCCAGAAACACCCTCATAGACACACCAAGAATAATGTTTGAGCAAATATCTGGGTATCCTGTGATCCAGTCAAGTTGACGCATAAAATTAACCATCACACTGGGAATTGTGCTAGTTACTTTGCTTGTATTCTTGTCATTATTTCTGGTCTCAGAGAAGTCATTGCTCCATCTTTCACATCCTAATGACCCCATCTATGAAGCTGACCCTGTCCTCTCCTGCTCCAGAGACCTGCCATACCAATTATACCTTTCTCACAGCCTCAGTTTTTCCTTGCTCTTTTTCTACCTAAAAACATATTCGAGTTTTTCCTTTATTTTTTTTGTGCAAAAAGAGAAGTTATATATTCTCTGACTTCATTCACTAAAACTCCTAGTGATCTAATTTACCTTATTTCTTCTGTATCTACATTCCACTAAAAAGACTTACAGGCCAGGTGCGGTAGCTCACGCCTGTAATCTCAGCACTTTGGGAGGCCGAGGTGTGCGGATCACGAGGTCAGGAGATCGAGTCCATCCTGGCTAACACCGTGAAACCCCGTCTCTACTAAAAAAATACAAAAAAATTGGCCAGGTGTGATGGCAGGCACCTGTAGTCCCAACTACGCGGGAGGCTAAGGCAAGAGAATGGCGTGAACCCGGGAGGCGGAGCTTGCAGTGAGCCGAGATGCGCCACTGCACTCCATCCTGGGAGACAGAGCAAGACTGCATCTCAAAAAAAAAAAAAAAAAAAAGACTTATAAAAGTCAACAATGGCTTTCTCAATCTAACATCTTAGTCTTTGCTTCATTTGACGTTTTGGTAATTTTTTAAAAAACCTACTTGCTTTTCTAAGAGCAAAAGAGAAATTATTTTTTTCTCCTTGCTTTGACAAGTCAGGTCCCTGGTTCTGTACTCTATTCTCTAATAATTTATAAAGTTCCTCTTTCTTGTCCTTTTCTCTTGGGTAAATGCTTCTTATAGTATTTGGAACTTTTTTTTTTTTTGGCATTTATCAAATTCCACTCTATGTTTTAGTTATTTCAATAGTACAGGCTCAAAAGGGAAACACCTAGACTTTGGTAATCTCTATCAGAAAGATTTTCCTGGTTAAAATGTAGTAACATATACATGCAAGCTTTAAGTGAATGGTTCAGATCTCTAATAATTCTCTACGCAAGCTTATGTAATTTGCAAAGCTATTAAAAAATTCTAGCTGAAACACTTTTTCTCAAAAACTTTTATAAACTGTTTTCTCATGGAGAATACTGCAAATATAAACTAACTTAACTTTCCAGGTGAACAATCTGGCCATATTTATAAAGAGCTCTAAAAATGCATTAATAAATTCCCATTCTTGACATTTATCCTAAGGAACTAACTGGAGATGCCTTAAGTCATCCCTGACTCCTTTTTCTCAAACCCCACACTAAGCCAATAAAAACCCATTTCTCACCACCTTTACTGTTATCCCCACTGTCCAAAAGCCAACATCATTGCCCACCTGGATTACAGCAACAACCTCCTGACTTTCCCTGTTTCTACCCTCTATAGTTTACTCTCACAGAATAGCCAAAATGATCAGATAGCCCTCTGTGCAAAACCCTCCAATGCTTTCCTATCTCTGGGCATAGAGGCCAAATTCCATTTAGCATCAGAAGGTCCTCTTGGACTTCTTCACCTCCTACAGCTTTCCTATGAACTCTGCTTCAGCTATTCTGGCCTCCTTGCTGCTGTTCCTTAAATATGTCAGATCCACTCCAAACTCAGGGTCTTTGCGTGCTTCTCATTGCCTGGAATGTTTTTCTCCAGTATCTATCTGGTTTGCTGCCTCACCACCTTCAGGTATTTGATCAAATGTCATTTTATCATTCTTTCCTGACCATCCTATTTAAAACTATAATCCCAAGGCCCCTACATCATCACTTCTTATTCCCCATCCCTGATTTAGTTTTCTCCAGAGCACTCATCACTATTTGATGTAATTTATAGTTTACATCCTTATTGTCTCTCTTTCCTCCTCCCCATGAGGGCAGGGACTTTGGACTGTTTGTTCACTAATGTATCTCCAACATCCAGAGCAGTAACTAGTGTTCAAAAAATAGTAGTTGAACTATTACAAATATCTATCTATAGGGCTGTTCAATGCAACATTTATAAAAGTAAAACATTTAGAAATCAACAAAATGTCTTGTCATAAGAGGAAAATAAATCACATCTATGGGATAAATTATGCACTTGTGAAAAAGTCATATTTTTACAAATTATTTAATGATATGAAAAATGCTCACCTTAAGTGGAAAAACACAAAAAAAAGAATATATAATAAGACCCCAATTTTATTTAAAACATAAAGGAGGTAATATATACAAAAATGTTATTAGTGGCTATCTCTGGGTAGTGAGATTAGAAATGATATTTGTTTTTCTCTTATATTTGTATTTTGCAAATTCTTGACAATAAGCTCTACTTTTAAATTCAAAAAAGACAGAAAATTGTAAAGCTTTGAGGGAAAAAATGCTTCCTCATTCAGCTTCTTTTCAATCCCCTCTAATCTGAATGAATTTCTCACTCCAATTAGAGATACAATTTGCACATATCTTTTGGCACTGATCATATTCTGCTAGTATTTTGTATCTTTATTTCCTCTATTAGGCCTTATACTTTCTGAAGGCAAAAACTATGTCTTATTTAAAATTTTAGAGCCTACAAAACCTGTCTCTACATTCAATAATTAGCTGAAAGAAAATGTTTTAATCACCAGGAATAATGTATAAATGTGTAGTATTAGCTGCTTAGGGAAGCCATCAAGTTATGTAATTTTCCTAAAATGATCTGACGTCCCTCATGACCATTTTGAAAATACTTAGGTTTAAAGCTATATTGTTAATAGAATGATGACTACAGCATAAGCATTTTTAGGGTTTGGCCCATCTTCCTGTTGCCTTTATTTACATATATTAGCTGTTGGTACATTATATGAAAACTTTTGATTCTGTAGTAAATTTGGAAATGATAGTAGATTTCAGGACACATTGTTAGTTAGGTTAAGCTGGCATAACAAATAGACCATGGCACAAATGGATCCAAAACATAATGGCTCAAATATGACAGAAGTTTATTTCTTGCTTTAAGGGTGGATGTTCCTGGTTGGCTGACAGTTTTTCTCCATACATTTAGGGTCCCAGTGCCTTCTAATTTATGGCTTCCCAGGTTATACAGCATTGTTCACTGTATGCTATTTGTATTTACAAATCTCTGCTTCCAGTATGTTAGGTTGTAAGTGTAGTGAGAGCATAGAATTGCCAGACTCAGCAAATAAAAACACAGGAAGACCAGTTAAATTTGAATTTCAGGTTATCAACACATTTAGTATACATTTTAGTATAAGTATATTCCAAATATCACATGGTATGTTTAGTATAAGTATCACATAAACATATTTATGCTAAAAATTATGTTTTTTATCTGAAATTCCAATTCAATTGAGTCCGGTGTTTTCTCTGGCAACCCTTTGAGGGTAGGGATTACATCTATCTCAGTTATGACTGAATTCCCAGAATCTAAAACGGTACCTGTCTACTATAAGATCAAGAAGTATCTCAATAATATTTAATGAATAATTGATTTTCTGTCAGTGAGAACCCTTATTGGCAAAGAATACTGATTAATACTAATTAATACTAATACTGCTATTAGTAAGGATTTGTATTAAGCATTAGTGAGGAATACATATTATTAATACTTGTTATTAATAAGAATACTTATTATCAGCAAAGAATATTTACCAACAGATAATACTTTAAGATCAGCATAGCAAACTGCAAATGTTTAACTAAACTTCACGTCTTAGTCAGTTTGGGCTGCAATTACAAAATACCATAAAACTGGCCAGGCACGGTGGCTCAAGCCAGTAATCCTAGCACTTTGGGAGGCCAAGGCGAGTGGATCACTTGAAGTCAGGAGTTCGAAACCAGCCTGGCCAACATGGTGAAACCCCGTCTTTACTAAAAAGACGAGAAAATTAGCTGGGCATCATGGCAGGCACCTGTAATCCCAGCTACTCAGGAGGCTGAGGCAGGAGAATTGCTTGAACCTGGGAGTTGGAGGTTGCAGTGAGCCGAGATCGCGCCACTGCATTCCGGCCTAGATGACAGAGCGAGACTCTGTCAAAAACAAAACAAAACAAAAAAAAAACCATAATCCAGATTGTTTATAAAAAACAGAAATTTCTCATACTTCTGGAGACGAGGAAGTCCAAGATCAAGGTGCCGGCAGATTTGCTGTCTGGTGAGGACCTGGTTTGTAGATGGTGCCTTCTTGCTCTGTCTTCACATGAGGTGAATGAGCTCCCCCAGGCCTCTTATATAAAGGCACTAATCTCATTCATGAGGTCTCTGCCTAATCACCTCCCAAAGGTCCTGCCTCTTAGTATCATCACCTTGGGGGTCAGGATTTGAACATATGAATTTTGATAGGAGACAAACATTCAGATTACAGCACTCCAGTAAAATAAATAGATAAAATTGGGTTTTCCTGAGGTATCTGCACAGCTCTGTCCAGTCTCTACTGAAACATCATTGACACCCTCAGTGATGCCTTTCCCTGTTCTCCATGTCTTAAACTCCAAACCTCCTCCCTCTGCAGCACTTCATTTCCTTCCCCTGCTTTATTCTTCCTCTTTAACACTTAATGTGAATATACCACATATTATACTTATTTGTCACCTCTCCCACTAGAATGTAAACTTCATAAGGACAGGCATTATTTCCCGTTTTATTCATTCCTACATTCCCAGCTCCTACACATAGACATTCAATAAATATTTGTTAAGCAAATGACTGAATAAACACCATTTGTCCTTTAGAAATGAGTTATACATCTTATTAGAATTTACAGTTATCAGTAGCTTGATGATATTCACCTTATATGACACAAGATGGCTTTAATCACACAATATCATGATTCTGCCTGCATCAACTCAGTTCACCAAGTCCTGTCCATTCTATCATCGCAATGTCTTTGATAATCCTCTTCTCACCTTCCCCGTTGCCACTTCCACAGTGCTTTTATGTGTTCTGTGGATTAATGCAGAAATTGTCAACTGGGCACTGTGGCTCACACGGTGGCTCCCAGCACTTTGGGAGGCTGAGGGTGGGTCACTTGAGTCAAGGAGTTTGAGACCAGCTTGGGCAACATGGCAAAACCCTATCTCTACTAAAAACACAAAAATTAGCTGAGTGTGGTGGTGCATGCCTGTAATTCCAGCTACTCGGAAGGCTGAGACACAAGGATTGCTTGAACCTGGGAGGCAGAGGTTGTAGTGACCAGAGATTGTGCCACTGCACTCCAGCCTAAGCTACAGAGTGAGATTCCATCTTAAAAAAAAAAAAAAAGAAAAGAAATTGTCTAACTTATCTCCTTGCCCACTGTCTTCTCATTCTAATCCATTCTCCAAATCACTACTGAATTTATCTTTCTAAAATAAGAATCTGATTATTGGGTGTCTTAGTCTGTTTTGCATTGCTATAAAAGAATACCCAAGGCTGGGCAACTTATAAGGAAAAGAGGTTTAAGCTGGGTGCTGTGGTTCACACCTGTAATCCCAGCACTTTGGAAGGCTGAGGCGGGCAGATCACCTGAGGTAATGAGCTTGCGATCAGCCCGGCCAACATCGTGAAACCCCGTCTCTACTAAAAATACAAAATTAGCTGGGCATGGTGGCAGGTGCCTGTAATCCCAGCTACTTGGGAGGCTGAGGCAGAAGAATCACTTGAACCTGGGAGGTGGAGGTTGCAGTGAGCCAAGATAGCGCCATTGCACTTCATCCTGGGCAACAGAGTGAGACTCTGCCTCAAAAAAAAAAAACAAAGAAAAGAGGTTTATTTGGCACATGGTTCTGCAGGCTGTACAAGATGCATGCATGGCATGAGACTCTGATTTTTTTTTTTTGCTATTAATCGTGCCACGTTATTTTTAATTATGTACAAAGATCTAACATGTCACCCTGGGACCATTTCACCCACTGCTCTGTTTGGCAGTCTTTTGTCTCTTTCTTCAGCAATGGTGAGGCAGATACCCTTTCCTCAGGGAAGAGAAATCCAGTTTGTTGCCCTTGCCAATAACAAAAATGTTGGAAAGTCAAGTGGCAAAGCTGTTGCCATTGGCATCTTTCATGTGAACAATGTCAAAAGATCCAGGGTGCCTCTCTCTGTTGGTGATCATACCAATTCTTCCCAGGTTAGCACCTCCAATCACCATACACAGGTGACCAGTGTCGAATTTGATGAAATCAGTAATCTTGCCAGTCTCCAAATCAATCTAAATGGTATCATTCACCTTGATAAGGGGATCAGGGTAGCAGATGGTGTGACCATCATGAGTCACCAGATGAGGGATTCCTTTTGTGCCCGGGAAGATTTTTCTCACTTTGCACAACTTGTACTTGGCCTCCTCAGGTGTAATATGATGTACACCAAAGAGACTCTTGGTGTCATAGATCAGACAGAAATTCTCTTCTGTCTTGTCAATGCTGATGACCTCCATGAATCCAACAGGGTAGGTTATATCAGTTTAGACCTTGCCATCAATTTTAATAAACCACTGAATGCAAATCTTCCTTACTTCATCTCCTTTCAGGGCATACTTAAGTCTGTTCCTTAGGAAAATGATGAGGGGAAGACACTCTCAACTTGTGGGGACTGGTGGATGGATGGACAAGGAGCAAACATACTGGTCAATTTATCCAGCATCCAGTGCTTTGGAGCTGCTACTTGCTTCAGACGCTTCTTGGGACCACAAGCCGTGGCTGCGTTAGGCAAGGAAAAAGTGAGCCTCTGCTCTTGGAAGCTTCCAATGATGGTGGAAGGGGAAGGAGAGTGGTTTGTCACATGACGAGAGAGGAAGCAAGAGGGAAACGGGAGAAAGGTCCCAGGCTCTTTTTAACAACCAGACCTTGCAGAAACAAAGAGTCAGAATTCACTCAATCCTCAGACAATGGCACCAAGCCATTCATGAGGGACTTATCCCCGTAATCCAATCACCTCCCACCAGACCCCACCATCAATACGGGGGATCAGATTTCAACATGAGATTTGATATAGCCAAATTATATCATCAGGGTCACTCCCTGACCCCAAAACTTTGTCTATCACCCAAATAATAAGATTCAAAATTTTTTAGTTGAGCACATGAAACCCTTCTTGACAAGGCCCAGCATCCAGAACTACCAGTCTCCCACACATGTAGTTGCAGCTCTAAACTGCCCCTTCTTACCCACTCATGCATCCTCATGACTTCTGTCTGCTCAAATATCCCTTCCTTTGTGAGAGTTAGGTCCTCTATCCTCAGTGCTCACAGAGCTCTTTGTACATTCTCCTAATAACACATATTTTAATAGCTGCCAGCAATAAATGATATTTTGCCAAATCTAAGATGTACATCTTTCCAATATTTCTAAAACTGGAATGGCATCTTACAATCATGGTGTCTTACAATGCTGTCACCAGAAGGTAGTTGTGATGTAGTTGTCTCAGCCTGAACATGTGCAAACTTCCTGGTTATTCCTGGTGGCATGACTAGACAACTGCAAACCCTTGACATTTCAGTCAACTAATCATTTAAAGAAAGGATTTAAATACTGGTTGTGATCTGAAAACCCTTCATTGATACCTTTGAGTTGGAGTAAGAAAGCACCAGCATTGAAACTCATAGAATGGACTCCAAAAGCTTGCAAAAAAAATACCAAATAGTGGAATATTATTTTTAAAAATGTTACATCACTAATGCTCTTAGCAGAATTCAATACAATGTGGAAAAATTCTATGTGTCATAGTTTAAGTAGCAGCATTTCCCTCCGGTCCCCTCCATGGTCCAAAAATAATGGTGTTTGTTACAACTCATGGTCTTAACATTGATAAAATATGGTATGTTACCTCAAATTGTCAAAGGAACCCTATAAGTCATCTTATTTTATGCCTGGGGTCTGCTGACATCATAATATTGTATTCTCATTATCTGTTTATCTGTTTTGTCTTTCCACTGGATTATAAATTCTCTGAGGACCTAACACAGTGGCTGTCACATATTAGGTGTGGAATTAATATTAGTTGAAAGAATGACTGCAATGTTCATGTTCTTCTGCTGTTCCACTTTGATTCTAATTGTCAATCTGGATGTACCCATTTTCAGGGCTGATCTTGAATTGTCTGAGACTTCAACTATTACTGTGAAACACCATTCATTGGAAAGATCTAATTTCTTCTTAATAGTCACCTCTACCAGCATTTTCTTTTGAGGGCTGATGTAACATTAGTATGACGAAAATTAAATTTCCTTAGATATGTATTAACTGATTACATTGGCTGGACAGTTTTGCATCTAATTTTTTTATACTTATAACTTTTATGTTATTTATGTTCTCAACCTCTCCATATCATTGACTAATGTGATCTCAAAGAGTAGTATAGCAGAGCGCTGAGGAAATGGTAAGACAGCCAAAAGAAACTTTGTTAGGTTACATATGAGGAATACTAAGTGTATCTGATTATTCTGCTCAGATGGCACATCTAGATATCATAAACCAAGTCATTGGCACATAATTATTTTTAAACTGTGTTACCCTGCTTAATTGGCTTAAAATAATTTAAAAGGGCTCTGGTTGGCTCTTACAAATGAATCTAATTCATCAGTTTTAATTGTTAGAATAGCTCCATTTCAACAATTTAGGTTATTATTTAAGCCAGGGTCACCATTCTTTCAAAGGTTTTCATATAATTTATTTATGCCCTTTTAAATTGGAGCAAGAGCATTAAGAAAACATTCCTTTAAAAGCAGCAGCAAAGAGGAAGTTTTCTCCAATACACCTATTCTGACTATTGCCCCCCCAGAAAAATCTTCCCTAATTCTTTAGACTGTAACATTACAAGGCTCAGCACAGACTACTCTAACTAGTTTTCTCTCTAGCACTGCAAGAGCTCACTGTTTCTTCAAGTGAGTCTGGTGAAATACTTGTCCTGCATTTGGGGGCCATATTTTAGAAAAATAAGGCTGAATATAACCAGAATCTTTCTAGAATCACAGATAGAAGTTGAGTGAAGAAGAGATTCATGTTTTTCATCTTTTGCTCACTCCAGGGCCTAAGCTCACTGAGGGAAGAGCGGGAATCTCCAGCAGTATTTGGTTTTCTCTTTTTCTTTTTTGCCAAACATAGTTGAATTCATAAATATCCATAAATATCCATATGATACAAATCTATTGTTAAATACATTGGTGATCACCCAGGGTTTTTTTTTTCCTCTAGTGTGAAGATTTATTTTAGGAGTTCTATTTAAAAATGCAGTTCACTCTAAGGTTTTGTGAATTTTTAAAGTTATTTACTGAGTACTACTAGATTCCAGGTACATACATTATTCTTATACATTAAGCATGTGGTTCCTAATCAGAATTATGTATAAGATTAACCTCAAGAACTTTAAAAAAAATGAAATGACCAAGGCCTATCTCAAATCTACTGAATTCCTTTCCTCTGGGGATGGGCACTTGGCACATTATTTTTTTAAGCCTTATGGGTAATGCTGATGTGCATTTCTTGGCTAATAACCACTGCTTTAAGGCATCATCCACCAATAGCTAAACTGTCAACCAGTCACTAATAATAAACTTGGCTTATTTCACAACTTTGTCTACAGACTGCTTCTCAATGCTTCCTAATTTCTGCCTATGTATGTCCTCATTTCTTTCCTGTTCTGCCTCAGCGCCTCACCTTCCACTACGTCTGGACTTCTGGACACATAATCTCTGATCTCAGAAGTTATCATCATAAGCATAGGTTCTGGTTATGGCTGGCTCACCGGACTTGGCTTTCCTTACCTTTGCATCTAACCCTATCTCTACTACATACTTTCACTTATGACCCTAGTATGACAACCTGCTAACACCATCGAGTCAGGGAAGAAAGAGCCATGATGGTGATGGTGGCAGCGGCCTGTCTGAAGTGGCTGCTGCCCTGACGCTGGCTACAATCAGGGAGGCATGGCTACAGCCGCAGTTCTCCACAGAGCCAGCAAGAGCTGGGAACAGGCAGAAGCCCTGCCCCCTTCCAAATTGGAAGAGTGGGAGTCCTGCCCTCCTGGGTGCAGCTGCAGCCACCCAGTCATGGTTGTGGACCCATTCATCTCCCGACAAGTGGAGGGTGAGCAAGGCAAAGAGGTGCTTTGTTGAGCGACAGAATAGCTCAGAGGAGACCTGAAGGGGCAATGGGTAGCTTCTTTCTGCAGGCAAGTCATCCCAATAAGTGTCCAGCTCTCAGCAGAAAGGAGACCCACAGTGGGTAGTTCCTCTTAGCAGGCAGGTCATCCTGTCATCTTCTCAGCTCTCCGCAGAGAGGAGACCCACTCAGAGGACCAGGAAGCTCCCTGCTCCCGCAGGCTTGGAAGTGCCTGCTCCCACTGCCTGGCCTCTCCCCATTCCCAGCACCCGCTCTGATTTCAGAGCAAAGTTGTGACCAACCCTGGGTGCTGTCACAACCCGGCCAGGTGTGCACATGCTTGGGGCAGCATTGACACACAAGCCCCCTGCTGCCTCGGTCCCCTCTGGACTTTGGATGCTGATGAAAACAGGAGGGAGGCAGGCCGAGGGGGGGAATAAGGGCAGCTCAGTGAAGGCCTGTAGGTACCACTCGGCATGAACAACCTGGGCACCATGGGCATTGTGGATGGCAGGTTAATGGCAGCAGGAGTCACACAGGCTCCTGGGCGGAAAGGGGTGGGTCCCTGGTAACGCCAGGGGCCAGGCTGCCAGTTCCATGCAACGGAGTGAGAACTTATGATGCTTTTTCCAGGCCTGCCCATGGACCAATCAGCACACACTTCTTCCTCTCAGAAGCCCATAAAAACCCTGGAGTGAACCAGACTTGGGCAGACAATGGGATGACCTGCTTGCAGACAGGAGCTACCCACTGTGGGTCTATGGACACTGTGGGTCTCCTCTCTGTGGAGAGCTGAGCAGATGACAGGACAACCTGCCTGCTAAGAGGAACTACCCATTGTGGGTCTCCTCTCTGCTGAGAGCTGGACACTTATTGGGATGACCTGCCTGCAGAAAGAAGCTACCCATTGCCCTCAGGTCTCCTCTGAGCTGTTCTGTCACTCAACAAAGCACCTCTTTGCCTTGCTCACCCTCCACTTGTCCACATACCTCATTCTTCCTGGATGTGGGACAATAACTCGGGACCTGCCAAATGACATGGCTGGAAATATGCCCCTTGCTTGCCATGTTGTGGGCAACACAAGAAGGAGAGAAGAGAGAAGACGAAAGGAAAGAGAGGGGAGAAGAGAGGAGAGAAGAGCTGTGGTCCTTTGGGGAGCCCAGACCTAAGAGCTCCCTGTGACAACCTCTTTGGGGCTCTGCGGCTCCTGGCATCTCCAAGCTTCCAGGTGCCACTGCATTCCCTGGTGCCAGCTGTGGAAGCTGCTTGCAGTACACCTGGTCCAGCCACAGCTTTGCAGGGGGCCAGCCCCTGGAGCTGCCCGCCCTCCTGCAGCTGGCATGCCTGGCTGTATACAGTGGCCGGACCCCATGCTTGCTCGCTCACATACCCCTCACTGCTCCGCACTTGGCTTGCACTTGGTAGGTGTGGGATCCAGGCCATAGCATGAGCAGAGTGCAGCCTGCTGGGCCTGGTGGGCAGAATGAGCCTGACCAAAACTCAGGCAGAGGTGCCATTTTTCCATCTGGAAAAGTGACACTCCAAGGATCCTGTGACAATGGCTCCATTGAAAAATGATTTCGAATAACTGTAATAATAGGTAAGGTCATTGTGAATGCATGTTAATCTTCAGTAGTCTAGTTTGATTTCTTTCAAACATTGCTTTGTACTTAGCAACCCAATTGAAAAATAAATCTCCAATTTATAGGGGGAAAAAACCTCCATAGATTGGAATAAAGGCCCTCTACTGTCTAGATCTCACCTGTGCTTCTAGATCTTGTACTATTCTACACGCACCTGTTGCTCCAACCTAGCTGAACTTCACTGTTCCTCAGGAAGCCCTCAGCAATGCTGTCCTAACTTCCTTTCTTCACATTTTCAATGTCGGGAAGATCTTTTCACTAGCAGCTTCCCCTTCCTTTACCCATATCCAAATCCTACCAGTCCTTTAAGACAGTGTTTCTTAAACCTGAATAATGTACAGACTCCTAAAATAAATTCTTATGATCCTAGAGAATGTTTTCAGTAGGCTGGGGTCCACAGACCAGTTTGAAAAGCACAAATACAAAGAACTAAAGAGCAATTGTATAAAATTATGCAAATGATCAAGTTGAAAGACAAATTTTATCTTTATAACTGGTAAAATAACTCGTATTTTGCCACAGAACTCTGATTCTTATCTTCAGATCTATGATCTGTTTAAGAAACACTAAGGCAAAGCTGAAACCTTGGAAAATGTTCCTGCATCACCCCAAGGTAATACATTTTTATTTTTTCTGATTTGGTGTCCAACAACTTTCTGCCTTGGAGTAGCTAGTAATATGTAGCATTTTCCTAGAAAACATATGCTCTTTGAAGATAGGGACCACATTTTATTTATTTTTTATATGCACCACACCTAATACACAGTACATCCTCAGCAAGTACTGGCTGTAAAGCCTATATTCCATGCTCTTATTTTGTAGTCCAAATCTCTTTAAAAATCACACTTCTTCTGTTGTTCATGCTCATAGAAGAGTATATTACTCAAATAGCTCTGTTATAAATTAACAGTAAGTTTCATAAGTTATACCAAGTCATGAAACTCAGATTTTTAAAAAGTGCCACAAAGTGTCTCTTCTGTGTCAATGTTAATAGAACCCTTTCTTTAAATGATCAGTAGGCAAATTAAGAATTTCCGGATAAAGAACAAACTCTGGAAAAACAAAGCTAGTGGGAGAGGCCCTGTAAATACCTACCTAGTCTTACAAGGGCTGTCTCTAACTCAGCTTGTATTTTAGGCAGTGTCTTCAGTTTTTCAACTAATGTGTTTGAGAAAACTGTTTTCCTCGGACATGCAGGCGTGGACTCCTTACTTCAGGTAAGGTGACAGCAGCTTGACATGGAATGCCTTCCCTCCCACGGCATTTGGGACGAGGCTGAAGGAAAAACACAGGCGGGGTTACGGGAAACCTATTCTCTGCGCCATCTGGGCAAGTTGAAGTCAGTTTTTCCGCTTTCACACGAGGTAACGGATTATGATGGGCTCAGGTCCCCTTCAGCTCTGAAACAGGTATTCTGTGGCTCTAAGTAAACTCGGCATGAGACAGGTATTTCTTTGGTAGGATCAGTTGTATTTCCCAGAGAATAAAACGGGCAACAAACCATTTATCGATATGAGTCTTCCCCTAGGCCCTATTTGGGATTGGATAAAGAAAAAGAGGGTTCGCTTCCTTTTTGGCGGGTCCTCCGACAGGGCTCTTGGCCCGCTGCGGGTCCAACTCCCATCTCTCGTGGCTCCCCCGAGGCCGAGCGAGGCTCCGGGCGAGGACAGCCCCTCAACCGCACTCCCCAAAGGGAGCGCTGTGACTCGCGGAGATTAGTCCCCGGTCATAAACAACCTCTCACTTCCCCTCCCCCGCCCGAGCCCGCTCGCGCCCGCGCCGGGGCGGCCCTCCGAGGCCCAGGAACCTCCTCCAGCGCCCGCGAGGCCCCGAGTCCTCCTTGGGAGGGCAGCTGCGGGCCTGCCCTCTTCTCCTAACCAGGTGTTTGTCCACTTTACTCAGCCCTTCTTACTCGTCCACGCTACAGCCACCTCACAGGGGGCGCTGACGCCAGCCCCTTTTTCCCTCCCCTCGACCCCTATCACCTCCAGCAGCCAAGGAGAGGCCAGCGGCCCTGACGCGCAGGCTCACCGCCGCAGCCGCCCCGCGCGCGCGGACGCGGCCCCCGCCCCCACTTCGCGGTCCTTCCGCAGTCCGGCCCCGCCCCTTCCCGAAGCCCGCCTCCGGGTCGGCCCGCCCGCCCGCTCGCGCGCACCCGACGCCCCGCCTTCGCGCGTGCTCAATAACTGTCCCCGAAGCCGGCTTACAAGCTTCCCCCGCCCCTGAGCTGTTTAAATATGCTAATGAAAGGATAGGGACTGACCAATAGAACGGCGAGGCGGTGTATCACGTGGTTCGGGGACGTGTCAGGGGCGGAGCCTCCGCAGCCCCTGCCCGAGTTAAAACCGGAGTGTGAGAGAGAAAAGCGCTTCAGTAGCGAGAGGGGCTGAGAAAGTGGTGACACCGTCGGGGTGCGGAGGGAGTCCCTGAAACTTCTCCCAACAGCCCCAGGGCCAATCTCCCCTCAGCCCACTCCCCTCTTCGCCAGCTCCCAGGTCCCCACTCCCTGTACCGGGGGTGGGGTGGGGAGCCAGGCCCGTCTCCCGCTGGGACACACACAGGGGCCGGGAGCGGGGACGGGACCCCCGAGGCGGGGGGGACGGACCGACAGACAGACGGCTGGGCGCCCGCCCCAGCGGGCAGGCAGGCAGGAGGAGGCGGAGGCGGGGGTACGACGGGGAGGACTGGGTCTGGGGAGTTTCCTCTCAACTATCGGGGGAGAAACTCCCCGCAGCCGGAGGAAAGACCCAGACGGTGTTTTCCTCCCGGGGGCCGTGCTCCCCCGCCCCGCGTAGCGGCGGTCGCCACCGCCGGCCCCTCCACCTCTACCATCTCCTCTTTCTCCACCACCTCGGGCCCCGGTGTCCCCGGCCAGCACTATGCCCATCTTACTGTTCCTGATAGACACGTCTGCCTCTATGAACCAGCGCAGCCATCTGGGCACCACCTACCTGGACACGGCCAAAGGCGCGGTAGAGACCTTCATGAAGGTACCGACTGACCGAGCCCGGGCGGCGACCCCGGCCCGGCGGCCCGCGGGCGGCAGGGTGGGGGAGGGCGGCCGGGGCGGGGGTGTCGGGGACCTGACTGCGGGAGCTGCCGGGCTCGGGGACCCCCTCCCCCACCGCGCGGGCGGGCGGGCGCTGCGAGCCGGGCTCGGGCCGGGGCCCGGGCTCCGGCCCCGGGCGGTGTGTGGGGAGCGATCTGTGTGTGGGGGACGGCGTGGAGGGGTGGCCGCTGCGTGTGCGGTACTGTGGGGGCGGCGGGGCCGCTGGGCGCCCCTTCTTCGCCTCGTAACCTCGCCTCTGTGCTTCCCTCTCGCCCGCCCTGTTCCTCCTCCCGTCCCGCAGCTCCGTGCCCGGGACCCTGCCAGCAGAGGAGACAGGTATATGCTGGTCACTTTCGAAGAGCCGCCCTATGCTATCAAGGTAATAGCCCTCGCCCTCCCCCTTTCCTCCCTTCCCTTCCCTGTTCCTTCCTCGCTCGCCCTCCCCGCCCCCCCCATTCACCCTTCATTATGCTCCCCTCCCCCACCCGCTGCGCTCCCAGCCGCTGAGGTCCCTTCCCTGCGGGCTCCCACCCCCTCCCCCGCTCGGCAGCGTCCTAGCGCGGCGCGGAGTCGCTGGGCCACCGCCGTCCCCTCCCGGCCCGGCCCGGCGGCGGCGGCGGCGGCGGCGCTGCTATCAACATGGCCGACATTTCCCCTCCGCGGCGTGAGCGGCAGCAATGAACTGTGGGGGATATTTATTCAAGTTAGCCGGAGTGACAGCCGGGCCCGGCCGCGCACAGCCCCGGTTTGCATTAAAGGGGAATCGGCCCGTCCGGCCCGGAAGCCAGATGCGGGGCTGCCAGGATTGGTCTTGTCAGATTCGTCCTAAGAGGGCCGGTGGGACAGCTGCAGGTTAACTTCCTAAGTCCGGCTCCCATCTGCTTCCACTAGTACCTTCACATACCCAAATTTTGGCTATTAGATTAGGTAGTAAATTTGTCAGTGAAGTTATAAAGTATTAAGGCTGTTAACTACCAAAACCTAGAGAGGAAGCAGGTTTATTCCTGGGCCACCTTTGGAAGAGAGTTTCCTCAGCAGCGGTGCAGTATTAACACGTTAACCAAGCCAAACCAACCAAAAGTGAAGCTGCTACTTGGTGAACGTCAGATTATAACGGCTCTGTGTACACATGGCTTTAAAAAATGAAAAAAAAAAAACTTACATTTTTCTTTTCAGGCTGGATGGAAAGAAAACCATGCAACGTTTATGAATGAACTGAAAAACCTTCAGGCTGAAGGACTTACGACTCTTGGCCAATCCCTAAGGACAGCTTTTGATTTATTAAATTTAAATAGATTAGTAACTGGCATAGACAACTATGGGCAGGTAGGTTGAATAATAAGGTGGCAAAATAGTTGATTTTTCATTTTGTGGAAAAACACAGTCCAATCCAAAAACTACATAACATGAAATGCAAGTATAAAACATTCCAAATTAGAATATGCACATTGTTCAAAGGCAAAACTCTTACCCTACTATATATATTTTACATCCCTCACTTTTTCCCCCTTTAAAATGCATTTGTATTCAGGATTAGAATCTGAATCTTTTGCTATAAAGTTGACATACATTGGTTTTAATCCCTTGAAAGTTCACTAAAGACCTAAAAGGGAAAGCATCCTACCACACCACACTCAAGTTGTATGTGCAACTATTGTAGTGGCTTAGAGACACTAGTTCGTGGTCTTCATTTGTATATTAGTAAAGACGTTAGAGGAAATTAATCTGTTTGTTGCATCAGGGTTTAATGTGACCATGTTGTATAACTATTCTGAAAGGTAAGATTTTCACTGGAGTACAGTCACTGGCTGAGAACATTAAGTTTTCTTTTGAAGCATACACAGTTAACAACTATTGCAGGAAAAATTCTGAATTAAATTTCAGGCCCAGAGTTTTGATTTAAACTCCAAACCCTTGGAAAAAAAGACTGCTGGAAAATATGAAAGAACCCTTTGTTTCTTAACCCCCACAAGTCCATTTATTGCACTTACTTTCATGTATTTGAGGATGACAGGAGCTTTAAATCAACAATAATTCACTAAGGAATAATGCAAGGTGGTCCATTGTAACATTTTATGATATTATTGCCCTGGAAATAAAAGATACTGAACAATGTATAATGTTACATATAACAAAGGAATATTATTTCCGAGGAGCTCAATTCTTATGTTGCAGTGAAAAGCACTATTCCTATAGTTATATATTGGGTATATGTTATATTCTTTTCCCAAGTCCCACAGTCCCTAGTTTTGTGAGTTTAATACATTTCAGGGAAATTCTTTCTGTGCCTACAACTTTTATTTGCTTCCTATTGAAGGAAATGGACTTGTTTCTGTTTTAGGCAATTTTAAGCTTCTTAGGGATAACTTCAGTGCTTAAGTGTCTTTGGAAATAGCTGAATTTAGTTCTATAACATTTAAAATGTACACTGAAGTTCAGAGTGAGCTTACCAAATTGAACTTCCATTATTTAATTAGGTAAATATGTACTTTCTTACCACATTAATACTTTTATGTTTTTCCCGTCTCTGCTGCTTTTATTTTGCAACTTTTACCAATTTAGGTAGATTTGCAACAAACTTTTTGGTTTGTTTCTGTAAAATAGTGGATTTCTTTCTCTTTTATATTCCTTTGTGATATGTAGTGCAACACAGTCTTATTGCTTAAGGTTTTCATCCTTACCTCTTTGAGTTCAAAGAGATGTTTAAAACTTGCCATTATTTGGTTACCTTTTGGTTGTCATGTTGTTAGTGTATGGCAGAACTATTAGTTTCCTCTTTTTCTGCATCACATTTCATAAGTGGTCAAGGCATTTGGACACATTCACCTCCTACTACCTATTACAAATACTTCTTAGATTGCTTCCTTCAAAAAACTGCTTGTCATGGAGAGGCTGAGGACATTTGTAATTTAAACCTGTATTTTCCTTTTCCCAGTTGATATCTGCCCCCAGAGAACACTTTAGTTCTTGTCTACAAGGCTTACCAAAAGTTTGAGGGAGAGGTGGTCCCGTGCTGTTACCACTTTGACCAAGACAAGTACCTGGAGATTGGGATGTTTTTGCATGTCAGGATTTATTAATTCAGTAACAGGGAGGGATGATGCTTCTCACTTATTTTGGTGAATCAGCAAAGATTGCAAGGCATAATATTAATGCTTATGTCTTGAATTGGCACATTAAAAATGACACTAGCATTAAAATAAGCCACTGTTTTCAAATGAAAATGATAATTTGAGTAAAGAGTATTGAATTGGAAGAAAACATTCTTCCAGAAGATTTTTTTCATCATAAAACTATCTGATTTAAACATTTCATGTTTTCTATTCACAACGAGGATAAATGATTAGGAATTTTGGATGTCTCAAATATTTAATACTGAATATTGTTCACGTGTTTTCTTCTTTGTAAAAGTACTTGTATCTGCCTGTTTTCTGTGGAATACTTTTATTTTGTAACTTCAATGTCTTTACATAAGTATTTCCCCTTTCCTGCTCTACACTAGGATCTGTGGCGTTCACAGTACTAAATTCTTGTATGTAATGTTAGTAGTTGAAGGAAATGAGAAAAGGTTAGGTGGAAGATAGAACATATATATTTTATAGAACATCTAAAAACTTTAATATTCTGAATTACTTTCTTAAATGTCTGGGTCGATATATATATTTGTATATTTATGTAGATATCCACCATTCTCCCACATATATGCACATATATGATTTTTCATAACTAATTACAAGACTATTAAATCTATATTGCATTTGTTAACTTAGTTAACATACCTACAAATAAAACATCTTTGAATTATTAGCTAGGATGCTATCAGAATTTGCAGGGCATTAGTAAGGTTAAAGTAGCTGAGAAAAAAGAATGGTTCTTAGTGAATGTTTTCCTCAAGCACTTTGGATATCCCACTAAAAAATTCCATGCCTGTAGACATTGTTATAAATATTTAATTTTGATAATCAGTACCATTTACTGATACTTCTACAGTAATGGAATAATGTGTAGCCTTTAGTCAATCTTTTCCTTTATAGCAGTACTTTATTAAGTTGCATATCATTGCAGATAAATTTGATACATAAGTTTTTCACATGTGTTCAACAGAGTTTCAAATAATGCTGATCCTTTGAGACCTGCTGAAAGTCTGAAGCAGCCCTAATATCTAAAATTAGGAAATGTATAAAATGTGAGAGGTCTGATTAAAGTTTTATATGTAGATGAGTTAATTTTCTTATTGTTACAGGTCATCCTTTTTTCCATCTATATATATATATATTTTTTTGAGACAGAGTTTCTCTCTTGTTGCCGAGACTGGAGTGCAATGGCGCGATCTTGGCTCACCGCAGCCGCCTCCTCCTGGGTTCAAGCCATTCTCATGCTTCAGCCTCCTGAGCAGCTGGGATTACAGGCTCAAGCCACCATGCCTGGTTAATTTTGTATTTTTAGTAGAGACTGGGTTTCTCTATGTTGGTCAGGCTGGTCTCGAACTCCTGAACTCAGGTGATCTGCCCACCTTGGCCTCCCAAAGTGCTAGGATTACAGCACCCAGCCCGATATTTTCAACATTGTCTTTTTTCTTTTTTTCAGTAAATTATGTTAGTTAAGATTAGCCAATGTATCTTTACTCTGGCCTGCAAGTCCATTTTTGTTACTGACCTGATTCCACACCCCCGCTACCTGAAGTATATTAGTACTGATTAAATTGTTCCAGGAGTTAGAGTGGCACCTTTCCTACTATTTGCCCTTGGTGAAGACAATCCTTGACAGATATCTTAAAAGGAGATAAAATATGTGCTTAATTTTTTGAGGATTTTCTATGTTGAATGTTTATGTCCTACATTGAAAAATGGTGGCTTTTGTACAATATCAAATTTAATGATTCTCAGGGAAAAGAATTTTAACCAATTTTATTTTTGAGCATAAAGGTCTATTTTGTAAACTTAGGAGATAATACAGTTATAGTTCTAATACTACTTTTTTTCCCTTTGCCTAAATAGTACCCATTTAATAGGTGGTGTGAAATACAGGCTTCTTTTTGAAGGCTGGCAGGTGAAGTAGTGAGAACTCCATTTCCATTTGGGTGCTTGGTTTTTCTTAGATTGTCAACAAGTGTATGAATAAAAGTTTGATATTTATTAAGCTATAGACATCTTTTCAAATGAAAGTAAGTTAATTACTATACCTGAAATACTGCTGTGTTGAATATAAACTAGAAACACAATGATGAATGGTATTTTGTAAATTTTTTAATTCCTTTAATTAAAATTTTTTTTTAAATTGTGGTAAGAAACACCTGACAAAATTTACCGTCTTAACCATTTTTAAGTGTGCAGTTCAGTAGTGTTAAATATATTCATATTGCTGTGCAACCAATATCCAGAACTTTTTTATCTTGCAAAATTGAAACTCTATATCAAGTAACTCCCAGTCCCTGGAAACCTCTATTCCACTTTCTGTTTTTATGAATTTGTCTACTCTGGATATCACAGCTAAGTGAAATCGTACAGTATTTGCCTTTTTAGATAGGCTCATTTCATTTAGCATAATGTTCTCAACATTCATTTATGTTATAGCATGTCAGGATTTTTTCATCCTTTTTAAGGCTGAATAATACTCTATTGTATGTACCACATTTTGCTTATCCACATATCCATTGATAGTCACTTGGATTGCTTCCACTTGTTGGCTGTTGTGAATAATGCTGCAATGAACATGGGTGTATAAGTAACTTTTTGAGATCCTGCTTCCAGTTCTTTTGGATATATACCCTGAAATGAAATGACTGGATCATATTGTAATTCCATTTTAAATTTTTTGAGGAAATACCATACTGTTTTTCGTAGCAGTTGTACCATTTTACATTCCTACCAACAGTGCACAAGGGTTATACTTTCTTTATATCTTCACTAACACAATTTTCTGTTTTTCTTTGACATTAGCTATCCTAATGGGTGTGAGGTTGTATCTCATTGTGGTTTTTATTTACATTTCCGTAATAATTATTTATGTTAAGCATCAACATATGCTTGTTGGCCATTCGTACACTGTCTTTGGAGAAATGTTCATTCAAGTCCTTTGCCCATTTTAAAATTGTTTTTTGTTGTTGAGTTTTAGGATTTCTTTATATTTTCTGGATATTAATCCCTTATCAGATAAATGATTTGCAAATATTTTCTCCCATTATGTAGTTTGCTTTTTCACTCTGTTGTTTCTTCGATGCACAAAATTTTTAATTTTTAGATGGTCCAGTTTACATATTTTTGCTTTTATTGCCTGTGCCTTTGGTGTCATCCACAAAATCATTGCTAAATCCACTGTCACTGAAGCTTTTCTCCTGTGTTTTAAGAGTTTTATAGCTTTAGATCTTCTGTTTAGGTCTTTAATCTATTTTGAATTAATTTTTGTATATGGTATAAGGTAAGGGTCCAACTTCATTCTTTTGCATGTGGATATCCAGTTTCTCCACCACCATATGTTGAAGAGACTGCCCTTTCCCCTTTGAATGGTCTCTGCAAATCCCTGAACTTTTGAGCCTCAATAATTTTTGTTGGTAGAGAGGGCACTCTCCTGTCAAACTTGCTTAAATGTTTTTTCCCCGTCTTTATTGTGTAAAAGAAGAGCAATGGCTAGAAATGTGAGAATTGGAATCCCAATCTTGGCCTCGCCATTGAATCATTATGTAACATTGAGCATTCACATTACTATTTTGAGCCTCTGCTACTTCTTATTCCAAGTTGGCAATAATGAAGCCATTGTACCTTTAATATAGAATTGATGAGAGGTTTAAATGGAGTGATATATTTAAAATGTACTTTATTAGGATGTGCTCACTAGACAAAAGCATCCTTTTCCTCCAAAAGATTAGTATGTTTACCTCTAGTTTTCTATTTTTTCAGCTTTAAATTTGAAATTAAAATTATAAAAATCTTCAAAGCTGATTATTACATGCCTTAAACATCTATTAGTATCACGAAGTATATGTTTTTCCTTGGGCTTTGTATTGTATCCCAGAAAAGCAGGTGTGAAAAAAAAGAAAAGTAATATAACTTGGCCAAAGTTGTCTCAGTGGCATTTAATAAGCATAGGATGATGTTTCTAAAGAAGTGTTAAAACAACTTAAATAATTTAGCAGATAAGTCAGAAAGTCATTCTTTTGCAAGAATACTTACGTGAAAAAAGCACATGCTTTAGGATTCTTTCAAATAGGGAGCTCCCCCTAGTGCGTTTTAGATGAGATTTACACAAGTTTGATTTGCAGGGAACCTTTTAGGAGCGCATCTGTTGGGTAAATCAAGGGATATTTTAATAAGATTTAACTGAGCTCAAAGTAGTACAAAATGGATATGATTTATTTCCTATAGAGCATTAATTTAATGGTGGTATAATTTAAATGAGAAGGAATATCCCCAAACCCAGATTTTCTTTCAAAACATTTGCAAAATATTTCTTCAGAATTTTATACTCTAAAACTGTTTTCTAAAAGAAAAAATTCTCCAGTCATCTGAAAAAAAAAAAAAAAAAGAAAAATGAAAAACATTATCGCGTTCTCTTTTTTTTTTTTTTGGAATAGAGTTTCATGCTTGTTGCCCAGGCTGGAGTGCAATGGCGTGATCTTGGCTCACTGCAACCTCTCCCTCCCGGGTTCAAGCCATTCTCCTGCTTCAGCCTCCTGAGTAGCTGGGATTACAGGCTCCCACCACCACCCCCAGCTAATTTTTGTATTTTTAGTAGAAACGGGGTTTAGCCATGTTGGCCAGGCTGGTCTCAAACTCCTGACCTCAGGTGATCTGCCCACCTCGGCCTCCCAAAGTGCTGGATTTACAGGCGTGAGCCACCGCGCCCGGCCAGTATTGCATTCTTAATTAGAAATTGTTCAAAACAAATCTTAAATACAAAAGTCAAAAATAGGCCGGGTGCCATGGCTCACGCCTGTAATCCCAGCACTTTGGGAGGCTAAGGCAGGTGGATCACTTGAGGTCAGGAGTTTGAGACCAGTCTAGACAATGTGGTGAAACCCCATCTCTACTGAAAAAAAAAAAAAAAAAAAAAATTAGCTGGGGGTAGTGGCATGTGCCTGTAGTCCTAGCTACTCAGGACTCCTGAGTCCTGGTTGGAGGATTGCTTGAATCCTGGAGGCGGAGGTTGCAGTGAGCTGAGATGGTGCCACTGCACTCCAGCTTGGGCAATAGGCTGTCTCAAAAAAAAACAAAAAAACAAAACAAAAACAAACAAACACCAAATAATATATTCTACTTCTTTAAAGAGCATTTTACTTTCTTTTGATACAGGAGAATATTGATAATTATGTATTATATACAGCTGGAAATTAAAAGATCAGGAACAAATCTAATATTTGACATCATTGGACTTATTTGTGTATTTTGAATTAAGGTCATTTGTGGTCAAAATTAGTTAAAAGGATTGTTTATTTAGTCATGTTCATGTCATAGATTTCTCCAAAGAGATTATATAATATTTTATAGTTTGAAATGTTTCTCAAATATATAAAATGATTTTTGGCCATAATAACCTTGACTCAGATTTATACGCTACAATTAAATTAGTCTTGGTGGACTTTTCTTGTTTTTTGGGGCTTTTTAATTTTAAAAATGTTTAGATACAAAGTCTCTCTGTGTTACCCAGGCTGGTCTTGAACCGCTGGGCTCAAGCAAGCTTGCCACCATAGCCTTCAGAGTAGCTGGGACTGCAGGCTCTTGCCATTGTACTCAGCTTAAAAAAGTAATTTCCTTATATAAACTTGATTTTTGTTTAGTCTTACTATTAGTCTATAAAAGTTTACCATGGTTGCCAGACTTTAAACAAAATACTAAATTTTTTAAAAATTTTATTTTGGTTTGTATTTTCTGATCTTTAACATTTTTATTGAGATGTAACTTAAACAAATCTGAAGTGTGAAGCTTAGTGAATTTTAAAAATACATACTCTTAAAAAAATTGAACATTTGCATCTACTGACAAGTTTTCATTAAACTTTCTGTGTTTTATTATTATTGTCATAGGGCTTTAGAATGGAAGTGATTTTAGAAGTTTACTCAATTTTCCTCATTTTGTAGGTGAAGAAAAGGCCTAGAAAGGTTCGGAGGCTTAATTTCTTCACATTTATGAAATATTTTAAAATATTGTAATTGGTGATAGAACAGTTATGCAGATTTTATTAAGGATTTGTATATTATTTAATACCATTTTATTTAAATGTATAAGCAGTGGATCTGAGTTGCTTTCTTCAGTTTTGTCTATAGTTCTGTAATGCAGTATGATTTCTTTCAGTTCTTGTTTGAAAGCTAAGCTTTTCATTTTGTCTCTGTTACATTTAGTCTTTCTTGTAACATTCTATCTAAGTACTGTTTGTTACAAAATTAGCTTTAGTTGGATTCCTTCCTCCCTTTGTTTGGCAGAAAGTAAATGAATTTAGGGCAGCGCACCCCAGCCTTTTTGGCACCAGGCTGGTTTTGTGGAAGACAGTTTTTCCATGGATTGGTAGAGGTGGTTGGGATGGTTTCAGATGAAACTTTTCCACCTCAGGTCATCAGGCGTTAGAGTCTCATAGGAGCGCATAACCTAGACCCCTTGGCATGCACAGTTCACAATAGGGTTCGTGCTCCTATGAGAATCTAATGCTGCTGCTGATCTAACAGGAGGCGGAGCCCCAACGGTAATGCTGACTTGCCCACTGCTCACCTTCTGCTGTGCTGCCCATTCCTGATAGGGTCCAGGGGTTGGGGACCCAATCTAGGGGATAAACCAGGGAAGACTTCTTAGAGGTAGTAGCATCTGAAGAATAAAAGTTTACTGAGAATCCGGAACCCTTGCAGGTTAGGGGGCAATGCAGAGTGAAGATCATGATCAATGGCCAGATGCGGTGGCTCATGCCTGGTAATCCCAGCACTTTGGGAGGCTGAGGTGGGCGGATCACCTGAGGTCAGATGCTCGAGACCAGCCTGGCCAACATGGTGAAACTAAAAATACAAAAATTAGCTGGGCATGGTGGCGGGCCCCTGTAATCCCAGCTACAGGCACCCTCAGGAAGCTGAGGCAGGAAAATTGCTTGAACCCGGGAGGCGAAGGTTGCAGTGAGCTGAGATTGCGCCATTGCACTCCAGCCTAGGCGACAAGAACAAAACTCCATCTCAAAAACAAAACAAAATCATGGTCAAAAACATAGGAGGGGCTGTCCCTGTGGCTCACACCTGTAATCCCAGCACTTTGGGAGGTTGAGGAGGGAGGATCACTAGAGGCCAGGAGTTCAAGACCAGCCTGGCCAACCTGGTAAAACCCCATCTCTGCCAAAAACACAAAAATTAGCCAGGCATGGTGGTACACGCCTGCAATCCCAGCTACTCGGGTGGCTGAGGCAGGAGAGTCGCTTAAACCTAGGAGGCGGAGGTTGCTGTGAGCCAAGATTGTGCCACTGCACTCCAGCCTGGGTGATAGAGTGGGACTCTGTCTAAAAAAAAAAAAAAAAAAGGCCGGAGTTGGGGAGGCCTGGGGACGTATGGGATAGTTGACAGGGTTTTTATACTGTAATTACTTTAAGGCCTAGATTCTAATAATATACATAAGTATTTAATGGCGCTTCTTGATTTTGTGCTTCATAGTTTGTTTCTGATGTGTAGCTAGTTAATATAGAGCTATTAACCTTGTTCATTAGTCGATTTTTCCAATGTAGTATGCCAACCAGTATTAGGGTTACATTTATATAACTTTTTGCCTGGAGAGTTGATGAGTTAACTACCATGTTTTCATTTAACTTAAGGTAGTTTTGAAAATTTCTAAGCATTATGTCTTAAGATTCAGAAAAATAAGACCAGATCCACTTATGAATTTCCATTCCACTCGTGACCTGACAAGTCATATAACCTCTCAGCCTCACTTTCCCCATTAGACAAATAGAATGAAAAAACCTATCTTGCAGAATTGTGATAAAGATTAAGGGATGTACAACACAATTTATTATTGTAACACAACCTATTAATCATTTTTATGAATTTTCTCTTATTTGAATTTTAAAAATTGAAATTATGGGGTACTAGAGGTTTTTTTAATCTTGCTTTTTTCAGAACAAGCAGCATGGTGGTATGGAAAGAACTGCTATATTAGAACTGGCTGTGCCTGGTTCTGTCACTCACTAGCTTATATTGTATTGAAAAGTCCCTTAATCTCTCTGAGCATCCAGTTTCTCATCCGTAGAATTGTGATTATACCAACGCTTAAATTTTGTGAGGATTAGAAGTAATATTTGTTAATCATCTAGCAAAAGTGCCTGCCTGGCACATGGTAGGAGCTCATTTATGATGATGATCATCGTCTCCAATATTATGGTAAACACTTAACAGGATAAAAGCTTTTTAGTCTGAAACCTTTGACAAAAACAGAATTAAGGTTGTTCCATAACCTATCATACAGTTATGTATCACTTAACAATGGAGATATGTTCTGAGAACTGCACCATTAGGCAGATCTGTTGTGGGAACATCATAGAGTATACCTACAGAAACCTAGACGGGATAGACGACTATACCCCTAGGCTATATGGTATATGACCCATCACTCTTAGGCTATACATCTATACATCTACTTGTATAGCATGTAACTGTACTAATTGCTGTAGGCAGTTTTAACACAAGCATTCATGTGTCTAAACATATAAATGTTGACAAATACAGTAGAAATATGGTATGAAAGATAAAAAATGGTATACCTAGATAGGGCACTTACCGTGAATGTAGCTTGAGGACTGGCAGTTGCTCTGGGTGGGTGATTTAAGATTTAAGATACAAACATAGCTGTATACAATATTTATATCCTTATTCTGTAAGCTTTTTTCTATTTTTAAAATTTTTATGTTTTAAAAAACTTTTTTTTTTTTTTTTTTGAGGAGTCTCGCTGTGTCGCCCAGGCTGGAGTGCAGTGGCGCAATCTCTGCTCACTGCAAGCTCTGCCTCCTGGGTTCACGCCATTCTCCTGCCTCAGCCTCCTGAGTATCTGGGACTACTGCCACCACACCCGGCTAATTTTGGTGTTTTTTTTTTTTTTTGTATTTTTAGTAGAGACGGGGTTTCACCGTGTTAGCCATCATGATGTCCTGACCTCCTGATCTCCTGACCTCATGATCCGCCCGCCTCGGCCTCCCAAAGTGCTGAGATTACAGACGTTAGCCACCGCGCCTGGCCTTTGTTAAAAACTAAGACTTACACTCATTATTCTAGGCCACACAGGGTCAGGATCATTAAGATGTCAGGAGGTGATAGGAATTTTTCAGCTGTGTTATAATCATACAGGACCACTGTCATGTATGTGGTGGTCTGTCATTGGCCAAAACATTATGTGGTGTCTTACTTGTACATCCATCATGAGAAGCCATAAGTAGCTATCCAGTTTTTCTAGCTAAAGTAATTTTCAAAGCAAGAAAGGTTTTAAACTTCTTTGAGAAAATTTAGAGTTTATTTCTAGGACTTTGTAATTGTATATTTTAGAATTCACATTGGTGATGGTTGGGATGGGGGTTTAGGGGAGGTGCTGTCCTCCAGAAGAAATGTCAAGTGTAAAATATATAATTCCTTTTATTTGTCGTGTAGATTTGTGTAGGAAAAGACATAATAGGATAGGCCTAGGAAGGATTTTTTTATATGAAGATTTTTTTTTGAAGGGCATATATAATTGGAAATTTGATTATTGGTATATGGAGAGAGAGAATTGTACATTAAAAGTACTATAACTTAAATCTTACAGTTAAGAGGATTAGTTGTAACCAAAGGACAAATTTATGTCAGTCTAGTGATTAGTCCTATCAAAAATTATTCTAGCCTTCACATAACCTGTTTTTATTGCCTGTTTTATCTGTGACATTTTGACATCTTCCTTCTATTAGTTTTGCCCAAATGAGTTGTGGGACTCCTAGTGAAGGTCCTTGGAAGGATTATATTTTCTATAAAACTTTATTATGGACATGATAACAGTTCTGAATATGTGAGAAAAAGTAATTGTATACTATTAGGTGATGCAGTTTGTAGCTAGGAAATGACAGAGTTGATGCTGGTGTGTCAGAGTAAAACTTTCCCTTTGTCTTAAAGTGAGTGAACCTTGTTAGGTACTAGGAAACAACAACAGTCTTATTGGTTATTCTGGGGTTTCAACACTGGAAACATCTAAAAACAGAATTATTCTGAAATAATTGAAAACAATCTGTTTTAAATAAGGAATTGAAGATAATTGAATATGCAGTGTGAAAGGTCAGGCTGCAAGTGACAGTGGGTGATGTTGCAAGATAATGACAAGGTACAGTACTTTTGGATTATCAGGAATTAGCAAAATGATGTCTTGGTGTCCTCTGGTAATTTCTGAGTTGTGAACTATCTTGCTCATTTATATACTTTGGCAAGTAATGAAATAATGAATGTAAAATTTTGAATTTTGTGTAATCACATTTCTTAAACCAGTAAGAAAGGAAAACCAAGAGATTGCATCCACAAGATCAGGCCTAAATAGGTAGTAGAAAGAATAGAAGGTCTTTATTTTAAATTTTATTGTTAATTCAGAATGGGTAGTGTCTAATCACAAATGAGATTATAGTGAATGTAAATCTTAATGTAACAAAGGATGATCTTGCCATGTTCTTAAAACTTTCCATTTTAATGAGCTATAGTAACATTCTAAAACATGTAGCAATCTGTGCAGTCATCCATATGTGACATCTGCTTCTTCATGAAGTGCATTTCTAAGGCAAAAGTATTGGTGGATTTGTATGTATAGTTAGGAAGGCTTATAAAACTTTTTTCTTTTAAATGATAGGCACAAGTATTATGTAGTTAGATTTTTTTTGTTTCTGGAAAATGTTATCTACTTTGAAAATTTTAAATCTATCAACACTTGGGAAGGTGTTTAGCACAAGCATCAATAAATGTTTCAATCAGAATCTAGCAAGAAAGGATTCTTAGAAACTTTTACTCACGTACATATACTTATGTAATGGATTTAGATAAATGTTTCCTCCTAAAAAATCTTAGCAAAGTTGGGTTAGTACCATTTCTTTCCTTGAAAACAAAAAATCCACATTTTTTACGAACCAGGGCCCCTTAAAACTAATCTCACATTATGTCTTTTTTTAGTTATTATTATTTTTGAGACACAGTCTCGCTCTATCGCCCAGGCTAGAGGGCAGTGGCATGATCTTGGCTTACTGTAATCTCTGCCTCCCAGGTTCAAACAATTCTTGTGCCTCAGCCTTCCCAGTAGCTGGGATTACAGGCAAGTGCCACCACACCTGATTAATTTTTGTATTTTTAGTAGAGACAGGGTTTCAACATGTTGGCCAGGCTGGTCTGGAACTCCTGACCTCAAGTGATCCTCCTGCCTTGGCCTCCCAAAGTGTTGGATTACAGGTGTGAGCCATCATGCCTGGCCTCACATTATGCCTTACCCAATTATTTTCAGATTGGCCTTCAGCCATAGCATATGGGAAACAATATACTCTCAGTTTTCCGAGGGCTTATCATGAATTTTTTTTCCTTTTTGAAATTTAATGCTTTATTGCTAACTTTCCTGATCTGAAACATTTATTAGGCAGTTCTTCATTTTCAGTTGTAGCCTTTAAGATATTTATGTAGAAGGCTGTCATAGAATGCCATCTTCTTTTGTAGGACAGTTGTGTGTGTGAATTGATTTTTTTTTTTTGAGACCATATTTGTAGTGTGATGTGTAGAAGGAAGTAACCAGAATGGTTTTATCTGCTTCTTTGCCCTACATTCAAGGTCTGCTTATGATAGTATTTAAAATTGAGTTCAGTGCTGGGTTCAAGATGGGATTTAACCAGACTTTTACAAAGGTAGCATCTGTAGATTTTGTAGCAGTCAACTCAAGGAGGTGATTAATCTTGAGAGACTAGACAGATTTCTTTTAGGTGAAATTAAATTTTACCATTATTGCTGTATAACTCCATTCACCTATCTTTGAAAATATGTTTACATCTTGGATTTTTATACATTTATTTTAAAAAAAACATTTCTAACATGTTTTTTATTACATGCTTCACTAGAATAAAATTTTCCCAAGTTATTATTACCCAGTTCATCCTGAAATCTTAGCCTCAGGCTGTCCTCCCACCTCGGCCTCCCAAAGTGCTAGGATTACAGGTGTGAGCCACCATGCCTGGCCCCAGTCCATCTAATGTATGTATTAGATTCTTAGAATATTACTATTTATTAAGTAAAGTTCTATTTCTGATAGCTTAATTACTCCTTATATGCCAGCATAAACACTATTTGCCTGGCACTACTTTTTAGGCATTCCCCAGACCAGTTTGTTAATTTTATTCAAACTTTAGATTCCAGTTCAAGTATAAACTCAAATTCTGCCAAATTATTAATATTTCAGATATATTGAGTTTATATTACTGTGTTTTGCAGTTATACTTAGTCCTATCAATTATTGAATTTCCCTAATTTTTTTTTTTTTTACAAAGTCAAACTTTAGTGATGCTGCAGTTCTTATGGTGACTTACAATTTCTTACATTATTACTCTTCAGTCTATTATTAAATCAAATTCCAGGATGGAGTTCCTTAGTCGTTACATTAAAACAGATATATGGAATTCCCCCCTACTTTTGCTTAAATCGTAGTATTCCATCTGTTTTTAATGCTGTTGTATTTTTAACATAAGGAATTATGTGGTTGAATAAAGGAATTGTATCGGAACACAATCATGTAACGGAGTTACTTGAAACTAAAAATATATTTCTTACACTGTGGAATTCTAACGTGTTTTCTGTAGCTGTAGCCCTTAATGTATTCTGTTACCAGATTTTTATATACTAGCAGATTGTATTTTAGAATACCAAATACGTTTTTAATTTTGAAGAGTATTTGTTTTGAACATATAATAAAGGCACATGGTTAAAAAAAAGTTGAAGTATTATAAAAAGTTACACAGTTGTTTACTTCCTTTCTATGGAGGCAACCATGGTTAATCAGTTTCTAACGTATCCTTCAGAGATCTTTTTTATGTGGTCAAAGGTTTTACAAGGGTTAATGTCTTAAGATGAATATTTTAGAGTTTGATATCAAAAGACTCATTTTTATACTACACTACTTGAGATTTTAACAATAAAAGTAATAATCTTACTGAAATCTGAAACAAACGTGAAATTTGTAGCTCTGGACTTGGAATATTGATTTAAATGTAAGCCTGTCAGGCCTTTATTGACTTTTAAGTAATTCTGTTTTGTTTGTAATATATTATTAGCCAGTTTGTGTATTTATCCCCATAATTTAATGAACCTCCTCTACCTTTAAAAAAATTAACAGTATTAATGACAATGAATTATTGACTTGACAAACATGATTAGCCCATCAGAAGATTTTATGACCTATTTAAGGGTAAAGTAACATTCCTATGCCCCTCCTCCACTACATTTTCAGTTTCTTAGGTAAGTGAAAACAATTGTTTTCCTGAGATCAGGTTAGTTTATATTTGGAGGAAATTACCTTTTTTTAATATTTTCAAAATTTTTTTTCAAAATAATTTGTTGTAACATTTCAAAAGCATTTTCTTTCAAAAATAACATAGGTTCTAATAGATAATATGTTTACATTAATTCTTTAAATTTTCTTATTGAGATTTTATGCTTTAACTGAGTAATTTAACACCATGGTAACTGGTTGTTGAGAGAACTATAATAGGAAATTTTAAGCGAAGTAAAAGGTTTTGCTTTATATTATCTTGTGGCAGAACTCTTACTTGAGGTTTTTGACCAAAATTAAAATGAAAAATTTTTAATGACAGAAAGATTGACTCCCATTAGTAAGTAGCTCTAGAGCTAGAACATTATATTTTGCATTATATTTTCTAGTGATATGTTTGGATTTCTTTATGACAGGAACCACTGCTCTGAGAGTAAAACGTGAATTTATTCTGCTAATAGCAAAAGTAAACTTTTAGTCCCTCTACTGGCCGTCTTTGTTGTAGCAGAGCTTAGTTTTTTTTTTGTTTTAAATATATCATTATAATTATGATAAAGGCTACTTATAACTTTATGGCCAAGGTGAATATTGACAGAAATTCTAAAGGATTTTCTCCCAACTGAGTGACTTTATAAACATACTTAGGAATAACAATGTAAAATAATTGCTCTTAAATATAAGGATTTGGGAATTATTAAATTGCATAGGCTTGACACCAGATAGTGAATAACATTATATTGCAGTAATTAAGTTGTAACTCTCATTTAGACTTTGGAGGTGTTAAAACTTTATTTTTTTGTAAAACATGACAAAAATCTTAACAATACTGGCAGACAACTAAAACTTTTTTAATTTGCTGGGTAAACAATGTTGACAGAGAAAGATGACATTATGCAGCAAGGAACAGTGCAAAACAGTATATAAGAAAACTTTCTTGCTTTTTTTTTTTTTTTTTTTTTTTTTTTTTTTTTTTTTTTTTTTTTTGAGACGGAGTCTCGCTCTGTCACCCAGGCTGGAGTGCGGTGGCGCAATCTCGGCTCACTGCAAGCTCCGCCTCTCGGGTTCATGCCATTCTCCTGCCTCAGCCTCTCCGAGTAGCTGGGACTACAGGCGCCCGCCACCACGCCTAGCTAATTTTTTGTATTTTTTTAGTAGAGACAGGGTTTCACCGTGGTCTCGATCTCCTGACCTCGTGATCCGCCCGCCTCGGCCTCCCAAAGTGCTGGGATTACAAGCGTGAGCCACTGCGCCCGGCCAAGAAAACTTTCTTGGAGCTACCTGTTCACTTTCTGCTAGTGATGTAGAAATTCATGCTTAAATAAATTTGTTAATGTCAAACATTTATATAATAGAGATGGGGATACATTTTTCCTGAAGAAGTAATAAAACAACCTTGTGTGTATAAATTACATTAACTTAATCATTATTCTAATTTTTATAGTAACTGATTATTGCTTTTCTTAGTGTGATTCTTGACTAAGCTCTTTAATCTTAGAGAGGAAAGAATCTTAGGCATGGCAGGGGATAATTGGTACAATGAGGATGATTGTATTTTTCTTTTTTCTTTTCTATGTTTGATCTTTATCTGACTTTTCCAAAATTTGAAGTCACTAAAGAACTTATTATTTTATCTTGTGTTTGTGTATATACTCTCTGAAAGTTGAAGTTATATCGTTTTTAAAAGTAAACATTAGTATATATTGTGTTTTGTTTCAGTGTGTTTGTGTTGGGGGAAGATACATTGATTTTATATATGAAGAAATTGATGGCTAAGTAATTACAGAATCACAGGAATCTACCAAGTAAAGGAATAGTTTTACTATATAGTTAATTTTATTGCAGAAAGAATATATTAAAAACAAAACAATCTGATTATAACACCATTCCTTGTTGGGTAAATATGGCACAATCCAGGTTGGTATGGAATTACGTCGAAGAGAATTTAGCAGCTGCCAGTTGGATCTCCAGGTGGTGCAGAAAGACCATGTGGATTTTAGAATTAGAATAGCTTAATAAGTTTCTGGCTTTGCCACCATCTAGTCCACCTTGAGTTATATCATTTAATCTCCCTGAATATTTTACCTCACTAAGTTTTTTTAGGGTCAAATGAGATAAGTGCTTTATTGTTATTATCAAGACGATAGCAGTAATGTTACTGTTACTATAGCAATTTCAGGCCAGTTTAAGGGTATCCTCTGTGGAGAGTATTTTGTTTAAGACTAGTCAAGTTTCAACTAAAAGCTTTGTTTTGTTGTCTAAGAAAAAGTAACTTTGGTTTTAGTGTTTGAATTTAGCTTAATTAAATTTAATAACCCAGACTTTCTGTTAAGTTTTAATATATTTTAACTTAATTTTGTAGACATGGGCCTTTAAAAAGTATTAACCTTTCGGGTGGATGTCATCATCTGTATGAGTCTGCTACATGGTAGATTATTTTTCTTTAATTAGAAGTATGATTAATCTCTTGCCTCTGAAAGACAATTCTCAGTGTGCTTATACAGGAATAAAAGTGAATGGGTGTCAGACTTTTGGTCAGGAAATCTGATTTCTTTTTTGAGACGGAGTCTCACTCTGTCGCCCAGGCTGGAGTGCAGTGGCATGATCTTGACTCACTGCAACCTCCACCTCCTGGGTTCAAGGGATTCTCTTGCTTCGGCCTCCCGAGTAGCTGGGCACTACAGGCATGTGCCACCATGCCTGGCTAATTTTTGTATTTTTTGATGGAGACGAGGTTTTTCACAGTGTTTCCTAGGCTGGTCTCACAGTCCTGACATCAAGTGATCCACGTGCCTTGGCCTCCCAGAGTGCTGGGATTACAGGCATGAGCCACCTCGCCCAGCCTGGTTTTGTTTTATGTTAAAATGTAGAAGTGATATAGAAGACCCTACTACAAGTATTTGATCCATGCTGTGGTGGCTTTTAGAGCTTTGCTGATTCGTTTTTGAAAGGCATCAAGTCAACAAAAGTAGTTTAGCTTAAGGGTGGAAGCAAGATAATATAGTTTCGAAGCTATTAGGACCTCTTGGTTTTCTTTATCTCCCTTAGGCAATTTTTGAGCTAAAATACTGGTAGAGACCAAGAGAGAGATTTATTGTTATGTGTACATATGTTTATTATATATGAGAGTAGAGATTATGTATCATACACTTAATACAATACCTGATATATAGTAACCACTCAAATCTTTGAATGGCCAACACGAATGAGTAGATAGTAGATGGTTGAAAGATACAAGAGGGAGATAGTGCTCCTTTTTATACGTTAGTAGCCCAGCAAATTCATGAGTAGTTATGCGTTGAGTTTGGGGAGTACACATTTATATTGAGGTAAAGGTAACATACATTTTTTGAATCTTGTTGAAGTTTGAGTAATTCTAAATGGTTCTGTGAACCCAGGCTGATTTGTATTAAGCTATAATCAGTGAGTCAATAAGTTGAAGTGTTTTGTTCCCAGTACTTGCTTAGTGGTGTGGAAAGAAATATGACATATTCTTTGCCTTCAGCGTATTCAAACACATGAAAAAATAGCAAGCAATACGAGACGGTGTTTTTTTTTTTAATAAATTGTGGTAAACACAACAAAATTTATTGTCTTAACCATTTTTAAGTGTATACTTCTGCAGTGTTAGATATATTCACATTGTGTAAGATGGTGTGTATTTAAATTCTTATTTAAATTAAAAATTATTTGAAAAGGTGAGGGATAGATGTTGTGGGGAAGTGGTATTCAAATTGTGCTCCATGGAACCACTCAAATCCAATTTTAAAGGAACATTTTATTTACCTTCTTATTTATTTAATTTAAAGTGTAAAAACTACCACTGTTAGAATATGGAGATGGAAAGATGTGATTACTAAAAGCCAAAGTAATCAGGGAAAGCTTCGTGGAAAATACAAAGATTTAAACTGGGCCTTAAGGAATGAGTAGGAGTTGGGTAGGTTTGAGGAGGGAAGAGGAAAAACATTCTACTTTAGGGAAACAATCAAAGCTAAGAGTTGGGAATGAACATTGCCTGAGAAGACCTATATTATTAGAATTTATTATATATTTTGGGGGTGAATCGTATGAGAGACAATATAGAGACAATATTACAATGTAATGTAATAATTCCCCCAAATGAGTTCATTTTAACATGAATATTACAGAGGAAGAAGGAGGGATAAATTAATTCATGTTGTCTCCCTGCAAGACTCCTGTGACGTTTTAATGCTGCTGTGCATTTAGAATCTTCTAGAGATTATATCTAACATATTTTAAGTTTAACCAAAGGAATCTTTCTCCCCTGGAACCATTTTTTTCATGGGCACCAATTAGAAAAGTGCACGTGTCACTTACAAGTTGAATGATTTGATCAAGACAATCTATTACATGTCCCCCACTCCCACTTTATGATGATTAGATTATAATCATATAATTAACTGAATTCATTCAATAAATATTGTGTATAATAATATGTTAGAAATTGAGAGTTATAAGAAGAAAGGTTATAGGACCATAGAATATTACATGTTTATAACTCTTCTACATTGTTGTTGTTCTAGGTATGGTCTGTGGCTATTAGTGTCTTCTAGCTGCCAGTCTTGTTAGAAATGAAGAATCTTAGTCTTCATACCAGACATAATCAGAAACTGCATTTTAAGATCTCCAAGTGGCTCATATGACATTAAAAAATTGTCATACACAGTTCTACGTTTTATCCAAGAAAGCTTCATTCAATTCTTGGTGCCGTTAGTGGCAGAGAATTTGATACCTTCGATTGCAAATACAAGGTTTACCCTCTTGAAATTTATATCCTTTGGCCTTAGTTCTGTCAGTCCCTCAAATGGGAGCCATTTATATGTAAAAGGCAAGCTTATGTTTGTCGTAGTCCCGTACCATATGTGTCGCCTAGAACTGATCATTGTGCTAGTAGAGTGGGTTGGCCAGATATTTGAATGGAAGCTATTGAAGTTATCTCACCTTCTATACAGAACATTTGAGAACCCGTGCTACTCTGTTCCATTGCTTTTGCTACCACTAGTTTTGTACTTTTCTCTCCAAGCATTTTCTTTAGGTAACCATTTTTTAATTTTAACTTTTCATCTTGTACTGTTGTTAAATTTTTGCTGAATTTAGAGTAGTCCTACTATTTCCATAGAACTAGCTCTTAAAATCTTTCAAATCATTTACCTAGTTATTTGCTTAGACATTTTGATTACATGCATACCTTATGGTAATGTTCACCTACTGTCTTGCCTTCCTTTTTAAGAAAGTTTCTCAGGAAGTGTTCTTTTTTTATTGTAACTTGTAATATCTACAAAAATCAAATTATTAGAATTGAACTACTAGGGTCCCTTTTAAGAAATTAAATACTCTTAGTAACGTAAATACACTCCCTCTAAAAATGAAAGCAATTCACAAATTTATAAAGAAGTGAAAAATCCACCTCTTTCTCTACCTAATCCCTCTTTCTCAGGGTTAATCACTGTTTAGTTTATGTGTCCTTCTATATCTTTTCTTAAAATGTACAAACAGGTACATACTACATGTAAAATGAAACTAGAAAGGGAGATTGTATATATGCTGTTCTGAGAATTGACTTTTTACTTTGTAAGCCAAATCTAAACCTTTGTATGATCAATGTGTTTTTTGATTTTAGGGAAGAAACCCTTTTTTCTTGGAGCCAGCAATAATTATCACGATTACTGATGGGAGCAAGTTGACTACCACCAGTGGAGTCCAGGATGAGGTAAGTTGTGCTTATATTACATGGATTATGCAAATGCAGTTGAACAATCCTTTATTTTTGTAGGATATTGAACACCTTTAATAGGTTCTCTGATTATTTGATGCAGTTTAGAGTCATCTGTCTCCTATGGCCCATCTTTGTTTGTAGCAGTGTTCTTATTTTCTTGAATAAGAATCTCTTCTATGAGAAATGTTTGAGCATACCCACACCCCATTCGTATGTGTAATTATGAGTTTATGTGAGGGTGACAGTTTCAGTCTGTCATAAATAGTAAAATGAATTCCTTAGTTTTTTTCAGATTTAAAAAAAGGGAAACAGCATTCTAATGATTTCTTCCTATATTTCAGTGAATTGTCGTTGGCAGTCCAACGACTGTGGAAACTCTTTGGCTAGAGTATAGCAAAGCCAAGAAGAGGTGTTAAGACTAGGAAAAGTAAGGTTTTTGGACATTTTTGTTTTCTCTAAGTCAAATGTATTATACATATATATATATATATATATATATATATATATTTTTTTTTTTTTTTTTTTTTTTGAGACGGAGTCTCACTCTGTTGCCCCGGTTAGAGTGCAGTGGCATGATCTTGGCTCACTGCAGCCTCCACCTCCTGGGTTCAAGCAATTCTTGTGCCTCAGCCTCCTGAGTAACTGGGATTACAGGCATGAGCCACCATGTCCAGCTAATTTTTGTATTTTTAGTAGAGATGGGGTCTTGCCATGTTGGCCAGATTGGTCTCGAACTCCTGACCTCAGGATCCACCCGCCTTGGCCTCTCAAAGTGTTGGGATTACAGGTGTGAGCCACTGCACCCAGCTGTATAAAAAATTTATAGCTAACCTTACCTATTCTACACCAACATTCATTATGCAGAGTTGTGTGTGGTGTCGTATAATGAATATAATAGATTTTTTTAATTTTAAGGTGTTTCTACTATAGTATTTGAACTGCTCTTTAACATGGGCTGATATAGAAAGGTGATTGTTTTGATGGTGCTTTATTGTTTGCATTTGCTTTAGTATCTTAATTCCCATGGTATTTATAAGGGTTTAATTAAGCAGGAAAAGTATACATTTTAAGTTCAGTAGCTTTTAGAATTATTTGTGTGACATTGTGGAATATAAATTGGACATGGAGTCAGGGCATGTGGGTCCTAGTCTTTGTTTAACTACTTTCTAGCAGTAAACTTTGTACCAGTGACCTGACTTCCTAATTTCTATCCTTTTCCATGAAATAAAGAGAATAACATTTGCCTTACTTCATAGGGTTATTGGAAGTCTGAAATAATGTATATGAAAGTACTTAGTAGGCTGTAAAGAAAAGTACATAATAGTATTATTTCATGAGGCATTGGAACCACTAAAGAGATGTAATTCTCTGCTCTTATTTGGGGGAAAAGAGCTAAAATTGTTTTATTTGAACAGTTGATAATAAAGGGAATTTAGGATATAATTCATGGAGATAGAGCTGAAAAATTTAGGTAGATTATAATTCATGATTAAATAATTTATAGTCTATATATAATCAGTAGCCTTGGAATGCTCCATAGCTGAACTTGATGGGCTTTTGGGCTTTCTTAGATTAGTTGACGTGTACAGCCAGTTATGGTCCTGCTACTTTCAGAAACAGGTAGACGTGGATTATATAAAAAGCAAGCAATAAAAATGTCATTTTAGCCGGGCATGGTGGCTCACGCCTGTAATCTCAGCACTTTGGGAGGCTGAGGCGGGCAGACATGAGATCAGGAGTTCAAGACCAGCCTGACCAACATGGTGAAATCTTGTCTCTACCAAAAATACAAAAAATTTAGCTGGGCATGGTGGCGCACACCTGTAATCCCAGCTACTCAGGAGGCTAAAGCAGGAGAATCACTTGAACCCAGGAGGCGGAGGTTGCAGTGAGCTGAGACTGTGCCACTGCCCTCCAGCCTGGGCGACAGAGTGAGACTCCATCTCAAAAAAAAAAAAAAGAAAAAAGTCATTTTAAATTTGAAGCTCTCAAATTAATTTTTCTTCTTAATAGGACACGTAATCGTTAACAGCTTCATTCAACTTTATATATTAATAAATTAGAAGTCTTTTGAATGTTTGTTTTGTTTTTATCCGTAATGATTTTGCTTGAGAAGTCATTTCTGTTTTCTGTTGTAAAGTATTATGTGTGAGGTGATGCATTTGAGGTGCTGTCTACTGCCTTTGTAGAAATGCCCTTTGGGGTACAATGTATTTTGTTTCCATATGTCTGGATCTGTTTTGTTTGTAAAATTTGTTTTGTGGGGACCTCTTCTAGCTTAAAAATATCTTGAAATATACATGTGTATTGGAATTTCTCACCTTTCTTCCTATGTCTTTCCTTGGGAAGGATTTTGGAAAAATAGGGCAATGTGTTTATAATAACCTGAAACTACCTTGCTAGTAAGGTTAGGAAAATTTTCCTGTGGGCAGAGATCTTACCTTTTAGTTCTCTTTTATCTTTTACAATACTAGCATAGTGTTGACAACAGAGCCTGTATTTTTAAAAAGTATTGATTATAAACATTGGTGTATTGAATCTGGTAGTCATTGAGTTCAAAACTGATTACTGTTGCACCTTATTATCTGAGGTGGAAGGTTCATTTGTTTTAAAGCAAAAGTAAATTATTTTGAAGTTGGAACATAGGCCGGTGAGTTGTTTCAAGGTTAGGAATGTCTTTAATCCCCTGCATGTTTTCTTCTTAATGTACCAACAACACTGTCTTGTTGGAGCAATGAGAAAGTTATCCTAGATTAATTTTTGCTAAATGTTGTGAGATATTGTGAAATATTCTAGCCTAAATAATTATGGGATTTGTTTTAAGGAGCTTTTCAATTCATAGAAAAGCATAAAGATGCTTTTTGTATTGTTCTTCTGTGTTTGTATTGTGCACATGCATGAATGCTAGATATGATCTGTATTCTGGTTCCTACTAGGGAATAACAATTTTGCCTTTATATCTGTCTTTTCGCATCTCTCAACCTTTGCCTCTGGCAGAAGTTAATTCTTTTTTAGATTTATTCAGTGTATGAATGTGTCATTAATTTCCACATTAGAGATGTGTGTACATAATTCCTGGTTGGCTTGTGGCTGCTGTTGGTATGACCTATTACTTTTTATGGAGTTGTATATTCCACCTGTATGATATCCTTTGCTTAAGAGTCATATTATCCAACATTGTATATTATATCTGTTCTGTTGGTGCTGTTTTTCAGGAGTAAATGTTCTTGCTGCTTTAAAATCATCCTTATATCATGTGAGGAAATATAGAACTCATTTAGTCTTATATTTTACAAATGAGGAAATTGAGATCCAGGGAGTCAGAGTGATTTGCTTAGGTTATAACATTTGTTACTGCCAAAATCTAGATTAGAATTTATCAATTCCAAAGACATGCCAGCACCTCCAGGCCAGTGCTTTCTTCCTGATATGGCTGCTGCCTTTTTGCTTGATTCTAATTTTGTGTGTTCTTAAAATTTACCTTCTATTACCTGATTTCTTATTTGTCTACTTCAGCTTTCTATATAAGTGTCTTTTAGGTATTCTGTTCTTATTCAGTGTTGCATGAAAAACTATTATGATCAGAGCATTTCTAGGCAATGAGGATAACAAAGATAAACAGGACCTATCTGGTTCTTAATATTTAAGTTCACAGTATTAGGGGGGAAATCACCTATTAAATGGTTTTATGAATGATAAAATAAGGATACATACTAAGTGTGTGGGAGTACTAAAGCAAGGGAAGAGTTAATATTAGCTTTCGTGTGTCAAATCTTGTATAATTTTTATAGCGTAATTTCATTTTTGAATGACTGAATTCAAGGATCTTATGGATGATTTGGCATAGGGTGTGGCTCCTACCTTATATCTGTGAATTTTAGGAAGAAGCCCAGTGTAAAGTTGTTTTGAGCCTAGAAAATAGTTTTCCTAGCCACAGGAAAAATGTGGTGCCATATTGTCTCTTGACCTGGCTAAGTATGTATAGGCCCAAATGAACCAATTTCTTACAACTTATTTGTCAGAAAAATGTAGGAATACTGTTCTCTGGGACAGCTCGTCACTTAGCAATGTGTTATGAGTTAGGAAAGAAAAGTAATAGATATATTATGAATGAAAATCTTGAGCTGTATATAATCATTTTACATGAATTTATGATTTTAATTATATCCTTGGGCCTCATTTAATAAAGTCCAGGCCGTTGTCTGAGGTGTCATGAGTGTGTTTCTACTGTAGTCTTTTTGGATAACTGCCTAGGATTTTTGATGATTGCTTGGATTGAATTTTATGTGTATATATTTGGCCTTTTTTTTAAATGCAGCTATTTAATAAAACTGGTTGTTCGTAGCATTTTCACTTATGAGGAGTGTGTTTGATAGGACTTTGAATTCTGAAACACGATAAAACTATATTACTTACTTCCTTAGTAGTTACCTTTGATGTTGATAAACATACCTGTGTCCAGATACTCAGTACTGTTTGTCATGTTATATAACTGATATATCAAATGTTTTGGTAGAATCAACAAATTATAATTAGAGTTATTGAAAAGGATTTTCTTCTGATATCTGCAGATAATCCTTTCTAGTACTGCTTTGCAATGGAAAACTATTCTGTACTATGATTCCAGGAACACATGGCTAACGAATATTGCTCAATAAAGGAGCCCAGAAGAAATCCTGCCAGTACATTCTTAGTGATGAATGACATTCCAGGATAGTGTAGCAGTTATTTTTCTCTTCCGTGAAAGTGCTAATAGTAGTATTGTCTTTCAAATACTGAGATTTCTATATGCTGACGAGTCCTTCTGCATCTCTTTACCAATGTTATGATTGCCGTGGAGGCTAACATTGAGAGAAGGTATTTGCAGCCAAAGTAATCTGTTAGGACGAGTTTTACTTTCTTATTAGCTGTCCCAGCTGTTTAAGCCCAACTAGGACAACTACTTTTATAACTTCATGGGATAGATATTCAGTAAGGGCATGTCTTCATAGAAAGAGAATGAGTAGTCTCAGCTGTGTATTCAAATGGCTGTAGATTGGGGTCTTCTATTCCAACTTGTCTGTTCTCAAAAATTGATGCAAAAGTCCACCATTCTTTGAGATATGGATAATTCTAGGCATTGTAAATGAGTTTAGTTTAACTGGTGAAGATTATAATTATGATGTGCATTTAATTCTTAAAGATTAAAAGACAGGCCAGAAATTTTTGAAATCAGTTTCTAGTATCTGAAATGATTAAAAACCACAGCTCCCTCCCCTACCTCTCATAAAATGTTTTTATTCACTAAAATCACTAAAAATATTTGCCAAAGGGTGTCAAAACTCTGATTTCATTGTATAAAGACTTTTAAACATATATTTTAAATAGTTGCTTTTCCCAAGACACTTAGAATTTTGGAGAACTTTCTCTTTTTAAAAAAGATCTGTAAGGAATTTTGAGGGATGCCACAGTGGTGTGATAGAAAATGTCAAACATTTTATCTGTGTTTACATGTGTTTGAATTTTCATGTTTATCCCGTAGTGGCCTCTTCATAGTGATATTACTAGGGACTCAGCAAAAATCTGAAGATTAGCTCTTGTCTTACTGATTTGCGATTCAGATGTTCTAAATACATGCATAACACTACTGTATATGTTAGTCTCTGTCAATTCATCTTTCTAAGAACATTTAATAAGAATTTGTTGAATGTAGACCATTTGTATTTCTTTTTCTACTCATACTTTTGGCCCTGTTCTCTCAACCCCTGGATTTATTACTGCTGGTATGTTATAGGAATATATACATCTGCAATTATTAGTAGTTTAAAAATATGTAATTATAATGATGCATAATTAAAGAAGTTGATGAAATATTTCAATTTAATATAGTAAATTTTCAGCAATTTACATTTGCACTGCTCTTACTGATATACTTTTTTTCAAGATCATGTAGTAAGAAAGACTCTTGAGTACTTCTAGGCAAACACAACAATGGAGAAATTTAAAAGAAATGCTGGTTGATCATTCTAACAAAGCTGTATGACTACAGTAACTAATCCACTATCTAGAATTCTTTGTTAAGATATATCAAAATAGTTTTTATTCAGAGGGTGAAGCAGTTTCACCCTGTGTTTATTAGCCTGTTAGAACCAATAAGCAATAAGAGAGTCTACATATGTAAGGAAAATTTTATTTAGAGATGTTTCTATTATCCAGTTCTAGCTCTTACATATATAAAGTGCTGTGGTATTTAGAACAGTAGCTTTGAAATGGCTGCAGGCTGCATCAAAATCACCTGGTGTGCCTTACAGAATACACTGCCTTTGTTCTTATTCTGGAAATTTTGTTTCAGTTGATCTGGGTAAGGACCTGGGAATCTGTATTTTTAGAGTGTCCCATGTGATTCTGATGTACAGTCAAATTTAGAAACTATAGTTTTAGAACACAATCTAACCACAATTTTTTTTTAAGCTACACAAAAAGCATGTGAAAATGAACAACTTTAACAAAACAGATTAGAAAGTTAGAAATGTTTTTGACTTAGAAGGCCACCAAAAAGTATTTTTTTAGGATAAAAATAATTCTTGACCTTTAGAATTGTTAAATTTGGGAACGGGTTTCCAAGGGATATGGAACTGGCCTTCTGTGTGAATATTTTTAATAGGATAATTTCTAATTTGCTTGATACTTTAGAATAAGTTATTGAATAGCCCCCCAAAATTAACTTCTGTGCTGACTGCAGTCAATCTGCAGTTTCTGCTTACAGTGTGCTATATTGAGGACTCTCCTTAGACCCCATATATGAGGAGAGAGGCTAAGAAGAGAAGAGCAGTTAATTTATATTATCTATCATGTGTTTCTTATCCCTGGCTTAGGAATTTTTATCCAAAGGATTGTATAGTATTCTGGTATCCTTACTAAGCCGTAATTCCTGATTTGGATGTCCATGTAATTAGCGTTACACACACACACACACACACACACACACACACACACACAAAGCCATAATTCCTGATTTGGATGTCCATGTAATTAACATCTCTGTCACACACACACACACACACACCCTACCTTACCAGATGAGAGCAGTTTATAAAGAATTGGTGATAGTTACACTTAATTTTCTAGACAGTTGCTGCAAAAATACCCTTCCAGAATGAATTCTTTAGATTTTGAATTGTGAAAGTATACTTTAAATTAATTCAGCAACAGTTTTCCTTGTGATACGTAGTAACTTTGGCTGTGTATAAGAATAGAGGCAGCTCCATACGTTTATATTTAGTTCTATATTTATGTTCTAGGTACTGGGGACACACAGATGGAATTAAGCAAGGCTAGAAAACGTATTATCTTTGAAGACAGGCAAGTAAATAAACATTTGTAATACATTAAGATAAATCTTATGGCAGAAATAAACAGGTTCTGAGACAGCGTAAAGAAAGAAGTAAAGTTTTGAGGGAAGAGTAAGGAATTGAGCCATGACATATCAGGAAGAGGAAACAGTATGCAAAAGCATGAAGACTTGAAAACAGTGTATCAGGAGATTATAAATTGTACACCTGGAGTATGGAAAGTATAGGTAGGAAGAGCAGAAGCTTGAAATGTAGGTAGAGGGCAGGTAATGGCACCCTAAGGAGACAGGACTTCATTCTGTTAGCATTTACAGGGAAGGTATTGAAGATTTTAAGCAGGTGAGTCACATGATCAGATTTGCATTTTAGTAAGATTACTGTGCCAGCAAGGTGAAAGGTGGACTGGAGGGTGGTAAGATGGGAAGAGTTAGCAAACTACATTTAACAACCTAGAAGATACGGGGAATGCCAAAACTTAGCTAGCGCTGGACAGGAAGGCAGAATTCTGAGAGGTTCGGTAGGTAAGCTAGGCAGGTTTTCAAAGATGATTTGTAAGATAGGAGAAAAAAGGCAAAGTATTTGACAGGAGCCCTGAACCTAGGGTCCATGCTTGGTCTGAAGAGAGTTCTGTGAATTCCCTGACATCCTGTCTACACTATCCATCTGTGTGCATGAACATTTTTCGGGGTAAAGAGATCCATAGCTTTAATCATATTCTCAAATAAGTAAAAATATACTGGTTTAGTATTATTTTCCACTTTCCAACTTGGGCATCTGTGTGGATATTTGGTAGCGTTAACTGAGATGTGGGTGATAAAAAATAAAGGAGGAGAAAGGAAGGTAGGTAAAGTAATTGACAGACAAAGTATCATTACCTTTCGGGTAAGGATGTTTTAAAGGATTTATAATTTAACATTTAAAACAATTACCTCAAAGACTTTTTCTTGCCTTTTAACATTGTGTTTTAGGAAAATATTTTGTATTGAAAAATTGAAATGAGCAGATTCTGATAGTTAAATTTTTTTTTATTTTGAAGCAGATTTAAAGAAATAAGCCTTAAATCAGCCTTTAAAGTTTGTTTGAAATTTAAGGACATGTGATATGAACATTTAAAATTGCTTATTTCAAGCAAGCATTGAGAATTCTACAGAATGCTAGGTTAAGAGCAGTGTGTGTGTGTGTTTTACTCTGTGTATTAGTGTCAAGTAAGTTAGAGGATACTAGCCTAATTTTTTATTTAATAGATTGGCACTTTTCTGTTAAACTTAGCCTGTTTGGGTGTTTCATGCTTCTCCACGTCAGATTTCAATTTTGAGAGAATGAAAATGTTGAGTATGTGGTTTTCTGATGGTGCACTCTCTTGTAAATAACCCTTAGGCTGCTAGTCATTTATAAATACCTTGATTATACTTATTTAGCTGTATTTCCATAATGATTTTATTTAACTTCCACTTTCACTTGTTCTTTTCAGATGTAATACTGTAGATATTAAACTTTTTAGACTTTTATGTTAGAAATAACCTTAGTGCAGTGACTAGAAAGACACTGAAACTATGGGCTTTACATCAAGGCAAGGCTGTATTTTGATCTAGACGAGGCTGTTTTGGTATATTTTTCCCCACGCTCTGTCTTTTCAGATTGAATTACTGATTTTTCCCCCTTTGTTTTGTTCGTTGTGGTTTTGATGTTTTTTTTCCTTTCAGCTAAAGGAGCAGCCCAGTGGTTTTCAAGAAGTGCCAAAGTGCACTGACTGTCTCATGATGACTGGTGCCTCAGGGAGGGTCATGATTCCTGGATACAGGATCGACCTGATCCTGGATGTCACTTCAAGCAGTCAGATCGTGGGGAAAAGCCTTGTCTAATGGCTAGCCTTCCTCAAAAGTCTGATGCTAGTCATCTCGGAAGGCCTCAGAAAAAGCCTTAAAGGTGAGCAGAGTAGAGTGTAGTTCTCTCTGGGGGCTATGACTATTTGTTGGAGAATCTAATTCAACATAGAATGACAACCCTAACCTGATAAATCCAGGTTCAATTGGTAATTAACTTTGAGCTTATAGATTGGTTGATGATTATCAGACCCCAGCTTTTGAGTTAGTAGAACCACCTTGCTAAGCTTAAGATCTATAAGTGAGGAACTTGGTATTTCCTGGGGCTCTTCACAGCTTTAGGTTAGTATCTGTTGTCTTAGATGGAAATAGCCTTGCTATCATAGCTAAGAAACACTTTGGTTACAAAATTGCACTTGGTTGTTAAGTATGGATAGTTTTGTTTTGTTTTTTTAGTTTAGCTAACAAGGTATTCTCTTGATTTGTGTATTTATTAGATACCAGTTATTTGGTATTACCAATTATCAAGGTTTGGAAGGATAAGTTTGCATTTGCTTTGTCTGTAATAATAAACTTTTTAAAGAAACATAGCTACCTTTGAACCAAGTTTGGATTTATATAGCTCATATTTTATTTCATTCTGTTGAAGAATATTAGTACTACCTGCATCATTTCAATGACATTTTTAGCACCAGAAAAAGATTCTCCAGAGATGTTTTGAGTATTTTGGAAAAAGTTTAATTCTAGGCCTCTTTCTCTGTGATTTGAAGCACTTAACAGAACTCAGTTATTCATGTAATAACATTGGTTGCTAATAACCTTGATTACTAAATTTAAACGCTAAAGCTTGTCCTAAGACTTAACTTTTTTTTTAAAATTGAACCACCTATATTAGTAAAAAAAAAAAAAAAAAAAAAATTGAGTATGTACCATTCCCAATGTATGCACATTTTTAAATTTAGAAATTATATATGTGACTACTATATTAATATTATTATGTTAAAAACATATTAAAATAGAACTTTAAAAAGATGAGATGAAAAAATTTATACAAAGGAAATTCTGATCTTTGCTTCTTGTATAACATGGATCATGATTTATACTAGGGGTCAGCAAACATTTTCTTTGAAGGGCCAGATAGTGAACATTTTAGGTTTTTCAGCCTTTATAGTGTGTATTGGAACTACTCCACTGTTGGAGGACAAAAGCAGCTATAGACAGTATGTTAAATGAATGAGAGTGGCTGTATTCAATAAAATTTTATTTACAAAAAATAGGCTGTGGGCTGGATTTGGTTGGTGGGCTATAGTTTGCTGATCGCTGGTGTATACCCTGTTTTGTAGACTACTGCTCTAGACCTTGGAGTTATATTGTACTACTTCTGTTAGATCCTTTTCACATTAGTTTTAGAGAGTGGACTTTATGGAATTGATTTTTCCTTTATGAAGTGGGTAGAACACCACTAGTAGAGTGTATTCAGTTAAAGTGAACAGATGCTTATTGAACAGTAGTGAAGTTCAGACACAGAGTTAGGTACTGGCTCATGAGTTTGATATGAGAGGTACAGTTATGGCATAGTGTAAGATGTAAAATTAATAAAGCACAAGCTAATAAGATGGTACAGTTGAGAAAGTGAGGCCAGAGCTGTCTCTAGGAAATGTCTTGAGTTGGATTTGGAAAGGTTCATTCAAGTTTGTGAAGTAGATGGATGCAAAGACATAAAGGTCACTGAAGAGAGTTTGGGAGAACTGTATGTACCTCAGTATTGATAGCTGGCAAAGTGTTCAAGAAAAACAGCAGCAGGAAATGAGACTAGATAGATTGGCATGGTCCATCCTGTATTCTCTGCCAAGGAGTTTCGACTTTGTCTTATAGACTGATGGAAACCTTATAGATTGAACCTTATAGATGGACCTTACGGATTGAAGAGATTTTAGTAGAGGAGAAAGTTATTAGATTTGCATTTTAGAAAGATAGTGGAAGTAGCGTGGACTATACAAAGAGCAGGATTTTTTGGCACCTCATCTGTTTTCACTTCCTCATAAAAGAGGACATGATTGTAGGTTGAACTATACCAGACATAAAATTAAGAAACTTGGAGTGCTATTTAGCAATAAAAAGGAATGAACTGGTGACATGTTACAACATGGATGAACCTCAAAAACATTATCCTAGATGCAAAGGACCTCATATGGCATTATTCCATTTATATGGAATGTCCATAAAGTTGATTAGTGCTTGCCTGGAAGTGTTTGGGAGACTGACTGCAAATAGGCACAGGGATCTTTTTAAGATGTTGGAAATGTTCTAAAACTGCATGGTGATGATGGTTGTACAACTCTGTAAATTTACTAAAACTCATTGAACACATAAAATGGATGAATTTCTCAATAAAGTTGTTAAATTTAGAAAGCCTTTACCTTTGCAATTTGTTGGGGTAAAACTTTGTTGAAGAAAGTATTTCCGTATTGCAGGTTGTCAAGTGATTGCTCTTTCCTCTGAACAAATATTGACCTTAAACTACTAGAAGCTAAAAAAAAGTTTTGATTTTTTAATCAAAAACTCCTTTTGGATGTACATTGGATATTCCTAAGGATATACATTTTAACTGTAGAGTGTAACCATGGGAACTAACAATAAATAATCGGGTTGGTATTAAGTTTTATGGAATTCACTTTGACTTTAATAATTTTTTTTGAGACAGGATCTTGCTTTGTTGCCTAGAATTTCTTAATTTTCCTTTCCTTAATAAACATGATATGAGGAGAATCTTCTTCATTGCTTATATTGGACAATAGTATTAAAGTTAGAAATAGCCTAAGGGAAATTTACTTGATTTTTTTTTCAAGGAAATATACTAAAGAAAAAGCTGATATAGGATGCTTTTAAATTTATAAATTGTTTCCTCATAATCTTAGCAGTTACAGGAAATGAATA